>NC_081832.1:29133130-29733130 GCF_030867095.1 Alligator mississippiensis
ATTTACTCAGTTAATTGCACAATTAATTTAAACTGACTCTCCAGCTTTTATTTGCATGAATTCACAACTATGGACTTTTGGTCCCAGCATCACCCCACGGGCGCATCCACACATGCAAGCACGTGCACTTGTAGCAGCTCAAATAGAAATGGTGCAAATTTGAGCAGGGGCTTTTTGCCTTATCACACATGCTTGGACATGCACTTTGTTGTGGAGAAAATTGTGCCACTTGGGGCAAAATAACTCTGCCAGGCTCCTCCCAGATCTGCAGCCAGGGGGAGCTAGAGCCCAGGGCCAGCACCTGTGCTATCCCCATCAGTATAAAAAGCTGCCCTGGCCACCAGCTCAGGGTTACTTGCCCTCGGGAGCTTCTGGGGGAGGAGCCTCTTGGAGGAAGTTATCCACACCCCTTCCTGTCCTAGGCTACTGCTGTTGTTGCTGGTTGCTGCAAGCTTGGTCTCAGGAGCTTCTGGGGAGAAGGTGGCCAGGCCTTTTCCTGCCTTTGGCTAGTGTTAGCTGCTGGCTTGGTCTCAGAGCTTTTGGAGAAGTTGGCTGCACCCCTTCCTGCCTTGGACTGCTGCTGCTGCTGTTGTTGCCCCGCACCCCTTCCCCCCCCCCCCCCCCCCCCCGCATGGAGGCAGGTCCTCTGCTGCATGCTGCTGCTCTCCTTCAGTGAGGGGCCCACTGCAGTGCACTGCACCCCAGCTTCTGCACCCCTGTTCTGGCCAACCTGCGGTTAGAGGACAGCCTGGAGAGGTAGCCTGCACTGCCTGTGTGCCCCTCCCCTACCATCACTGCTGACACTAAAGATATTTTGCTTGCCCCAGCTGCTTGGCAGGCCAGCCCTCATCTTCACCTCCATTTCCCCAGAAACACACCCTCAGTGGCTGAACTGGACATCTACCATCACTGCTGCTGTTGTTTCTGCTGCTGCCTCCTCTCAGGAGAAAGGGAAATTCCCTACTGCACCACATGACACCACACCTGCACTGGATTACTTTCTAATTGACTGACTGCTCCTTCCCTCCCCCACAGCTACCTCACTGCAGCTGATCCTGCTTGGTCTTCCTGCCTACTGCTCTGTTGCTGTGCACCTGGCTGGAGGCCTGAGGTGCTCCTGGACAGATCTTCAGCAAAGCCCCTCCACCACTCCAGCCATCTATTACATCTGCCTCAGCAGCCTTCAATGTATGTTCTTGCCTTTGTATGGCAAGTCATGTGGTCTACTCCCCCTGCCCTGGTGTTTCTTGTGTGGCTGAGTAACCCGGCTCAAGTTTCCCCAGCCTGTGTGTGTTTTCTGCCTCCCCCACATTCTCAAACCATAGGCCTCCTGGTTTTTTCCTATGGGGCTATAGCTCGGTGAGCTTCAGCCCTCTTCTTCCCTACCTCACTTCTCCCCCACAACCCCAGCCTGGCCCTACTAGAGTTACCAGCCCCATGGGATATTTTGTTTGTCTTTATCTTCCCTGCCCTCGCTTGAAACAATGGCAGGGCAGGAACCATCTGGGGATGCAGATGCCCCCATAGAGCTTCCTGTAGCTCCCACTATGGGGACAGATCCCAGACAAGCCCCCAAGGGGATGGATGCCCCTGCAGCCTCCACCCCTGGGGAGAGTTATCTTTCCTGTGGGAACCCTCTCGCTAGGGTGCCAAGACCCTGGGCTCCACCATGTGTGCTCTTTCCATTGCCAGGTTATGATCCACCTGGTGGCGGAAGCATGGGTGGAGGCTGAGGGGTGTCTGGCAATTCCTTATCAGGGGATCCTGGTGAGGATTTTCTATACACTGGGAGACCTGTGGTGCTTCTGATGCTGTGACCCGGGGCACTTGCATCATGAGTGCCCTATGGGCCAGGTGAGGAGGGCATCCATGGGTCCCACTGGCAAGAGGGGTGACTCCACCACTGGTGCCCCTCCCCCTCCCAGGCATCCCAGCCACAACTACAAGCCTGCCCCCCCCCCCCACCCATGAGGTCAAGGGACGCTTTCCCCCCAACCAACTTTGACAGAGTCCCAGGGAGGGCAGCAGCAACCAGGGGGAGAGAGGGAGTAGGGCCCCCCTACCCCTAGTTATGCCCCTATCGTGGCTGCCCCCCCAACCCTCATCTTCTCCTAGTGGAGCCTGTCCACCTGAGTACCACCCCATGGCTGAGTGGCTACAGGTCCCCTTTTGGCATAAATACAAGAGAGAGGCCTGAGTGCAGCTAGAACACTCTGGCATGCAGGACTCCCCCTCCCCCTCCCAAGACCATCACATTGGAAGAAGTGGCCCAGCGTCTGGTGTCCTCCCCAGCTGTGCCTGATGCCCCACCCCTGGGAAAGATCAAATGGGTGATCACCATGGAGGAGGTCTCAGGGCTGCTAGATAGTCCTGAACAGGAGCCCATGGCAGAAGCCCCTCATTCTGCTTACCAGGGCCTGCCCCCTGAAACCATGGGGGCTGAGGCTAAAGCCTACCCAAAGGAAGGTCTGGTAGTAGAACCTCCTCCCTCTGACAATCTGGGGGATACAGAGGCCCTGGGGCTCAGCCTGGTGAGTCCTGAGGGAGGAGGTCCCCTTTCCCAGGACCCTGAGGCAGATGCCAAAGCCACCCTGGTGTCTCGTGGGTCTCTTCCCTTCCCCTCCCAGAAATCCTCACCACCAGCCTGCCTCCTAGTCCAGAGGGGGTCATGGTGGGGTCCCCTAATCAACAGGCTGATCTTGTTGGGGACCCTGAACAGACCTCCCCCAGGGCTCCAGCTCTACCCCACCATCTTGTGAAAGAGCTCCACCCCTACCCTCCACCTGATGTCTGGCAGCAAGGCACCAGGCATCAATGGTAGAATGCCATGGTCCGCCCAGACTTTCTGGGATGTCCTCAGTCCAGACCCTGTCAGTCTGGGCTGAATCTGAGGGAAGTGGGGAGCTGCCCATGCTGACCATCCTGCTGATGAAGGGGGATCCCCAAAACCTGAGGAACTGACATCCCATGTCCCTCCTCTGCATGGACTACAAGGTGGCAGTGAAGGCCATCTCACTGTGCTTGTGGTCTGTGCTGACAGATGTGATCCATCCCAACCAGATGTACACAGTGCCTGGATATTCCATCTTTGACAACCAGTATCTTCTTCAGAACCTCCTGAAGCTAGTGCACCAGGAAGGCCTGTCTTTTGCCCTCCTATCCCTGGATCGGGAGAAAGCATTTGACAGAGTAGATCATGGCAACCTCACAGGCATGCTGTGGGCCTTTGGCTTTGGGCCTCACTTCATGTGGACTCTCCAGGTGCTGTACACCTCTGCATAGTGTTTGGTCAAGCTCAACTGGACCCTCATAGGGCCCATCCCATTAAGGAGAGGAGTGCATCAAGGCTGCCTGCTGTCAGGCCAGCTGCATGCCTTGGCCCTGGAGCCCTTCCTCATTCTCCTGTGGAAGCAGGTGATGGGATTTGATACTCCAGGAGCTGGTGGTATGGCTGGTCCTGTCAGCATATGCTGATGAGTCCTGGACCATGAGGAGTACATCAGGTGACCTGGCACAGGTGGAGGCCTGCCAGGCATTGTACTTGGTGGCCTCCTCTGCCTGGGTCAACTGGGTCAAAAGCTTTGGCCTGGTGGTGGATGACGGGTGGCAGGTGGACTCGCTCCCACCCATGCTCCATGGGATCCACTACAGCACAGGATTGCTGCTCTACTTGGGGGTCTACCTATCCCCCACACACCTCTCCCTGCCAGAGAACTGGCACTAGCTGGAGGCAAGGGTGGTGGAGCAGCTCCAGGCATGGTCAGGGCTCCTGAGATGTCTCTCCCTGCATGGGAGAGTGCTGGTGCTGAACCAGCTGGTCCTGTCCATGCTCTGGCATGGCTTACAAACCCTGCCTGTGCCCTATGAGTTCCTGGTGGGAGCTGGAGTTTTTGTGGCTGGGACGGCATTGGGTCCCTGCAGGGGTCCTGAGCCTTTCCTTGTGGGAGGGCATCCAGGGCCTGGCTTGCCTGCACAGCCAGGTCTTGGCTTTCCACCTTCATGTCCTGCAGTGACTGCTATATGGTGTTGGCAACCATGTAGCATGGGGCCCTCTGTGGCGCGCTTTCCTCCACCACTTCCAGGGGCTCTGATATGACTGGCAGTTCCTCAGCCTGTGGGCCTTCTCCCTGCAGGACCTGTGAGGGATGCCAGATTTCTACCAGGACCTCCTCCAGAGCTGGAGGCTCATCTCCAGGTCCCTCACAACAGTTACCCAGGGTGCCAACCTGCTCATTGAGCCCCTCCTCTGGAACTCCCAGCTGGAGGTGCTGACAGCAGAGGCACCTCGGTTGTGACAGAGGTTGATCCTGGCTGATGTCACCCATATTGGAGACTTCCTGGACTATGATAGGTGGGATTGGGTGGACCCCACTGTGCTGACCTGGTGCATAGGTCTATCCATGACACCTGTAACCTGCCATCTGGTCCAGGAGGTGAAATCTGCGCTACCTCCTGACACCCTTGTCCTTGTTGACCAGGTCCTTCTCAGTGGCAGTCCCTGCCCCTCCATGTCCTCTAGCACACTGTAGTTTGTTGTGGGGCCTGCACTTCAGCTGGCCTCCCAATACTTCCCACTCAACCACCTGAGCCAGCTGAAGGACACCAGATCAGTCTGCTTTTCCACTATCCGTTGCCACCCCCTCTACACACTCATGTACCACGCTATCCATCATGCCGCCCTTGTGTCCTGCCCAGACATCAAGTGGTGGGACCTGTTTGGCACAGGCATGGATGGGGCACCTCAGTGGCTGAGTCTATACTCCACCCTCATCCCACGAGCCACTGGGGACCTCAGCTGGCAGCAACTGCATGGAGTCATCACCACGTGTGTATGTGGTGAGCTTCATGGACACACCACTCTCCTATCCCTTCTGTGGGCAGAGGGAGACCCTGGCACACATGACCCTTGAGTGCACCAGGCTACAGCCCCTCCACCTCCAGAACCTTCTCCTGAGGTTCTGGTTGAATTTCAGCCCCCACCTTTTGCTTTTGCTCACCCCATCCATGGCCCCACCAAGTCCCGGGACCTCCTGATTAACCTCCTCCTGGCCATGGCCAAATGAACCCTGTCCTTGACCAGGAAGGAGGCTCTGGCTGGGAAGGTGCCCAGAGACTATGAGGCTGCTTTCCTCTCCCTTGTCTGTGCATGTTTCTGGGCACAGCACCAGTAGATGGTGTCCACTGGCTCCTTGGATGCCTTTGAGGACCAGTGGATGTGGCTGGGGGGGCTCTGATCGGTGTCCCCCTCAAGCACACTTATTTTCACGTTTTGACCCTTTGACCCATATGGCACTCCTATCCTGTTTGTTTGGGGTTTTTTTTCCATTAGTTGTCCCAAGAATTTATTTGTACCACTCGCTCATTAGCCCCATGGTGGGTTACTAGTTAGCCAGGTGGCCTTGGGGCCCACAGTATGAGTGTTACAAATAGACAGGAGCTTCTGGGGCCCAGCCAATTGGTATCTGTGGACACTTGCCCCTTGTGTCAGCTAAACTGCTGAAGCAGCATCTCAAATACACTTTTTAAAATACCCCAAAATCCACATTCTTTTTTGTTCTAATTGTGTAAGAGATAGAAAGGGGGATTGATCAGATTGGCAATGTTTTATTCCTATATTTACAATGTTAAAGAAATGTAGAAGCCTACCAGTGTTTCTAGAATCATAATGCAATAAATCCTAAATATCTATATGTTTTAATGTTTGCTTTTGGTTTCCTTCACACATGGTGTGTGTGTGTGTGATGGGGGGGATGTGTGGTTTGCAGGAGGAGGTGGGAAGGGGGGGATGTATGTGGGGGATGCAAGTCACTGTGTGGGGGGAACTGTGGTTGTGAGGGCTGCTTCAGAGGGGTGGGTCCCCTTCATGAATGCTGTGTGCCCCCAGTGGCTGATGGGGCAAGGCAGTGCTGGTGGCAGAAGCATGGCATCAGTGGTAATCAGGGAGCTCCTGCAGACACCACCAGTGCTGTCAGCAGTGGGGGGAGGGGTGGCAAGGGCCGACTGGGGGTCGGTGACCACCCACAAACACAGCCAGCAGTGGCCAGTGGCAATCGCTGACTGCCCACAGACCCCTCTGGTGGCAGGGTGGGGTGGTGGCAAGCCCCTAGAGACATTCCCCTGCTCTCTCAAGCCCCCTGCTCATTCTCCTGCTGTCTCCAGCCTCCCAAGGATGGAGACAGCAGGGGAATGAGCAGGGGTCTGGAGACTAGCAGGAGGCTGGAGACAAGCCCCTGGAAATGAGCTGGAGATACTTGCCTTCTGTCTCCCAGACTCCCCCTATACCAGCTACAAAGAAAGCTCCTGCAACTGTGTGTCCCATCTAGAGGGACCCCCAAATATGATAGCATTCATGTTCACAAGATAGGGAAAGGATGAAGCCAGCAGAAATAAGACACTGGATTGCAGAAGAACAGGTTTCAACTGATTCAGGGGAATAGTTAGCAAGGGGCCATGGGTGTACAGCCTGAAGGAACCCAGGAAGGCTGGCAGATTCTAAAGGGTATGGTCTTGGAAGCTCAGGAAGATATTCCAATAGAATGAAATCACAAGAAGAGTTGCAGGAAACCTATGTGAAGGAGCTTCTTGGCAGGGAAAGGTTGGGGGTCCTGAAAATAAAAGGGGCCATCAACTTTTGAATGAATTCAAGTCAGCAAAGCCTGAAAAACTTCATCTCAGGGTACTGAAGAAAATGAGACATGGAATCTTACTGTGCTTGGCAATATTATTGTTGGAGACTAGAGAGGTACCAGAAGACTGGAAAAGGACCAACATGGTACCCCTCTATAAAAGGCAAAAAGGAGGACTCTGGGGAATTATAGACTGGACAGTCTGACTTCAGTAGAGGATCATCACTGGGAATGGAGAGTTATCGGCGAAGAATACAAGATGAGGGATTTCAGAGCAACAAAGGGTTTCTGATGGGAGATCCCAAGGCCACCATAGACATAGGGCACACCACAAGGCCATCTCACTGACCCCACTGGGTGATGGGAGGGTGTGGGCCTTGACCTCCAGGCTGCTGACATTCAAAAAAGAACTATGGGGTGAAGCTTGTGTATTGGCCAGATGTACCTTCCCTCTCTGACAACCCTAGGGCAACCCTGCATTCTTTTTATCTGCTATCACTGAGTGCATCTACACATATGCATTTACTGTTCAGTAACTGAAATTATTGTGTTGCATGTGTGCACGTCTACACATGCAAACCCATACTGTGCAGTAAATATGGTGACATGCCGACTTGAGCCTACAGTTGATGTCTGCATGATGCAGGTATCAAATTTACTACCGATTAGTTATTGTGCAGTAACACACATGTAGACACCTTACTGTGCAGTAACACTGTGTATGTAGACTAACTTGGGATTAACTTTAGTCCCAAACCAGTCCACACATAGTGTTAATATACTTTAACACCTGCACATGTAGAAGCTGATCTATTCCTGCTTAAGAGACAGTAAATTTAAGCCAGTGTAAATGCATGTGTAGACATGCCTACTGTGTATCAATAAAAAATTGTTGTTATCAAATGGAGAAGTCGTGGTCAGTTTGAGGGTTTGGGTCCACCCAGAACAAGGTATCTGGATCATAATTCCAGTGCCAACAATCACAATCAGCCAGAACGGATTTGCTAAGATAAATTGTGCCAATTAAATTTCATTTCCTTTGGCAACGAAGTATCTAGTTTGGTGGATGGAGGGAATGCAATGCCCATTGTGTGCTTGGACCTTAATAAATCCCACACAACCTTTCATAAGCAAATTGGAGAAATGTGGACTAGATAAAATTCCTACAAGGTGGATAGACAACTGGCTTAAAGTCATAATATAATATAAATGGACCAATGTTAGAATGGAAGGAGGTTTCAACTGGAGTCCCACAAGGGTCTGTCTGGTGCTGCTTAATATGTTTATTAAATGATACAGCTTCCGGAATAGAGAAAGTCCTAAGCAAATTTTCTGATGACACAAAACTGGGAAGCTTCGTAAACACATTCAGGGACTGGAATACCATTAAGAAAGGTCCTTGGTATATAGGAAAGCTGGGCTAGAGACAACTGGATGAAATTCAGTGCAGACTGAATAGCCAGGTGCTATATCTAGGAAAGACTAATAAAAGGCACATATACAGAATAGAGGTACCTGGCTGGGTGATAGAACTGTTGAGAAATATTTTGAAGTTTGGATGGAACACAAGTTCAACATGAGTCAGCAGTGTGATGCAGCTACAAGAAAAAGTAAATGCAGATTTGAGCTACATCAACAGGAGTATCAGCTGTATGATATAAGAGGGGATAGTGCCACTCTACTACAGTAATGTGTGCAGTTCTGGGCTCAAGGATGCAGGTTTTAGCCATCTTGGTCTACAGGGAAAAGTATTTAGAATGCTTGGTTCAGGGCTGTGGGTGGAGAGTGAGGGGCAGCAGCAGGGCTGTAGGGGCTGTGTGGGGAGTGAAGGACCTATACCTGAATCCTGGTGAGCAAAGGGGGCAGGAGGAGGTCTGATTTTCCATGATAAAAAACCCAAAATCAAATATCAAAATGTATAGGCATTTAGAATATATTTTATTACAGTGGTTGAGGCAGTAGTAGGCTTCCAACTTGCTTTAAAATTGTAAATATAACAATAAAACATTGCATTCAACTGACACCTATACGTATAAAGTAGTGCTTCATTGCAATCGCAGATATTGAATTTTCTAATCAGAGAATTTGTGGGGGGGGGGGGTTAATCAGAACATTTGCTATTTTTAAACAGAGAAAACCAAGATCCCAGTTGATTAATAAGCCCATGCTTCTGGGTTTTGGTTGCCTGCTGGGACCAGGAAGGAATTTGTCCCCTCCTGTTGCTACAGGTGTTGAGGGAGAGAAGGGTTTTATCTTCCTCAGAAGCATTGGAGGCTGGCTAAAGCCAAGGCTGGGGATTTTGACTGAGGTGCTCTGATTTTCTTGCTTGACTTAAAAACCAAAGGGTTCTGACTAGAGGGTCTTGCTCCTCCACTCAGGGTAACACCAATCTCTACACTTGGGATGAAAGAGAAATTTTAGTCCCTGGTCAGATTGGTATAGTTAGTCACAGGGGATGGAGGCTTTGCCTTCCTTTGTAACAGGGGAATGGTCCTTTTCATTAGATCTCTCAAGCAGACTACTTCCTATCAGTGGCAGGACATTGACAATTCCCCTATTTCCCTGTTTTACATGTAACAAGCTAAGGGTGTTTCTGATGTTTCAGACTTCAGGCGTTATACCTTTACATCATTGTGTATAAGGTTTGTTTCCAAAACTTTTAAGAAAAGTGTAGACAAACCACTTGGCTGGGATGGTTTAAATAGGGATAATCCTGCCTTGAGCAGGGGGTTGGAACAGATGAGTTCCTGAGGTCTCTTCCAGCCCTACTTTCCTGTGAGTTTATGATTCTATGGGTGTGTCTACACATTGCCATATGGTGACATTGATACAGCGCTGTGCTTTAGTACTTCCTTTTGGAAGTATAAAAGCATGGTGAAGTACAGGTTGTTACTGTGTTGTGCACATGGTGCACAGGTAAATTTCACTGCTATATGGGGAGTGCTATATCTGTAGGCACACGTGATCATTACATCACCGTAGCATGCTGTATGGTGACACAGCATGTCACTATTTCACTGTACGGCAACATGTTGGCGTACCCTATGAGACTAGTTTTCTTGATGGAGAAGGACCAGGGGGCAGGCTGAACAGTTACATGGGAAATGCCCAGTCTAAAGGGGAGGTTTGTGCTGAATGTTATGGTATTTATATAGGCAGACAAGGTTCCTTGGGTGAATTTGATATCTTTTATTAGACCAACCTAAATGGTTGGAGAATAGTTATTAAGCAAGCTTTTGGGTTCAAAAACCCTTTGTCAGGCTAAGGAAGCTGCAGCAGTTCAACAAATTTAAAGTCTCTGACTGTGATCCATAATGAGCTTGTGGAGGCCTCCTGACACTCTCTTTTAGACTTTGCTCACAAATGAGCCCAGCCATTCCAGAAGAGCACATGTTAAATGGTTTAAGATCTGGCTGACTGATAGATCTCAGAAAGTAGTTCTCAATGATGAATCTTTAAAGAGAAATGTATCTAGTGCAGTTCTGAAGGGATCATTTCTAGGACTAGAACTGTTATGCCTTTTCATCAGTGTTCGAAAAGTAAATACAAATCACTACTGATTTCATTTTCAGAAGACAAAAAGATTGGAGACAGGAAATAAGGATATAAGCCATAAAGAGTGTTCTGGATTGTTTTAACAAGCTAATCCCATTGAAACAAAATGCATTTTAACAAAGTCAAAAGAAAAATCATTTATCTAGAAACAAGGAATACAGAGCATACCTCCAGAAGGAGACTATATCCTGTGAAGCAGTGACTCTGAAAATAATTTAGATGGACAGCAGACAAATAACTGAATAAAAGGTCCCAGTTTGATGTTGTGATTAAAAAATCCAATGTCCTTTAGATGTATAAACAGAGGAATTGTGGGAAGTAGGGAGGTGGCTTTACTTCTGGATGTGACTTTGGTAAGACCAATAATAGAGTATTGCATTCAGTTCTGCTACCCACATTTTCAAATGGATGTTGAAACATTGGACAGGTGCCACAGGGTGATTAAATGGCAGAAAGAAAATGCCTCATAGCAAGAAACTTGCAGATATCAGTCTGTTGGTTTTATCATAAGGAAGGCTGAGAGGTAATTTGATTACAGTGACCTGATTTCCTGGAGAGAGAGAAAATGCCCAATGCCAAAGAGCTAGCGGAAGAAAGCAAAAGAATCCATGTCTGAAAGCTGAAGCCAGACAAATTCAAATGATAAATCTGCACATTTTTTTAATGGTGAGGGTTACTATTTACAACTGGGATGAACTCTCAAGGGAAGTAGTTGTCCTTTATCTTTTGTTGTTATTAGAATTAAACTGGATATTTTTCTGTCCCACCAACCTTCCGACTCCTGTTCCCATTGCTCAGGAAATTGTTTGCTAGCTTAAACTTCTTATTATTGCTATGGCATTTGGTCCAGCCTTGCATGGCACCAGCAGATGTGCTACCAGCCAACATCATGCAGCACTGTGATGAGGAAAGGTATGAGGAGTGAAATAAGAGCTCCAGGGGACAGGGAACAAGAGGAAGTAGAACCAGGGAAAACAACAGATAAGACAAGTAAGAGACAAGAGGAGGAAAGAATATAGTGTGAATGACAAGCAGAAGGGGCTGAAAAGCATAGAGGGTGAAAATCAGGAATGATGCCTGGTGTCAAGACCCAGTGGGAGTGGATGGAGTGGAGGTCATCAGGCAACAATCTGTCCCAAAGGAATGTTCCAAGCAAAGCAAAATAAGGCTGGGCACTACTGGGTCAGGGTGGTGTTTGTAGGCATAAGCCCCAGCTCAAGCTATTCCTAGCCCATTCTGGGACAGGAGGAGTATAGCTCACTGAATTGTCTGGGTCCTGTCTGTACAATGAGGCACTAGTTCAAAAGGCCAGTGGGATCATGGAGGCTAAGCGTTGCTGAGGGAGCAGCATTAACTGAAGAAAGTGTCATATTCGGAGGCATGAGTGAGCTTTTCACAGTTCTCTGAGTGTGAAGCCAGTGGTTTGGGTGCAAAGGAGGAAGGGGCCATGTGAGGAAGCTGTCAGAATATGGAACAACTCTTTCTAGTTTTCATTTCCTCATCAGGCAGAAGCTGCCCTGATCAGAAATGAAACTGAGAAACGTGAAACATCTCATTTTGCAAGCCCATGTTGCAGCCCCAGATAATAATCCCAAGTTACTGGCTGCGCAGCTCCATGTAGTATGACTAGCCTATAATGCTAGGCCATAAAGCACACACCACATGCTGTGTCAAGGTCCTGGCTGTGGGGCTTATGAGTACCATGGGTGCAGTTTTTGTGGAATTGGATATGGACAGAAGAAACGGAGCCAGGAGGACATGTAGAGCCAAGTGAGCTCCTGCTGTACTGCAGAGCAGGGCTGAGCCAGGAAAGAGGAAATAGGGCTAAAAGAAGATTTCAACTCAGCTCCCTCCTTGGCCACGCCTTTTCCTGCTCTGATTCATTCTTTATTTTTTTCAAGTTTCTCTCTCTTTCTGGCAGCTGTACACATCTTCTTTGCCAACTGACACCATGAGATTTGCTTTGCTTGTTTTACCCCAAGAGAATCTCAGTCCCTGAAGAAAAAAAAAGCATTGCGAAGCTCAGTTCTGATAAGCCTCTCCTGCTTACTAAACATTGCTCTTCCTACACAGGCAGATTACTAAGGCATAGATCTGGGATGACAGTCACACATTGGGACTTCTACAAGCCAGAGTTAAACTGATTAGAAATTCAAGTTCATCCAGGAAGCTTATACCTAGAGATGCACAGCCTTATGGCTGGGTAGACTGCAAAGGAAGATAAGTTGAATGTTGACATATTGGAGACAGTCCAGTGGAGGGCAACAAAAATGGTTAGAGGGCTGTGGCACATGATTTAAGAGAAGAAGCTGAGAGACCTGGGCTTATTTAGTCTGGAGAAGAGAAGACTGAAGGGGGATTTAATAGCAGCCCTCAACTACCTGAAGGGGGGCTCGAAAGAGGACGGAGCTAGACTGTTCTCAGTGGTGGCAAATGACAGAACAAGGAGCAATGTTCTCAAGTTGCAACAAAGGAAGTTTAGGTTGGATATTAGGAAGAATTTCCTCACTGAGCCCCAAAGAGTAGAAAAATAACTGTCAGGTTTGAATACCCCTAACATTTTTTAATATCTCATTGGAAGCCTCGGCAATTATGAGCTTTTTCAGCACCTACACTGAAGTTCTGGGGAAATGCTAGATTCTTAATATTAAATCTTAGGAAAAAGTTTTCCTCTTGGTATTTCTCAAGTATTTGGGTTACCTTATGTACTTAAACTGTAAACTCTGAGCCAAGGACTGCCTCTTTGTTCCATGTTTATATGAGGCCCAGAGAACAGGGTCCTGGCCTCAAGGCACAGTACAAATAATACCTACTATTAGTAATAAACTGAAAACTGAATGCTTTAAACGCTCTGAACAGAAATCATGCTTAAATTGCATTTGCAAGATGTCTCTTCTATCATCATCATACAGCTCTTGAGTTATCAAGACATTTTTCCATGAAAACCAAGAATAAAAGTGCCATGCTTTTGATGTGAAAAATGAACAGAAACACCCCATCTCCCTTGATGCTCACAGCCTTGAATAAAGAAGCATTACATCTTTACTTATCAATAAGGACCAAGAAAGACCATGAGCCTTGCTATTGTTATTGTTTTCCTTTGCATGTCAGCCTTACATGTCCCAAAAGCCTGTATTTTATCCAGCATAGATCTTTGTTAAAGGCCTGGAGGGAATAAAGGCTAATGTATTTATTACTTCAAGGATTCTTTACCAGATTAAACAAATCTACTCTTCAAGAATGGATGTTTTAATTGTACAGCACCCTGGCAGGCAAAGGTATGTTGCTCAGTAATACTTTATAAGTCTGGTTAATTTGTACAGTTAGCTTAAAATGAAAACTGTAATTAAAAGTGAAGGAACTTCTAGTCCCATTTCTGACTAAATTATTGGATTAAATATTATGCCATAACTGATTATTAATATGCATAATAACTATTTAGTGGCTTGTTATTTATTCAGCAGATATTAACAACAGTACCCAGGGCAATATTTCCAGTAATGTGGGTGCCTTCTAATAAAGTTAAACATGAAGAAGAGTTGTATTTTTTCCTCTTGTGGTTTTGCTCTGCCACAGTTTCCACAGATTTACTGCCTCTCTTAGCTCTCAGATTTAGTCAAATGCCACATGAGATCAGTAACAATGGGCCATGACACATTTGGGTTTTTTGGCAGGGGAAGAGCCACTGCCCCATCCCAGTGAACACAAAGCAACAAAGCAGGCTGATTTTATTTTCCTTTTACGTAAATGAAATGTTCCTATGCTTGTGACACGTTCCCTGTTGTTAGATAAACATGTCTCTGAAACCACCTCAGGCAGTGGAGTTCTACCAGGCCATTTAATCTCTGAAACCACCTCCATGTCGATGTGCTTACCCTGTCCCACCCAGCAATTTTCCATCAACCCTCACCAAGCATAATGCACTAGCCTTTTAGACCCAGGACTGAAATCCAGGCTGAGCGGCTACAGACAATAAAAAGAATAAAAAGAGGAGGGGACTGTTTTCCTTAGCACAATGTAAGGGTGGATAAGTGATTTTCTGAATTTAGTTTTTGTAATCTCAGAACCAGCTATTTCCAGTCACAAACATTGAGCTCAGAGCAAGTCAGTGAGGAACATGGGTGGATTTGGCTCTGTATTTAGGAGGACAGACAGCAAGGCCACATCTTGTTTATCTCTTTATCTACCACCAATCCTCAGCCAGTGCATGAGCATGGCCTTCCATATTCCCTGAATATGGAACCTAATTTTATGCAACCTGATTTTGAATGATCCAGCATGATGGGCCTCTTTCCACTTCAGGCAATACTGTGTCACAGCTGGATAGGTTTTGCTTCTGGGTAATATTCTACTGAATCCATTTTAGCCCTCTGGAATTATTCTATTATTCTCTCAGGCTAGGTAAGCGAAGACAGAATGATTTGCCTTCTTCCTATGTATAATAGACCTATAGGACAATGCTAACCATCCTGGATCTCTCTCAGGACTCAAGCTGTTAATTGCCTCAGGCATTATGGTATGAAGTTACATCTCTACCTGGTGAGATTAATACATGGCAACAACACAAGTATGCACATGCATCATGACACTGACTTGGAAGCACAACAAGCTCATTTCATCATAACTAAAATGTGGCAGTACTCTGAGAAGTGAAGATTCACAGGCACCATGAGATGGGATCACTACTTGCGATCATTACTGCATACAAGGGAATACTAGACCCACCAGGAAGCAGACACAGGCTTTTGAATATTTGACTGAATGTTGGCATCTTTGGAATTCTCCCAGTGCTTCTAAATGAGGCCCATGCACTGTAGCAGTTGGGATTCAGATTTGTGCTATTTGCAGACATTCTTTAGACGTATGGGGTGAAATATATTTCCCTTTCTAAGTCTAAATGGCAGTTTTCTAGCTGCATAAGTGGCAGTTCTGTTACCCTTACAGTATGGACACATAAGTAAGCACTTGTAGACTGAGGGTGCATAGTAACCAAGTATGTACATGTGTACTTGAGTATAAGTCTCAAAAAAAGCATGAGGATGTGGGTTGGAGTGGGGCCTTCATATATTTTAGCTCTAATAATTGATTAAAATACTCATGCAGGAAGCAAGAGACTGCAGTTCTAGGTGCCCTACATCTCACTGAACAGTATTTTAAACCCCACAGGTTAGGCATTATGGCCCCAGTTGACCTAGACAGAGGAGGCTGCTGAGTACAATGCCTGGCAGGTCTCCACCCATGCCAGGGCACCCAGGTCCTGGACTTCAAGGAGCAAGCTGTCAGCATACACTGACAGGACCAGCCACCCAGCCAAGCTCTCAGAGCACCAACTCCACCACCAACCTCTGAGAGAAGATGAGGAACGGCTCCAGGGTCAAGGTGTACAACTGGCCTGATAGTGGGCAGCCTTAACGTACCTCTTGCCTGAATGGGGTGGGCTCTGTCAGGGTCCAGTTGAGCTGAACCAAACACTCTGCAGAGGTGTACAGCACCTGGAGAGCTAGCACGAAGCAGGGCCCAAAGCCAAAGGCCCACAACAGGCCTGTGAAGTACCCATGATCCACTCTGTCAAATGCCTTCTCCTGGTCCAGGGACAGAAGGGCAAAGGACAAGGCCCTCCTACTGCACTAGCTCCAGAAGGTCCTGAACCAGGTACAGATTGTCAAAGATGGAACATCTGGGCAATATGTGCATCTGGTCACGATGGATCACATCCACCAGCAAGGACCACAGGTGCAGCAAGATGGCTGTCACTGCCACCTTGTAGTGCGTGTGGAGGAGGGACACAGGCTGCCAGTTCCTCAGGTCACAGGAAATCCCCCCTCTTCGGCAGGAGGGTCAACACGGCCCTGTGGCATGACAAGGGAAGCTCCCTGCTTCCTTCAAATTTGGCCCAGATCATATCAAAATCTGGGCCAAGGACATTCTAGAAGGCCTGGTAGAACTCCACCATCAGCCCGTCAATGCTTGGTGCTTTGTTGCCAGGCATCAGACGGAGGCTGGCCAAGATCTCAGCCATTGTGAGAGGAGCCTCCAGCTGGTCTTGGTGTCCCATTCTGACCTGTGGGAGTCCCTTTCACAGGGCTCAACAGGCTTCAGCATTGGTTGGATCCAGGGAGAAGAGCTCTTTGTAAAAGGCTCATGTGCACTGGCACATCTCACCTTGATCCATTGGGGGGTGCTGTTGCCTTCCAGGAGGCAGGCTCTCAGAGGAGCTGGATGTGCGAGCAGATAAAGGCACTGCAGGCTCAGCGGTCATCCAGAGCATGAAGCTCATCCTGCCTCTCCCGACACTTTCTGGAGAGGGACGAGTTGTTTGGGTCAGCAGCCAGGCACCTCTCCTGCTCCAGCACTTCCCACTTAAGCTGCTCCTGGGCTGCCTCCTTCTGCCAGGTGTGCCCCCAAGTGTAGCTGCAGCAAAAGACCCAGATGCTCACCTTCCCCACATCCCACCAGCTCAGAGCCAAGGGGAAAGCTGCCCATTGCTCCCACCAGGTCAACCAGAACTCATATAAGGCCTCCCTGAAGCCCATGTCCTCCAGCAGACTGGCATTAAAATGTAAGTAGGCTGACCCTGGATATCCAGGCCCCAGTGTGGCCTGGACCCAGACAAGGTGGTGATCGCTGAAAGGGGTCGACCACATGCCGGAGGAGTGGGCCTGGGCAAAGCGTGACAACAGGATATAAATTCAATCCAACCTGGAGTGGCAAGCCTGCTCCTCCCCCACACTCTTGTAGGTGAAGGCAGGGTGGACATCAGGGTGACAGGCATATCAAATGTTCACCAAGGAGTACTCTGTCAGGATCTTCCTGAGAATGCCTATGGCATCCTGGTTCTGCTCCCTGCCTGAGCAGTCCCACACATCCAGGGTGACATTATAGTCCCAGCTAAGAACCAGGACCTCACGAGGGTTGAGGATGCCAATGAAAGTGGCCACCTGGCAGAAGAAGTCACCCAATCCAAGTCTTTTACAGGAGCCTAAACATTCAGAAGGTTCAGGACCAGACCCTGCACTCAGACCCAGAGGTGCAGCAAGCAGCCTGGTACTACCTCAGCATCCTGGAGAACATTTGCCTGCAGGCTTGGGGAGAACAGGTTGGCCACCCAGCAAGAGGTGACCAAGAAGTGATGAAAAAAGACCCTGCCTCCTGTAATAGTAAGGGCTGGAGGGTCCTGGTCCCATGGTTGCGGGTTGCCCTGCAGCCACTTGCATAACTGCAGTTCCCTAATGGGGCATCACATTGGTGGGGTCAGGAGTAGGGTCAGGGTCAGGCTGAGTGGGTGCGCTAGCTGGTGTAGCACACCTGGTCCCTTCAGGCACCAGTGGTTTAGGCTTGGGGCAGGGCCCTTGCCCTTCCCACCCCCAGCTGTGGAGGAGGCTGAAGAGGAACCCTTCCCACTGCCCTTGTCCTGGGTCCCTGATGGTGGGGGAGGGGCTTGGGAACTCTTCTGGGAGGGGCCTGGCCAGGGGAGAGCCCTGGCTCCACTGGCTTCCTGCTAGAGTCCCATTTGCCCCTACAGTGGGGTTACAGGCTTGTCTAGTTCTGGAGGGGGTCAGTTGGACTCTGCCCCCAGAGTGGGAGTTGTAGGGACATGCGGCCCCTCAGGAGCCTGGCTGGAATCTGCCCCCATAGTAGGGGCTGCAGGAAGTTCTGTGGGGTCATTTGCCCCCCCCCACCCCCTGCCAGAAGACTCCTGCCCTGACATTGCTTCACCATTGCCCTGCCCTGCTTCACCTGCAGGGCAAAGCATCAACGGAAGAAGAGCCCCAGGAAGCACCCTCCACAGCAGAATGGGCAGAAGGTTCCCTCCAGAGCCAGGGCTGCTCATGGTGGCACAGTGCCAGTTTCCCCAGTTCAGCTGAGGAACAGGTATGAGGCCCTGGCAACATTGGAGGAAGATGAAGGTGAGGAGGAAACCTCTGTTGAGGAGGTCACTCCATGCACAGAATGGGCTGAAGGAGGCAAGTTGACCTGGAAGAAGAGACACAGGGTACTCGTCATAGGTGACTCCATCCTGAGAGGAACAGAGGGTCCCATCTGTTGCCAGGATCCCATGATATGCAAGGTCTACTGTCTGCCTGGAGCGTGGATTCAGAACATGATGGAGATGATCCCAGCCCTCATCTGGCCCACTGATTACTACCCCATGGTCCTAATCCATGTGGGTACTAATGATGCAGCCAGGAGCAGTACAGATCACCTGATGAAGGACTACCATGCTCTGGGGGGCAAGCTAAAGGAGATACGAGCACATGTTGTCTTCTCATTGATCCTTCCAGTGAGCGTACGTGGAAGACGCCATGAGACCTGTATCTGGGACATCAATTTGTTGCTTTGGGAATGGTGTCTCATGGCGGGCTTTGGCTTTGGACCGTGACCCACACTTCAGGACAAGAGACAGGCTCCACCTCTCCCACACATAAGCGTGTGTTCTCTTTCAGGTTGGCTGATCTCCAGTTGGCTGATCTCCTCCAGTGGGCTTTAAACTAGGCTCATTGGGGGAGGGGGAGGAAGAGGAGCAAGGGAGCCACGGAACACTGAACCAGAAGACACACTCAAGAACACCCCAGACAAGATAGGCAATGACCACAAGAAATACCCAGGTAAGAAACAGGGGCCCAGATAGTCCTGGGATTGGGGGGAAGATACATACACCCTCAGGAGGTCTTAAATGCCTCTACATTAATGCTCATAGTATGGGAAACAAACAGGAGGAACTTGCCCTCCTGCTAGTTAACACAAACCCAGATGTAGTGGGACTCACTGAAACTTGGTGGGATCCAATGCACAACTGGGTGGTAAACATCAAGGGCTATAGGCTGTATAGGCGGGATAGAATGGGGAGGAAAGGTGTGTTTGTGGTGCTCTATGTCAAAGAGCAATACACATCCTCAGCAAACAGCACTGGGTCTGAGGTAGGGAAGACTGAGGTCCTCTGGGTCAGAATACAAGGGGATCAGGGGAAAAAGGGACCTAATGGTGGGGGTCTACTATAGGCCACCTAACCAGGGGGAAAAGCTGGACTGGGAATTCTCTGGTCACCTTACAGAGGCAGTTAGGTCAAGGGACGTAGTCATTATGGGCAACCTAAACTATCCAGACATCTGCTGGGAAGAGCAGTCAGCCAGGTCTGACTGCTCATATACATTCCTAGCTGAATTACAGGACCTCCATCTAACCCAGGAGGTGCACAGTCCCACCAGGGGAAATGCCATGTTGGACCTGGTCCTGGCCACAGGCGATGACCTGCTGAGGGTTCTGTGGGTGCTAGACCAGCTGGGTGATAGCAATCATCGCCTACTGGAATTCACTGTCCAGAGCAGGGTGTCAAAGGCCTGCAGCAACGCAGCAGCCCTGGACTTCAGGAGGGTGGATTTCAATGAGGTAAGAAGACTAGTCAGAGAGGCACTGAGGTCCCAGAGGGGAGGGGAGTTGGGAGTCCAAGAGGAGTGGTCATTCCTGAAGGAGATGATCCTCCAAGCTAAAAGGATGACAATCCCCATGTGGATCAAAGGGGGCAAGAGCACTCAAAAGCCCCCATGGCTCACCAAAAGCAACCAGGAACATCTCAAAGCCAAAAAGGAAGCATACACCCAATGGAAGGGAGGGCCCCTCACCAAGGAGGAGTATACCTCCATTGCTCAAGATTTCAGGGGGCTGTTAGGAAGGCTAAGACAGAGATAGAACTGGGACTAACAACCTGGATCAAGGATAACAAGAGGTCCTTTTTTTAAATACATAGGGGGAAAAAAGAAGGTAACCAAGTAACGTGGGGCCTCTGCAGGACATGCTTGGTAATCTGGTGGTAGTACCAGGGGACAAAGCTAATCTCTTTTACGGTTTCTTTTCTTCCATTTTTTCTGAGCAGAGAAATCCCCCCACTGGGAATCTGGACAGACCCAGGGGAGGTGCAGCCAGGCCCAGGGTCAGTGAGGACCCTGGGAACTTCTGGAGGGACTAGACATGTGAGTCAGGGAACTTCTGGAGGGACTAGACACGTTCAAGTCTGCAGGTCCCGATGATCTCCATCCCAGAGTGCTGAGAGAACTGGCAGAGGTCATTGTGGGACCCCTGGCACAACTTTATGAGCACTCATGGTGCTCTGGAAAAGTAGAAAACTAGAAAAGGGTCAATGTAGTCCCGATTTTCAAAAAAGGGAGGAAAGAGAACCCAGGAAACTATAGGCCCATTAGTCTTATCTCGGTCCTGGGGAAGCTCTTTGAGAAAATTATCCAGGAGCACATCTGCAAGGGACCGGCAGGGCAGATTATGCTTAGAGGCAATCAACATGGGTTCATTAGAGGCAGTTCCTGTCAGACCAACCTGGTGGCCTTCTATGACCAGATCACAAAAGCCCTGGATGCAGGTGTCACAGTGGACGTAGTCTTTCTGGACTTTAGGAAGGCCTTTGACACTGTCTCTTACCCCATCCTCATTAAAAAATTAGGTTACTGTGGTGTTGGTTCCTACAGTCAGATGGGTTGCAAATTGGCTGGAGGGCCGCACCTAGAGAGTGGTGATCATTTTCAACCTGGAGGGACATGGGCAGTGGGGTTCCCCAGGGCGCATTGCTTGGGCCCGCACTGTTCATCGCACTGTTTATCTTCATCGGCGACTTGGACGAGGGAGTTAAAAGCACTTTGTTCTAGTTTGCAGATGACACTAAGATGTGGGGAGAAGCGAGCATGCTAGAAGAGAGGGACAGGGTACAACTAGATCTGGACAGGTTACAGAGGTGGGCAGATGAAAATAGGATGGGTTTCTATACGGACAAGTGCAAGGTATTGCACCTGGGGAGGATAAGCCAGCAGCATACCTACAGGCTGGGGAACTCCCTTCTTGTCAGCACAGAGGCAGAAAAGAATCTTGGAGTCACTATTGATTCCAAGATGAACATGGGCTGCCAATGTGGGGATGCAGTCAGGAAGGCTAACCACACCTTGACATGCATCCATAGATGCATCACGAGCAGGTCCAAGGAGGTGATCCTCCCCTTCTATGCAATATTGGTCAGGCTGCAGTTGGAGTACTGCCTCCAGTTCTGGGCACTGCACTTCAGGAGGGATGTGCACAGCATTGAGAGGGTCCAGAGGAGGGCCACTCACATGATTGGGGGCAGCAGGGTAGCTTCTATGAGGAGAGACTACAAGACCTGAACCTGTTCAGCCTCCACAAAAGAAGGCTGAGAAGGGATCTGGTGGCCACCTACAAACTTGCCAAGCGGTACCAGCAGGCAATGGGAGAGTCCCTGTTCCCCCAAGCACTACCAGGAGTTACAAGGAATAACGGCCATAAGCTGACTGAGAGTAGGTTCAGGCCAGACGTCATGAGGTACTACTTCACAGTCAGGGTGACTAGGAGCTGGAACCAGATTTCTAGGGAAGTGGTGCTCACCCCTACCCTGGCGGTCTTCAGAAGTAGGCTAGACAATCACCTAGCCAGGGTCATTTGACCCCAGCATTCTTTCCTGCCCATGGCAGGGGGGTGGACTTCATGACCTGGTTAGGTCCCTTCCAACCCTACCAACTATGAAAATATGAAACTAAGAGAAAGGGAAACCAATAAATACAAAAATACAGCGGGGCTACTGAATCCAATAGGAGCAGGCTGGGGCTGTGGGGGAAGGGCTGGGGAGGAGAAAGGGGCGTGAAGCTCAGTGAGCTATAGCCCCACAGGAAACCAGGCAGTCTATGCCTGGTGAAGGTTGGGGTGGGGACACACACACAAGGGCTGGGGAGACTTGTGCTGGCTTACTCAGCCACACAACAAACACCAGAGCAGGAGGAGTGGACCCCAGGACTTAGCACACAAAGAAGAAACACTCAGGGAGGTTGCTAAGGCAGGTGTAAAAAAATGACTTGAATGGTTTAGGGGTTTTGTTTGTTGAAGCTCAGTCCAGGAGCCCCTCAGGCCTCCAGCCAGGCACAGGGCAGTAGGCAGGAAAACAGAACACAGGATCAGATGCAGTGAGGCAGCTGTGGGGGAGTGCATGAGCAAATAGTCAATTAAGGAAGTAATCCAGTGCAGGTGCAGTGTAGGGCAGTGCAAGGTGGCATAGCAGGGAACCTTCCTCTCTCCTGAGATGGGGGAGCAACAGTACAGGCAGCAGCAGCAGTGGTGGTGGTAGCAACCATCCAAGTCAGCCCTGCAAGGTGTACTTCAGGGAGGTGAAAGTGGAAGTGAAGGTGGGGGGTGGGGAGTAACCTGTAGAGGCAGCTGGGGCAGGCACAGTACCCTTAGGCACCAGCAGTGATGGGGGGTGGCCCACAGGCAACGCAGGTCCCCTCTCTGGGCTGTCCCCTGACTGTAGCTTGGTGGCAGGCTGATCAGCAGGCTGGAACAGGAATGCAGAAGCTGGGGTGTGGTGCTGGGGTTCAGTGCAGTTTGGTGCCGCAGCATGCGGTGCGCAGCAGAGAGAGAACCCGCTCCTTCCCAATGGGTGGGGTGGCAACAGCAGTTGCAGCCACCCAAGGCAGGAAGGGGTGCAGACAACTTATCCCCAAATGCTCCTAAGAGCAAGCTAGCAGCAGCCAGCTGCAGTAGCAGCAGTAGCTAGAGGCAGGAAGGGCTATGGACATCTTCTCCCCAGAAGCTCCTGAGAGCAAGCTAATAGAAGCAGCCAGCAGCCTCCAGCAGCAGAAACAGAAGAGCAGCAGCAGTTGCCTGGAACAGCAAGGGGTGTGGCCAACTTCCTTCCAGAGGCTCCTCCCCCAGAAGCTCCTGAGAGCAAATAGCCCTGGCTTCAGATCCAGGAGGAGCTGTGCAGGGTTATTTTGCCCCAGGTGGCAGAACTTGCCCCACACGGAAGTGCACGTCCAGGCACATGCCTTGAGGCAAAAATCCCTGGCTCAAATTTGTGCCACACCTATTTGAGCTGCTGCAAGCGCACATGGCTGCATGTGTGGATGTGCCCATACAAGGTGGATTAGGATTGCATTTAGGTGCCTAAATGCATTTATGCATCTAGTTGTTAGGGAAGGAGCTGACCCTCTGTGTTGTGCTCAGTGCATTGTGTTCCCTTTTGAAGTCGTTAATACTTCTGTTCTTTCTTCTTTACACATACTTGTCTGCAGAGACTAAAGGACTTGTGGCACCTAGTTTTTGGATGCCTGTGTGGTGGGCCAGTAGGGGGTGCTCACGTCCAGCTGACCTCCTTCATGGAGTACACCTGCAAGCCTGGGGCAACACTGCCACCACCCAGAGTCTGGATTGATCTTGGACCTGTGCCCTCTGGGAAACACAGGCTTGGTAGTCCTTGAGGGTACTTGACCCACTGCAAGAACTCAGGGTGCTTCCCTCAGTCTGAGGCACAAATAGTGATCTCCCTTAGTCAGCCGACCCAAGGGGACCCCAGGGCATAATCTAGACCCTCTTCTAATAAGTCTCCCATGCTAGGTACAAAGAAGAATGTTATTGGTTACAAGGAGTAGGTTTGGAATAGGGTACAGGGTAGATCAATATTGGAGAGATACCTTAGAGCAAACAGTGGCATGGTAGCCTTTGGTTATGCATCTGTGTTACTGCAAGCTATATATCAGGTTAGATCTCAAGTAGTTTACTCACAAGTATCATCCAAAGGCAGGTGGAGATTCCCTCTGGAGGCAAGCAGCTCATTGACCCCGAGTTTCAAGAGACAGAGAGAATTTCAGATGGTTCAGCTTCTCTGAGAGTTTTTATCATGGCTGCTGCCCCTCCTTCTGGGCAGTCCTTAACTTATACAGACCTTATGACGTCATTTACCTGATCCAACGAAGGCCAGAAACTGTTGGCTACTAGGCAACCAATTTGAAATGCATCACTGGTAGCCAGGTAGACTGGCAGGGTCTCTAGCCCCCCCTTGCTTAGAACAATAGGTAGTTTAAGCCCCCATCTAGGTGTGTGATGCCAGTCATGTATGGGCAGAGGGAGCAAGTTTCCCCGCTCTCTCAGGAATGTATCCAGCTCAGGTTACAACTCAGGGTTATCTGAAGCTGATGAGGTGTCTGCCTTCTGCAGTGACCATGGTAACTAAATTGTCAGACAGCAGAGTTTGGGGAGAGAGAGAGATAGTATTCTGCCACAGCCTGTTCCCTGCAAAATAATCCCAGAATGCTGTGTCAGGGTTTAGGCTTCCTATATAGCACCTGCGAAAGGACAGGCATTTTAGAGTGGGATTCATGACAGTCAGCATGCTAAGCAAGGAGCTACCTCAGGCTAGCTAATAAGTAGTACAGAGTCTTAAATCTGGGCCCCTTTCTTTCAAAGGGATGATCAGGACTCACTCTTTTAACCTTCATAACCCATGGGGTAATTTCCTACCCTGGATGCATATTTTGTGCAGTATCTTAATTTCAATCTGTAATCTCAGCCCAAAATCCAATTCCTTATTCAAGCTCATATACTTAGTACAGCAGGCATGGGGAGGTTGTCAGCTGGCAGCCTTGCATGAACAAATCAAGCTTTGGGCAGAGGTGTCCTTGAGAGGCCTTCAGTGCCACAGAGGCATGGTGTGGGGAGGCCCAAGAAGGATTTCCAGCCATAACCCGAACCCAAAACCAGTTCCTTATTCAAGCCCATATACTTAGTATAGTGGGGATCGGGGGGGGCTAAGGGAGGGGGGAAGCTTGCTCCCTCTGCCTATACATGACTGGCATCACACACCTAGGTGGGGGCTTAAACTAAATAAAGTGCATTACTTGCCAAGTGCAAGTCACAGCTAAGCAGGCTTTTGCCAATTTTGGAAGAGAATCCTAACATGTAGCATTGGGTGCATGTGGTACAGGTCGGGTAGCTCTGAGTAGTTAATCATGGAATAGGCCTTTGGCATACCTGAAGGTAATGCAGGAATGAGGATTTGTCTCTGTGGACTGCTTGCTAGTGCATGGCTTCCTCTATTCCTAATGGGGCAAGTGACAAGAAAACAATAATATTGCTGGCTCTAGAACAGTCACATCACAGAAGTTTGCTCCTAGAAGAGGAAACTATATAATTTATTGAACTGGGCTGGTGTCTATTCAAACTCCTGCAAAGCCAGGTTCAGAGGCCTGCCTCAAGGCACAGACTGATGAAAGCTGTAACTTGTTCTGCTGGGGGAACCGGAATTGATATGCAAATAGGGTTACTGTGAAATGCTGATAGGACAATATCTGTACAATCTGTACAGTAGTAAAATAGGACAATGATTTGTACAATCATTGTACAAATAGTACAATGTAGTGTCAGATTTCAACTCTCCCCTCAAAAAGCAGACCTGGGGTCCTTGGACTCTGAGGCATAAAATGATGAAACCATGTCTTTGTATGAAAATAAATAAAATAAAATAAAATAAAATAAAATTGCTCAATCAAAAAGAGAGTGGTCACTGACTTGTCACGCTTTGGGGTGCCTCTGACTTCCAACCTGCAGCCCCTGCCCCTGCAGTGCTGCCACTGCCCTTAACTCTCAACCCACAGCCCCTACCCCCCAGCCCTGCCAGTGCCTTCATCCAGGGCCCCAAGGCCCAAGCCAAAAAGCAGCTTTATTGGAGCACTGTTAACGCAGACAAAGCAATTCAAAGGGGGTCTGGGTTTTTGGTTGTAGCTGTGTTGGTCTAAGGACATATGCATGCAAGGTTCTTTGAGTAGCTGTGATATCTTTTATTAGACCAAATGAGTAGTTGGAAAAACATTCCTGGCAAGCTTTTGGGCACAGTCACCCTTCTTTAGGCATGGGGAATCTCTGCTTTTCTGAGACTCTAAGAAATGAAAGAAGCTAAAAATGTGGCACGATGTCAGTGAAAAATGTAAATAGGGTCTGCACTCCAGGATTTGGCCAGAGTCACTCAACTGGTTTTACAGATTCTGTTGAGGAATGTTAAGGTAATGTTCTGAGGGGGGATAGGAAATGGTCCTCTCCAGTCCTACAGGAGGCATAATATACAACAATTATGCAGAAAACATGATCATGCTTTATAGCCAAGCCACTGCCCCCCAGCCCTGCCGGTGCCCCTCAACCCCCTCACTCCTGCTGGGGTGGCCCTAGCTCTTGGATGTAATGGCCATTCATAATAGTGCATGGGGAGGGCAGAGATGCACCCAGCTCTGGGGTATGACAGCTCTATATAACAGTGTATGGGGAGAAGGGCTGAGATACACCCCAGGGCTGGGTGCAACGACCACATATAACAGTTTAGCACAGCCCACACCATAAAATGTTATACATGACCATTACAACCCAGAGTTGGGTGCACTGCAGCATGGGGGGATGGTGGTTGGTGTGGCACCCCCTGGCCCCTCAGCCCTGCCTGTGTCCCTCACTCCAAACCTGAAGCCCCCCACCCCACCAGCCATACCAGTGCCTCTCAGTCCTAGCTAACCTGCAGCCCTCCCAGCCCAGTTTGTGCCCCTTACTCCTGACCTGCAGCCCCCTGCACTCCCAGAAAAAGGCAGGAGTATGACTGTCAGGCAGAGCAATGGCAAGCAGAGGGTGCTCAAAGGAGGACAGGGACATACTGCTGGTGCAAAAATAGACTTAGAAGGAACAGGAGTGCCAGAGAAGAGGGGAAAACTTAGGGGGTAGAGGACAGGAGGGGGAACAAGTATTGAAGGGATCTGGTTGTAGACTGGGGGATATGACTGCAAATGATAATCTGCCAATGCAGCAGTTAAAAGTTTGACATGTAAGTAGACTAAGTGACTAGAAAATTCCTCTCATTGAGCCCGAGCTGTTTATTTCTTCACCTCAACACACACCATGCCCCTGCCAGGTGGGGGTGGGGGTGTTAGCTCATGCTGGCAGCTGTATAGTGATCACGGGGGGGGGGGGGGGGAGTTAGAGTAGGCTGATCATGGTGCCCTCAACCCCACCTTGGGGGAAGCTGTCCTGGGCTTGGGGATACCCAAGGAATCTTAATCAACCATGATAACAACTCCAGGCCACCCCCATGCTGGCTCTCAGCTTTGGAAAAAAACTGTTTTTTGATGTGAGGATGCAAACAACAGGAGACACAGGATTCTTTCTGTTTTACATAAAAATCCTGTAATAATGTTTCCATTCAGGGTTTAGCCAGGGCAGCCTGGGTATATGATACCCAGATGCCAACACACAGGGAGATGGGGGAGGGGTGGGAAGCAGCCAGACCCTTTGTGTATCCTTGTGTAGCCTTAAGTGTACCCCACACCCAGTGCCTGGTGCAACAAGTGTGCAGAAAAAGTGGTGGGCAGAACTGCTTTGGGACCAGGCTTGGGTAGGGGGCAGCATCTTTGGGAGGCCTGTGGTACAGACCTCTAATGCCAATCCAGACGTATGAGGGGGAGGCAGGCATGCTCACTCTTGCAGACCTTTACATGAAAATATTTTTCTCCCGACCCAGTGGTGCCCCATGCAACAAGCAACAAGTGCCCAGAAAAAAAGCATGAGGCTTTGCAGGAGAGGCGGGCAGCACTGCTTATTGAACTCAACATTCCCCCCCCCCCCCCCCAAAATAAATAAATGTGTCTCTCTCAAGCAAAACCATCAACAATTCCCCACAAAAAAATAAACCCAGTACGACCCAAGAAAATAAACCAATAAAAATATCAAATTTTGTCCTAAACCGACACCTGGAAGTAAAGTAGTACTGAAAGGGCAGGAAGGTAAAATTGTTATGACGTGCCCCCTAACGCGTTTTGCTAGTTATAGCATAATAAGCCATTGCGTGGTAAATCACGTCCACATTACTTAATTAGTCATTGTAAACTAATTAAGGAAAATTAAACCAGGAGCATTTTTAGTGGGTAAACACTGACTAGTGCCCTTGGATATTCAAGGCCAGATTCTATTCTGCCTATTAGGTATGCAGGTGCACTTAGACACCCAAGTGTGTTTCTAGCCCATCCTGCTCTTAGTCCCTGAAAAAACATTAATACAAAAAATGAATGTTGTAAAATATGGGTGCCCCACTTCCTGAAGTGAATGCTGTAATCATTAGGCAATTGTTTTAAGGGAGAAGCTTCCACCATCTCTTCTTCCAAACACATGTTTTTTAAAAAGCAATAGCAATAATTGCAGCTTGTATGGAGCATGATATTATCAGTGTTAAGTGTGAACTGATAACGCCTACTAGACTGAGCCCCTCTTCCACCTCAGGGACTAGACTGGGCCCCTCCTCCACCTGTGGACAAACAAATCCATTGCTTCTGGATCCCAGGCTGGCTTCAGTGTGAGCTCAGGGACACAACAAAGGGACATGAACAGAGATACAACCACAGGTACACCTAAGTCCCACTTCAGGTGTTTACAGCCTTTTATGGAGCTGGGACTTTGTGCTCTCCATTCTTCCTCCTCCTTCTGTGTCTTGCTGTGTCTAGGAAGTGTGAAGGAACTCAGAGGGAACCATCCACCTTTTATATAATGAGTTCTGAACTCACCTACTAGATCTGAACATTTCTAAAATTGACAAGCCTTAGTAGCCTGGTTATCTGGCAATAAAGAATATATCAGGTATCTATTACTGATGTTCAGGGATCTGTGTTTTTCATTCACCATGGTAAAACACAGTAAAAACAGATGATCTCATTTTGAGAAGAAAAAATGGATTTTCTCCTTTAAAGGAGAAAAACATGGGAAATGGTAGGTTTCCCCTTGCAGGCTAGCAGAAGGGGCTGGGGGAAATGGAAGGAGGGTGATCAGGGAGGGGGTACCATGTGCATGTGTGCATGTACACTTGCATGTGGCCATCAGGTAGCCTGGAGAGAAGCTCCTGCAGGTAACTCTGGTGTGGGGGGGAGGAGGGGGAAGGAAATTGAGGCCCTCATGACTCCCTCATAGTGAGGAAGTTGGGCAGGGCTGGGGCTGTCCAGCTGAAGCGGTGCATGGGGGTTAGGGCCCAGGGCCAGAATGTGCAGTTCAGGGCCCAGGCAGGGAGCAGAATGAGGCTGTGGGAAACTCATCTGAGGGGCAAGGGGAGGGGAGGCTGACTCCTCACTTCTGCACACACTCCTGGGGGTACATGGGGGGCACTTGTCCATCAGATTGGTGTGCAGGGTGGGGCAAGCTGCCTGCTGCAGGCTTCGGCTCCCTGCCCTGCTGCCCTGCCCCTAGGGATGGGACCCAGTGGGCAAGATCTGGCTCAGCAGGGCAGAACAGGATTTGGCAGGGAAGCTTGATGCTGCTGTTGCTGGGAGCCCTGCACTGCCATGGCAAGGCACCCCCTGCCCACTCAGCAGGAGCAGGAGTGGAGGTGCGGAGGTCACCTTGACATGGCAGTGCCTGGTGTGTGACAGTGAAACCCAGTTCCACTCTTCCCTGCCACACTGGGTTTTGCCTGCTAGGCCATGGTGGCCCTGGGAGGAGGGCAGCAGGGTGGGGAGCCCTGTGCCTGCAGCTTGCACATGCCCTGCACACAAATCTGGGCAGCACATGCCTTCTATGCATTCCTTGGGAGTGTGCGCAATGGTGGGGAACTGCCCCCCTGCCTGAGCCTGAAGCATGCAGACCACACCCACCCATCCCTTATGGGCTTTGCTCTGGCTATGCTGCCCATGGTGGAGGGGAAGTCGGGTTCCATGCTCTGCTCCACCACAGCAGCCACTTTCTCCCACAGGTGGCAACCAGGGCTCAGGCATTGCTATGGGGAGTAGGGCTGTGCGAAGTTTCAGGTGCTGATTCCATTTGGAGGAGATTTGGCCCAATTTGATGGCTGAATCTCCAAATCTGAATTGAATCAGGGTACCAATTAAAAGGTCCAAATCAATTCAAAGCTCTCCAAATCGATTCAGAAAAGATTCAGAGAGCTTCGGTGATTTGGGCAGTCCCCGCCCACTGCTGGAGGGAGCTGGACCTGAACTCCATGCTGATAAGTAAGTTGTGGGGGTGGGGGCTGGAGGCAGGGAGAGGGGACCATGGAGGGACCCCTGCCAGGCCCCATCCCCTGCCTGCTCCCCCAGACCTCCCTACGGCTGCCCCCCCCCAGCTCCTGGCTCTTTAAAAAAATGCCCCCAGTCATGGGTGCTGCTGGGTGGGGGGCTATCCCTGCTGCCCCCCACTGCCCATGCTGCATGAGGGGCTCTGCCATGAGCTCCCCGACCCTTCCAGCCCCTCCCCCCCATGGCCTGTCCCAGCTCCTGGCCCTTTAAGAATAAAACTGAAACCCCACCTGTAATAGTAAGAGCTTTGCTAATAGCAAGAGTTCTGCATGCTGATTCCATAGTAGACCAGTGAAGCAGCACGTAGCCTCCTGCTCTGTGAGCGTGACCGAACCATGAACCTAGATAGCAGAATGTTGTAATACAGTAGAATGTAGTAAAACACCAGGTGTGATAGATCACAACTCATCCCTAAATTCCTAGCTTGAAATAACCAAATCCCTAGCTTGAGATAACGTTATTTACTCCAGACTATATAAGCTGTACATTCTTAAGTTATGATGAGTTCCTCAGCTCTGGCAAGAGTTCTGACTTGCACAGAGCCCCGGCACGGGCTATCGCATCCCCAAGATCAGGACACTCCAGGGCCAGGAGAATCATGCGGGGTGGCGGTTGCAGCCTAAGGCCGATGTGAGGTGACCGTCCTCTCCGCTCTGTTCTATCGCCTGCATCTGCGAGGATCCTTAAATAAAGCTTTGCAAGGGTGAAAACAACTGTGAGTACATCCTTTGTTCAAGCGCGAAGAATCTTCTGAACCCAGCAGTTCATTCTAAGAAACTGCCCCTACATTTACTGGCTCCTGCAGTGGCCTCAGAGCTTCTGGGGGTTGTGCAGAGTCCCACACACAACATGGGACAGTGGGGGGCAGTGGGGATCACACCCTACCAGACAGGAGCCAGTGAGCCCAGGATTTTTTTTTTTAATTTTTTCAAGGGTTGGAGCTGGGGCAGATGGGGCAGCCGTGGTGGAGGCTGGGATGGGGGCTGGGGGGCTCATGACAGAGCCCCCCACGTGGCATGTGGCAGTAGGGGGCAGAGGGGATCACCCCCCCTGCCAGGCAGTAGCCAGTGAGTGGGGGCTTTTTTTTCCCCAAAGAGCCTGGAGCTGGGGCGAGCAGGGCAGCCATTGCCAGTGCTTGGAAAGTGGGCAGGGGATGGGACCTGTGTGATTCAGAGATTCAGTTGATTTGGCAGCAGCTGAATCTCTGAATCAGATTTGGCCAAATCAGTTCAGGACAGTGATTTGAATAACCAAATCAAATCACTGTCCCCCGATTTGGCCGAATCCAAATCCAAAGTGAATACTAGCCTCTTCTCACAGGCCTAGTGGGGAGCAGGGGGATGCAGACCCAGGTCCCTGGCCCTTTAGCCCTGGCAGCTAGCGGCCCCCTCTGGCAGGGCTGGTGGTGTGGGGGGCTGTGGGTGGGGAGTGAGGAACACCATCAGGGTTCAGGGGGCTGTGGTTATGGACGGAGGGGCACCAGCAGGACCCAGGGGGCTGTAGGTGGGGAGTGAGGGGTAATGGCATGGGTAGGGCACCTGCTATGAGGGCTAATCAGCACCACAAAGTGGCGAGGTGGGAAGGGGAGCAGCTGACCTGTGTCCTGGTGAGTGAAGCAGGCAGGGGGAGCTCTGTTTTTCCATAATAAAAAACTCTAAATAAAACATCCAAATGTATAGGTTTTTAGAATTTATTTTATTATAGTGATTGAGGCACTGTTAGGTTTCCAAATGACTTAAAATTGTAAATATATCAATAAAACATTGTGTTCGATTGATACCTATATATATAGTTCAACAGATACCTATATATATATATATATATATATATATATATATATATATATATATATATATTTAATTTTAGTCACAGCAAAATGTGGATTTGGGGGCTTTTAATCAGAGTATTGGGGGTTTTATCAGAGAATTTGCATTTTTTAAACAGAAAACTAGGATTCCTGCTGATGTTATACAAATAGGCTTGCTGATTTTATGGGAAGTCTTTTAGTTAAAAGTCAGAGGACAGTGGCATGAAAAAAAACTGGGGTCAGTTCTTTGTTTTGGCACTTTGAGCTTGATTTTTAGAAGTGCTGAGAACATACATTTGTGGTTTAAGTGAAAGGAAGGTGCAGAATGCAGCCTCTTAGAAAGCCAGGTCTTAATTCTTTGGTGGTAAACTCTCAAATCGGTGGCCACTTCTTTAAATATATATTGTAAACTTTCTCTGTGCCTCAGTTTCCCTAGCTAAGAAAAAAAATAATGCTACTTGCCCACTATGATATCAATGAATGGAAAATACCATGCAAGCACTAAGCATTATTCTTATCACTTACGGTATTACAAAAGTAAGTCTTCAAATGAAAATTCCTGCTGGACACAGGAGATAGGAGCATCACAGAACAGTGGGAGCATCCTTCCTGAATGATGTAGATTAAGTTGTCTTGTTCCCACAGAGTAATATAAACCACATTCAGATATATTTGGTATCAATGAAGCCTCTCATTCACTTGGCCTGCAGTGTGGAGATATAACTTAATGCTCCTGAACAGTGCTCAGGAACTCAGTATCCTCTCAGTACACAGATAAGTCATGCTGTGCTTGCCACGGCTTTCTGGATTGCAGTTCCTTTTCTTTGTGTACTCATGGATCAAATAAGTGTATGTAAGCTTATTTAGCAGACCAGACACAAACTAATGGTCATAAACTCCTAAGAGAAGGTTTCAGACTGGATATAAGGAACAATGTCTTCACAGTTAATGTGACCAGACTCTGAAATAGACTCCCAGCAGGTGTGGTGCAGGCACCTACCCTGGAATTCTTCAAAAGGAAACTGGACGCACACCTTGCTGGGGTTATTTGACCCCAGCAGTCCTTCTTGCCCTGAGCAGGGGGGCTGGACCCGATGATCTCACAAGGTCCCTTCCAGCCCTAAACTTATGTGAATCTGTGTGAATCTGTGAATTTGTGAGATCAAGCACTACAAGTGCTCATGGACCTCATGTTAAAAAAACTCTTATTTATGATCATCCACAGTGTAGCAGTGCATATACACAGAAAGCACAATGACCCAGAGAATGCTAACTAGAGGAAAAGAGCATAACAAGGATATACGATTCTTCAGTAAGTCCAGATGAATTACCAGAATCATGGAAACCACATTATCTCCCAATTTATAGTTCTCCTTTTCCCTCTTTCTTTGACAAGTGCTCAGACCTCTCTAGGTTCTAGCCTGGTAGTAGGCAACTGTCGATCCTCTGGATCATGGTGCATGCATAAAAGGTCTAGTCAGGTGCCTGATGAATCCACTTGTGGATGACAAGCCCAATTCAAGAGCAACATGGCTTGTTACAAGTTTCAGAGATCCACTTGTTGTCTGAGTTGGAGTCCAAGTTTACAGCATACTGTTTTCTTCTTTTGCACTTTTTTCCCATCCTCTGGACCAAAGCAGTTTCATGTTATGTTGCGCCTAGTGCCAGATGTTCCCTCCAGATCCGATGGGATTCTGTGTCCTCCTCTAAGCTTTTTACATTGTCATTGAACAACGACATATACTTTTTTTCACACATTATGTTACTGCCGTAGAGGGCAACCCTGCTTTCTAGAGCCATCTCTATTCTCACTGTACAAAATATTCTTGGGGATACAGTCTCCTCCCATTCTCCTGACATGTCCAAGCCATTGAAACCTTCTCTTCTTGATAGTGGTTTCTAAGTATGTCAATCCTGAATGCATCAGCACCTCTGTGTTTGGCATGTTGTCTTCCCACTTTATTTTCAGGATCTTACACAGGCAACTCGTGGAAACTATTCAGTCTCTAGGTAATACATGACTAAATGGGCAAGTTGCCGTAATGTTTCATACTTCTTTTTCAAATGCGGATCACATGAGAGAGACAAGGTTCTTTGGGTGAATCTGATATCTTTTATTAGACCAACTTAAATAGTTGGAAAACAAATTATTAAGCAAGCTGAAGGGTTCAAAAACCCTTCGTCAGGCTAAGGAAGTTTCAGCGGTTGGTGTGTGCTCTTCCTGGATGGAATGAAAAGTAAAGAAGCCAGAGGCTAGGTTGATATGCATACAAGACAGGTAGTCAGTGAAAATGTAGATTGAAGAGTCAATGGGTGAAAGACAGGCTGGGGAGGGGGGGGAAGAGAGAGAAAGGGGATGAAAGTGGAGAGATACCTGGGGAGTCAGATGTCATAAATGTGTCATAAATCCAATGTCTATATTTAGTCGATGATTTTTAGTATCCAGGAGGTTGATGAAGTGGAGTTCATAGGCTCGTCTCTGGGAAGTGTTTTGTAAGTTTCCTTTGAGGATCAGGACTGAGAGATTGGAGAGAGAGTGGTTTTCTTGTGAGAAATGTGCCCCCACAGGTAATTGGGTTTGCCTGTCTCACTCTCTCCTGGTGTATTTTTCTTCTAATTTTAATTTGCATTTTAAGTTGCTTTGTTGTTGTTTTGCTATGGTTTTTAGATTTCTCTCTCCTATTTTTGCTTTCTTAACCTTCTTACGCAATTGCAGTAAGCTTTTGCCTAACTCCATATTCTTTTCCTTCTGCTCTACTGTCTTTTTCTTTCAAATGTTACATTCCTTTCAAGTCCATTTCTTTCACAATTTTCCATGCTAGTATATGCCATTTTCTTTTCCCTCTCCTTTTTTTCTTCTTTTAGTACCTTAAGTTTATTCTGCATGGACCTGAAGTCCCCCTTCCCACCCCTTTTTCTCTTGGCATGATCACTAGGATTGTTTTTACTAAATCCCAAATCAGTGACATGCAAAAATTCAGTGCTAAGTGCACTGGTGTTATGGAAGGCAAAATTTTGATTGCAGACCTTTTATTATGGTGCTGATTATGTATGGGAAGGAAGGAACCCACATCAGTGTTGCAGGACTGGCAGAAAGGAAAAAACAAAACAAAACAAAAGGAATGCACACCTTTAATGCTTTCCCTGTATCCTGTTGCTGAGAATAGGTTGGGACCACCTCTCTGGCCACCTTGCAATCACAAGCAGGTCTAATAAATAATTTGGATGAAGTTAGTGCATTTCGTCAAACAAATAACTTCATTCAAAGGACAAAATGGATTTTGTCAAAAGCTTTTCTTTATTCTGTCAAGGTTGGTAAAATTGTGCATTCCTTTCATTCTGTCATTGCAAAGGCATTTGTTTAAGTTTTTTGTTTCATTTTGTGTAAAAAAAATGTAGTTGTCAACCCCTGTACAGGGTTATATTTCCTTCTTAGAAAACATTTGTAGCCCCTCACTTAACCCAGGATCTCCTGTCTTGTCACTACAAAGCAACATCACACAGATCAATGTTTTAGTGCATAAAATAGAAAGATTAAAAGGTCCCAAGGAATGGTATAAATATTCCCTGAGACTCTACATGAGAATGGACTCATTGTCCTCATTTCTAATTCCAGCTCTTTTCCTGGAAATGGAGCAGGTTGCAACTGGTAAAAAACAAACAAACAAACAAACAAACAAACAAACAAACAAAAGTTCCCAGAGCAAGAATTCTACCAGCACGCTCTTGACCCCACTGTGCCTAATTCCATATTCTGAAAGTCACACACAATCCTATATAATCTACTTTCTCAAGGACCTGAATCTTGCTAGTTCTGCACTTTGGTTATTATTCACAGATTCACAGAGACAGTGATATTTTCACATAGGGGACTGCGAGCACCTTCTCTTAGAGCCTAAATAATCCTGGGCCTGCCCAAACATTTCTTTTGGGAATTTTCTTCAGATTTATATTTTAAAAAGCCTGAATCTGAATGGAAAGATTTTGTTTCACCCACCATTGGGGTCCATCCCCACCACAGCTGGCACTATCAGAGGGTGCATCTGCACCCTTGTGCACCCCCTATGCATCACTACTGCACTCATCCAAAGTACATAAAAAGGTTTGCGTATGAACCCTGCTCTCCTAGAGCCAGGTTTGCACTTTAACCACTAAGATATTCCTCCCGAGTGCCATCAACATATGCAGCAGCATAAATAGACAGTAGCATCTGACTGGGGTGGGGGGGAAGGAGGGAGGGAGGGCACAGCTGCAGCACAGTTGCATCCAACAGTTGTTGCTGCCCTCCAGTTTTGCAGCTGCCCCAGGTACCTGACTGCCTGGGGCAGCTGCATATGCCTCTCTCTGCATATGTATTTTATGGATTTGAAGCCAGATAAAAAGAAGGCTTTGGTCTTTCAGATGACATGCCTCAAGGCCTAACTTAAGAGTTTGGCCCGCAGAGTGCAATCTGGAATCCTAAGTGCTAGGCTAGGCTAGGCTCCTTACCTAATGCTAGGCACCTCAAAATGGGATCCATGACATCCAGACTGCTGTTCAGATTGCTGACTTGAGGTAGCTAAAAAGGGAAAGCTGAGGTGTGGCTGAAATACCAACTCTCCAAAGCTTATTCACCTGAGTCAGGGCTGCAGGCAGACACCTCCATCCACACAGAACCCAGAGCCTGGAAGCTTCTCTTGAAGTTATAACCGTACATCTGGGTCTTATAATGAACTGAATAGGGCTCGCTTATCCATGGAAACATAGCCATAGGGGATGGTAATGTTAACCACCTTTTGAAGGAAAACCTAGCAGTTAGAGTACCCATTTAGGAAGGGGGAGAGCTGCATTAAATGTTTCTTTTTAACCCGAGGGGTTGCAAATTCACATCTGTCTCACTGAGAGTTCCCTAGCCTCAAGGGGCTATACAGTTTAGCCCCTTCCACCACCCTGTTCAGAGTCAGTGGGCATGTCTACATGTTGCTGTACAGCGATATTGCTACGGCACCTTGTTTTAGTACTTCCTTTTGCAAGTACTAAAGCATGGTGCAGTGCAGGCTGTTACTGTGCCATATGTGAGGTGCATGAGTAAATTTACCAGGTACATCACCATAGCGGTGCACTATATTGAGGCAACGTGCCATTACAGTGATGTAGCTGGTGATCACAAGCCATAGTGCACCATACAGCAATGTAGCATGCTGCTACATCACCATAGAGCAATGTGTAGACACACCCAGTATGTACAAGAAGCACAACTGTGTAGCCAAGCAGTTAGAACACTCTGTAGCAAGGATCCACCCCTATGTCTGGTGCCCACTAGAGTCCAACTCACTAGGGCTCTGTGAAGCTTTGGTCCCTGATTCAATTCGGTGGAGATTTGGCCCAATTCAGTGGCTAAATCTCTAAATCTGAATCAAATCAGGAGACCCTTTAATACCTCTGAATTGAAACGGAACCCTCTGAATCAATTCGGAGAGATTCAGAAAGATTCGGTGATTCGGACATAGACACAGCTTTAAATGTTTTATCTCCAAATCAGCATCAAATCTTCAGATTCGGATTCAGCTGAATCAAATGAGGGACAGTGATCCGAATCAATTAATCAAATCACTGTCCCTGATTTGGACCGAATCCAAATCTGAAGCGAATAGGGCCTGCTTTGCACACACTACAATTCACCTGCCACACTCTCCTGCTCCCCATCCTCCTTCCCAGTCTCACCTACCACTACTTCCTGTTATTGTTATTATACCCAGTGGCAGGATAAGATGTATTGGTGCCTTGGGCAAACAGAAAATTGGAAGCCCCCCCCCCACTCCATTATAAACATGATACTTTCATAAATGTATCATACCACTCCTCCCCTGCAGCTGAGGCCCAGGTCCCAGGAGCTGGACTCCAGAAAGGGGAGGGGCCCCTTTCCCTCCTGGTGATGCTGCTGCCATGGGCAGAGGTGTGCTTCCATGCCCTGTGAGGGAGGATGAATGGACCTGCTCAGGCTGGGAGTGGGGTGGCACATGCCCACTCTCCTGCTCCCTGGCTCCCCTCCCTCTGCCACGGCTGGAACAGAGCCAAGTGGGGCGAGGGTGGATGTAGGCTGCCCGTTGTGGGCTCAGGGATCTCTGCTCTTCTGCCTTTGCCCCAGGGGCCCTGCACCAGCCTTGTACACCCTGTCCACTAAGTATCAGGGGACACAACTTGCCACCCCCACTGCTGCTGGGTGGGCACGGGGCATGCAACTGGTGCAGGGCTCCTAAGGGAAAGGCAGCAGAGCAGAGAGCCCCAAGCCCACAGTGAATATCCTGCATCCACCCTGAGCACAAACATGGAAGGGCGCATGCCCCCCATGCCTCCCCGGGGGTTGCATGCAGCAGCAGGGTGCCGCCCCACTTCCCACCCCCTCACTCCCTGGACCAGCCATCCATGGCTCCGTCCTGCTCCCCTCCCTGGCCCCAGATCCCATGCACTACCCTGGCTGGGTAGCACCCCATGTCCCTGCCCCACTCCCTCCTTCACTGTGGGGGCCTTTAGCTGCCTCCCCAACTCCCCTTTCCCTCCATAGACTTACCTGCAGGGAGCTGCTCTTCAAGCTCCCTGCCTGTTTTCCAGGTCATGCGCATGTGTGTAGCTGTTTTTCTGAGGGAACCCAGGCACCCAGGGGGCACCTAATTGGCAGGGGCCCCTGGGCCTGGGACCCACAGACCTGCACATTAATCCATTCCTGACTATACCAAGGAGGCAGTTCCTGGAGGCTGGGAGCAGATTATTTGATGCTCCTCTTTTGACTCCATCCTTGAGTCTTTCTGTCTAAACTCAGTCCCAGGGTTCTCTTTACTTCCCTCAAGGGTGGTTTCCCTTTAAGGCAGACCCCCCTCAGGCCTGAAAGCACATGTTGGGGCTTTAGCCATCACAGCCTTCACCCTCTTTTCCTCTAGCCAACTCTCACCCCAGGTCCACTGCCTCAGACCTTGGCTCCTGGGCCTTAGTCCCTTCTTGTACTTGTATGATCAGGGACCCTGGCTTTGTTTCATTCTCCATTCTAGTTGACTGGTTTTCCAACCCAGCCAAGGCTGCTCTCACACTGCACTGCACCCCTGTCCCCTCCTCCCAGTGGTCCCTGATTCAGGCAAAGCCACATGCTGATAGTTACAACCCAGTCCTCCAGTCAAACCTGACCATAAAATGCGAAGTCAAATGGTTCTAACTCAAATATAAACCACACCTTGGGTCACTGTTCCCTCAAGCTGTCCCACCTAGGCCAATTTGTTTCTCCCCAGACCACCAGGTACCTCACCTGAGCCAGCCTCACTCCAAACTACAGTCAGTTCCTTTCAGCACTTCTTGCTCCACAGCAGCCAGGGTCAGACTACTTCCCTCATGTCTGGAGGCTGGGCTATATTTGCATGCTTTATATAGCAGTCCTCATTATAACTGATGAAGAGATGTGAAAAATAGTTCCCTTAAAAATTGTGATCACAATTTATCACATTACCAGTACTTTTTCTATTAATATATATATCCATTTTTACATGTTTGTGTGATATTCAGATATTTATACACTTCAGTGTAAAGAAGGAATCATTTCTCTAACAGGTTAGTCAAAAAAGCACTGATAAATATTTGAATCTGCTCAAAGTTGCAGAGTTAAAGATAGTCCCAGAATGGATACGTTAGTAGACTGAGTACAAGTGAGGCAGTCAGGGATGTATGATTAAGGCAGTTTGTCACATGCATATGCAGTTTTTTGCATACCTCTTTACCATCCCATGAACAGCCCTACTGGAGACAAAGTCCAGAGCAAGGTTTCCGTTCCAATATTCAAGTCCTTCCACTGGATGGGAGCTGGAAACTAGAATGATCTTGTTTTCTCCAGTTCCAACACCTCCTATGACACTCAATTTTCACCAGAACCAAGACTATGTCAATCTCAAATTCTGTGTTGCAGTCAGAGGAGTTAGACTGTTTGTAGAACATACTCCCACAAGAGATAAAGATGACTGAGAATATCATCACATCCAGATCCCTGAACCCAGTTCTCAACATTCAAAATTAAAAATGCTCCTCTTGTATAAAAATGCTCATATATCATACAGCAGTACTCTGACTAAGTAACTGATTCATACCTGCTGGGAAGAAGAGAAGAAGATACCAATATTATTTGTTATTCTTAATTCCTGAAAGATGATCAGATACAGCAAGAATGGGGAATATGAATATAGATAGAGATGCCTCCACAGGCTACATGCAGCATCAAATATACACTGCTACATGTCTCTAGCACATTAGACCCTGCTAACCTACATCTGCCAGGCTTCAGCCTAACCTTGCAAATCTATGGGCAGCTCCAGTCAGCTGCTATTTAATAAAAGCAAATTGCCAAAAGTGCTCTCCTCCCTTCTATCTCATGGATTTTCTCCCAGTGCCAAAATGCAAGACTCCCATGGGTGAGGAATACACACAGACTCAGGGCAGCAACACTTTTTCATCTCCACCTATGCATACCACAGGGTGGATATATGCTGCCTAAGGAAGTGGAGGTGCATACTGTGTTTATCATCATTTCAGCTCTTGTATTTGTTTGACTACCCATAGTCTGTAGGACTCACAAAGCTAGCCAGCCCAAAGGGGGTCATACAACAGCTGAAGAAAACTGTCTAGAGTTTATGGACCTCATGAAATAGGGTGATCCAGAAGGTACTTTGCTATTTTGTGCATAATTGCACACTCACACTACTCTGAGCCAGAGCCACTGCCTTAAAGGTGGTATGGAGTCCATCATATATGAGCAGTAATAGATCTAAACTACATTTACTCAGAAAACTAAGCAAGAATGACAAATGGGCATTTCATTCAGCTGTAGGAAATGAATAAGGAGTTCATTAGATACCAGTTGATTGATAAGGGAAGATTTATTGAAAGGTCTAATATGTGTAGCCAAAATTAGTTTGCCATGAAATTAACTAAAAATTACTTAAGCAATGCATACTTAATTATTATCTTAATGCAGCCAACTTGTAAGAAATTTCAAGCATTTAATTGGCATTTGAAAGAATAGCTATAGCTAGCTAATTAGGTGTCAAATTAAGGAATGTGTTAATTGATATTTAATATGTATGTCAATTGGTATCTAACTAGCCAATATGTTACAGCTATCTTCAAATATGTCAATTAAGTTCCTAAAGATCTCTTTCAAATAGATTATAAATGTAATCTATTAAGGATGTAATTTACAACATTTTTTATTATGATTTGTAACATACTTGCTTCCTGAATGTGCTGGTACTATTACTGACTGACTCATACAATATAATGAACATATTCTTGCCTACATAAACTGCTTTTAGAACTGCTATTTTTCTGGGTTAAAATCCATTCTCCCTTATACTGGCATCACTCCACAAAACACCATGGAGTGGCTTGAAAATTGATACAGCTACAAATCTGGAATCAGTTCCCTGCACTCAGTGAGTGAACTCACTGAGCTTAGCTGAAGAGAGGATTGAATAGAGATAGGTACAGATAATGGCCCTGAAAGACAGGAAGGGATCTGATAATCTAGGCAGCATGATCTTTGTCTTTTAATAGTGAAAACCAGGAATGATTCTATTAAGGACAATAAAGTAAGAAAGGTGTTAAAGGAAGGTGAGAGCTTTTCTCTGGAAGTAGTTTTCCAACACTATTTAAAAAAATGTTTCTATTGGGATAGAAACAAGAGGGGTGTGTTCATGAACAGCTATTTAAGAGGGAGCAACTAGTCTCCAGTATATTTCTGGGGTCAATGAAAGTGCAGTCAAGTCAAGCTGGTGCAGTCAGTTCATAACTTGTTGTTTCTTGAAAAATTTGGTCAACCCCAATCCCCAGGGATTTTCACCAGGGAGTTAATTTAAAGGGAGTGATGGCCTGATGATTTCTTTGATGCAACTTCCCATTTATTCACTCCTGTCCTAGGTGTTTTTCCCCAATGCACTCCATCCATCTATTCATATTGTGTAAAAGTTTGAGGTTTGTATTATGATAGATGCAGCATATAACATTAGTGTTGTTATGATCTGAGCACATTATCTTAATAAGTAAAGTATCCAGTTGCTCCTGAATTCAACTGGAAAATATGCTGCCACTCTTAACAGCAATACATTTTCAGTTACTAATAACAACTGTTGTCATGGAAACAGCTGGTCCAGCATGAATGCAAGGATTTGCTTTCAGGTCAGTGCTGTATTAGTCAGCAGCCTTTCAAAACATCATCTCTCAGGCACTGAAGTCTCCTGTCCAATTTACTTTTTACAGCACGTTCTACATTGAGAATTACTGAAAATTAATTACATTCTATGACAATTGCATGCCAATACTTTTCCACTCTGCTTTTTGGGTGATTACTTGGAAATGTTCTACAGAGTCCAAAGAAAACGTCATAACTTCATTCCCATTTGCATTTTTTTGCACAACAATAATAATTATAATAAAACAAATCACAATACTAATCATTAATATTAATAAAGCAGTTGGTGTACAGATGGTCAAGTATTAGGGGAGTTTATTATTTTACTGCCCTTTTCTGTGAGCTGAAAATTCATTTTGCTTTCCAATTATTCCCTTTTCTGGCTCTTGGAAAGAACTGGATTGGCAGTTCTGCAAGCTAGAGCTCTCCATTTGTCCCCAGAGCAGGTATAGTACAGGCAGTTACTACGGGAAAGTAGTGCAAGTACAAACTTTCAGCACATCATTTTCCTGGTGTGCATGCCAGTCCTATATGAAGAGACAAGGGCAGTTTAAAATGAAATTTGGTTTGGTTCCATCAAGTTCATAAGACTTTTAAATTAGCTTTCAGAATTTCCACTGTGTTTCATGACAGAAAGGTTCAAAAGATACAGAAATTCTTGACCTCCTTCCCAACTCCCTTGCAAAAAATAAAGCAGGTAGGAGCTTGGCCTCGAGTCCCAAGCCTGGGATTACAAGATGAGCAAAGGTCCAGGCCAAGATCTGGCTCCTACTGAACCATATCTAACCAAAAAAGTAATGTGTGGGTTCCTTACTGAATGGGGGAGGCAATCTTGTGACAGAGGATGCAGAAAAGGCTGAAATACTCAATGCCTTTTTTGCCTCCATCTTCAGAGACAAGGTCAGCTCCCAGACTACTGCACCAGGCAGCACAGTTTGGGGAGGAGCTGAGCGGCCCTCAGTGGTGACAGAATAGGTTAGGGACTACTTAGTAAAGCTGGAGATGTACAAGTCCATGGGGCTGCATGGGATGGACCCAAGGGTGCTGAGGGAGTTGGCTGATGTGATTGCAGAGCCATTGACCATCATCTTTAAAAACTCATGGCGATCAGGAGAGGTCCCAAAGGGGCCAACATAGTGCCCAAAGGACAAACATAGTACCCATATTTAAGAAAGAGAAAAGGGAGAATCAAGGGAACCAGTCAGCCTCACCTCAGTCCCTGGAAAAATCATGGAGCAAGGACTCAAATTCTCAAGGACTCAATTTCTAAGCACTTGGAAGAGTCAAGTTGTTTAGAAGCAGTCAGCATGGATTCACCAGGGGCAGGCCATGCCTGACCAACCTGATTGTCTTGTATGATGAGACAACTGGCTTTGTAGATGTGGGGTATCTAGTAGAGTACTCCAGGGGTCAATCCTGGGGCTGGTTTTGTTCAATGTCTTTATCAATGACCTGGAAAATGGCATAGACTTCACCCTCAGCAAGTCTGCAGGTAACACCAAGCTGGGGGTAGGAGTAGAGACAGTAGAGCGAAGGGCTAGGATTTGAAGTGACCTAAACAACCTGGAGGATTGGGCAAAAAGAAATCTCATGAAGTTCAACAAGGACAAGTGCAAAGTCCTGCACTTAGAACAGAACAATCCCATGCACCACTGTAGGCTGAGGACTGCCTGCCTGGGCAGCAGCTCTGCAGAAAAAAGACCTGGGGGTTACAGTGGAAAATAAGCTGAATATGAGCCAACAGTGTGCCCTTGTTGCCAAGAAGGCTAATGGCATACTGGGTTGAATTATTAGGAGTGTTGCCAGCAGATGGAGGAAAGTGATTCTTCCTGTCTATTCAGCACTGGTGAGGCCACATCTGGAGTACTGTGTTCAGGTTTGGGCCTCCCATTATAGAAAGGATGTGTAGAAATTAGAGAGAGTTCAGTGGAGGGCAACAAAAAATGGTGAGGGGGCTAGGGGACATGACTTATGAAGAAAGACTGAGGGACCTGGGATTTTTTAGACTAGAGGAGACAGAGAGGGGACTTAATAGCAGCCCTCAACTAACCGAAGGGTGGTTCAAAAGAGGATGAACCTAGAGTGTTCTCAGTGATGGCAGATGACAGAACAAGGAACAACAGTCTCAAGTTGCAGCAAGGAAAGTTTAGGTTAGATATTAGGAAGAATTTTCTCACTAGGAAGATAGTAAAGCACTGGAACAGGTTACCCAGAGAACTGGTAGAAACTCCATCCTTGGAGGTTTTCAAAACCCGACTAGACAAAGCTTGGGCTGGGTTGATCTAGTTGGGGACTGTCTTGCTTTGAGCAGGGGGTTGGACTAGATGACCTCCTGAGGACCCTCCTGTTACCAAATTTGCCCGTTACTTTGGGGTGTGCTCATTTATTAGGGATAGTTTCTAGGGTTTTGGTGATTCTTTCAATGTGCTACTTGTGTTAGTATACGGAGCTGTATTTCTCCCTTCTGCAAGCCCTCACCCCCAGTGGAGCTATCTTGCAGGACTCAATCTCAATGGGACTGGGTTCCTCCAGTCATCAAATCAGTCATACACACAAACACACACAAATTAACGTGACACGCCTGATCTGGCCGGGCTGAACAGCATGGACAGGCTGACACCCTCATATGCCAAGAATCAGTTCATCAGAGCAACAATGAAATGCAGTCAGCCACAAGCACACAGGTAAACAGTATCCCTCTGAATCCGGCTGGGTGTCCAGCTGACACCCTCATGGGCCAGCATTCAGTTCATAAGGGCACGTCTGAGTCAAACTGGGTTAATCAGCCTGTACAAGCTGATCCCATTATGTGTTTCAAACTTAGCACATCCCAATCTTTGGCCTCCTGATGAGCAGACCCCACAATAATTTAGGCTTCACAGGGATCTTTAGCATAGGTAAAAAAAGCATTGCTGCAGAGCACGGGAGGAAAGAGAAGCAGAGAAGGAAAAATATACCCAATTACTACCAGTTTGACTATAAAAGTTATTTATTGCTAAGCATATGAAATATATAATAGTACTAGTAGTAATAGACATGCAAAAGTAAAACAAACACAAACAATGACAATACTACCCTGGTTTCACTAAGTATTTGGGGAAACTTAGCTCAAGCTTAACTGATATAGTTCAGGTTCAGAATTTTATGCCTAGAAAGAAGAGAGAATGCTGGGATCTCACCTAGTCCATGGTACTCAGGCTGCAAAGCTGACAGGCACAGTCCGTAGCACAATCCTTGAAGAGAGAGAAGATCTGTTCTTCCAGCGTCCCAAGAATGATAGGGGATGGTGTCAGCACAGGAGTTTTCTTCTTCTTTCCTTTTCCTCTCCTTCTCCTTTCCTCTTCCTCCTTCTTTTTTTCTTCTTCTTCTTCTTTTTTTTTTAAGCACACACACTTACAGATTTTTATACCCTCAGTTCAGCTGCTTCGAAGCACCCTCAGTAGTGTACATCATTGTCTTTTCTATTGACAAGGGGTTATCTGGTTTGGACCATCTCAGGAAACTGATTGATAATCAGGAAACACTTAAGATTAGGGAGTAACCAAATACTTGGGAGCCAGCTTGAGATTCCTATGGATGGCAGATATACTGATGGGATATCTCATGGTTTCTTCAGGAACAATAGATAGCTTACAGCATCAGGATTTGGGATTTTTACTTGTTGTGCACAAGCCTCAGCTTAGCATGACTTTTCCAGATCTTACTATAGTTTTTTAACAGACTTAAAGCAATTATTGGGGTGCTCATAACCTTTTGTGGAGAGGACTTCCACCAGTCGTCTTGGGAAAGATATGACAACACCTGGGATTAGGGCTCCAGCAGGCTGGATGCTGTGATGAACCCTTAACCATTGTTCAAATGTTGCCCATACCCCATCTGACTCGGTCTCTTGCCTCAGCATTCTCTAACCCAGCAACCGAATTTTAGTCAATCAAGTTTAAATAGGCCTCCCATAGTGGGACCGGGGAATGTACGGCCCGAGATGCCTATTAAACTTAGAGCTGTGTGTGTGTGTCTGTGGCGGGGGGGAAAGTCCTTAGCAAATCCAGATTAGAACTGGTCTGATAAATGCTGAGCTGGGTGTGTGTGAACATGGGTTGATTAACATTGGAAGCACAGATTCCCCATCATGCAGCGCTCTCCTGCTTCTCTGGTCCCAGAATTCACTGCAGTCTCTGCTTCAGGCTTTCTGTTTTCCATCTCTCATGTAAATGAATGGTCATCTGGTTCCATCTCGGATGTAAATGAGACCTAGGACAGTTGATTCACTCTTGTCACCCTTATCTGGTGAGGGTCTTAGGTGCGTCTCTCACTGCATCTTAATCAGTTTCATTTAGGTAGAGGAGGGGAGGGAGGGGGGAGGTGAGTCCTTGTGAGTCAGACAGACTGCATCCTGTGCCAGGGTTGCCCAAGAACACAGAGCTGAGACGTAACACTCCCAAACCTAACTTTCTATGATTCTATAAAACATAGGGTACTGGCTGTGGCGGGCCAGTAGGGGGCGCTCCTGTGTTGAGCCGCCCACCTCCCTGCGCCCGACCACCTTCCAGGCTCCGAGTGCCCTCCCTGGGGTGCCTCACATCCGGCCAACCCCTTCCCTGGAGCACACCCGCTAGCCTGGGGTTCCCGCTGCCACCATCCAAGGCTCTGGACTCAATTCTGGCTCTGCGCACCTTGGGGAACACAGGCCTGATCGTCCAATGGGTACTAGACCCAATACAAGCACTTGGGGCACTTCCCCAAGTCAGGGGCTTATTAGGAAAGGCTCCCTTAGTCCGCAGACCTAAGGGGCCTCCTCAGCATAATTTAGACTCACCCCTCAGTAAGTCTCCCACACCGGTCACAAAGGAGAACTTTATTGATTCAGGGGGTAGGGCGGAAACAGGGTAAAAGGTAGAGCAGTATCATAGAAATATCAGAGGAATATCAGAGGAATCTCAGAGAAATCCCATACAGCAAACCAGAGTGGCTGATGGTAACCTTTTAAACACGCATCTGAGTTACTGTAAGCTAAATATCTAGCTTGATCTCGAGTAGCTTACTCACACGCATCATCCAGAGGTGGTTGGAGTTTTTCTCTGGAGGCAGGGCACTCTTGGAGCATGCGGTGATGAGGAGAGAGCCTGGTTCAGATTCACCTGGATGACCGCATGGCTAATGGCTCCCTTCTTCCTGGCCCAGGCCCTTTTATAACATCTCTCCCCTCAGCAGCCCGGTCCAATCAAAGCTGCCAATACTGGCCCCAAGCCAACCAATCTACAAAGCATCCCTGGCTACCTGGGCCCGTGCGCAGGGCCGGGCTTTTACCCCCTGCCCAGGTGACCAGAGCATTCAGGCACCAGGCTTTTGTCATGCAGACCAGGGAGGGAGATCCCTGCCCTGAGGGATTCAACACCAGCCTCTCAGGCTGGTGGAGACAGGCCTCTGGAGAGGGGCACCGACGGTGGCATTTCTGCCACACTGGCTTCCAGAGGGGATGAGAATCTATACTCCAAGTGGATATCAACCAAAGCCAAGAGTGCTCAGCACCTTTCAGGATCAGACCCTTCATATATAATTAACATGCTTTACAGATCATGGTTATTCTCTTCCTGATACCCCAGTACATTGGGTCTCTGAGTCCCCTGTTGATTGGAGGCCATCTCTCTAAGTTCCCCACCTACATAGACATAGTTTCCACTGTTTCCCGACACATTTAATCAGATATTTATGTCTGTTTATGTTTATTGTCTTGTGGAGGCTGAAGAGGTCCAGGTCCCTCAGTCTCTCTCCATAGGGCTTGTCCTGTAAGCCCTGAACCATACGAGTGTCCCTCCTCTGGACCCCCTTGAGTCTATCAAAGCCTTCTTGAAGTACGGCACCCAAAACTGGATGCAGTACTCCAACTGTGGTCTGACCAATGCCACATAGAAGGGAAGTATCACCTTCATGGTTCTGTGTGTCATGCTGATACATAATAAAGTGTGGTTAGCTTTGCTGATGATTTCATCACACTGATGACTCATGTTCATCTTGGAGTCCACTATGACTCCAAGATCCCTTTCCACTTTTGTGCTGCACTTCCCAGCCAGTAGGTGTGCTGGATATTTTTGTGCCCTAGATGCAGCACTCTACATTTGTCCTCGATGAACTGCATCCTATTGTGTACTGCCCACTTTTCTAACCTGTCCAGGTCTGCCTGCAATCATTCCCTACCCTCTGGAGTGTGCACTTCACCCCACAATATAGCATCATCTGCAAACTTGGACAGAGTACACTTCACACCCACATCCAAGGCACTGATGAATATATTGAAGAGTACAGGCCGAACCCTGCAGGACCCCACTACCCACACACTTCCAGGTTGATACCAACCCGTCTACTACCACTCTCTGGGTGTGACCGGTAGGCCAATTTGCCACCCACCAGACCGTGTAAATGTCTATGTTACAGCCTCTTAATTTATTTATGAGAATGGGATGAGACACTGTATCAAAGGCCTTGCTAAAATCCAAGAAAATTACATCCACCTGTAGTCCTGAATCTAAGCATTTTGTGACTATCATAAAATGAAGCCAGATTGGTCAGGCATGATGTACCTGCTATAAATCCATGCTGGTTTCCCGGCTGCATTATTTTTCATGCTGGCCTCCCACAAATATGATCCTTTATAATCTTTACAAAGACCTTTCCAAGGATGGAGGTAAGACTGACTGGCCTATAATTACTCAGATCCTCCTTCCTTCCCTTCTTGAAAATAGGGACCACACTGGTCCTTTTCCAGTCCTCCGGGACCTGACCAGAGTGCCATGAGTGCTCAAACAGCCATGCCAGTGGTTCTGCTATGACACCAGCCAATTCCTTCAGTACTCTTGGATGCAGCTCATCCAGGCCTGCTGGCTTGAACACATCAAGTCCATCCAAGTGACTCTGCACCAAGTCACTGTCGACATTTGGTGGACTGGTGTCCCTCTGATGCCCATCTAAGAACCCATTAGCAGACTTATCTTAAGCCCTGTTCAGGAACATAGAGGCAAAAAATTCATTGAATAGCTCAGCCTTGTCCCCCGTGTCTGTCACTAATTGCTCCTTCTTGTTCAGTAGGGGTCCTATGCTGCTCTGCACCTTCCTTTTTTCTTCCTACATACCTAAAAAAATATTTGTTGTTGTTTTTAATTTGTGTTACCAGCCTCAGGTCTATAGTTGCTTTGGCCTTTCTAACTGCCTCCCTGCAAGTACGGGCCAAATAGGTATACTCCTTCTTGGTAGCTTCCCCCTGCTTCCACCACCTATATGCTTTTTGCCCTTAGGCTCCCCTGGATTTCCATATTTAGCCAAGGAAGTTTTTTGGCTCCTTTCCCCCTTTCCCTTGTACTGGGATAGTCTCCCCCTGTGCCCGAAGGATTGCTTCCTTTAGGAATGACCACCCTTCCTGGACTCCCATTTTGCCAATACTCTTATCCTGCAGTTTATCGTTGACTAGACTCCTAAGCACACTAAAGTTAGCCTTCCTAAAATCAAGCACTTCTACCCTAATAGTTATCTTACCCACCCTATGCCATATGGTGAATTTGATTGATTGGTGGTCACTGTCCCCAAGGTGACCACAAATCTGCAGCTCCCCTACCAGGTCCTCCCCCATAGCCAACACCAAGTCCTGTAAGGCATTCTCCCTAGTGAGATCGTATACCTCCTGCAGTAGGTGAAGGTCCTGCATGCAGACTGAGAACCTACGTGAACAGTTGGATTTGGCTGACTGCTCCTCCCAGCAGATGTCAGGGTAGTTTAGGTTCCCCATGACAACCATATCGCTAGACCGTACTGCCTTTGAGAGCTGCCTCAAGAATTCCAAGTCTAGCTTTTCCTCTTGGTGTTGTGGTCTGTAGCAGACCCCACCCCCAAGTCCCTTTCACCATGACCTCCATGTATCCTAACCCACAATGCCTCAACTTTCTCCCCCTCTGATCCCATTTTAATTAGGGTAGATGTATAATGCTCCTTTACATAGAGAGGAACCCCATCCCCTTTCCTCCCTACTCTGTCCCTTCTATACAACCTGTAGCCCTCAATGTGTACCACCCAGTCATGCGTAGGGTCCCACCAGGTTTCTGTTAGCCACATTAAATTGAAGTTATGATCTGCAAGCAGACGTGTGAGTTCTTCCTGCTTGTTCCTCATGATCCTAGCATTAGTATAGAGGCACTTGATCCCTCTGAATGGTGCCTTTGGTGCCCCCCACCCCATTATGATGCCCAAAGGGCCCCTTGGTACTTATCTGGGGTGTATTGCTGCATGTCTCACAGTTTGTAGGTTCTAGACTCTCTCCATCTCCTGCCTCCCTGTCCCCTGTTGTACTTAGTTTAAAGCCCAATGTAGGAGGTCAGCCAACCTGTAAGAAAAGAGAATCTTATCTTTTGAGGAAAGGTGAAGCCCATCACATCCCAGGAGGGCCCTTGCATGGAAGTGTGGATCATGGTCCAGGAAGCCAAAACCCACACGATGGCACCAACTCCAGAGCCATGGGTTGACTTCTCTGACACTGGTGATGTAATGCCTACTGCAACCGCTGACCAGGAGGATTGAGGAGAAGACCACCTGTGCCCCTGTCTTCCTAAGCCTGATCCCCAGAGCCCTGTAGTCACTCATGATAGGGTCTGGATTACTCCTGGATGCATCATGTGTTCCCACATGGATAAGGATCATGAGATAGTTGTCAGAGGGCTGGATGAGGCCAGGAATTCTCGCTGTGACATCCCTGATCCTGGCTCTGGGCAGACAGCAGACCTCACGCGCTGTAGGATCCAGAGAACAGATGGGTCCCCCTGTTCCTGTCAGCAATGAGTTACCCACAATGATGATGCAGCATCTCTTCTTCTGCTTACCTGGGTGGCCCTCAGTTCACTCAGTGATGGTGGCAGGCCCCTCCAGTGTACTTTCCCCCACTGCACACTCCTCCAGTGCAGCCAGGGCCTCATATTTGTTCCCCAACTGCACCAGGGGAGATGTCTCTGTGGCAAGATGTCTGGCCCATGAGGTGACTGTCCTCCACTCACCAGCATCTGCTTCAGGGCATTCCCTCACAGCTTCTTCTCCAGGTGTCTTGTCCTGCAGAGATTGAAAGTAGCCAACAATCTCTTCTTCAATTTCCCTGATCTCCTGAAGCCTGCTCACTTCTCCCTGGAGTTCCCTCACCTGCCCCTACAGGGCCTCAATCTGGATACATGTGGGACAGGCAAGGGAACCCCCAGCCCCCATGCTACCCCCAGGACTCTGAGGTCCTACCAGGCAACCCCTGTAGACAGAGGGCTAGGGCACTGCCAACCCATCCAAGGGATCTGTCTGGGTGGAGGCCTTACAGGAGCTTCAGGCCAGAGGCAGTGGCAGGGCAGGGGCTCCATGTCACCACCCCCACAGTAGCCCCCCTCCTCAATCACTTACCTGAAGTCTCTGTCAGAAGCTCCCCTGTATTCCTGCCCATGACTGGCCTGTGAACTGCCTGTGAACTGCTCCCCTGTTAGCAGTCCCTGTTTGCTGGTTTGCTAGTCACAGGGTCCTGGGTCACCTGGGGACTCTCCTTTTATACCCTTTTGGGCCTGGGCTGACTCAGGCCCAGGCAGCAATCACACAGTCAGCAATCCCACAGCAATCAACAATCAGCAGTCACTCAGCACTCACTCCCAGCTTCTCAGAGCACACACCCACCAAACAAACAGACAGTCAGCTAAACCAAAGGTACAGGCAGCTGGATCACTTACCTTTCCTGGGCAGGATCTAGTGCATGACCTGGTTTCTCTCCTCCTTTCTCCTTCCTCTTGCCTCCAGCAACTGCCTGAAAACTGCTCCCCTGCTGGCAGTCCCTGTTCGATGGCTCCCTGGTCAGATCTCCAGAAATAATAAGATTGGCTTTAAAATAATGCACTTTTCTCAAATAAGAACTTTGTGAGACTTTTCATTTTCCTTTTGGTTGCTGCACCTTCAGGTACTTGCTACCTGCACCCAACATATATGAGAGTGTGGAAAAGGCTTGACTCCATCAGATGAAGAGAGGAGATGGCAGGATGCTACACTGGAAGCAGCACACAGTGAAAGTGAAACCGTGGTGCTTCCATCTGCCCTGACGAAGAAAGAAAAGAAAAAAAAACCTGCTGAGTCAGAAGCGGCTGGGATCACAGGGGCTGACGCATGGGCATGCTTTATAACAGCGTGCCAGGGCTGATTCATGGCCCAGAACACTGCAGCCAGGATAAAAAGCCTGGCAGAGAAGCAGCAGAGAGGACCAGAAGTACAGTCCCCGATCGGCCCGGAGGGGCCAGATATTGAAAGTAGTCCCAGCCCAGGGACATGGTGGCTACCTCAGAAAAGGGTTTTATTGAAGAGGAAGAGCCAGAGATGGCTCTATAATTTATCGGAGGAGACTCCATGGGCAACAGAGATCCACAGCACAGACTGGACCTCAACAGAATCAGAGAGGGCAGGTACCAGCAGACAACCAATTCTTGCCAAGTATAAGATGCAAGTAGAGAGTGGGACACCAGGGAATATGACAGTTGTTGACCAACAAGACACATAAGACAAGGTGCAGCCATGATCAAAAGAGTCAAATAATGTCTTGATTCTCCCACGGTAAATCTAAAGGTCTACGACACAAAAGAGTGCATCATAATAATCCTGGTTGCCCATGCAACAACATCTTTGGTTGGTATTAGGCGGGGTGTAGGGGACCCGGGGTCCCGAGCAGGAAAGACAAATGGAATGACCAAAGTACCAGGAGAGACTCCCCTGGGACACCGACTGAGGTCCAGTCCATTAATAAGCTTGTTCTTCCCTTAAAGCGATGGCGAAGTCAGAAAAATCCATATGGACTTGACACACAGGTGAAAGGCACAGAAAGTTACAGAGAGATTCAGCACATCAGAATCCAACCTTGAATAGACATGTAATTATACCTTTCCTTTGGTTGCTTGGAAGGAATTTCCTTCCCCTGCACTGCTTTGCTCTGATGGTACTCTTCTTTTTGCCTCCTGTTTTCCACCCCCATCATTATCCTCTGTACTGCCTTAGTCTCCCTGACATCCCCCAACAATCTAGTTTCTCTCTGCCCCACACATACCCTTGTCCCATTCCCCTAAATTGCCTAAATCCTCCCCAACTCCAACTGTGCCTGCTCCCCTTCGGTGCCTGCTCCCCATCTTCCACTTGTTGTTGGATCCCTGAGGCCCCCAAAAATCCATGTCCTAACAGTGCCTTGTCTAAGGCCCAGTACCAAAAATTATACCAGCTCTTCCCCATGCACCAGAGACCAGACCCAAGAGCACAGATCTGACAGCATTACTCTTCACAGTACCACAGTGAGGTCACATATGTCATTACAGTGCTGATCCAAGACCTATACTAAACATCTGGATTTATTCTACATACAGCTGGCTGGGATTATTTTAGCCCTAACAGAACAGCATTTCAAGGCTTGTTTATACTGCTGTGGCAGCAGGTCCTAGCCATGAGAATGCCTGAGTACATCCTGCATGTTTGCATATGCTGATGCATTTCAAACAAGGAAGTTTGCTGGTAAGGCTACTTCAAGCTCATTTACAGTGTCTGCTCTCAGGAATACCAGACTGAGTGCTCAAGAGTAAGAGCAGTGGGACAAGTATGGAGGGTATCTCCAGGTATTTGGGTTTTGGATTGCTCCTACAGAGGCAGAGAAAAGGTGCAGGGTATGTGTAGGTGCCTGCCACTGCCTCTGTAGGAGCAATTCAACAACATTGCAGTGGCAGTTCCTGGTCTTGTGCCAGGACGTGCCACTGCAATGTAGCAGGCAAATCTTTACAGTCTTCAATCCACAGGCTCTTGTCTGTTGAAACTTCTCTGCATATGTCTGGTATAGGTCCAGCAGTCCTACACTCTCAGGAGAAGATGTTAATTTAACTTATTTAGGCATTTATATAGTGTCCATATATCAATTAGATGAGATTCAACAAGAACAAGTGCAAAATCTTGGAATGGAATAACTGCATGCACAAATATAGATGGGGGAATGGCTGGCAAGGCTGCAGTACTACAGAGAGGGACCTGGAGATTACAGTAAACCATAAGATAAGTATAAACCAACAGTGTACATCTACATATGCAACTAATGGGTGTGTCTACATGAGATGCTTTACTGCGCAGTAGACTAATCTACTGTGCAGTAAAATCTTACCATCTACACATGCACACATTTACTGTACAATAAATTATGCTACTGGGCAGTTAGTTACTGCCCATAAACAGGTAGTAACTAACTTCAGAGATACTGTGCAGTGGCACATGTGTAGATGTTAGCTAGGACCAAATTTGCTCATGGTCAACTCCTACACTAGGAGGCCATAGGGGATGGGGAAGTCCCCTGGTCCTGGCACTACCCAGCTTCCCCCAGGATCTGGAAGCTGAGCAGCACTGAGATGAGGTATCTCTCTGCTCCCAGAATGGAACAGTTCCTAGCCAGCCTCAGGCTGCCCAGAGTACTTTCCACATAGCCCAGAGCTGGCTGTGACCTATTCCAGAATGTGACAGGTCCTGGCTAGCCCCAGGCTGCACATAGAATGCTTCACTCATCCTGGAGATGGCTGGGATGTGTCCCAGAATAGGACAGGGCCTGTCCATCTCCAGGCTTCTCAGGGTAGCCCTGCTGGGCACAGGGCTTCTCCCCATGTGTGTGTGGCAGGAGAACTCTGCAGCAGCAGGTGTATTCTGGCCCCATGCACAGCAGGACCCCTTCCTATGTGTATGAGGCCAGGAGATAACTGCTGCTACAGGTGGCAGAGCTCTCCTGGCCCTGTGCACATGGTGACTGACCTTGTGCTCCCTGCCAGCCCCCAGGCTAATATCCGGGAAAGCCCAGAACTCCCCCTGGCTGCTGCAGTGGAACAGAGCAGGGTGGGAGTAACCCTGTACCAGGCTGCTCCCAATGGGAGCATATCTGCACCCAAGAGGGAGCACTTGTAAACATGATTCTGGATAGGCTTACTGCTTAATATTTTACTGTGCAGCAAGCCTACTTAAAATTAACAACATGTGTAGATGCTCCCTATGTGACTGAATATATTCCAGTTCAATTTAAGCTGGAGTAAACTAATCCCGATATCACCATCTACATGTGCATTTAAGCACAGTAATTTACTGAGACGATGGATACCACTTATATCTGATGGGATTAGCCAGCAGCACAGTAAATTAGTCTATTGAACCCTAATTACTGTGCATGTGGAGACAGTGGTGCTTTACTGCACAGCAAATCAATCTGCCTCAGAGTAAAACATCTTGTGTAGATGCACCCAATTTGTCCTTGTTACAAGAAAACCAACAGAATACTGGGTTGTGTTGACAGGAGAGTCACTTGCAAATCAAGGGAAATGATTGTTCCTTTCTAGTCAGCTCTAATGAGGCCTTATCTGGAGTACTGTCTCCAGTTTTGGGCCCCACACTTCAAGAAGTATGTGACAGATTAGAAAGAGTTCAGTGCAGAGCAACAACGCTTATGGGGTCCTGAGAAGCAAGACTTATGAGGGAAGGTTGAATGAGTTAAGGTTATTTAGTCCAGAGAAGAGAAGACTGTGTGAGGATTTAATAAGTCTTCAAATATCTGAAGGGTGATTATAGAGAAGATGGAGATGGGCTTTTCTCTGTGGCCATAAGGTACAGGACTAGGAACAATGGCCTCAAGCTGCAGAAGGGGAAATTTATGTTTGTTATTAGGAGGGACTTTGGGCATGTGTAGATGAAACAGGTGGCCCTAAAATGAAGTAGTGTGTCTTAAAAAACACTGTTTCAATTTAGGGCTGATTAAACCCCCGTGTTGTACACGCACTCCACTGACTTACCTGCTTCTCTGGTGGTGAGCTGCCAGTGGATGGAGTGGTGTCTGGGCTGCAGGGGGGGAGGGCTCATTCTTCCCTCTGCAGCAGCTGAGGTCCCCCCTCAGGCAGCGCCTACCCACAGGCACCTGGCTCAGGCGGTCCCAGGGGGCACCACAGCCACAGAAGGAAGCACTGGGTCCCAGCACAGCTCAGGCAGGCAGGCAGGCTCAAGGTTGGGGCGGGGGGGAAAAAGATGGCTCACTGCTTTTCTTGGGTGGAGCCTGCTTTTCCAAGCTGCTATTAGGCTGCCTGCAGGGCTTTCTGCAGAGACATAGAGCTGCATGGAGCCTGGTGCTTCACTCCGTGGCTATAGGGGCAGCTGTGCCTCAAGTTATTTAAGGCTTACTATGCCGCTGCATTTCCTACAGTGGCTGGAATTAATGTGCAACATGCCATTAAGAAATTGAGTTATTTCAAGTACCCCAAGTCAAGTCCCTGGGACACTAGAATAGCATATTAGCAGTGAGGACTGTCCCTGCAAAACCAGGACAAATGGCTTCTAGTTACCCTAAGAATTTACATAGCGTTTCTTCTTTCATTTTAGTATAGTACCTACCTATGTATTCATGGCTGAGATATTCTCTATGCTGAAGATGATTCAGACTGTATTCATAGCTCAATCCTTTCCACCTTTTTATTATTCTGCAATGTGTTCTGAAAAACCTTGAAAAATGTGTCCTAGACAGGGTGTAGATACAATTTTATTTTTAATAATATATGTTGTATTGAAAAACAAAATGACAACAAATTTGTAAGTTAAAAAAACAATGCCCCTTATATAATATATAGTGTGCACTGAAATAAATGAGTCTTTAAAATGATAATTTTCTTATCCCCCAAGACTGCTTCTGCCATGAAGCTGATGCTCTGTAGCAGTAGCTAAATTTGCTGATAGTTATGTCTGCTAGGGTATTTTTTCTTTGGATTTGTTTGCAGACAGTAATGGGGCCCTGTCTGTTTTTTCCTTATATCCTTGGAATTGTTTTTTGTGGAGTGAAATGGAGTTTTTTGATATATTTAATATATTTAATATTTAAATGCTGAGAATTTTCAGGATGGAGCAGACAGAGACTGCCTCTTGCGATAAGAGACATTATTATTGTTGTGAAGAATTCCTTTAAGATTCCATCTTAATCATTCTGCTGTTGAAATGGAAGAATAAAGTAATAAAAGGTTTGAATAGACTTGATTAAAAAGTAATTATATTGCTTGGGTGGGTTAACTATACAAACTCTTTGTGGTTTCACATTTCCCTATTAGAATGGGTTTTTCTTTTTTAATAAGTGCATGTCTAGCCTTTGAAGGAGAGGTATCTTTTGCCAATATAGCTGACTGTGGTGCCCTTCCATTTGGAAGGTGAATGAGCCTGTGGCAAATAGGACCCTGTGAGAACAGAACTAGAGCTCAGAAGCAGTGTACCTGGGAAGGTGCCATTCTTCATGGTTCTGTTCCCTGTCTTGAGACCACATTTCTGTATGGAAATCTGGAATTGCAGACACTCCAGAGAGCAAGGTTAGGATCCAGAATGACCTGGGTAGACTAGAGAAATGGTCTATAATCAATGAGATGGCATTCAACAAGGACAAGTGCAAATTCTTTCACTTGGGACATAGTAATCACATGCACAAGTGCAGACTGAGGAATAACTGATTGGGCTGCAATACTACAAAGAAGGACCTGGGGGTTATGGTGGACCATAGTCTGGGCCACAATATGAACCAGTAGCGTGCTTTTGTTGTATCCTGAGCTGTATTAACAGGAGTGTCACTTGCAAATCAAGGGAAGTGATTCTTCCTTTCTATTCAGAACTAATGGGGCCTCATCTGGAGTACTGTGTCCAGTTTTGGGCCTCACACTTAAAGAAGGATGTGGACAGTTTGGAAAGAGTCCAGCACAGGGCAACAAAAATGATGCGGGGGGGGGGGGTGGTCTAGAACACAAGACTTACGAGGAAAAACTAAAAGAACTAGGGTCATTTAGTCTGGAGGAGAAAAGACTAATGGGGGATTTTACAACAGTCTTCAAATATTGGAAGGTGATTATAGAGAGGGTGGAGATGTGCTTTTCTCTGTGGCTATAGGGGACAGGTCTAGGATTAACATTGTCAAGCTTCAGCAGGGGAAATTCAGGCTGAAAATTGGGAGGGACTTTCTGACTATGAGGGTGGTCAGGCACTGGTAGTGAGGCTACCAATGTGAAGTTGTGGAATTTCCATACTTGGAAACTTTCAAAAGCAAGTTGGACAGATACTTGTCTGGAATAATCCAGCCTTGAGTTGGACTAGATGACCTTGTGAGGTCCTTTCCAGCACTACTTTCATAGGATCTTATTATTCTAATTAGAGACAACACAGATTATGATCAGATCTTATGATTCTAATTAGTGACAACACAGATTTTGAAATATTATGTCACTTGAGATCCCTTCCTGGGCTGCAAAGTAATGTTTAAAGGTACCTAACCAACGGCAGCATGATTCTGGCAGAAAGCACATTGCCACTGGGGCAGTGAACAATGTTGCTTCAGCCATTACTGCTATGAGCTAACTCTTGGCCTTGCATGGTGGAAAGGTCCACATGAAACCCACAGGAGTGTTAGGACCCATGGCTGTAGAAACCTACAGCTCTCCCTTACAGCAGAGGGTTACTACCTCCATGGAACTTGAAGGAAAGAGACTATGTTGCAGGAAGAAAGAAAGATGATAGCGAATAACATCATATATTTCCTTGCATGCAGTGAAGCAGACAAGAGGTTCTGTTTAGTTGCATTTTATCAGGTCTCCACATCTCTAGAAACTTCCTAGAGCAGTGTTAGCAGGCAATGTGCTATAGAGGGCATATTCTATGCACTTTTGCCAAAGGGATGATAATAGAAATGTTATGTGGTTAGCTCACTTACCCCCATCTAAACATTTGGAATTCTATATAACTGAATTAAAAGTAGCAGTAACCCTCTTCCTGAGGTAGCTGAAAACCAAATTTCCATGCTTCAAGAAATTCTTACGCTTAGTATTTTTTAATCAACCTACCTAGGTCAAAAAGTAAAAATCTCAGGCTGTTTAGCAAACAAACAAAATGTTATTTCATTTAGACTGTATTGTTCAGAATAGAAAGAATAGAAAAATAGGCCTTGAATGGATCTCCAGAGGTCAAGTCCCACTTCTGGTTAAAGGCAGTATAGTTTCTAAGACATCCCAGAAAAAAAATGTTTGATAATCTTCTCTTAAAAGCTCCCAAGAAAGTACATAGCATCACACTGAAGGCTCATGTTCATCTTATGGTCAATCATGACCCCCAAGTCCTTTTCATCCGTAGTGCTAACCATCATAACATTGCCGAGCCTATAATCATGCTGCAGGTTTTTCTTCCCAAGATGGAGAACCTTGCATTTTTCAGTGTTAAACACCATCAGGTTCTCATCTGCCCATTTCCTGAGCCAGTCAAGGTCAGCCTGGATTGCCCTCCTATCCTCAGGTGTGGATGCTTTACCCCAGAGTTTGGTGTCATTGGTGAACATGGCCAGTCCGCTTCTGATTCCAATGTCCACATCATTAATGAAGATGTTGAATAGTGTTGGCCCAAAGACAGAGCCTTGAGGGACCCCACTAGTCACAGGGCACCATGATGATTGACTTCCATCAGCCACCACCATCTGGGTCTGACAATGGACCCAATTCCCCAGCCAGCAGGTTGTGGCAAAGCCAAGGCCACAGTTAGCCAATTTTGCCAAGAGGTCATCCTGGGATACCATAGATTCATAGATTCATAGATGTTAGGATCGGAAGGGACCTCAATAGATCATCGAGTCCGACCCCCTGCATAAGCAGGAAAGAGTGCTGGGTCTAGATGACCCCAGCTAGATGCTCATCTAACCTCCTCTTGAAGATCCCCAGGGTAGGGGAGAGCACCACCCCCCTTGGGAGCCCATTCCAGACCCTGGCCACTCGAACTGTGAAGAAGTTCTTCCTAATGTCCAATCTAAATCTGCTCTCTGCTAGCTTGTGGCCATTATTTCTTGTAACCCCCGGGGGTGCCTTGGTGAATAAATACTCACCAATTCCCTTCTGTGCCCCCATGATGAACTTATAGGCAGCCACAAGGTCGCCTCTCAACCTTCTCTTGCGGAGGCTGAAAAGGTCCAGTTTCTCTAGTCTCTCCTCGTAGGGCTTGGTCTGCAGGCCCTTAACCATACGAGTGGCCCTTCTCTGCACCCTCTCCAGGTTATCCGCATCCCTCTTGAATTGCGGTGCCCAGAATTGCACGCAGTACTCCAAATGCGGTCTGACCAGCGCCCGATAGAGGGGAAGTATCACCTCCTTGGACCTATTTGTCATGCATCTGCTGATGCACAATAAAGTGACATTGGCTTTTCTGATGGCTTCGTCACACTGCCGACTCATGTCCATCTTGGAGTCCACTAGGACTCCAAGATCCCTTTCCACTTCCGTGCCACCCAGCAGGTCATTCCCTAGGCTGTAGGTGTGCTGGACATTTTTTCTCCCTAGGTGCAGCACTTTGCATTTCTCCTTGTTGAACTGCATTCTGTTGTTTTCCGCCCACTTGTCCAACCTGTCCAGATCTGCTTGCAGCTGTTCCCTGCCCTCCGGCATGTCTACATCTCCCCATAGCTTTGTGTCATCTGCAAACTTGGACAGAGTACATTTGACTCCCTTGTCCAAGTCACTGATGAAGACATTAAAGAGTATCGGTCCAAGGACCGAATCCTGCGGGACCCCACTGCCCACATCCTTCCAGGTCGAAACCGACCCATCCACTACAACTCTCTGGGTGCGACCCTCCAGCCAATTCGCCACCCACTGGACTGTGTAGTCATCCAAGTCACAGCCTCTTCACTTCACCAGTATGGGGTGGGATACCGCATCGAAGGCCTTCCTGAAGTCTAAGCATACGACATCCATCCCTCCTCCTGCGTCCAGGCGTTTCGTAACCTGGTCATAAAAAGAAACTAGATTGGTCAGGCACAATCTGCCTGCCACGAACCTGTGCTGATTCCCCCTCAGCATAATTTTTCCTGCCGGGCTCTCACAAATGTGAGCCTTGATAATTTTTTCAAAGACTTTGCCAAGGATGGAGGTGAGACTGACTGGCCTATAGTTGCTCGGGTCCTCCTTCCTCCCCTTTTTGAAAATGGGGAGCACGTTGGCCCTTTTCCAGTCCTCCGGGACTTGGCCCGTACGCCACAAGCATTCAAATATTCCCGCCAGTGGCTCTGCGATGATGTCGGCCAGTGCCTTCAGCACCCTCGGATGGAGCTCATCCGGGCCTGCTGACTTAAAGGCATCCAATTCTTCCAAGTGACTCTGCACCGTCTCAGGGTCTATGCATGGAAGTCTGGCACCTTGCTGCTGCCTTTCTACAACCCCAGTGAGAGACTTGTCATGCCCCTCACTTAGGAACACTGAGGCAAAGAACTCGTTGAGGAGTTCAGCCTTGTCCCCCCTGTCTGTCACCAATTGTTTCTGCCCATTTAGCAGGGGTCCTATTCCTCCCTGGGCCTTCCTTTTACTCCCTATATATCTAAAAAACAATTTCTTGTTGTCTTTTACTTGGGTTGCCATCCTCAGCTCCATGGTAGCTTTGGCCTGTCTAACTGCCTCCCTGCAAGCACGAGCAGAGGAGGTATATTCATCTTTGGTGATCTCTCCCTATTTCCACTTTTTATGTGCTCCCCTTTTGTCCCTTAGGCTGCCCTGGATTTCTCTGGTCAGCCAGGGAAGCCTCCTGGCCCCTTTCCCTCTTTTGCCTCGCTTGGGGATCGTCTTGCTTTGTGCCCGAAGGATCATTTCCTTAAGGCACAGCCACCCTTCTTGGGCTTCAATTTCTTCAAATCTCCTACTCTGCAGTGCGTCCTTGACTAATCGCCTGAGTTCATTGAAATCAGCTTTCCTAAAGTCTAGCACTTTCACCCTACTAGTTACCTTACCCACTCGACGTCTTATGGTGTATTCTATTATTAGGTGATCGCTGTCCCCCAGATGGCTACCAATCTGGAGGTCCACTACCATGTCATCTCCTGTTGCCAATACCAGATCCAGTATGGCATTCCCCCTAGTGGTACCATGTACCTCCTGTGTCAGGTGGAGGTCCTGTACACAGGTTAGAAACCTGCGTGAGCGGTGGGACTTTGCTGTCTGCATCTCCTAGCAGATATCCGGGTAGTTTAGGTCCCCCATGACTACCGCCTCTTTAGCTTTTATGGTCTCTGAGAGTTGCCTCAGGAGTCCCGAATCTCTTTCTTCCCCTTGATGTGGGGATCTGTAGCAGACCCCTACCACCAAATCCCTTTCTCCTTGCCCCCCATGTAGCCTAACCCACAATCCTTCTACTTCCTCATCCTTGGATTCCGTCTTGATGAGGGTTGATGTATATTGCTCACTGACATAGAGCGCAACCCCTCCCCCTTTCTTCCCCATCCTGTCCTTTCTGTACAACCAGAGTGAAGGCTTTTTTAAAGTCAAGATATACAACGTCAATTACCTCTCCTTTGTCCAGGAGATAGGTCACCTGGTTGTAAAAGGAAATGAGATTGGTCAAGCAAGACCTACCCACAACAAACCCATTGTGGCTATCCCTCAGGATGCTGCCATTGGCCAATCTGTTAAGAATGGCCTCTTTGATAATCTTTTCCAAGACCTTCCCCAGAATAGATGTCAGGTTGATGGGGCTGTAGTTTGCTGGATCCACTTTCCTCCCCTTCTCGAAGATAGGCACCACATTGGCCTTCTTCCAGTCCTTGGGCACTTCACCAGAGCACCAGGAGTTCTCAAAGATCCATGCCAGGGGCTGAGCTATGGTGCTTGCCAGCTCCTTGAGTACCCTGGGGTGTAAGCTGTCAGGGCTGGCCGACTTGAAGGTATCCAGCCTCTCTAGGTGTTCCTTCACGAGGTCAGTATGGATGAAGGGTAAGGAATCACCCTCACCCAGGCGTTCCTGTCCTGTAATGTGCAGGGGTGCCCCTTGGGACTGGTGAAAAACCGATGCAAAATACCCATTTAGCAAGTTGGCTTTTTCCTGGGTATTGGTTGTCAGTTTTTCCATCTGGTTTAGCAGGGGTCTGATGTTGCCCTTGCTTTTCCTCCAGCTCCCCACATATCTAAAAAAGTACTTTTTTATTGTCCTTGATACTTGTAGTTAGTTGGAGTTCAGTTGCAGCCTTGGCTTTCCTGGTTTGCTCCCTGCAGGTGTGGACCAGCACAGAATATTCCTCCTTGCAGGTGGATCCCGTCCTCCATCCCTTGTAGGTCCTTCTTTTTAGACACAGAAGGTCTGCTAGTTCCCTGCAAAGCCAAGGGGGCTGCTGTGCCCTTTTGTTGCCTTTCCTCTGAGATGGAATAGACTTAGCTTGTGCATCCAGGATCACTCCCTTGAGAAGCAACCACTCTTCCTGAACCCTGCTCTGCATTGGTTTGTGGTCCCTTAGGGCCTACCCTACAAGCTTTCTGAGATTGTCAAAGTCAGCTTTCCTGAAATTGAGGACATCTGTATTGCTGACTGACTTGCCAGCTTTACAGTGGATGATGAAGGTGATCAGCTTGTGATCACTGTCACCCAGCTTCCCTTCGATTGTTAGGTCACTGATTAGGTTGTCCCCCATAGCCAGTACCAGCTCAAGCAGTGCTTTACCTTTCATCAGCCCGTCAACTATTTGCATCAAGTACAGCTCATCCATGCATGAGAGAAAGCTTTGTGACTGCTCTGATTTGACCGAGCACTCTACCCATGAGATGCTGGGAGACTCAGACAGCAAATTCCCACCCCTCACACAGGTTCCTATCCTGTGTAAAAGACCTCCACCTGATGCAGGAGGTACATGGTCCCACTAGGGGGAATGCCTTACTGGACCTGGTATTGGCAACAGGGGATGCCATACTAGGGGACCTACAGATCAGTGGTCACCTGGGGGACAGTGACCACCAAAGAATAGAATTCATCATAAGGCGTAGAGTGGGTAAGGTAACTAGTAGGGTGGAAGTGCTAGACTTTAGGAAGGCTGACTTCAGCAAACTCAGGTGTTTAGTCAATGATGCACTGCAGAGTAAGAGATTTGGTGAGATGGGAGCCCAGGAAGGGTGGCTGTGCCTTAAGCAAATGATCCTTTGGGCACAGAGGGAGGTGATCCCAATGCTGGGGAAACGGGGGGGAAGGGCCAAGAGGCTTCCCTGGCTGACCAGAGAAATCCAGAGCAACCTAAGGGCAAAAAGGTTGCCCTTATATAAGCAGTGGAAACAGGGAGAGATTACTAAAGAGGAGTATACCTCCACAGCTCACAGTTGTAGGGAGGCAGTTAGAAAGGCCAAAGCTACCATGGAGCTGAGGATGACATCCCAAGTTAAGGATAACAAAAAATTGTTTTTTAGATATATAGGGAGTAAAAAAAAGGCCCAGGGTGGACAAGGACCACTACTGAATGGGTAAAAGCAATTGGTGACAGACAGGGGGGACAAGGCTGAACTCCTCAATGAGTTCTTTGCCTCAGTGTTCCTAAATGAGTGGCAAGACAAGTCTCCCAATGGGATTGTTGAGAGAGAACAGCAGGGCACCAGACTACCAAGCGTTGACTCTCAGATGTTGCAGAGTCACTTGGAAGAACTAGTTGCGTTTCAGTCAGCAGGCCCGGATGAGCTCCATCCAAGGTTACTGAAGGCACTGGCTGATGTCATTGCACAGTCACTGGCAAGAATATTTGAACACTTGTGGCGCACGGGCCAGGTCCTGGAGGACTGGAAAAGGGTTGATGTGGTTCCTATTTTCATGAAGGGGAGGAAGGAGGATCCAGGCAACTATAAGCCAGTCAGTCTTATCTCCATCCTTTTCAAAGTCTTTGGAAAGATTATTAAGGTTCATATATGCAAGAGTCCAGCAGGAAAAATTATGCTGAGGGGAAACCAGCATGGGTTTATAGCAGGTAGATCATGCCTGACTAATCTAGTCTCTTTTTACAATTAGGTTACAAAACACCTGGATTCAGGAGTAGGGGTTGACATCTTCTACTTAGACTTCAGGAAGGCCTTCAATACAGTAGCCCACCCCATACTGGTGAACAAGTTAAGAGGCTGTGACTTGGATGATGACATAGTCCAGTGGGTGGCAAATTGGCTAGAGGGTTGTACCCAGAGAGTGGTGGTGGATGGGTCGGTATCGACCTGGAAGGATGTGGGCAGTGGGGTCCCACAGGGCTTGGTCCTTGGACCGATACTCTTCAATGTCTTCGTCAGTGACTTGGATGAGGGAGTGAAGTGTACTCTGTCCAAGTTTGCAGATGGTACAAAACTGTGGGGAGAAGTGGACACACTGGAGGGCAGGGAACAACTACAGGCAGACCTGGATAGGTTGGACAAATGGGCAGAAAACAATAGAATGCAGTTCAACAAGGAGAAATGCAAAGTGCTGCACCTAGGGAGGAAAAATGTCCAGAACACCTACTGCCTAGGAAATGATCTGCTCAGTAGCACAGAAGTGGAAAGGGATCTCGGAGTTCTAGTGGACTCCAAGATGAACATGAGTCATCAGTGTGATGAAGTCATCAGAAAAGCTAACTACATTTTATCGTGCATCAGCAGATGCATGACAAACAGAGCCAAGGAGGTGATACTTCCCTCTATTGGGCACTGGTCAGACTGCAGTTGGAATACTGCATGAAGTTTTGGGTGCCACACTTCAAGAGGGATGTGGATAGCCTGGAGAGGGTCCAGAGAAGGGCCACTCGTATGGTTAAGAGCTTGCAGGCTAAGCCCTACGAAGAGAGACTAGGGCACCTGGACCTCTTCAGCCTCCACAAGAGAAGGTTGAGAGGCAACCTTGTAGCTGCCTATAAATTCATCATGGGGGCGCAGAGGGGAATTGGTGAGGCTCTACTCACTAAGGTGCCCCTGGTGGTCACAAGAAATAATGGCCATAAGCTAGCAGAGAGCAGATTTAGACTGGACATTAGGAGGAACTTCTTCACAGTTAGAGTGGCCAAAATCTGGAATGGGCTCCCAAGGGAGGTGGTGCTTTCCCCTACACTGGAGGTCTTCAAGAGGAGGTTAGATGGGCATCTGGCTGGGGTCATCTGAACCCAGTACTCTTTCCTGCCTATGCAGAGGATTGGACTCAATGATCTATTGAAGTCCCTTCTGACCCTAACATCTATGAATCTATGAATCTATGTCAGGGTAGTTGAAATCTCCCATGACAACCATGCACCGGGAGTGCACAGCTTCAGCCAATTCCCTGGCAAACTCCTGGTCAAGCTTTTGATCCTGGGTAGGAGGTCTGTAATAGACTCCCACCATTGTGTCCCCTGTGCCATGTTCCCCATGGATTTTAACCCAGAGGGTCTCCAGTTGTCCACCCTCGGTGCCAATGTTGGCTTCCAGGGATGCGTAGCTTTCCTTGACATAAAGAGCTACACCCCTGCCCCTTTTGTCCACTCAGTCTCTCCTGTACAGGGTATAGCCATCTATACCTGTGGCCTAGTCATGGGTGGAGTCCCACCAGGTCTCCATTATCCCTATGACATCATAATTATTTGTATTAAGCAGGAGGACAAGTTCCTCCTGTTTATTCTCCAAGCTCCTGGCTTTTGTGTACAGGCAGGCAAGTGTCCCTTTAGGGCTGGGGCAGGGGTGGGCTTGTTTCCAGGGCTGGGGTCATTCCATGGCTGGGGAAGGGGTGGGCTCCTTTAAGTGCCTTGACCTGCTGGCTTTGCCAGGGTTGCTCAGTGGGCCAGCAGTGGCAATAGTCCCCCCATCCCCCGGCGAGCTCAATTTAAAGCCCAGTGGAGCAGGTCAGCCAGTCTGGCTGAGAAGAGCCTCCTTCCCAGCAGAGAGAGGTGGAGACCATCCCTTCCCAGCAGCTCACTGCCTCTCTCACCAAAGAGCAGACTGTGGTCATGGAAGCCAAAGCCTTCCTGATGACACCAGCACTGCAGTCATTGGTTGACTACCTCGATCCTATTCTCCCTCCTCCACCCATTGCCCAAGACTGGGAGGATCAAAGAAAACACCCCCAGACCCTGTATCCCCACTCCCATATCCCTGTAGCACTTCATGACCTGGCTGGGAGCATTCCAAGCTGTGTCATTTGTGCCCACATGGATAAGGAGCATAAGGTAGTGGTCAGTGGGCTGGAGGAGTTCAGGGATCTTCTTTGCAATGTCTCAGATTCGGGCTCCTGGAAAGCAACAGATTTCCCGGGCTAAGGGGTCCGGGTGGCAGATTGCCCCTCAGTCCCTCTCAGGATAGAATTTCCCACGACAAACACTTTGTATTTTGTCTTAGGGAGAGCAGGAGTGGTATTTATGGTTAAGCCTGTGCTACCTACTGAAGGTGGCAGCTTAGCAGGCTCTACTAGGGCTGCAAGAGATTCGTACCTGATGCAAAGCTCCAGCAGTGTGGGGATGTTGCTGCAGCGGGCCTTGGGGCCCTTGACCACCTTGGTCCAACCCTTGGGCTGGGCAGCATGGGAGGTCCTTGAGTCCTCCCCTGTCCTGGAAAGTGACTGTGGTCTACCCTCCACCTTCTGGGGGAGAAGGGCCTGGCAGTAGGAGTCAATCTCCTGCTCATCATCCCTGATGGCATGCATTCTCTGGACTGCAGCCTGGAACTTCTCCAGCTGGTGCACCAGCGACCCCAAAAGGGAGCAGACCTCACAAGGGGAGGTGGCCATGCTCCTGGACCCCAGAGCCTGAAAAAGTGTCAGGCAGCCCCTGCAGCCGAGAGCCAGGGGCTCTGTCTGCATGGAGTCCAGAACCATGGGCTCCTTCTGGGTGGAGGCCTGTGAGGCACCAGAGTGGGGGGCCGCAGACCCCAAGGGGACCGTCAGGTTGCAGTGTGTGCCCATGCACATTTTAGTGGCGGTAGTCTGGCTAACTGTGACTACCTACTGGGGGCTCAGAGGCAGGGCCATGGGCTCTCCCGCTCACCCTTTTGCGAAAACTCCATGCTAACTCATGCACTGGCAGATAAGCACACCTGTTTGCACAGCCTGTTCACGTGGCTCCTTGGGGGCTGGGCAAAGTAGGAACAGGGCAGGGGCATGTCCCCCCGGCTCAGACTCAGCTGCCCCACAGCTGTCTGGGGGTTGGGCCCCCCCCCCCCGCCCGCCGTGGTCCCCACCTACCTCTGGCTGTGCTGGAGGTCTGAGTCAGAGGTTCCTCTGGGGTGTTCTGGGGGTCCCTGGGCTCAACGGGGTGCAACAGGCTTCCGCCTGCGAGTCTTATGCTGGAGCTAGGGACAAACTGCGGCTAAGCCATTAGTGGGCCCTTTTTAAACTGCACGCATGCGCAGCAAGCTTGTCCACGTCCTTGTTAAAGTGTGATTCCCAGAACTGGATGCAGTACTCCAGCTGTGGTCTCACCAGTGCTGAGTAGAGTAGAAAAATTGATTGATGCATGCCAGAATATTATTTGCCCTACTGGCTACAGCATCGTACTGCCAGCTTATAGTCATACTGTGGTCTATTATTACCCCCAGGTCCCTTTCATTCATGGTGCTAGTCAGTTTGATGCCACCAGTTAGGTGTGTTGGGGGTTCCTTGTCCTGATGTGTAGCACTTTTCATTTCTTGATGTTGAACATCAGATTCTGATCCACCTAACTTGCTAGCCTGTCTTGGTCCACCTGTATCTATAGCCTATCTTCAAGCATGACCACACTTCCCCATAACTTTGTGTAGTCTGTGAACTTGGCCAATGAGCTCTTCACCCCCACATCCAAATTGTTAATAAAGCTGTTGAAAAGTACTGGACTGAGCACTGACCCCTGCGGGACACCGCTGCCCACTTCTCACGAGAATAACACAGATCCAGTCACTACAACTCTCTAGGTCCTATCCTGCAGCCACTTTCTCCCTGTCACAGGGCACTAAGGTTCCTGCTCCTCTAAGGGCAGAAACTGCTTAGAGAGAGGGCCCTAACAGTCAGGCAGAAACCTCACAGGTACAGGTTATTGTGGAAGCAGGCTAATGAGGGAATTAGCCTGCATCTGCAGCCGGTCATCTGACTGGAAAAAAGCAGGGCCTGGGGCACATATAAGCCCCAGGGCTGGGACTAGAGGATAAGATCTCTGGCAGCAGCCAAGAGGGAAGGAGCTATCAGAGAGGAAGCTAACTGGAGATGCTTGACTGCCTGTTCTGCTTCTGGTAGGATTAAGGGGCTATAGGAGTGCATAAGTACTGGTGCAGGGGAGAAGGCCCAGGAACTTGAAAGAGAAGCTTGCCTTCTAAAAGGGGATAGTGTGTGGACCCTATGTTATGGTTGTGTTGTAGCCCAGGGGATTGTGCTTTCTGTTGTTATTTAAACCAGTGGACTGGATGAGGCTATTGGGGAGGAGGAGGCCTCATTGGGGCACACTATGGTGAGCTGACCCCAGTGCCAGAGAAGGCATGGAGACAGGTGGTGAGCAGACCCCAGCACCAGAGGGCACAGTTACTGAGGTGTGACTAATCTGAGGACTCAACACAAGAAGACAATGTCTACATACCATCTGCAAGGCATGGGGCATGATAAAGGGGCTATTTTGGAGTCATGCATCTAGCCCATAAGGCCTGGAAGTATCGTAAGGTACTTCCTGAGTGTGGGACCCAATAAAGGGGTCCAGCAACCCACAGGGTTTAGAAGAGACTGTCAGGACTGTGGCTGAGCAGCCACTTGAGGTGTCAGCCTCCCAATTCATCATTTATGTCAGCAAGACGTGGCAGAAGAGGTTAGTAGGTGCCCATAGGGCAGAGTTAGCATGGTCATGGTGCCCTAGGGACATCAGCCCTAGGGACACAGTGTACTGTGACACTCAGCCATTTCACTGTCACAGAGTTAAGCCCACAATCCTCCAATTTTCACACAAGGACATTGTGGGATACTAGATCAAAGACCTTTTGGAAGTAAAGGTATGCAATGTCAACCTGCTGTCTCATGTCCAGATGGTGTATTACCTGGTCATAGAAGAAGAAGAGGTTGGTAAGGCAAGACCTGCCTCCGATGAAGCCATGCTAGCTGTCATTCAGAATCTTACCATCTGCAAGCTTATCACAGATAGACTCCTTAATAAACTTTTCTAGGATTTTCCCTGGGATAGAAGTTAGGCTAACTGGCCAATAGTTACTCGAGTCCTCCCTCCTGCCCTTCTTGTGGATGGGCACAACATCGGCCCTCTTCCAGTCCTCAGGGACTTCTCCAGAGCACCATGAGTTGTTGAAGTTTCACCAAGGGTTCTGCAATAGCTTCAGCCAACTCCTTCAGCACTCTCGGATGAAGATCATCTGGTCCCGCTGACTTTTATACATCTAATTTTTTTAATTGGTCATATACCAATTCTATGGCAATACTATGAAAGTGAGTATTCCTACCATGCTCATCCTATACTCTACCTGGCGTTGTTTTGCCCTTGGTTTGGTGAAAGACCGATGGAAAGTAGTTATTTAGGAGTTCAACTTTCTCCTGGGTGCCAGTAACCAGCTGTCCTGAGTTGTTGATCAATGGCCCCACACTCCCATTTGTTTTCCTCCTGCTCCCTATGTACTTAAAGAAGGACTTCTTGTTGTCCTTGATTCCTGTTACTAATCTAAGTTCGGTCACTGCTTTAGTCTTTCTTATCTGTTCCCTGAAAATGCAGGCCATTGTGGAATAGACCTCCTTGGGGCCCGTCCCAAGCTTCCATTGCTTATAATACTCTTTCTTCTTTTTTAAAGGGGACCATGATTTCCCTATGGCTTCCCAGCCCTTCTGTTATCTTTCTTCCACATGGGAATGGACTTCCTTTGTGCTTCAAGAATTGTGTCCTTAAGGAACAACCACTCTTCATGTACAATGTTCACCTCCAGTCCCTGGTTCTGCAGCACTTCCCCTACTAGTGACCTAAGCTTGTTGAAATTTGTGTTTTTGAAGTCCAAGACTTCAATCCTGCTATCAGATTTTTTTGTCTTATGTCGGACAATGAACATGATGGTTTTCATGGTCACTGTCTCCCAGACTTCTCTCTATATTGAAGTTGGTCACCAGGTCATCTCCTTTGGCCAGGTCCAAGTCTAGCAGAGCGCCACCTCTGGTTGGCCCATGCACCTCCTGATTCAGGAAGAGCTTCTTGACACAGGTCAGGAAGGATCGCAACCGATCCAGCTTGGCCGATTGTTCATCCCAGGAGATGTCTTGATAATTAAAATTGGTGCATAAATTCAGCAGTGGGTATAAGTCTTTCGACATTCAAAGCAAGCCAACTAACTATAGCTATCTATCACAGGAAGATACACACCTTTCTCAAAAGTAAAAGGGCCTTTGCTCATTTGATCACTATACAGTTAATTTATAGAGGTAGTTTTCAAAGATGTAAGTCTAATTCCTCCTTCCATCTATCCAGAAAGGTTAAGAACCAAGACTACTTTCTGCATTCAAATACTTGCTCATTTTTGTCATGATATAACTCCAGAAATACCACTGTTTGAAGTGAGCACCTCATTGTACTGCATAGAAACTGTTTTTGTTGCTCCATGGTCTTTTTTAGAAGGTCCCCTTCTTTATCACCATGACGACAAGGATATTTCTTCACATTCACTGAACTCAGCTAAGGAGCTGGTTATTAACTTAATGTGCCCTCAGTGGTGATGCAGAAGGGGAAGAGAGTTCCGCTTCAACAAAAGATGTTGTTTCCCTTGTGATCCCTCTCCCAGTCGGAGACCTCCTATCAGGTATTGCTCAGTTATACATTTCTCCTATTTGCTTTGATAAGCTGTTAGAAAACAAAAATAAATTCTATACATAGGAAAAATGCATATTAAGATTAAGCTAAGGATGTCAGTATCTGTCTGTTCTTGCATCCATCCACCTGTCTCTCTAGCTGACTAGCTTGTAAAGCTGTTTTATATAATGTTCATCACTATCGCATCTAAGCTCTTCCAAGTACACTGGATCTTGAAAAAAAATAGTACTGACCTTAAACAATCTCTTATACCTAATGCCAATGTCCTAACTGTTCTCTACCCAGCTCCTATAACTTCCAACTACCTCATGATATCTGCACCCTACATTCTACACTTAACACAGCTGCCACATGGGGAAAAATTGGCTGATAGAATGAACTGAATGAGAATGTGTGTGTGTGTTAGCGTTATTTGGAACAAGGGGAAGCACGTAGGCATTAAAAGCATGTGGATTTTTTTTCTGCATAATTTTGTGCTTCCTACTGTGTGAGGTAAATCTAAAGCACCATTTTAGAGAAAGAACCCTGATCAATTAATCAGTGCTGCATAGTATATACAAGCCATCTGAGGAGCCCAAGACGCAAATATCCTACAGTCAATAAACATCACTTGTTTTTTTCATGGTGGTCTTGTTGCTTTATCAGCCATAATATTTTAACTGCTTTTACTGGCCACATAATCCAAATTGCTGAAAGGTCCCAGAAGAGCAAATGCTGAAATCTTTCATGTGGTTACTGTCACTAGGGAAACCACTTCCTTATGATTCATATGCTCTGCAAGTCTCTCTCTCCATTTCTTTCTGGGTTTCAGAGAGGAAATATCAATCTGGAATATGCCTGGGTGGTGGTATGAGAGAGAAAGGAGCAGGAGAAAAGCATTTTGAGATGCTACTTCTTGCAATGGCTCCTGAAGAAGCAGAGCATGGAATCAAGACCAGATGCTGAGGGTGATGTCTGATTTTTCACTGTTACCTAAAGATAAAATTGACTGCATTTTTCTTAGAATGATGGTGCTACAAAAAGAGCCCCTTCCCCATCCATGCCTCACGTTCCTTCTCCAGTTAAAGTAGGCCATTGTTAAAACAGATCTTGATTTTCAGCTGGACAAAAAGTCACCATTACAATCTGCTCTAAAGAACAGAGTAGAGGGCTTAGTGCTCTGATTTTCTGACCCTCTTTGGTGGATGTGGCATTTGTTTGCAGTAATAGCACAGCAGTTCATGCCACTTTTAAGAAACCATGTCATGGCCCTAAAATAGGCAGGAGTGCAAACCATGCAGTTGTTTTTCAGGCAGAATGAGTAATGTCCAGGTTACTGGCTGTAATCACTAAGAGCAGAAACTCAGTGGTCAAAAACCTGTTTCACACTGTGCACCCAAGTGACAGTCACCCAGCCATAGAACTGCCCTTCTTGGCACTTACATATAGTTTATGGTCCATCTCCATGTGCAGTATGGATGCTTGTGTGTCCATACAGTTGAGCATATACAGTGGTCTGTGCTCTAGCCAGACAGGTATGTAGCTCTGTATGTACCTGGGCAAGTGTATGTCATGAAACTTTACCCAGAAAAAAAAAATGACTAACAGATATTCAACAAAGGAGAAAGAAGAAACAGCCCCTCTCATCTTTTATCTTAGTAACTTAGTAGCTGGGGCACATGCCAGGAAATGGGGTTTGCACGTATTTCTTTAAATCCTGGTACAGTACTTTAAACACCCAGCTATATGTTGAGTATCCCAAAGGCTTTTCAGATCTCTTTTTGTAGCTGGCTCCCTGGACAATCAAAAATAGGAATTATATGGCTCTAGAACAGGGGTGTCCAACCTTTTTGAATGTGGGGCTGGATCACAAACTTTTTATCACCCAGTGGGCCTGCGACCCATATTCAAAGACATCACAGGAAGTGGTATCATATCAGGAAGTGATGTCACGTGACCTTTGACACCAATTAAGTTGCAGGGGTTGACATGGTCCTGGTTGACATGGCATGCCTGCCTGGGTTGACATGGTGGTGCAGGAGATGCTTGGCTACAACTGGGTAGACCTGGCACTGAGAAACTGTGGAGACAGGCCAGGGTTAACCTGGGGCCTGCCCGGCCTGCCAGTGCCATGCCTGGGTTGACATGGTGCTGCAGGACCCGCCTGGGAAGAACCGGGTCGGCACTGGCCAGGAAAAGCAGCATGCAGCAAAGCCAGCTTCCTGTGTGCTGCTGGGGATGGGACAAGGCCAGCCAGGTCTGCACCGGCCAGCAGAAGCAGCAGTGGAGCCATGTGCCACTCAGGACTGACTGGTGCAGGCTCGTCCCATCCCGAGAGGCACATGGCTCCGCCGCCGCTTCTGCTTGCTGGTGCAGACCCAGCCGGGCTCCTTCTCCCATCCCCAGCAGCACATGAGAAGTGGCCCCCTTGGGGCCTCGTGACCAGGTCCGGAGAGCCTCAGTGCCCAGGGGGAGACTGGCCAGGGGAGCAGGAGCTGCCTTGTTGTGGGGTTGGGAAGGTCAGGGCAGGGCAGCAGGGCTGGCTTGAAGCGGGTGGGTGACGAGGCAGGTACGGGCCGGCAGTGCCAGTGGCCGCTGCTTGCCCTCCCGTGCAGGGCCGCTCCTCCAGGGCCTGTGGGGGTAAGCAGCTCCCCTCCCCTCCCTGCCAGCTGGGGCCTGTGGGCCGGCCCTGCCTGCCTCACCGTGGCTCCACCCTGCCTGCCTTGCTGCAGCCCCACTGCCGCCACCACAGCTCCGCGCGTTGCCGCCGCTGCGGATCCACGCTCCGCGGTGGTGGATCCACACTCTGAGCCGCTGTGGCTGCCATGGCTCCGCACTCCACACCGCCACCACTGCTCCAGCCCCACCGCCGCCACGGCTCCACCACTGTGGCCCTGCACTCTGAAGCAGCGGCTCTACACTCTGCACCACCGCCCCATGGTGGTGGCCCTACACTCCGCCGCCGCCATGGCCTTGCGCTTCACGGTGGTGGTACTGCCGCCGCCGTGGGCCAGATAAAATGGCTTGGTGGGCCACATGGCAGCCCGTGGGCAGTATGTTGGACAAGCCTGCTCTAGAAAGAGGAAAACAAGAAGAGGGTGTTGTGCAGTTTGACAAATGTGCTCTTCAGGTGAAGCATGTCTGTATCTGCTCCTGGACCCTTCCTACCAAAGGGGCAGAAACCTGCCCACTACTCTCCATCCATTTGATTCAATGATTAGGAAATGCAAGATGCAGGGGTTCAGTTCCAGGAAGAAAACTACAGGGGTATCTGGTAATGATTGGTCTGTGGTTGGAGCAGTGTGCTTAGAGATCAATATAATACAGGTTCAAATCTCCCTGGGTGAGAAGCCTGTAAATGCCAGTTCTTTGTTTCTTGAGCAAATGCCCTAGTCATTACATGAATTTGGAGTTTGGGGACTTATGCACAGAGAAGCACATACATGTAGCAAAACATCCAGCTTTTCTTTTTTTAATTTAAAAATACATTTCCTTCCCTTCCCCAACCATTTCTGACTCTTTCTATGCCCTCTCTATTCTTTATAAGGTATAGGTATAGGTAGTCATAGGTAAGTTAAGTTCTTGCTTGCTATTATTATAATAAGCCCCTTTTTATATTGTAAATAGTGTTATGTTATGTTGGTATTGCTTTTTACTGATTTGTATTGTATTATATTGTATTCCTATCATTTTGGCATTGATTTTTACTGTTTCATATTAATATTGTATGGTTTAGGGCTGTGTCTGTAAAGTAATGTAAAGTAATTTCAAGTTTCTATTTTGTATGTCAAGCCTCCATCTTGTGCCTCCTGCTTAGCATACCCTATTGTATAGTATGTTGCAACTGTGACTCATACCTACCCCTCCTATGTAAATTGGTTCCTGAATGAATGGGAATGAATGAGGGTGTTTGAGGCATAATGGTAGCAGGACTCTACTGAATGACCAAGTAACGACCAGACCATCAACTCAATGACACAACCAATGCCTTGCATTGACTTACCCAGGAACCACAGATGTCACCCAGGAACAAAGACAAAACCCAGCATTTGAAATATAAAGAACCTACAGAAACCAGCAACCCCACCATTGTATCTCACCAGACAATGAGGACACCTGGACCGTACGTATGCATCTGAGCAGGACTGGCCCTATAAAGGGGGTGGTAGAGTGTGACCTCCTTGGGACGGCCTCTCCATCTGGACCAACACTACGCCACACCACCTATCCACCTGGAGGCCCTGCCAGTGACCCCCTCTGGACAACACCTTACTGGAGAAGACCCTGACTGGCTATTGAGGATCAACTCACAGCCCAGAATAGGTAGCTATCACTCACCTTCCTTCCCCAAGCAAAGGATCTGGACTCTGTCCCCACACACATTGACTCCAATCCCTCCACCAAGTCTTTCCTTTCCTGCTACCATTGTGTGAGTGTGTGTAAGTATGAGTGTTTCTGTATGTGTGTGGAAACCAATAACTTTGTGGGGCAGTGTAGTGTGTTGTCTGTTTAATAAACCTGTTATTTTGGAACCCCAAGTTGGATTTTTGTCTACTGGCCCTGCTCCAAACTTTGCTGTCTTCTCCTCTGACCTTTTTTCTGTCTGTCTCTCTTTCTCTGCTACCTCAGCTCCCTCTCTGCCTCCCAGCTTCTGCCCCTTTAATCTTGTTGCTTTCCTGATCTCTCCTGGCCCCATTTCCCCATCTCCGTTTCTGCTTCCATCTCCCAGTTGCCTCCCCCGGCTGGCCCTCTGATCCCTGCTTTCCCCCCCACCCCCAGCTTGTCTCCACTGCCCCTCACCTCAGCTCTGTTCTCCTCTAACCCCCACCCCCATATCTACCTCCTGGCTTTCTCCCTTTTCCAGTTTTCTCAGTGCCTCTCTCACCGCCTCTACTTTCCCTTCCCAGCTGGATCTTCTGGCTTTCTCTGCCACCTCTTTTCCCCTGCCACCTCTGACTCCACCCCAGCTTTCTCTGCTGCCTCTAGCACCCCCATCCTACCTTTCAGCATTTCTGCCATCTCCCAGCTCTGCCACCCACCTCCCTGATTTCCCAGCTAGCTGCTCTTTTGATCCCTCGGCTTCCTCTTTCTCACCCTGGCTTTCTCTCACCACCTCCCGGACCTCCTGGATGCCTTTCCTGGCCATCCCAGCTTTTTCCCTCAGCTGCCCATGGCTCCTCCCTAGCACCTGCAGCCTCCCAGCTGTCCCCGGTTTCCCTGACCCAGCCCCTGACTTACCCGTGGCACCCACAGCCTCTTAGATCCAGCTCTGCTGCTTTTCCCTGCTTTGCACAGCAGCTGCAGACTCCCCACAGCTTCCCAGGCCCCAGTCAGTTCCCTGACCCAGCCCTAGATTACCCACAGCACCCACAGCATCCCTGCAGCCTCCCAGCCTCCAGGCAGTTTCCTGACCCAGCTCCCAGTTTTCCCCTGGCACCTGCAGCTTCCCCCAGCACCTGCAACCTCCCCAGAGCATCCCTGGCTCCCTGCCTGGTTCTCTGACCCCACTTTAACCCCTGGCATCCCCTGCAGCCTCCCGGCCCCGTCTCCTGCCTCTGCCACTTTTCCCAGTCCTGGCCTCCTAGCCCCCAGCACCCACAGATCCCCCTGTAGTACCCGTAACTCCCCACACCCAGCCCCCAGCACCCACAGCCTCCCCACAGCCTCCCAGTCCCAGCTTACCTCCACCTCAAGCGCTTGTCCTGGCTCCACTGTCTCCACCCACAGCCTCTTCACTCCAACTTCTCTGCTGGTTTCTCCCAGCAGTGCTCCTCGATTAAACTCAAGTAACCCCATCCCCAAATGACCCCAAGTAACTCCAAGCCCCAGTGACCCTGAGTAACCCTGGGGCACCTTGACCCTGAGTAACACCAGGGCACCTTGACCTCAAGTAACCTTGAGCACCAAGTTACCCCAAATGTTAACACATGGCCACAGAAGTACATGTTTGCATGTTTCTGTATATGTATGTTTGTGAGCTCATAGCGTTGTATGTGTAGTTTGTGTGTGCATATATAATTTTGTATCATGCCCTCCTGTCTAACAGCACAATATTGAGATCCCAAATGTTGATCTGGCGTGTGTCATGTCAACATACAGAGCTGTCTACTTGTGTGGCTGGAGTGCAGCCTACTATTCATGCTGTAGTAGCTTATGTGTCTATATTGCATATGGAATAGGATTGCAAACTGAGCATAAATGACAGTTATGCAGCTGGGGAACTGCCATCTGTTTCTGTACAGAAAAACAGGATTCTGATAAAAGTGTTTTTGGAGAAACATCCAAAACCTTAATGGGAATCTTTGCATATATCTCTAGGCCAAACTCCAGGAACAAGTTTTCTTGGGTGGGGCTGGGGGGTCAGTTATTGGATGTGCTCTCCCAGTGTATTTTAACTTACAATCCATGACTATGGTAAAGACTACTCTATCCATGGAATTTGTAAAATTGTGTATCAAATTTGAACATGCCAGAAACCTTTAGTTCTGAAATGGTACTGTAGTGCCATCTGAGACCTTCCTTTTGGGTGCTACATGCTCCTCTATGGGCTGGGTTCCTTACTCAGATTACATCTTTCATGATGGCTTTCTGTAGTATGTACATTTAGTCAAACAAATTATTGGCCTCAATATGAAGGTAATGGGGTGATACTGGATAACTTGTCATATAGTCAATTTTAGACTTGATGATCAAAGCTTTAGGGATGTGCGAAATAGCATTGTTCCTCTTCAACTTCTGTATCGACGGAACAGTGTTTTGTTTTGAGTTTCCTTTCATTTTGAAAACACTGTTCCATTTCATTTCATTAAAACTGCTTCACTGTTTTGATACTGTTTCGATGTTTCGTCCATAGGCTATTCTGCACCCAACACCAGGAAGATTGGTGATGTCACTGGTCCTATCCAGCAGCACCAGCCTCCTGTCATCCGGCAGGCAGATCAAGGGCCCACACCCCTGGGAGGCACCCAGCACAGCCCCCACAGCCCTCCCAGGGGTGCGGGTTATCCCCCCATCTGCCTGCCAGATCACAGAAGTCTGGTGCTGGCAGCTGAGGCCAGCAGCAGCACCAATCTTCCCAGCATGGGCTGCACCCAGTGCCACTCCCAGGTGACAGCACCAGCCTCCTCTCATCTAGCAGGCAGACTGGGTCCTTGCCCGCACCCCTGGAAGGGCTGCAGGGGCTGTGCTGGACTGCTCCCAGAGTTGTGGGTCCCCAATCTGCCTGCTGGATGACAGGAGGCTGCTGCTGCCACCTGGGGCCAGTGGCAACCAGGGCCATCCCAGCGGGGCATGAATTGGGGTGACTGTCCCAGGGCCCATGCTTTTGGGGGCCCCACAGAGCTGGGCAGTGTGGCCATGGTAACTATGCATCACTTCCACCAGGTTCACATGTGACTGCTTGCTAACCCCACCCCCTGCTGCTGGTGCTGCTGCTGATGGCAGTGGCAGCTTCTTCACATCTAGGGCGTGTGGGATCAGGGCAGTGGTGATCGGAGCATGGGCTGTGCCCAGCACTGGTCCCATGCAGAAGCACCTGCTTCCTGTCATCCAGCAGGCAGATCAGGGGCCTGCATCCTCTGGAGGAGTCCAGCACAGCCCCTGCAGCCCTCTCAGGGATGTGGATGAGTGCCCAATCTGCCTGCTGCATCACAGGATTCTGGTGCTGGCAGCTGGGGCCAGCAGCAGCACCAATCTTCCTGGCATGGGCTGTGCCCAGTGCTGGTTCCAGCTGACAGCAGCAGCAGCCTGTCATCCAGCAGGCAGACCAGGGGCTTGCCCACATGCCCAGGAGGGCTGCGGGGCTGTACTGGGCTTCTCCCGAGGGTGTGGGTCCCCAATCTGCTTGCTGGATGACAGGAGCCTGCTGCTGCCACCTGAGGCCAGCAGCAGCACTGATCTTACCAGCACTGGGTGCAGGCCACGCCCAGTGCTGGACCCGGCCAACAGCACCAGCCTCCTGTCATCCAGCAGGCAGATCAGGGGCCTCCACCCCCAGGAGGAGTCCAGCACTGCCCCTGAAGCCATCCCAGAGGTGTGGGTGAGCCCCCTATCTGCCTGCCAGATCACAGGATTCTGGTGCTGCCAGCTGGAGCCGGCAGCAGCACCAATCTTCCCAGCATGGACTGTGCCCAGCGCCAGTCCCAGCCAGCAGCACCAGCCTCCTGTCATCCAGCAGGCAGATCAGGGGCCCGCACCCCTGGGAGGAGTCCAGCACAGCCCCCATAGCCCTCTTAGGGATGAAGGTGAACCCCCAATCTGCCTTCAGGAGGACAGGTGCTGTCCTAGAGTCATGCAGCCCAGAACTGGGACTTGATGTTCCCATTCAGGGTCTGTGCCACCCAATGAGGGAGGAGTGGTTACCCTACTCATAGATGTTACTCCATCATCCAAGTACCAGCCTGTACAGGCTTCAGACCTCTTGGCCTGATCCCAGTGGTTGCTATTGCTGCATACTAGGCCACTTGCTTTGACCTAGCTCCTCAGCCCGAGCCTTCCCTGTGATCTCACTCAGCAAGTCCCTTAGCTCAGCTTCATTTAGTGTCTAGACCAGGCTCCCACAGTCCCTGATACAGGCAAGCCTGCTGGCATCCTCTGTGCCAGCCTCCTGAGGTCCCTGAGCCAGCAAGCCTGCTGGCACTCTCTGTGCCAACCCCGCTGTGGTCCCTGGCTCTGTCTGGGCTGTATGTTAGATGCCCCTAAGGAACCCCCATAGCCTCCATAACAATCCTACTAGCCACTATCCAGTCCTCCGGTCTCTTTCAATCTGAATCAGAATATAACTATTAGCAAATTATTTTACACCTGAAAGTCACCCCACTCTGGGTCATTGTCTCCCCTAGAAGCCATACATCATCCTTAGCTCTTTCCTTGCAGTCATGGGGTAACTTGGGTGCCTGCCAATTCCTCTGAAGCCATCTCCCTCAGGAACTCTTCTTCCTGCAACCTGCAGAGTCAGACTGAGTGCTTGGCCTCAGGCACTGAACTTGCATGCCTCCAAAGCCCCACCCCTTCCTGACAGGTGGCCCTGAGGCCACACTCAGGGTTTTCCATTTAAGCCTGATGTCCTGCCTGCTTTCATTTACTGCAGCTTAACCCAGCTGCCTGCAGTTATCACTTCTGTGCTGCCTGGAGGTCTATGCCTAGGCTGCTTATTACGGTGCATCTAGATTGAGGATAGTCACCTCCTCAGTGGTAGCTTCTGTACTCATTGTTACTGCTCTGAATACTTCCCAGCAGCTAGCCCAGGGACAGGCAATTATTTTGACTGGAGGACTGCTTACTAAGTTTTGGCAAGCTGTTGAGGGCCACATGGGTAGCCCAAACCCTTGACAGGTGCCCCGGCCCCTGGTCTCCATCTTGTGTTGGAAGTCCTGCCCCCTAACTCCTGACCTTTGCCACCAGAGGTCCCTCCCTTTGCCTCCAGAAGTACTCCTTTCAGCAAGGGTTTTTTTTCAGAACCAGAAAAATACCAAATTATATTCTAAAAAGTGAACATCTACAACATTCATTAATTTGATTTCAAAAAATATTTTTGTCCTGATGTACATGTGTTTGTGTAGTGTACATAGAGGTGATTGCACAATAGCTAAAAATGAAGTCTTACTCTTGTATATTGTGGGGAGGGTGGGAGCATGAAGGGTGGGTATAGGTTTGCAGGAGGCTGCAGGTGTGTTGGTATGTGGGGTGTGGGGCAGGGTGTGGGTGTGTGTGGGATTTTGTAGCGGGCTGGATAGGTGTGGGGGTTTGGGTGTGGGATGAAGGATCATGTGGGAGTGTGTGTGGATATTTGGGGTGTGGGTCAGTGGTTATGGGGTTTGTGGGGGGCCTGTGTGTGGGAGGGAAGGTGGCTGGGGTAGGTGAGGAGATGTGGGCTTGGGGGCCTGCATGTATGGGGCTGTACAAGGGTGGGTGTGGGTGCATATGTATGGTGGGGTGTACATGTAGGTCTCACCCTACAAACACACACACACACACACACACACACACACACACACTGTCCCTCCCTCACTGCTGTGTCTCTCTCTCTGTCCCTCCCTTCCTCATTGCATGGATGTGTGCATGCATGTGCATGCGCACACGCACACACACACACACACACACACACACACACACACACACATGCGCACCCCTTCTGCTCCTGGCCCCGGGGTATCAGCATGGGCCCTGTGCTCCTGCAGTCCAGTGATACAGCTGGGAGCCATGTGCTGCTGAGGCAGTGGGCAGGCAGGAAAGCAGGGAAATGGTAGCTAAGGGTCAGGGTGAGTGGCAGCGAGTGGGCACACAGGAGCAGCAACAGCTGGGCAGGAGCATGGGGCCCATGCCAGTGTCCCGGGGTCCAGAGCGGGGCAGCAGGAGCATGGAACCAGGCTGGCAGGGGTTCTGGAGCCAAACTGGCTCTTCCTCTCCCTGCTGGTGTAGCCCCGGTAGGCTCCATAGAACCCCTGGTGGCCCTGCCCCACACTCCTGGCCCCAGGTCACTGGTGTAGGCTCTGGGCTCCCACCCAGCTGTTGCTGTGCTCCCATGTGCCCACTCACTGCCACTCCCCAAACCTGCTGCTGCTGCCACTAGTTTCCTGCCCGCCACCATGGCACTCTGGCACCACATGGTTCCTGGCTGTATTACCAGACCACAGAATGCAGTCTAAATCCTGGCCTGGCCCTGAGAACTGGGGTGATCATCCACAGTCCTCCCCTGCCTCCTCCCCACCTCCCTTACTCTTAACTGGGTTTCCTTCTCCAGCACAGGGAGTTGGGAACAGCACTAGGGTTCAGGCCATAAGTCACTTCTGGGCAGAGGCTTCTGGTTGGGGCAGTGACAGTGGGGCAGGGCCAGGCAGTCCTTGTTGCCTAGTCCTGCTGCCAACTTCCCCTCGGGTCCTACTGCCTTGTCTTCTGTCATCTTTGACAGGCAGCCAGGAGCAGATAAATATTGTTTTTCTAAATTTTGTAGGGGCCCTGTGGGCTGGATAGCCCACAGGGCCCACAGGCTGTATTTTGCCCACCTAGCTAGCCTTTGCTCTGCTTCTAGCCCCATACAGCAAGCTTAGGTTAAAGTAACAGGAGTCTCTAGCTCCTTGTTACAGAAGCCTTCTCTCTTCAGTGTCTTCCATATATCCTTTTACCACAAGATCTCTTTCTTGAAGACTTTTTGAAGACTCTGAGCATGAAAACAGACCTGGAGCAAGGCTGAAGATTTTAACAGAGAGCATAGAGGGAAGAGGAACAATGGCTACCTATTACTATCTGCCTTGGAATTCTAGCTTGTAACACAAAGACTTACAACTTCAGGGCTTCATAAGAGCCTTACCATCAGCAGCAGTGAACTTGGATCAAGGTATCTGAGAGGGCAAACATGACATACCTATTAAGAACATACCAGGCAATCGCTGCACTGGGCCAGCTCATAGATCCAAGTTGCCCAATACTCTATCTCTGACAGTGGCAAATAGTGGATGTTTTAAAGGAAGAGTATAAGAAACATCCTTCCCAGTTACCATAAATACCATCCATCGCTAACTATTGTGATTAAAAGCCCCTGATAAACCCAAAATCTACACCTTGGCTAAATTACATTTCTTAGGGCCTTGATACATGTTGCAGTCTGAGCTGCTCAAATATTGATCAGTTTTAGAGCTAGTTTGAGTTTTCAGCAGTCACACCTTAAGGCTAAAAACCTTCTCTGACTATCCCCCACCTGCACAGCTTGACTTGCTACTAAAGGGCTGGCAAGCAAGGGCCTGACTATGAGCCAGAGCTGTAAAGTGCTACTAAGACACATCCCCATGAACACACATGTACAGGGATATAATTTCCCAGAATGATAGCAGAAGCACATATTTGTGCATATTTGTGCATGTGTACTCCAGGGGGGCATATAGACCCAGGTGGAGTAGGGGAGGCTGGAGCCAGCACAGCATTACTTGGGATCCTGGGGGCCTCCCAGGGCAGCAGCAGCAGCACTGAGCCAGCTACTTGGAGTCTGGCTAACAGCCAGAGCATAGTTCTGACTGGCCAGGATCTGGTTTCCTGTGCCACACACTGCTGCCATGTGGGCCAAACTGCTTTTTCAGAGGTGTTTTGTTCTGACACCGGTATCTCCCAGTGTAAAAAACCCAGCTGTGTTGCTAGCATAGTGAACACTTCCATGTATGCCATGTGGAGTTTGCAGCACCTTATACTGCTTTGAGGCACTGCAAACCAAACATAATCACTCATATGGATGCACCCTACAGGGCTGGAGAGCCAGGGCAGGCTTCTATCCCTGCTCTAGGTGTGTCAGGGGGCTGGGGGGGAGTGGGGAGAGATGAGTTGTGGGGGGTGGGAAGATGAAGTTGGGAGGCAGACAGTTAATGGGATGGGAGGGGATAATGAAATGGAAGTGGAAAGGAAATGGAGATGAGGAAGGGTGGTGAAATGAAGGATATTAGCCACTGCAGGATAAAATAAAAAACTAGTTAAAAAAAAGAATTTAAAAAGAAATAATTAGGAAGTAAATTAAAGAAGGTTTCATGTTTTAATAAATTGGGATTGGAGTGTGGGAGGTGATATTCATGCTTCTTAAGGTGGCTGGGAAGTACAAGTGGTAAGGGAAAGCACTTTTGGGGGAGCTACTGCCTCTGCCCCAGGAAAGAAACTCCAGGTCATGGGGACTCAAACTAGCCACCAACCTTGTTTCCCCTCACTCCTTCCTAGACCCCACTCCTGGACCTGACTATGCCCTATGACTTGGTTAGCTGGCATGAGCTCTACAGGGTGTTTGCATGGGCCTGCCTCCTAGCGGTGGGGTAGGAAGGTCAAACCCATGGGGGTGGGAGGGAGAGTTGATTTGGTACCAGAACTCCCCCTGGGCAGTAGAGTTCACAGGGTGGAAAGTCTGTCCACACAGAACAGGAGGGTGAAGGAGGGGACACTGCATCCTGGGATGCTGGAGGACTACAACTTGGGTGGCTCATCTGTGGGGAGTGGTCACACATTAATGCAATATGAGCTGGGTAACATGAATCAGAGATAAACCTGCCCTGAGGTGACATAATTATAAACCACCTAAAGTGTGCTTAAAACTAGTTTCAGGTGTTGTGTGCACAATTTAGGGATTAAGAGCTCCAGGAGCCACCTAAAATTAATGTGTAACAAGGCCATTAGCTGAGACCCAAAACATTAGCAGTGGAACATCTGTAATTTAATTACTGTTGGTGAGAGTAGCCAACCTGCAAATTAAGTTTACATTTAGATGCCAGTACTTTTTAAATCCATAGAATGTGGTTGTTTAACTCAAACTAAGATGAATATATTTTCTGACCTCTAATTGCTTTCTTTAATAACTGCGTTCGAGTCTTTTTATAGCTGATATTTGCTGGGTAAGAACGGTATATGAGACATCTTATTCTTTGCGGTGGACCCTAATGAAAAGTGATACACTTGATTATTTTGCCATGCACTGGATTAGACTTTGAGTTTTAGCTTTGACCATTAATGACAAGCTATGCATTGTCTTTAAGGTGATATCCACAAGGAATTTAATCACCCAAAAAGGGATTAAGGCACAATTTAGACACCTAATTCCAAAATTGGCAGGAGAGACCTCATCTAATCCTGTTAGGCACCTGAAATCCCCTAGATTTTTAGGATGAGATATACAAAGGAGCTTAAGTATGGCACCACCAGGCTAAAGCTAAAGGCACTCAGCTCTAGGCATGCAATTCTGAAACTTTCAATGGGGAGGTGAGGTGTTTAGGACTGCTATTCACAACACTCAGCCAACTGAGCTGGGGGATGCCTGAACCTGCCAGCAGGCCACACTGAAGAAAAGGGTGTGTCTGAAATCCCCCATTTCTCCTAGATTTAAACTGCAGTTAGGCACTTGTCTGCCTACATTAGGTATATATGTGAGATTGGGATTCACAGCCTGAATCTCCTGTCTAGAATTAAGTCATCTGCTTGTGTAAAAGTGACAATCTTGCTCTTTTTTTTCTTTCGGCACAACAGTGGTGAAGTTGCTGCGGACACAAAACCTTTAGATAATATTCTACTGATTACAGCACTTTTCTGGGATGCTGGAGACCTGGGTTCTGGGCCCTCCTTAGCCAGAAGGGAATCAACCCTGACTGACAACTCTGGGTGCCTGACATGCAGTAGGGCTGTTCCAACATGCTATAATTACAGCACATCAGAGAAAACTTGATTAATTAAGTCCACTGGAGTGTGGTAATTATTGTGCTTCAGCCAGGCTCTGTGTCTTCTGGATTAGTGTCCCTGTGCTTCAAAATGGTGGTGGAGTGCTTTAACTAGAGCTCATTTGATCAAATGAGCTTTAGTTCAAGCACCTCAGTCACCATTTTGAGAGCATAGCTCTTTTCTGCCCAGCCCTGGTGTGGACAGAGGTAAAGTCCTTCAATTCTATGGGCCAGATCCAGTGGCTCCCTGATCCAGTCCACAGGCTGTATGTTGCTGACCCCTGACTTAGTAGGTTCTCTGGCATTCCTTTTGAAGCTGCCCCATGGGCATCTGTGAGAGGAAGATGTGTGGGAGATAAGTGGGGCCAGGGAAAGAGAACAAGCCAGAGAATGTGTGGCTCAGTGAGGTGCCTGGCAGGGAAGGTGGCCCTAGGTTCTACCTGGTTTCTTGTCTCCAGCAGGGTAGAAGTTTACCCCTGTATTGTCCCCCAACACTTTTTCCCCCAGTAACTCTATTAGTGACTCAGCTTCAAAAGGAATATAAGCAAAACAATTAAATAGTACTTAACCTAGTTAGTACCTACTTAGTATGGTAGTTTGCATGCTATGCTAGGAAATGAGGGAGACCATGCTTCAGACCCTTCTGGAGGAGAGGGAGCTCACCCCAGACCTCCCAGGTAGATGACACCACTGATCTATAGGGGTAAAAGAAGGACACCTACATCTTATTTTCAATTCCTGAGGCTAAGTCCAGTAGTCATGAGCTCTGGCCAACTCCATTTTCAAGCATCTAAGAAGAATGTATATATGCTATGTTGGCAACTGTGGATTCTCAGTCTATGTAACTAGGTAGTCATTCATAATCATCCACATGGACAGGGGTAAGTGCCCAGAAATAGAATTTCCCTGGGATGTAAGTGTGGCAAATGCCACCAAGAAAGAACAGAAAGTTAACCTTACTACTGAAAAATTGGAGACAGTCTAGAAGCAGGCAACAAAAAAGATAAAGGGCTTGGAAGGTAAGCCACACAAGGAAACTTTGAAGAACGTAAGCAGGTTCAGCTTACAGAAAATGTGCTTGAGAGGGGACATAGTAGCAGTCTTCAAATATCTGAAGGGCTACCATAAAGAATGGGGGGGGGGGGGGGGGACTTTTTCTCTTTTGCTGCAGGGAGCAAGAGGTGAATTAATGGCTTGAATCTGCAGCAAAGTAAGTTTTAATTGGATTTGCATATCAGGAAAAATTTCACTGTTAGAACAGTGAGGCAATGGAATAGTCTTCCTAAGGAAGTTGGGCAACTCCTTCATTGCAGATCTTTAAGAAGTGGATAGGTATTGGTCAGGGATGATCTAAGAACAGCTATATCTATGTTATGCTATGAGTATTTCCCATGCTTCTGGGCTTTGCTGGTTGTCACATGGAGCCAGGAAGGAATTTTTTTCACCTTGTGTTACTACATGTATTGTGGGGGAGGAGGGGGTGCCTTCCTTGGAAGTACTGGATATTGACTGTGGCCAGGGTTATGGATTTGATGGGGGTGTGCTGATGCTCCTGCTGGGACTAAAATCCAGAGGTTTCCTGGCTAGAGTGTATTGCCCTCCTGTTCAGCATCACACTGACTGCCACATTTGGAGTCAGATTGGTACAGACTGTGGGGGTTTTAGCTTTCATTTCTAGTGAAGGGTGTGACCCTCTTCCTTGGATATCAAATTTATTTTAACAATCCTTGCAGCAGCGGGACACTGACCACCATTGTCCCTCTGTTTTACCTGTGGCAGGTTAGAGTGCTATACCTTGTAGTTGTATGACAGGGTTGATTGTATAGTTTTAATAATAGGTTAGACCAGGATTTGTGTGTGGTGGTTTGGATAGGGATGATCCTGTCTCAGGCAGAGGGTTGGACTAGATGACCTGCTGAGGTTCCTTCTGGCCCTACGGGGGTTACAAGAAACAATGGCCACAAGCTAGCAGAGAGCAGATTTAGATTGGACATTAGGAAGAACTTCTTTACAGTTCGAGTGGCCAAGGTCTGGAACGGGCTCCCAAGGGAGGTGGTGCTCTCCCCTACCCTGGGGGTCTTCAAGAGGAGGTTAGATGAGTATCTAGCTGGGGTCATCTAGACCCAGCACTCTTTCCTGCTTATGCAGGGGGTTGGACTCGATCTATTGAGGTCCCTTCCGACCCTAACATCTATGAAGCTATGAATCTACTTTTCTATGATTCTATCTTTCCAGGTACTGTGAATCTTAGGGGGACTTCCAGGAACTATCAATTTGCCAGGAACAGAGGGCGAGGTGCTTAGCATGGAAGCAGTACAGTAGATGCAAGAGAGTTGTGCATACAGGGTATGACTCTGCCAGGTGGAACCAAAATCATAATATTCTCAAATGTAATCAGAGACTTGGAGTTGACTGAGCTTGACCATTACTGTCTCACATAACTGATTAAAAGGAGGCAGGAACATTAGCAAAAATCTGATCTGGTCCCAAACTGGAAATCCCAGTACCTCTTAAGCCACAAGATTTGGGTTGCCTGCCTCACAGTACTGAGAGTGGGAAGCTACTGAAAATCTCTTAAGTGGCTGTGTCATTTCTCATATGCCTGGGTTGATGTGTTGCATTATGTTGCGATACATGCTGTCAGATCCTACTTGCTGTGATACACAGCAATCTGTGTCAGCCCCCAAATCTGTAGGAAGATGAAAAAGAGCAGCAGAAGATAAGATGCATGTATTTTTGAAAGAAGAGACTGAAAAAAAGAAAAGAAAATGCCTGTAAAAATATTATTTGTTCATAGGGTCACCTGCACCAATATCATTTTTGAAGAACAGAGGTTACAGGATTCGGGACACATCCAAAACAATAATCTAGGTATCACATTGAAGTGCTTGTACCATGGAGACAGGCTCCCCCTTGTTGGTGCTCTCTCTCTCTCTCTGGCCAGATGAATCTTGACATTTTTTTGAGCACAGGCTCATGGCTTCAACCAGAGGGGTTCAAGAATGCTCCCCCCACACCCCTAAAACAGCCTGCCATATGTTAGTGAAGTACTTCTCCAGGGAGTTTGGTCTTGTGGACATGAACCCCTTTCAGACAGACAAGGGAAGTAAACTTGGGCCTCTAAATCCTTGATGAGTATTCTAACCAGTAAACTGTTATATAACAGGGGCAGGTGTATTTTAAACAAGAAGAGCAAACCCTGATCAGTTCTTTGAAAGAAAGGGTCTAGCCACATATCTTCAGGAGAAGGCTCAGGGCTCTGAATCCCATGTATACCAAGGTTTCTCCAAGGTGGGATTTAAGACTCTTCCCTGTCCTCATCATTTGCCTCCTGTCTAGCTCTTGGCAACAGCATACTGGTTTTAGGTGGCTGCCTATGGCTGCCTATGGTGGCTGTTGTAGGGTTCTTATTCAGCTCCCTATAGGGGGAGCCCACATATGTCACTCAGTGTTCTGGATTCTACTCTGGGAGCCAGGCTTCTTGAAGGCAGACATTTCAATACCTGACTTTCAGGCACCAAGTCCTGTAAGAAATGTGCCCTTAGCTCCTGCAAGCCCTTGCTCACATGAGAAAATCTCCGTAACATCAATGGGAATAAAGGACTACAGTATTTACGTAACTAAGGATTTGCAGGAGAAGGTAAATGTCTGATAAAATAAAGGCCATCAAGAAACACACAAACATCTCTCCATTTTTCTCTGCCTAATTGAGCTAATTAATTTAGTAAAGACACTGGATGCTGTAATTTGGTTAATTCAGTAATAAGATACGCAGCAGTGGTAGACTTTGTAGCAATTCTAGACTGTCCTGCAAGGGGAGGACTGCCTCCATAAAAGCATTAAATACCAGCAGCTCTCATTAGCTTCAGTGGAAGCTCTGTGCACTCAGCACCCTTCAGATCAGGCTTTTAAAGAAGCAGAGAATAGATAGATAGATAGATAGATAGATAGATAGATAGATAGATAGATAGATAGATAGATAGATTCCTTATTGCATTACTGCAGAGCCTTATTGCAATTTCTAACCTAAGCCTCTGATTGTCAAGAGCAGTTAAACTCTCAGTGGCTGTCGCGTGTTTATTCTCTGAGCATTAGGGTCTTTTTTTCACTGTGGTTGGAAAGTTCATTCTCAGCCCTTTCCAACAGGAGGATGTTTATATTCAGATATTTCAGGGTCTACCTTTCTCTCTTCCTTTCCCTCTTTCTTCCCTTTTTTCTTCCGTAATGAATGTTTGGCACATAAGCTGAAAAGCTGTTTTTAGATGCTGAAACCAACAAAATAGGAGGTTAATGTTAAGAGGCAACTGTAAATTGATTAGAAACCACTTTTTAAAAAAGCCCTTAACAAACTGGCATTTGGGTAGCAAAAACAGAAGGACTTCTGTGCTGAAATTAGTTATAAAATAAAAATTACATTTAGCTGAGGTCATTTCTTGTGTGCTGTATCTTGGGAAAAGATTGGGGATTTTAATAAAAGCATTGCACATTATTTAAGGGAAGATCCTTTGCCGCAATGTCTCAGAAAACTCCAATCCTGAAATAGCTTTACTTTACCTTTGATTTTTCTTACCTGGCAATTTCTATGAAAAATTCTGACACTTTCGTTTTCTTATTTGTTTGTTTTTTCAATATGTTGGTAAAAAATTCAACCCTTTTAGTTCTTTTCTTTTTAACATAAGCTATAATATTTTTCCTCGTTAAGCTTTTATTGTAAATTTGAAAGCCACCTCTATTTTAATTGCCAGGTTTGTAAATGTTCTTACATAAATTGCATGGGAGCTCTCTCACTAAAATACCAACTTTCTCCAGGTAAAATAATTTTTAGGACAAAATGTCAGAAAATACAACACATCCCGTCAGTTACTGTGGTACTGATTTCCTCTGAACTACTGGACAATAAGTAGCTTTCAGGGAAGCATTAAGTAGATTTGCCCTCAAGGGTTTGCATTTCAGTAGAGTGACAGTTATTTTCATAAATACCAGGGGGGGGAGGAAGAAAAAATCCTTCGCTCAATCCCCCCTCCCCCAGCCCCAATAAAACAGACAAACAGATATTGCCTAGACAACTGCTTATTATCTGAAAACCTTGATTCAGATAGGAAAAAAAAAACATAGTTTCTAATGTTTTCAAATGTCACTGCATTATGATTTATACCAGTACACACTGTACCACATTTTATTATAGAGACAAAACATTGAATTACTGAGCTAATGTCTTTCTCTTTTTTCAGAACCCTTTGATGCTAGTTTGAAGATATAAAAGACATCATTAGTTGCTTTTATGCTTATCTCTAATGATGAAAAAAATAATGGGGCATGAAACCCAGACTTAACAAAACAAAAATACAAAACACAGCATTTTACAGACTTTTCGTAAACATAATGTGACAGTGCACTTTCTTTCATTCTCCACTATGACAGTTAATTCCAGACCAGGAAAACTGTCAAAAATGTTTAGTTCTGCTTGGGTTGAGTTAATTACAGGCCCTGGGGCTGTGCTGACTTTCTCCTGCTAATGGCACTGTGCTACAGGTAAAAATCCATTTGCAAGAATGTTTTCATAGCAACAGATCTAATTTACTGAGTATCAAATATTTATGCCACTGCAATTAAAGTGACAATGTTCTGCTCCCCCCACCCCCACCCCCCTTAACCATGCAAACTTGGGTTTTTTAATAGAATTTATTATACAATAAATATTTGGTAAAAAGTTTTACTAGATCTTATAATGTGAAAGCTTTGAATGCTTTATTGATTTTATTTTTTGCACTCAATTCCTATAAACAACTGAATGTTATGAACTTCTGTACCACATAAAAGACCATTTTTTACTGTCACATTCTTATGAGTGAGCATATAAAGCTGACGGATGGAAACTGCTTTATCACTGTAATATTCATTGTTCTTGCTGGGGGAGGATGAGGAAAGCTAGTGTGGAGGGCTCAAATGTCAGTGAAAATTTGACAAGACAGGAATGCTAGGGAGGAAGTGGAAGGAAAATAAATGCTACTTAATAATGGACAGTCTCCAGCTCATTAGGAAAATAGCAGGTGAATGCCTACATATAATTGGGGACTGATTCTGTTATTATTTAGCCAACTTCACCCTGGTGTAACTGCAGACCCACAGTGTTGTAAATGAGGTGAAAAACAGACTGTCTCCTCTTCACAGCCTCTTCTCCACTCCAGCTTTTGTGCATCAGAATTCTAGATCTTGTCAAACAAAAATGATTGTATTGCCCTCAGAATGAAAATTGCCCTGATCCTGACTGATGTAGCAATATTCCCACTCTTTAATGTAGGGTAAGCAGAATCCTCCCCAACTGGTGACATTCCTGTAATAACATGGCTACATGCAAAGAGTTTCTGAGCAAAGTGAAGATTTCATGGAGGCAACACCTGATATCTCCGCTGTAGTTCATGTGCCTTTCATTGGGACAACCGAGAACAGTAAGTGTCCTGCTGTGTTTTTGTTTCCCTATTCATTCTTTGGACAGAGAAGAGATAGGAGATCAAATGCTGTGTTTGTGTCAGTTTCCATAACACCTTTGACTTCAACAGAGCTGTTCCCAATTACACCAGCAGGGAGTCTACTCACTCAGCATTACAGCTGGTGGGGAATTTTATTTTCCACATGAAGCTTTTCAACAATTTTTAAATATGCATTTTTTAAAATTATATACAGTTGGGCCTCAATTTACGTTTTTGAAAAAACACTACGCAAATAGAAATCATGTAAAAAGATACCAAGGGTCTATGCAAAATAAAGGTTTAGGTTCCAGATGCAGCCAATAATGTAGCCAATAAATGCCTGTGCGTGCATACAGCCGCAGCACAGCACACAGGCAGTGAAGAGTAGAGGTTGGAGAGCTATGTGCAGCTGGTAGGTCTGGTGTGGTAGAAGGGGAGTGGGGAGGGAAGGAGCATGGGGGAGCAGACCAACACCCCCTTGGTGAGGGAGAAGTGGGGCAGGAGCAGAGGCAGATGCTGCCGACCTGGGGTGGGGCAGATGCAGGATGGAATCACAACTCATCCGGGGGTCACACGTGGAGTGGTGCTGCTTGTTCTGCATACCCCAGGAGGGCATGGAGGGTGGGGCATATGCCCCTGGGTCTATGCAGGGCAGCAGGCTGCAGCTGCAGGCTGGAGCTGGGGTTGCACTGGGCTTTTCTTGGTGGGGGCTGGGTTTGGGGCAGGTGGTGGTGGCACTTAGAGGGGGATATGGTGGGGCTGTAGCTACCCCATATTTCACTGTAGCCCCCTTGTAGCCCCCTTCCAGCATCACCACCACCCTCATCTAGCCCAGCCCAGCTCAGCCTCTGCCTAGAAGAGCCCTGTGCTGCCCTAGCCCGCAGCTGCACCCTGCCCCAACCCGTGCATATCTGGGGGGGGGGGGCACAGTCCCCCCTGTGCCTTTCTGGGATGCATGCAGTGGTGGGAGCCGCTCCCCCTCAACCCCCCAGATGAGCTGGGGCTTTGTCCCATGCCTGCCCCACTCCATCTAGGCAATGCCTGTCTCAGTCCCTGCCCCACTCCCTCCCTCACCATGGGGGGTGTTGATCTGTCCCCTCATGCCCCTTTCCTCCCCTCTCCCCTTCTACCACAACACAACACACTTACCAGTTACACTGACAGCAGCATGGTGGAGGGGGATGGGAAGTGACCAGCTGATTAAGGACAACAAAAAGTCCTTTTTCAAGTACATTGGGAGCAAGAAGAGGGCACCAGGCAATGTAGGGCCCCTGCAAGACACAAACGGTAATCTGGTGGCCACACCAGACAAGAAAGCTGATATTTTTAACAGTTTCTTTCCCTCTGTTTTCCTGAACAGGGAGCGGGATATCCCACCTACCAGAGGTAGAGACAATCTTGGGGATAGTTCTATCAAGCCTTTAGTCAGTGCAGATGTAGTTCGGGATCTTCTGTAAGGGCTAGACATTTTTAAATCTGCAGGTCCAAATGCCCTCCACCCAAGGGTGTTGAGGGAGCTAACAGGTGTCATCCTGGAGCCTTTGGCCTGGCTGTATGAGCATTCGTGGTCATCTGGCCAGGTGCCAGGGGATTGGAACCTGGCTAATGTGGTCCAATTTTCAAGAAAGGGAGGAAGGAGGACCCAAGTAACTATAGGCCTGTAAACCTCACCTTGGTGCTTGGGAAGCTCTTGGAGAGGATCATCAAGGAGCATATTTGTGGGGGGCCTGCAGGGGAGATCATGCTCAGGGGCAATCAGCATGGCTTCACCAAAGGCAGGTCCTGCCAGACCAACCTGATTGCCTTTTACGACCAAGTAACTAAATCCTTGGATGATGGTGTCACTGTGGACATAGTCTTTCTAGACTTTAAGAAGGCCTTTGACACTCTCTTTCACCCCATCTTCATCAATAAATTAAGTGACTGCAGCATTGATGCCTGCACAGTTGGATGGGTAAAAAATTGGCTGATGGGGCGCACCCAGAAAGTAGTGGTGGCTGGGTTGTACTCAACCTGGTGAGATGTGAGCAGTGGGGTACCCTAGGGCTTGGTTCTCGGGCCTGCACTGTTTAACATCTTCATCAGCGACTTGGACAAGGGGGTGGAAAGCATGCTGTTCAAGTTTGTTGATGACACTAAGATGTGGGGCTAGGTGGACACACTTGAAGGGAGAGAGAGGCTGCAACTAGATTTAGACAGACTACAAAAGTGGGCAGATGAGAATAGGATGGGGTTCAACGTAGACAAATGCAGGGTGCTGCACCTTGGGAGAAGGAATCCACAGCATACCTACAGGCTGGGGAGTTCCCTTCTTGAAAGCACAGAGGCGGAAAGGGATCTCGGAGTCATTATTGACTCCAAGATGAACATGAGTTCATGAATATTTATTCACCAAGGCGCCCCCGGGGGTTACAAGAAACAATGGCCACAAGCTAGCAGAGAGCAGATTTAGATTGGACATTAGGAAGAACTTCTTTACAGTTCGAGTGGCCAAGGTCTGGAACGGGCTCCCAAGGGAGGTGGTGCTCTCCCCTACCCTGGGGGTCTTCAAGAGGAGGTTAGATGAGTATCTAGCTGGGGTCATCTAGACCCAGCACTCTTTCCTGCTTATGCAGGGGGTCGGACTTGATGATCTATTGAGGTCCCTTCCGACCCTAACATCTATGAATCTATGAATCTATGAGCCATCAATGCCAGACCGCAGTCAGCAAGGCCAGCCATACCTTATCATGCATCCAAAGGTGCATCTCAAGCCGGTCCAGAGAGGTGATACTCCCCCTCAATGCGACTTTGGTCAGGCCACATTTGGAGTACTGTGTCCAGTACCGGGCACCGCACTTCAAAAGGGATGTGGCCAGCCTGGAGAGGGTTCAGAAGAGGGCCACCTACTTGGTGAGAGGGCAGCAGGACAGGCCCTACGAGGAGAGACTGAAGGACCTGAACCTGTTAAGCCTCAGCAAGAGGAGGCTGAGGGGGGACCTGGTGGCTGCCTACAAGCTCATCAAGGGGGATCAACAGCAAATAGGCAGAGCTCTTTTCTCCCCAGCACCACCTGGGGTGACAAGGAACAATGGTCATAAGCTGATGGAGAATAGGTTTAGGTTGGAGATCAGAAGGCAATATTTTACAGTTAGGCTGGCCAAAATCTGGAATGAACTTCCCAGGGAAGTGGTCCTCGCCCCTACCTTGGGTATATTCAAGAGGAGGTTGGACGATCACCTGTCTGGGGTCTTGTGAACCCAGCATTCATTCCTGCCTGTGGCAGGGGTCAGGCTAGATGATCTGTTCAGGTCCCTCCTGACCCTAGCTACTATGAAACTATGAAACTATGATTCTAGATGCATCTGCGCATCTTGGCACCCATGCTGCACCATGTAAAAGTGAAACCATACCATGTACAAAAATAAAGGGTCACAATTAATTGACCATGCATAACTCAAACCATGCAAAAAAATACCATGTAAATTGAGGCCTAGTTACCTGGAATTATTATTTCCAAACCAAAACCCCCAACTTCTTTTGGTCTTCAGTCACATTTAAAATTTCATTTTGGATGAAAACCCACTTTTTTTTAAAGATAATGTTGAAATTTTTATAATTTTATCTACCAAAACACACCCCAGTGGAAGACCTCCTGTTACTTGCAGAAGGAAAACAGTAGCAAATGGTGTTCAGGCAGATGATAAAGGCTAGCTGCAAAGAGATAGGCAGCCAGAGGCCAGAAGCTGGAAGTGCCTACTGCTGTGCTAGTTGTGCAGCCATAGTGCAATAGCACAGAGTACTACTGAAGCAACAGAGCAGGGGTGGCCAGAGTTACTCATCCTGGGAGCCACCTCCGATAGCTGGGGTCGGTGGGGGAGAGTCTGAGCAACCTGGTGAGAGAGTGGGGGAGAGGGAGTGCTGAGTGACCTGAAGTTGAGCCGCTGCAGCTTTCCCCATAGGGCTGCAGGCCCTGCCCTGCCCTGCCCTGCCCTGCTAGCCCAGTGTGGTTGCAGCTCCCTTCCCCCCACCCCAACAGCATGGCACCAGAGACAGTAGCCCTGGGAAAAGTGGGGGGGCTTCAAGAAGTAGAGCAAGAGCCACAAGCACTGTACTAACAAGCTGCATGTGGCTCATGAGCCACGGTTTGGCCACTGCTGCAACAAATGCACTGCTGTAGTAGTCAGGGTAGCAACAACTAGCTACCCATTAGATTGAGAGAGAGGCAGCTGTGTCCGAGCTAACAAGTCACCTGACCAGAAGTAGGCAGGGCTTGAGTGGTGTGTAAGCCAGGGCCTCAGCCAGGGTAGGTAGTCTAGCCCTGGAGCATGAAGGGGAAAGAGTTCTGCTGAGAGATGGCTGTTGCTGGTTAACTTACAGTGATCTGACTATAGTTGAGAAAAATGAGTAAGGAGTTGAAGGCCGATAGGAGAGGAAGACCCAGAATGAGGAGAGTTTGGTAGACAGCCAGTGACTTCGGAATCTGTGTTATAGCCAGAGCACTTAAATTCTGTTTCAGTTTTGAGTGGTTGTTTGGGTTTCGAAGTAGTGGGGCGGTGGAGGTCCCAGCTGAGCCCCAAACAGGGCAGAGTCAGGACTAGAGAATCCAGTGCCTGAGTAGGGTGAAGATCAGAGCTAGGACCCCAGTGAGAAATTGAAAGTAAGAGGCAGAGATGAACACGGGAGGCAGAGACAAGGGCCAAGGCCCTGCAGCCCTGGGAGGGCAGAGTTTGGAAAGGTGGAGAGGCTGGAAGAGATGTGAGATGACACTAGGGGTTGAATGCCCCACTAAGATGGTTCATGGTTAACACCTGCAAGGCACGGGCACAACTATAGGGGATGTTGGAGGCCATGAATAGCCCATAAAGGTGGTAAGTGCTCTGAGGCCATGAACAGACCAAGAAGCCCTACCTAATGAGAGGGAGACAGGGATTATTGTTTCATATTAGTGGGGTCCAAGAAGGGAATCTACTGACAGGAACAAAGACAGAGGCTCAGTCTAGGACCTTTGGGCAGCCTCCTTTCCAAAACTTAACTTAGAACATCAAAGTGTGGCAGGGAGGAGAGAAGGGAGGGACCTAGAGACAGAGTTGGGCAGGAGCTGGAGGGTCACCAAGGGGCATTACAGCTACCCCTGTGGCTTGGTCCTGCTATACTACCCAATAAGAAATTATTGCTAGCCCTGCACTAGAGAGTCTGCAAAGACACTTAGGGAAATGCTGGTGTAAACCAATATTATGTGCGGTGCAAATCTGGAGCAACCCCATGGTTGTCTGTGAAGTGAAACTAATTTAAATGTGTAATAACTTCATAACTGTCAAGAGTTACAAAGCCAGAGGAAATTAAGGCAGATGTTGGCTCTTTGCATTCTAGCAATACAACTATATTCCAACTTTTAGTTAAAACAACACAATTAAAGCCTGTAATTAAGTCATTCGTAATATAAAAGCTTCACTTTTTTGGGAAATGAGCTTAAAATGATACATATGCAATGCAGTTCAATATTAATAAATGCAGAGGAATAAACATTGCAGAAAAAAAATTTTAAACACCTTGTATATATTACAGGATTCAAAATTAATTATATTCAAGGACATGGATGGCATTGTAGACAGCTCAGTGAAGACCTCTGCTCAGTATGCAACTGTGGTCAGAATTCCAGAAAACTGTTAAAATGCATATAGAACTATATAGAGAACAATGAAGAGACTATTACAATGTTATACATTTTAAATCTTTATTTTAATTTTTTTTTTAATGAAGCATACTCATTGGGCAGGTGCATGCTTGTGCATGCAGAGCTAAATTACAAATGCTGCATATGTTTAAGAACTGCAGTTATGCAGCTGCAAATTTGCCATTTAGATACATAAAGAGAAATAGGATATGCTCCTAAAAGTCAATCATCCTGGATAGTATCTAAGAAGGTAGATTTGAAGTGTTCATTCTCCTTATCCCCTAACACAGTGGTTTCCAAATTTCTTCAATAGGTCATGGGGGGTTCTGCAGAGATGTCTGGCATAATGGTGGAATGAGCCAAAGGCAATGCATTGCCTTTGGTGGGTCAGGCCATCTGGTTCCACATCAATCTTTAGGATATTTCACAGATTTAATAGATTTTAGGGTTGTAAGGGAACCATTAGATCATCGAGTCCGACCCCTTGCCCTGGGCAGGAAAGAGTGCTGGGGTCAGATGACACCAGCCATGTGTTTGTCTAATCTCCTCTTCAATGCCTCCAAGGAAAGGGACAGCACCACCTCCCTTAGACGCATATTCCATATTTTGGCAATCCTCATTGTAAATAATTTTTTCCTGATGTCCAGTCTAAATTTACTCTCCTTCAGTTTGTGGCCACTGTTTTGAGTTACATTGTATTCCCTATTTTCTGCTGTTACCCCCCCTCCCCCGGATGAGTTTATAGATGGCCACAAGGTCACCTCAGCCTCCTCTTGCAGAGGATGAAGAGATTCAGATCTCTCAATCAGTCCTCATAGGATTTTTTCTGTAGGCCTTTAATCAGATGGGTGGCCCTCCTCTGAACCCTTAATCACTTTGGTGACTCATGTTTGTTTTGGAGTTGACTACGACTCTGAGATCCCTTTCTGCAGTTGTGCTACTAGAATGGTGGCTACCAAGCTATAGGAGTGTTGATGATGATTCTTCCTCCCTAGTTGCAACACTTATGACACTTATCTTTGTTAAACTGCATCCTATTCTGTTCTGCCCACTTCCCCAGCCTGTCCAAATACACTTGGATTCTCTCCCTGCCCACTAGTTTGTTTACCTCTCCCCATAGCTTGGTGTCATCTGCAAACTTGGACAGGGTGATTTCTACTCCCTCGTCCAAGTCACTAATGAAGATATTGAATAGTACCAGTCCCAGGACAGAGCCTTGGGGGACTCTGCTGTCCAAATTTCTCCAGGTAGACGCTGACCCATCCACCACCACTCTCTGGGTGTATCCCATAAGCCAATTTTCCACCCAGCAGAATGTGTAATAATTTACGTTGCAACTGTTTAGATTATTTATAGGAATTGGGTGTGACATCCTGTCAAAGGCCTTTTTAAAATCTAACTAAGTAACATCTACCTCTATTCCTTCATCCAAGCATTTTTGTGACCCAGTCATAAAAAGAAACCAGGTTTGTCAGGCCTATTGGTTAGTCAGGTTAATCACCCCTATTGGTAGGGGTTCCATGGTAAAAGTCATATGAAAGTGATCTGTGACTTGAGAAAGTCTGAAAAATTACTGCCCTAACAGAAGGACAAGAGAAAACCCAATGAAATCAAATTCTGGCAAATTCAAAACTGATGAAAGGAAATAGTTGTTCATTCTACACATCACTTTACTGTGATTATCTCAACCACATTAAATAGTTGAAGCCAAATCTTATCAATATTTAAAATGAGATTGGAAATTTCTATGCATAATAAGAATCTGTGGCTGAAGCGCTAAACATCCTCATTCAGAGTTTACAACAACCTGTAAAGTATCAGAGGCCGGGGTAATACCCATATAGGGGACAGATCCTACATCTGTTATGGGGTTCTCCTAGAGCACCTGGTACAGTCATTGTTGAAGGCAGGATACTGGGCTAGTTGGTACCATACTTTAATCTGTAGCAAAACCCCCAGTTTTTCTTTTTTTTAATTTTGAAATGCATTCCCTCCCTTTCCCAACTATTTCTCTCTATTCCCTATAGTTAAGTATGAGTAGGCTAAGACATAGAGTGAGCTAAGACACAGGATAAGCTTTTTGCATTTTATTTTGGTAGCAAGTTGTTGGTTGGGGTTTTTTTTCTCTCCTTTGCAAATAAGTGCCCTTTTATGGATACCCACTGTTTTATATTGTATAATTATTATGTTTATATTGATTTTTATGGTTTTCTATTACTGTTTTACTGATTTTTTTACTGATACTATATGATTTAGGCCTACATGTGTAAGTTAGCATAAGTCATGTCAAGCCCTCATCTTGTAATGTCAAATTTCCATCATGTGTCCCCTGCCCAGGCATACCCTATTGTAACTCTGTTGTAACTGTGACTCGTGACCCACCTCCCATGTGTCATTGGATGGGGTCCCTAAGGATGGCCATGATCTCCTAAGGCCCAATGCGCACCCTCAGTTCTTGCCTGCCATGTCTTGATGTACTTATAAAAAATAGGGAGGCTGCCTTCAAGTGCTCTTGGACACAGTTTGATAGACTCTGTACCCTGTGGGTTCCTGGACCCCTTGTGGGCCGTGTTTCACAATGGGTGTTTTGGGGGCACCCTAGCCTTATGGGCTATATGCGTGGCTCCAACCGCCCCTTTACCACGCTCCAAGCCTCGCAGATAACATTGACGTTGTCTGGTCTGGGCCTTGGTATAAATTAGCCCTCTTGTCCTCTCTGGGCTCTCTGCAGCCCTGTCTCTGCACCTCACTGGCACCTGGGCTCTCTGTGCCCCTAGTGTCACACCCTCACTGGTGCTGGGGTCTGTGCACCCCAAATGCCATGCCCTCTCTGGCACTGGGGTCCCCACACTGCAGTGGGCCCCAAAAGAGGCCTCCTCCTTCCCGAAATAGCCTCACCCAAACCACTGGTCTTATAAAACTACAACCAAACATAAGTCCCTGGGCTATAACATAACACCAACTGCATAAGGTGTGCTCTGCCCCTTTCTATTACTAGGAGCAGAACTTAGTCAGGCTTCTTCCCTTCACTTACTCTATGAGGGCTGCTTCCCCCTTGGCTGCTGGCAGAGAACTGCCCTCCCTAGCTCTAGCTTGGGGTTTATATGGGCCCAGGGCCCTCCTGCTTCTGGTCAGCTGACCATGTGCAGTTGCAGGCTAATTTGCCCTATGGCTTGTTGCCCTGGTAACCTGCACCTGGGCTTCTTTCTCTCTCTTTGGGCCCTCTCCCAGGCAGTTTCTGCTCTTTTAGGAGCATGTGACACCATGTAAACTGGTTCTGTGAGTGAGTGGGTGATTGACAGACAATGGCAGTAGGTCTAAAAATAGCTCCCTCTGAATGACCGAACCATCAGGTCAATTATCCAACCATCACCCTGTATCAACCCTCCCTGGGTCAAGATTTGGAAGACAAAGACTGCGGCAGAAACCAGCCAACCCACCATTACGGACACCTGAAACTGCATATCCTAGCCTGGAGTGTACATGTTCAGTAGGACTGTGCGAAATGGCACCATTCCATTTCGCATTCAGTTTCGACGGTTTGATGGAATAGCGTTCTGTTTTGAATTTCATTTCAAGTTGAAACAGCTGTTGTGTTTTGTTCCATCAAAACAGAAAAACTGTTTTGACACTGTTTCAAAGTTTTGCTAGGGATGGGGTGTTAGCTGGGCTGCTTTCCCATCCCTGGCACTAGATTGTGTGGGGGGAAGGAGACAGCCCAGCTGGGCTGCTTTCCCATCCCTGGCACTAGATTGTGTGGGGGGAAGGAGACAGCCCAGATGGGCTGCTTTCCCATCCCCTGCACTAGATAGCACTGGGGGCAGTGGGCTGCTCAGCTGTGCTGCCTTCCCATCCCCCATGCTAGATCCCCCATGGGATCCTTCTGCTAGATCGCATGGGGGATAGGAGGCAGCCCAGCTGCCCCCAAAACAATCTAGTGTGGGGGATGGGAAAGCAGCCCAGCTGGGCTGCCTTCCACTTCCCCGAGCGATCTGGTGTCGGGGGATGGGAAAGCACCCCAGCTGGGGTTCCTCTCGCCCCCTGCATGATCTAGCAGCAGGGATGGGGATCTAGCATGCGGGATGAAGAGTCATCTCAGTTGGTCTGACTCCCCATCCCCTGCCTATGGTTGAAATGTTTTGACTTTTGAAATATTTCAACTAGCCTCATTTTGTTTCGAGGCTATTTTGACGGCCTTTGTTTCATTCTGATTTCATTATGATTCTGCTGTTTCAACCTTGAAATTGGTCAAAAGATTGTCAAAATGAAGTGGCCGGTGAAATTCCGCACAGCCCTAATGTTCAGTATACCAGGGGCTGATCCTTGCATGGGCATGCCCCTGCCACTAGGGTCATAGAAGGTCTGCTCCTATAAAAGCGGGCAGTGAAGACAGACCCAGTAAGATGCCCTGTCCATCTGGACCAGCACCATGCCACACCACCTATCCACCCAGAGACCCTGCCGGCAACCCTCTTCTGGACATCACCTTACTGGAGAAGACCCAGCTGGCCATCATGGATCAATTTACACCCCAGGATAGCTACCTATCACCCACCTCCCGTCCCCAAGCAAAGGACCTGGACTCTGTCCCCACACACCTTGACTTCAATCCCTCCACCAAGCCTGTTTTTCTCCTGCTACCATTGTGTGAGTGTGTATGTGAGTGCTTGTGTGTGTATGTGCATAGGAACCAATAATTTTGTGGGGCTGTGTAGTGTGTTGTCTGTTTAATAAACTTATTATTTTGAAACCCCAAGTTGGGTTTTTCTCTTATTGACCTCCTGACCCTCCTCCTCAGTTTCCAGGCTATCTCCCAGATTTCTGCCTCTGTTTCCTCCTTGCTACCACTTATCTGCCCCCACCCCAATCTCCCAATTTTTTGCCTTTCAGATTCCAGCCCCATCTCCCAGATTTCTGCCTCTCTGTTTCCTGGCTGTCTCTTCCTTGCCACCAGGCTTTTTTCCTTGCTTCTACCCTGGTACCAGGTGACACCAAGTAACCCCAGGGAACATTAAACTTAAGTAATCCCAAACCCAAGTGACCTTGAGTAATCCTGGCTTCTCCTCCAGTCTGCTGGTTCTAATCCTGGCCCTGGAAACTTTCACTCTCTTATTTTTCCCTCTCTCATCTTAACCCCTATCCATCTCCCTCCTTCCCCTCCTTCTGGAAATCTTTGACCCTTGATTCCTTCTCCCATAGTCACCAAGCACCCTAGGTACCCCAAGTACCCCAAGCACACACATACACACCATACCACTCAAGTTAGGAACTCACCTGTGTGCATGTGTAGGTGGGTGGTGTGTGTGTGAACTGGTAATTTTATATATTATTGTGTGCATGATATACGAATTAGTTATCTGTGTATGTGCATTGGGCATACGGATATTGACAACTGATTTTTGTCTATTTTTTGGTGTGTATAGTGTGTATGTGCTTGAATTGGTGATATGAATGCATGTGCTTAGACTGCTAATCTTGGATGTGTATGTGCCTGAGTTGGTAGTGTGTGTGTATATGTGCCATGTATGTGTATGTGCCTAATTGATTTGTGTGTGTGTGTGTATGTGCAATTGTGTCACACCCTCCCATCTAACAGTGCAGTTTTGAGATCCTGAGAGTTGGCCTGGCCCCACAAGACAACCCATCCAGTCAGCCAATCCTTATTAAATCACATCCCTCTAGAAAAGGAACACTGCATATTTCTATCCCTGAGAGTACAGGGCTGGGGAACAGCTCTACTGACTGTCAACATGGTCAGAATGTTTTACAAAGAATTTAAAACTAAATCTGATTACAAGTTAGTTATTTTTAGGAGAAACCTGTTCTGCCTGAAGAAGGCTTCCCTGAAGCCCTTATGCTGAGAGATGCAGTTGTGGTTTTAAATGTAGGCAAATCTTCTCAGCCTGGCCTAGTTATTCTGGTGCTTTGGATGACAGTCAATGTGAAATGTCCCAGGCTCCAGGACATTTGACTGTGAGGAGACTATCTACTGTGTTCAGTGCCGTGGCCTATGACTCTCATTCATGGAGCAGTCCATTGCAAGAAGCCTCTAGTGTCACATCGATCTAAAGTGAGGTGGTTCAGTATCTCAACACTGGATCTTCACACTGTGGTTTATGCCTATCTTTATCTTTGCTTTCCATAGATCTAAAATCAGAGTCATATTATGCCTTCTCCCCTTTCATGAGTGCCAGAATGACTGCATTCTTTCTTATAATAATTCCAGGTGTTCTGCTGGGTGATATGCTCTCCACAGAACACTTAAATAGTGTTACCAAGCAAATGGTAGGGATGTGAAGACATGCTTGAAAAGTGGTTTTGCAAAATTACTGCCTCACTACTACAGGCTGCATCTACACAAGACCCTGACTATGCAGTAGCCTGAGACCACTGTATACTAGTGTCATGTGACAAAAGCCAAGACATGACACTCCTGCACAGTAGCCCTGAGCTACTGTGCACTCAGCATCATGAAAAATCCATTTGTCAGCACTACTGCACACTAGCTTGGGTTACTGAGCAGTCATTTAGTACTTGTATAAACGACTGCACAGCCAGCTTCTCATGTAGAAGTGGCCACAGTGTCTCAAGATGTAAAATTTCACTACTACAGATTAGATATTAGGAAAAACTTCTTCACTCTGGGTGCATTTACACAAGATGCTTTACTGTTCATTAGACAAATTTAATGTGCAGTAAAGCACCACCATCTACATGTGTGCATCAATTACTGTACATTGAATTAGTCTAATGTGCTATTTGCTAGTACCAACACTTACAGGTACTAGAATAATGGTGCATTAACTAATGTGCTGGAAGCACACATATAAACTCTGACGGAGAGCAATTTGATTCTGGGCAGCCCAGGCAGCTCAGGCAACAGGGGCCACAACTGCTGCCTGGCTAAGCCCCATCTCCATGGGGCAGGGGGGAGCTGTCCCTGCTCAATGGGAAGCTCCCCTGAAGCTGCAGAGAGATCAGAGCTGGCCCTGATCTCCCTGCAGTTGTGAGGAAGCTGGGCCCAGAGCAGAAACAGCTCCCCCCACCCCCAGGGCTCAAGGCCATCGCTGATCTCCTCACAGCTGTAATCAGAGCAAGTACATCTTCCCCTGCCCCCCCAGATCACAGTCCTGACCCCTGTGTCCCCTGCCAGTCCAGGCATGGCAGCCAGGGGAGCCTGGGAGCAGAGCAGGGAAGGAGCTCACAATGGGAACAAATTTGTTCCCAGCAAGTGCACATGTAGATGTGTTCTCAGCCAAAGCCTAATTCACCTAAATGTGCTGTGCAGTAACATTCAGATGCATTAATTCCATGCATAGATTTGTCCTGTTAGAACCATGAGGCAGTGGAATAGACTGCCTAGGCTAGCTGTGGAAAGTGGCATGGGATGTTCTCCTGTTTGGACTGGTTCATGGCTAGAGGGTCTTGCACAGGGTGGGCAATTATTTTAGGTGGAGGGCTGCTTACTGTGTTTTGGTTAGCTGTTGAGGACTGCATTAATAGCCCCGCCCCTTGACAGGTGCCCTGCCCCATAGTTGCCATCTTGTGACCAGAAGTCCCACACCCTAACTCCCAAGCTTTGCCACCAGAAGCCCCTCCCATTGCTCCCAGAAATATTCAAGTGGTTTTTCCATCTCAGAACCAGAAAAATACCAAATTATAGTCTAAAAACTGAAGATCTACAACATTCATTAATTTGATTTAAAAAAAAATAGTCCTGATTTACTTGTGTTTGTGTAGTATATATAGAGGTGACTGCACAATAGCTTAAAATGAAAGTTTAGTCTTGTATATTGTGGGGGGTTAAGGGGCATAGGTATAGGTTTATGGGAGACTATTAGGGGTGAGGGTGTGGAGGTGTGAGTGTCGGATAAGGGAGCATGTGGAGGGTGTGGATATGTGGGGTGTGGGTGGGTATGGGTTTGTGGGGCCTGTGTGTGGAAGGAGAGTGGCTGGTGTGTGTGAATGTGAGGGTCTGCAAGTACAGAAGTGTGTGGGGTACCTGGGGTAGTGGCATGGGCCCCATCCTCCTGCAGTCTGCTGATGCAGCCGGGGGCCATGTGGTGCTGGAGTGGGGGCTGTGGGGTGGGGGCAAGGCTGGGCTGTCCTTGATGGTGAGTCCTGCCAGCTTCCCTTGGATCCTACTGCCCCTGCCTTCTGTCATCTTTGACAGGCATCCAGGAGCAGATAAATATAAATTTTCTAAATTTTTAGGGTCCCTGTGGGCCATATAGAATGGCCTGGTGGACCAGATCCAGTCCATGGGCTGTATTTTTCCCACCCCATGTCTTGCATCTCTGCTTAGGGTCAGACCAATTGTTATATTTGGAGTGAGAAAGGAATTTTACCCCACGGTCAGACTGGTACAGACTGTAGGGGGTTTTGCCATCTTCTTTAGTGTGGGGCATGTTCCTTTTCCTTGGATCCCTCAAATGAATTTTAACAATTATCACAGCAACAGGATGCTGACTGCCATTGTCTCCTTACGTTACTGGTAGCATGTTAGGGTGTCATGGTGGTGTGATAGGATTGACTATGTAGTTTCAATAATAGGTTAGACAGGGATTTGTATGGGATGCTTTGGATAGAGAGGATCCTGCCTCAGGCAGGGGTTGGACTAGATGATCTCCAGAGTTCCCTTCCATTCCTATATTTCTATGATTCTATGAAACATCTTGAGAGCTGGACTCCTGCAATTGTCCTTCAACAGTCACATTGTCTCTACCATGGTAGCTGCAATTGCAAGTCATATCACTGGAACATCAGAATCACCCAGAGGTCCCTTTCTATAGAGCAAAGCATCTTTCCATATGCATGGGTCCAGGTATATATAAATGTATATCAAACTACTTGCTTTTGCTATTTAAATTAGGTTTTGAAGAACTGCATTTCATGACACTAAAATTCTGTTCATTCTATTTCTGAAACACAAAGACAACATTCAAATAAAATTAGCAGCTTTACAGACAAGTTATAACATAAAAGTTTTTCCCTTATGTAAAAGAAAAGAGAAAGGGAATCAAGATGCTGCTGAAATGCTTCTCAGTTATGACTAGAATATATCACAAAAGCTTTGTACAGAAAACTACCACTGGTGGCCAGTGACCTATTTTCAGATACTCAGGCAGGAGTATAGTATATTCACACAAGCTTTTTGTCTTTCTTTTTATACTATTTTGAAACCTACTTGGACTAAACCCCAGCATGCAGATCCAGGGGCCCACACCCCCCTGAAAGAGCTGTGGGAATGATCAGGAAGCTGAGGAATCAAACCAGGAGCTGAGGAATTGAACCAGGGACTGGGCAATCCCTGCTGCACAACCTGGCACTACAAGGAGCAGAGATCCATGCTGGGGGTCTCCTCCCTGCTGCTACCCACCCCATGCAGCCCCAGATCTCTGCTCCCTGTGGAATCAGGTCATGCGGCAGGGACCAGCCGGCTTGCTTTCCACTCTGCACTGTTTCCCTGCCCCACTACCCATCATGACAGGGATCAGAGATCCACATGGGAGTCTACTCACCTGCATGGAGGGCAGTGGCCGTCCCCCAGACAAGCCAGCCACAGTCCCATCCTGCTTCCCGCTGGGGCCCCCAAGCCCCTGGGCCCTGGTCCCAAGACCTGCCCAGCTGGGCTTCCCTTGCAGCCTGTTCAAAACAGATTCAGCTGAAACAAAACAGGACAGTGATTTGAAACACTGAAACAAATCACTGTCCTCCAAAACAGCTGAATCCAAAACCGAATTGAAACACAGCCATTTCACACAGCCCCAATATGCATTTCTCTTTTTCTGGATTGATAACTCAGAGCCTTGCAGAAGCAGTTAGAGCATGGGAACTTGGAGGAGGCATGGTAACCTGTTATTTGAGCTGGTGTGAATGTTCTCTATAAAAACATAACAAGAGGAGTTATGGGAAATGATGGCTAGAGGCAGCTAAAAAACCTGACCCAAACTGTACAGACAATATAGATTTCATAGTTTCATAGTTGGTAGGGTCAGAAGGGACCTGAACAGATCATCAAGTCCAACCCCCTGCCAAGGCAGGAAAAAGTACTGGGGTCAAATGACCCCAGCAAGGTGTTCATCTAACCTCCTCTTAAAGACCCCCAGGGTAGAAGCCAGCACCACTTCCCTTGGAAGTTGGTTCCAGATCCTAGCTGCCCTGACAGTGAAGTAGCGCCTCCTGATGTCTAGTCGGAATCTACCCTCTGCCAGCTTGTGACCATTATTTCTAGTCACTCCTGGTAGTGCTCGGGGGAACAGGGACTCCACCAATACCTGCTGGTCCCCCCTGACTAGTTGGTAACAGGCCATTAGATCCACCCTCAGCCTTCTCTTGTGGAGGCTGAACAGGTTCAGGTCCCTTAGCCTTTCCTCGTAGGGCCTGCCCTGCTGCCCCCTGATCATGTGGGTGGCGCTCCTCTGAACCCTCTCAATGCTGTCCACATCCCTCCTGAAGTGCAGCGTCCAGAACTGGATGCAGTACTCCAACTGCGGCCTGACCAGTGCCGCATAGAGAAGGACGATCACCTCCTTGGACTTGCTTGAGATGCATCTGTGGATGCATGACAAGGTGCAGTTAGCCTTCCTGACCGCGTCCCCACACTGTCGACCCATGTTCATTTTGACATCAATAATGACTCCAAGATCCCTTTCTGTCGTTGCACTGACGAGAAGGGAGTTCCCCAGCCTGAAGGTATGCTGCTGGTTCTTCCTCCCCAGGTGTAGCACCTTGCACTTGTCAGTGTTGAAACCCATCCTGTTCTCATCTGCCCACCCCTGTAAACCTGTCCAGGTCCAATTGCAGCCTATTCCTCCCTTTTAGCATGCCCACATCCCCCCACATCTTAGTGCTATCAGCAAATTTGAATAGGGTGCTGTTTACCCCCTCATCCAAGTCACCGATGAAGATGTTGAACAGCACGGGTCCAAGGACCAAGCCCTGGGGGACCCCACTGTCCATGTCCCTCCAGGTCGAAAATGACCCATCCACCACCACTCTCTGGGTGCAGCCATCCAGCCAGTTAGTGACCCACCTGACTGTGTAGATGTCGATGCCACAGTCTCCTAGTTTTTTTTAATGAGAATGGGGTGAGAGACAGTGTCGAAGGCCTTCCTGAAGTCCAGAAAGACTACATCCACTGCTACCCCTGTGTCTAAGGCTTTTGTGACCTGGTCATAGAAGGCCACCAGGTTGGTCTGATAGGACCTGCCTCTGATGAACCCACGCTGGTTGCCCCTAAGCATAACCTCCCCTGCTGGCCCCTCGTGGAAATGCGCCAGGAAATTCTTTCAAAAAGCTTACCCAGGATCGAGGTAAGACTAACTGGCCTATAGTTCCCCAGGTCCTCCTTCCTCCCTTTTTTGAAAATGAGAACCACATTGGCCCTTTTACAGTCCTCTGGCACCACACTAGAGTACCACAAGTGCTTGTAAAGCTGTGCCAGGGGTCCCGCAATGACCTCTGCCAATTCCCTCAGCACTCTGGGTTGGAGGTCATCAGGACCAGCTGATTTAAATATGTCCAGTTCCTCCAGAAGTTCCCTGACTAGATCCTCACTGACCCCAGGCCTGAGTGTGCCTCCCCCAGGGCCGGAGGGGGTCCTGGTGGATGGGCTGATCTGGTCCCTGCTCAAGAAAATGGAGGCAAAGAAATCATTAAATAGGTTAGCCTTGTCGTCTGGTGTGACAACCAGATTTCCTAGCGTGTCTTGCAGAGGCCCCACATTACCCGGTACCTTCTTTTTACCCCCTATGTATTTAAAAAATGGATTTCTTGTTGTCCTTGATCTGGGTAGCTAGTCCCCATTCCATCTCCACCTTGGCCTTCCTGACCGCCCCTCTGCAGCCCCGAGCAACCAAGGTATAGTTCTCCCTGGTGATGGCCCCTCCCTTCCATTGGGTGTATGCCTCCCTTTTAGCTAAGAGATGTTCCTGTATGCTCTTGGTGAGCCATGGGGGCTTTGCACCCTCTTGCCCCCTTTGATCCTTGCTGGGATTACCTCCCTTTGGGCATGGAGGATCGTCTCCTTAAGGAACGACCACTCTTCTTGGACACCTGACTCCCCTCCCCTTCGGGACCTCAGTACTTCCTCAACTATTCTTCTTACCTCATTGAAGTCTGCCCTCCTGAAGTCCAGGGCTGCTGCCTTGCTGCAGGCTTTTGCCACCTTGCGCTGATTTACTGATTACACAAAATATTTGCTTTAAAAAAATCAAAACATCAGAAAATTCAGTCCCTCCTCCTTCTACCTGACAAGTCCTGAGGTCAAGGTTCATGTTTGATTGCCTAGTATTGAGGACAGCACAGGCAAAGCAGAGGAGACCAGAACATACCCTGCACTAGGCACTAAACTCTGATTCCACTTTCAGACTAGGCAATGCCAGAAATGGTCCTAGGTGTGTCATCATAGCCAGCCTGAGTGCAATGTCCTCTGATACCTTTCCTCTTGTAACTCAAATCTGTGTGTCTGGAGATGTACATTGGCAAAGAGGTAGATATTACTCTGGGGGCTCGTTTACATGAGACGCTTACTGCACATTAGCCTAATAACACTGCACAGTAGCGTGTCACGAAAAAAACCTGGGCTAATAGCCTACTCTGCAGTGTTATTAGGCTAATGCACAGTAAGCATCTCTAAAAAACCATGTGCTGACACTACTGTGCAGTAACTCTAGTTACTGTGCATTCAGTTAGTACTTCATTAAGGAAGTACTAAACTAAATGCACAGTATCTAAGGGTATAGGTTGTAGCCATGTTGGTCTAAGGACATAGGAAGACCAGGTTCTTTGGGTAAATCTGATATCTTTTATTAGACCAACTGAAATATCTGGCTCCTCAGGTACCTCTCTACTATTTGCCAGCTACATTCATTCCCCTTCCCCCCCGCCCCACTGCTCCAGCCTCTCTCTCTCCCACTGACTCCTCAATTTACATCTTCACTGACTGGCTTTCTTGCATGAATACCAGCCTCATGAATTAACTATTCATTCCATCCAGGAAGAGCACACCTCAGCTGCAGATGCTTTGTCAGCCTGACAAAGAGAATTTATAACCAAAGGCTTGCTTGCTAAGTAGAATTTTTCTAACCATTTGAGTTGGTCTAATAAAAGATATCAGCATATTAATGAATATGTAGACGCACCCTAGGAGAAGAACCTCTCACCATATTTCTTTAATACCATTCAGAACAAGGCCTTAAGTGCATGCAGAAGGAAAGGGGGTTGAATTCTCATAACACACCTAACATTATGTGTGAATCTTATACACATGAAAACAAATGGCACAGTGTCAGGAACATCCTATTTGGATAGTCCCACAGGGCAGGCTTCTCACACTGGTAGCAATTTGTACTCCAGAATAGTTGGTGCTGGTTTGCAGAGGGCTGACATCAACCTTGATCTTAGTTCTTGTTTCCTCCTGCTTCAGTGTAATTAACAAAAACCTTGGAGGTTACTAAAAACAGCTGTAATGTGTTACTGTTAGTGCTTGTCAAAGAAAGTAAGTGCTGTAGGTGGCACAGGAATAGTCTACAAGTGGGAATTTGAGGGAAGGCATGGTCACAAGTTCAGTAATGGGAAGGGAAGCATCCAAAACAAATTCTCTACTAAATACCCACAGGACAGCCAAAATGAATTTTAATTTATTCTGAGATGAGACATGAAACAAAAGTTGAACTCCTAGGAGGCTTCCACAGAGGTCAAGAGAGTTCTCTGTGGTAGTAGCTAAATTCCACTACAAGTGACAACATTCCACTTTCTTCAAACTTCAGTTGAACACAGATTTCTTCATTGCTTTCTATCCCAAATTCCTGTGCCTTGCTGTTAAACAGTTGCCACTTTTGATCCAATAGGTGGGTGCATTTCAGTGATGAGTGATCTTTGTCTATATTATCTGTGAAATAATTATTTATTTGTAAATACATTTTATTTATTTACCTACTACCTAGGAGGCTGATGAAGTGAAGTTCATAGGCCTAGCTCTGAAAAGTGGTTTGCATTGTAATTTGTTCCCTCTCAGAATCAGGCCTGAGAGACTGGAGGCAGAGTGTTTTTTTGGTGAGAATGTGGCCCCACAGGTAGTTGGGTTTTGTTGTCTTTGATGGATTTCTGGTGTGCAGTTTGTGCGGGTACTGGAGATAATTGACAGGTGTTGCATTTTGAGTTGTAGGAAGTTGGCTTCAGTTCTGGTGATGAGGTTAGGTGCTTGTTTGAATGTATCACTCACTTTTCAGAGCTGGGCCTATGAACTGCACTTCATCAGCCTCCTAGGTAGTAGGTACAGAAACTCATGGACTCAATATACACAGTGGAGTTCTGGCACATTGTGACTGGCCAGACATCTGACACCCCAGGCACCTCCGCACTTTTACCTGAGCTGCTACATCCCCTTTTCCCCCCTACCCCCCACCCCAGCTTATTCCTCCCCCCCGATGCCTCCATTTCCATTTTCACTAACTGGATTCCTTGCCTGCATTGCGGGCCAGGCCAGCCTCTGGCTTTTTTACTATTCCTTCCATCCAGGACCAACTGCAGGTATTTCCTCAGCCTGACAAAGGGGTTTTCAATGCTAAAGCTTCCAAAGATACATTTTTTTAAGTACTCTTTTTTTTCATAATGCACATATAGACATACAAACACAAGATAATTCATCACACACCATGAGTAATATTATACGTCCAACACAACACAACATCTTTATTACTTGCTGTCAATTCCTTTATAAAACGACAAGCTGTGTGACAGTTCTGATTTGGTACCTTTGATGCTGCTGCTGATGCTACTGGTGTTGAGCCAGCTAAGTTATTTTACCTGCTGTCACATAAAGCGGAGGACCGAGCATGAGGCTTTAGGAGAGGAGACCTCAGTGGGGCACACTGCCTTCTTGTGCAGAGGCCCCAGTGTCAAGAAGAGCGTACCTTAACACACACACAATGTCACCCACCCACATGATGAGTTTTGCCTGTCAGCAGCTTGGGATGCAGGGACCCAGATGACAGACTCCACCAGCGAGACACACACAGCTGGCAGGCTTTGTGGCCTGGAAGGGCCCAGCACTCAGGCCTGCACTAGGACACACACACACACAGCTGGCAGGCTTTGTGGCCTCAGCAGGGGCCAGCATACCTGCAGTTTTCAGCCCGCTGTGCCTTAACATACACAGGGTCATTTGTGTCATGAGTTTTGCCTGTCAGCAGCTTGGGGTGCAGTTCCCCCCAAACCCCTGCACCGATCTTCTTGAAACTTGGCAGGCTTTGTGGCCTCAGGAAGAGCTACCACCCCTACAGTTTTCAGCCCGCTGTGTTGTAACACATAGTTTCATAGTTTCATAGTTGGTAGGGTTGGAAGCAGATCATCTAGTCTGACCCCCTGCCTTAGGCAGGAAAGGATGCTGGGGTCAAATGACCCCAGCTAGGCGGCTGTCTAGCCTCTTTTTGAAGACTCCCAGAGTAAGAGCAAGCACCACTTCCCTTGGAAGTTGGTTCCAGCTCCTAGCCACCCTGACAGTGAAGTAGTGCCTCCTGATATCTAGCCTGAATCTACTCTCAGTCAACTTATGGCCATTGTTCCTTGTTACCCCTGGTAGTGCTCAGGAGAACAGGGACTCTCTCATTGCCTTCTGGTCCCCCTTGGCAAGTTTATAGGTGGCCACCAGATCCCCTCTCAGCCTTCTTTTTTGGAGGCTGAACAGGTTCAGGTCCCGTAGTCTCTCCTCATAAGGCCTGCCCTGCTGCCCCCTAATCATGTGAGTGGCCCTCCTCTGGACCCTCTCAATGCTGTCCACATGCCTCCTGAAGTGCGGCACCCAGAACTGGATGCAGTACTCCAACTGCAGCCTGACCAATGTCGCATAGAGGGGGAAGATCACCTCATTGGACCTGGTCGTGATGCATCTATGGATGCACGACAAACTGCGATTAGCCTTCCTGACTGCGTCCCCACATTGGCAACCCATGTTCATCTTGGAATCAATAGTGATTCCAAGATCCTTCTCTGCCTCTGTGCTGATAAGAAGGGAGTTCCCTATCCTGTAGGTATGTTGCTGGTTCTTCTTTCCCAGGTACAACACCTTGAACTTGTCTGTATTGAAACCCTTCCTATTTTCATCTGCCCACCTGGGTAACCTGTCAAGATCTAGTTGTAGCCTGTCCCTCTCTTCTGGCATGCTCACTTCTCCCCACATCTTAGTGTCATCTATGAACTTGAACAAGGTGCTTTTCACTCCCTTGTCCAAATCACTGATGAAGCTATTGAACAGTGTGGGCCCGAGGACCGAGCCCAGGGGAACTCTACTGCCCACATCTCTCCATAGGCGTGACAGGAGTTTTGCTTTCAGGAATTTGGGGTGCAGTTCCCCCCAAACCTCTCACTGATCTTCTTGAAACTTGGCAGGCTTTGTGGCATCATCAGGGGCCACCATCTCTGCAGTTTTCATCCCCCTGTGGTATAACACATAGACATGACAGGAGTTTTGCTTTCAAGGATTTGGGGTGCAGTTCCCCCCAAACCCCTGCACCGATCTTCTTGAAACTTGACAGGCTTCATGATCTCAGCAGAGTCTACTACCCTGCAAGTTTCATCCAAATCATACAAAAAAACAACAAAGTTATAGATCTTTCATTGATTCCCCATTATAACCTATGGCTGGATCTCCAAGGCAGCTCTGAAGCTTCAGAGCTGCTTCAGCTGGATCAAGGAAGAAACCCAGTCTGGAGCTCTGGATCAGATCATTGCCATCCTAAGTGGCTGGATCTGAAGCCAGATCAGATTGCTGCTGACTTGCACAGGCCTAGTACTCAGCTTCTTGCTGCAGGAGATTTCCATAAACAGTTCACTAGTATCTAAGCCCTTACTACAAACTATAGCTTGTGTGCAGTTGTTCCCTAGTACCCAACTTGCAACTGATAGGCATGGTTGTAGTCGCAGTGATTTATGAGATCAGATCCAAAACTCCTAATGTAGGGTACAGTTGTGAGCATAGTAACTCACCAATGCCCAGCTCTACTGGAGTTCAGACATAACTGCTGCTGGGATTCCAAAGAGCCAGAGTCATAAACACAACTCCTGATTTTGGAAAAAGCATGAAATCATAACATTACTCACCAAGGCTAAAAAATTACATGGTGAAAACTAAGAACCCAAAATAAAATGCTAGCTAAACACATTGATTTTTTAATATTTGGGGTTGTCAGAACAGTATGAATTTAAAGCCTTGCCAGGGTGAACACATTCTAGACATCATGGGACCGTGCTTAATTATGCTACTAAACTGCTCTAGGAACAGCATGGATTTGTTCAGGCTTGAAGACCTCAAGCAGTCCCAAAAGATGAGGAAAGTGGAGGATGTGATGGGCAAACAAAGCTTCTTGGAGGCAGCTTCTACTAAGGTGATCACAAAACCTCAAAGAGAATATGATATCCAAACTTACAGTCAGCAGCAGAGAAATTGAATAATTTAAACAAACTCATTAACAGCCTATAGTGGCAGGAGCCACCATGGAATCATAACTACAGCAACATTACATTACCCAAAGAGAGAACCCACTGAAGTCCAGATTTCAGAAAGCCTCATGGGTGCTACAGCCAGATGAAAAGTTACAAGGAGTGGGGCACCAACTCTGAGAGTACAAATGCCTGGAAATGTATTAAGGTTTTTGCACCAGGGCACATACATTCCTGCAAACCAAAGTACTCTGGATCTTATAGCAGTAGTGTGCATTGACAACAAAAGCCCCTTGGCTAGCTAGGGAAGAAATCAGGCTTGCCAACCCAAGAACATTTTTTTTACTGACAATCTGCAAGTTTTTTACTGACAGCAAAACTTTTTTACTGACACAAATCTTTACTGATATACGTTTTAAATTATGTAAATGTAACTCTATTGCCAGACTCTGCCCTACTGCCAGGCCCCAATTAGAAGGTCTGGGTTCAAATTTAGGGGTTTAACGTCAATCATAGTAAAAAAAAGTAAAACGTTGTTGCCAGTAAAATATATTGAGTAAAAATAATTTTCTTGGGTTGGTAAACCCTGCTTGACTTCAATGATGTTTTTACACTGTGCTGCCCTCTCCCTGACCCCTACCTACCTTCCCTATCATGGGGTTCCTACTCACCCCCGTACCCTGATGCCCTCACTGCAACCTGTACCATGGTGTCCCCTGCTAGCCCACCCCCAGTCTTATCTCCACCAGCCATACTCCCCTTGTCTTGGCATGAACCCACAAATAAGCATCCCTCAGACCCTGAAATACTATAGGCAGACTCGGACACAGCAGCAGCCACACTTGGTTGAGAGAATACTCCCTGCAAGCTGCTGCACTCCTGTTTGGACATCAGGTGGCACAGCTATACTCTGTCTACCACTGGAGGAGGAGCTCCTCTGTCAAAGGAGCATCAGGAGACAAAATCTGTCACTGGGATACCTTATCATTATTTTCTGAAAGTTAAGCTATGCTCCTTTGGGGATGCTACATTTCTCATTTAGGTAGGGTTATCTGAATCTCTATATGGAAGAAAGGCTAGAATATTCATTGGGCAATGTATTTCTGGATTATTATGACCAGACTGAAAGGATCAAAACACATATTGTCAATGAGAGGGTAAAGGAAGCATGTAGGAAAGCAACCAACTTATGGAATCCCCTGTCCTGGTCCTTTAAAAATAACAGCAGGTTGCTCGTTGCTCTTGCATCAGTTACACACACCTGGACCAGGAGGCTAACAGCTTGAGAGACCCCTGACATCTGATGCCAAAGAGTCCAGTGCTGATGTTCTGCCTTTATCACTGGCTTGTTTGGTGCTCCTGCTGATTCTGCTACACACTGCTCTAGTCTTCCCCGCATCAGAACAAGTTGTTCACAGAATCTGGAGAGCCATGTGTGTTTTCTTTTGGAACTCCACATGAGAGAAAGTGGTGAGGGCCAAGCTGTACAAAGCAAAATGGTTCTCAGGTAGAGGAATGCCAGATGTCCTCCTAAATCATTGGGCCAAGTACATGAGCCAAGGTTGCAAACTGGCAAGTGCGGGGGGAGGAATCTAAAACAGTCAGCTTTGTTAAATATTTTTCTGGGCAGTTGCTGTGATAGTGGCAAGTGCACACAACAACTAACAGGAGCTCATGTACCATGTTTTCCTGCTGAAAAACATGGTTTTATGAGATTCTGAAGCACTTTTGAGAGAAATACAAGCTTCATGATGCTACCCTAGTGGCCCTGGTAAACCACTGCAAGATACAGGAGATGGTAAGGCAAAAGACACCATATCACTGGTAGATTACTACATTGTGACAGCTGCCAGGCTGTGAGGAAGCAAATTTTCCACAGGGACTTGCAGAAGATGCACAGGGACCTAAACTGGCAGACAGCCCACCGGGCACTTCCTGTGCAGGTGTGGAGAAACAGCACAGGACAGAGAGGTCCATCTAATTGCCCAAGGCCAACCTGTCACTGCCAGGCAGAAACAAATTGACCACCTCTTCTGGGACTGCCCATATACCAGGGAGGTGTGGAAGAAAGTCTGTGGCCTCCTCCTGGTGGTGACAGGGGTCAGAAACCTGACCAGGGAAGCGATTCTCTATGGGCACCTGACCAGACAGCACGAGACCCTGACAGCACACACTTCAGATCTGCACTGTGGAAAACCAGGAACCCGCTCACAAAACAGACACTCGGACCCCACAGTTGAGGACTGTATTAAAATGGGACTAAGTGAAATGTACTGGTACTACAGAAAGACAGAAGAGGATGATGGGAAAGAAATGTCAGACCACATCTGGTGAAGAGGGGTCTAGCATAGACTTTTTCAAGATTAGCCCCTCTGAAAAGGACAGTGGGTTGGGGTAGGGGTATAGGGATAGGTCTGCGGTCAATGTGAACTGTGTAATGGGTTTTTAGTATGCTTTGAGCTGCTAAGTGAACCACAATGGCCACTTGGCAGAATGTTGGAGGTGAAGTTAAATGTGTGTGTGTGTGTGTAAAAATAAATATTCTTGCAAAAAATAAAATGTAATGCTTCTCTTCTCTCCCTCAGTGAACTTGTTCCCTTTTTCTTACATAATTAAGATCAGTGTCATGCAGATCCTGAGTACGTATACACACCTACCTTCCACAGTGCTCTTTCTCTCCTGTGCTAATAGGGATATTAGGACTGAGTAGCAAAGTGGAGATAAGAGAAGAGGGTTTTGTCTGGAGATAAGAGAAGAAATCATTGGTTAAATCCTCCCCTCAGGTGAACAACATGTGTAACTGAAGACACAGCAGTATTGTCTAAACAGCACTGAGACTGAGGGGAGCTCATCTAAGGTCTTACTGTGCTTTAGGATGCAGGCAGACTTAAATCTTTCATTTGTCAGTAAATGCTGCTGTATGAAGTATAATGAATGGATTTACTGGAGCTGGAAGTAGCTCATACTGAAATGCAAGCATTTAGGGAACTATTTCAGAGCAATGTTCTCTATATTGTTTAATTATAAGTTCATTACTATAATGGGCAAGAGAGACTTGCTAGTCCTTTTGACTCAGGTTGAGAACTTGCCAGCTCTAATTTTTTTTATGTGGTGAACTGATTGCTTTTAATGGCAAAAGGCTGACATGTTTTTAGTACTGAATACTTCACAGAGGAGCAGCAACAGCAATGGTGCTGCAGGCTGCCATGAAGCCCCAATCAAAAATCTAACAAACTCAGGGAGAACCTTTGGATTAGGCCCTAACAATTTGCTAAATGTGCACTTTAAGGCTAAAGAGAAATCCTAGCACAGGGTACACAGGAACAAATGATGTGCATGTACCTTGACATATATATCAGGGACCTCTCTCAGCAGCAAGAATGTTTGGGTTTGGGATTGTCTACCAGAGAAAAGAGTTGAAAAGTTTGGACCTAGAATTGAAATTTCCCCTAATCTCAGAAGTATTTGATTCATGTCCCAAGCTAATGTGCACCAATTATCTGCATTCAAAACCCACAAAAAGTAGCATGCCTCATGAGATTCACACTGCTGACCTGATCTCATTTAGAACACTACAGCTGCTTGTACATGCCACAGGGGTTTGCTTTAGTTTAATTCTCCCTAAATTTAAGTAGTGGATTTCTAAAAACACCACTTCATTTTAAGGAGAATTACACCGAAGTAAACCCCTGTGGCATGTACACATGGTTCGGGCCTGATCCTTACCTGCCTCTCCAGTGGTGGTGGGGGAGGGCAAGCTGCCAGCAGGCCGAGTGGGCCCTGAGCTGCAGCAGGGCTGGTGCTTCTCTCTGTAGTGGAGGTGGTGCACCCCAGGCAACATTCACCCACAGGTGGTCATGGGGGGCACCACAGCCATGGAGGGAAGCACCGCCCCCACACACCTGTGGAGGGAAGCATCAGTTGAATAGAATCTTGCTCTTACTTTGGCCAAATCCCCAATATATAGCAGAAGAGATATGAAGAAATCCCCATTTGTCCCTGAGAAGCAGCATAATATTATTTTATATTGGTCTATCTAGGAGGCCTAACTCTGCCCTAGAAGGTACACTGGAAGATTAAGGGGAAAAGATGATTTTATTGCCCAGTCAATTCTTGGCCTCTTTGCTGAACCTTCTAGGAAAGGAAGAGGTGGAAACCCACCAGGTACATGACTGAGGTCTCCACTTCATCTTGCATAGACCTCCCTCCCCATTCTCAAATGGCTGTCAAACTGAAATGGCTTTGGTCATTAGCTTTGATTTAGCAGATCAGATGCACAGTTTTGACCTAACTTTTGCTGTAGATGCAGAACCACAGACCTCACCCTTCTAGTGGATAATATCAAATAGGCAATGCTTTATGTATGCCAGGAAGAGTAAAACTAGCTTCACTTTGCCAGGTTTTGTCACCCAGTCCAGTCTCAGTTCATACTGGCTGGAAATAACAATTGGTATAAGAGCATAGGCATGTTAACATGCTAACTCTGACCAATTAAAACATGATGGTGTGTTTTGCTGGAAAATTAGCAGCGCAACATCAACAGAAGAGGCATGCCTAAATCTTTATAAAGTATGCCAATCCTACCCTCTCTCAGGTCCCTGTCTTTTCAGAGCTGTCTCCAAGAGATGCCTTGTGAAAAGGCATGCATTCCCACAGATGGTAAGCACACCAGGTCCTTGGAAGAGAGGCGAATTATGAAGACAGCAGGATGGCCACATCTGACTCTGGTGTACAAGGGCAAGACTAGTACAAGGGACAAGATAAACACTGGTGCTCCTAAACTGGTTAGCACGAGCCAGGGAGTTATTCTGATATTTTCCACTTACAATATCTGTGATTGCCTAAGCAATGAGCTGCATACCTCCTTTGCCTTCCATGGCATTACTGGAAGATTGATCTTATCTGGATATCATGCTGTGCCACCATGACACATGGTGAGTGATACTTGAATCCAGATATGCCATCAGTAGAATTATTAGCAGAGTAAAAGCTTGTCACTGTCTGGCTTTTTGAACAATGGAGATTGTAATAGGTTTCCAAAACAATAACATACCTAAGGACCAAATTAACCAAAGATTTTAGTGGCATTGATAATAATGTGCCCTTTCTCCCAGCACTGTATGTCTTGATAGTCTTCAAAGCAAGGACCATCTCTTACTATGTGTATACACAAGACCTGTCACAGATGGATCCCTGATCACAACTAAGCTACCTACTCCTGCACTAAATAAAAAGTTCAGAGACCAACAGAAATCTTTCCAAGTTATCTATATTATGACTTTAATATGACTCTTCTCCAGAATATTTCAAAGAACCCAAAGTACATTATAGGGACCAATCATCAGGTTTTAAAAAATACATTAACAACTCAGCCATCACCATTTGTATTTCCCCATTAGAAATTCAAAATGAGCAAGTCACAATTACATCTGGAAAGCATGAGATGTAAGGACCTGGAAGGAGTGGGAGAAGACCTAGAAAAGCATTGTCTGAATTTGTTCATGGTTTTTGCACAGTCAAATATTTATTGGAAGAACAATTGTATACCTGCCTTCCCTAACATTGTTACTACCTAGACTGCATACTTGGGCCTTCTGAGAGGCCGTACTCCCCTTAGATTATATTTTGGACCAATGCACAGAGCTGTTCACGATAACCTTCATCTGATGACAAAGCAATGAGGGCAGTGAGGACAACAGGCCTGGAGGATTTTTTTGGTTGGTGAATAGTGAAGCAAGAAGCAGGGAAGCTGAGTCCATAGTGGGACTGGGTTGGGTACCATAAGCAAGAAGGGAGACCAGCTTGGGACAGTGCAGACAGCTGTAAGAGGAGGGAGTGCAAGTGACAGCTCTAGTTTCAGAGCAGTGAATTTTGTGACCTGGCCATGCTATAGGCATGATTACCCTGCCTCTGTGGCATGCCTGGGAATGCCACCAAAAAGCATACTCTGCCCACCCACTCTCATGCTCTGTGCATCAACTGTTGAGTGTCTACTGCTGTTGATCTCAAGACCTCTGGCTCTGGTATCCTTGAGCACAGCTGCTGAGGGCACTTTCAAGGTCACTTCACCTGACTTGTCTGAGATTGGCACAAGCAAAGTGAGAGCTGATGGGCAGGATGTGCTTCTTGGCAGCATTCTGGGAGGGCTGTGGAAGTGATATAGGCATGCTGTATATGTGGTAATGCCTGGGTGGAGTTCACAGAGAAGCAGCTATTCAAGACATGGGGCTGCAATATGTTCCCCTGTGTACACACATGGTCTGATAAAGTAGCAAAGGATGCAATAGGGCTACCAAGAATAAACAGTGGAGTTACCCTGAGCCCAGTGGCCTTAAGCAAAGGTTTCAGATAATGGGGTCCAACTCTGCAGTGGTAGGGCTTCTCCAACCTAGAGTCTGGGATACTCTCCAAGAAAGCAGCTGTGAATTGGCCTACAGACCTTATACATGTTCTAGTCCTTTTGTTTGTCCTCATGATTTCCATCCTCACAGTCCCTTTATCTGCAGGCTACTTCTGGGACTGTTTGATTGATTCTCACAGCTACTTCAAGGGCTGTGAGAATCAATCAAACAGAATCTGATATGTGGGGAGCCGGAGGAAAAGCAGGGGCAACATTGGACCCCTGCTGAACCAGATGGGGCAACTGACAACTGACACCCAGGAAAAAGCCAACCTATTAAATAGGCACTTTGCATCGGTCTTTCATCAATCCCATGGGACGCCCATGCCCGCTACAGGACAGGGAAGTCCGGATGAGGGTGATCCCCTGCCCTCCACTAATGCTGACTTCGTGGAGGAGCATCTTGAGAAGCTGGATACCTTCAAGTCAGCCAGCCCTGACAATCTTCACCCCAGGGTACTCAAGGAGCTGGCGAGCATCATTGCCTAGCCTCTAGCATGGATCTTTGAAAAATCTTGGTGCTCTGGTGTAGTGCCCGAAGACTGGAAGATGGCCAATGTGGTGCCTATCTTCAAGAAAGGGAGGAAAGTGGATCCGGCTAACTATAGGCCCATTAGCCTGACTTCTATCCCGGGGAAGATCTTAGAAAAGTTTATTAAAGAGGCCATCCTTAATGGACTGGCTGACGCCAACATCTTAAGGGATAGCCAGCATGGGTTTGTTGCGGGTAGGTCTTGCTTGACCAATCTCATTTCCTTCTACGACCAGGTGACCTATCACCTGGACAAGGGAGAAGAGATTGATGTCATATATCTTGACTTCAAAAAAGCCTTCGATCTGGTATCCCATGATCACCTCCTGGTGAAATTGGCCAATTGTCGCCTTGGGTCCACCACGATCCACTGGCTGGAAAATTGGCTCCGTGGTCAGACCCAGAGGGTAGTAATTGATGGAAGTCACTCATCATGGTGTCCTGTGACCAGTGGGGTCCCCCAAGGCTCTGTCCTTGGACCCATACTGTTCAACATCTTCATTAATGATGTGGACACTGGAGTCAGAAGCGGACTGGCCAAGTTTGCCGATGACACCAAACTTTGGGGCAAAGCATCCACACCAGAAGACAGGCGGGTGATCCAGGCTGACCTGGACAGGCTCAGCAAGTGGTCGGACGAGAATCTGATGGTGTTCAATGCTGATAAATGCAAGGTTCTCCACCTTGGGAAGAAAAACCCTCAGCATCCTTATAAGCTTGGCAGTGCTATGTTGGCTAGCACTATGCAAGAAAGAGACTTGGGGGTCATCATTGACCACAAGATGAACATGAGCCTGCAATGCAATGCTGCGGCTAGTAAAGCGACCAAAACACTGGCTTGCATCCATAGATGCTTCTCAAGCAAATCCCAGGACGTCATTCTCCCCTTGTACTCGGCCTTGGTGAGGCCGCAGCTGGAGTACTGAGTCCAGTTTTGGGCTCCACAATTCAAAAAGGATGTGGAGAAGCTTGAGAGAGTCCAGAGAAGAGCCACACGCATGATCAGAGGTCAGGGAAGCAGACCCTACGATGACAGGCTGAGAGCCATGGGGCTCTTTAGCCTGGAAAAACGCAGGCTCAGGGGTGATCTGATGGCCACCTATAAGTTTATCAGGGGTGACCACCAGTATCTGGGGGAACGTTTGTTCACCAGAGCGCCCCTAGGAATGACGACTAGGTTGAACGATCATAAACTACTACAAGACCGTTTCAGGCTGGACATAAGGAAGAATTTCTTTACTGTCTGAGCCCCCAAGGTCTGGAACAGCCTGCCACCGGAGCTGGTTCAAGCGCCTACATAGAACACCTTCAAGAGCAAACTGGATGCTTATCTTGCTGGGATCCTATGACCCCAGCTGAGTTCCTGCCCTTTGGGCAGGGGGCTGGACTCGATGATCTTCCGAGGTCCCTTCCAGCCCTAATGTCTATGAAATCTATGAATCTAACATTTGCTATTTTTTCTTAACAACATGCATGCCCAACATTTTCTTCTGTTCTACGTTAAATAAAACATTTTGCTTTGGCCACTTATACAAAAAGGCAAAGAAATTTAATGGCTTTTTTTTTACAAAACAACCGTTAAGAGACCCCTTCTAACATTCAACCAGTATGTGGGGAATCCAGGTTCAAAACCTCTCTTCTTCCCACATCGTTCTTAAACTTTCTTCTGGATATCGTAGTAACCAGACTGAAGGCCATTTTAGTGTATGTGTGTGTGGGGTGTTTTGACCCTTCCTATTGGAGCTGTTCCACTTTGAAGATACTTAAATAGTCATTGAGACAAAGAGAAAAATGACTCTCCAAGTTGCCGAGTAGGATATTTATGTGAGATCTGTGGCTCTTTGGTTCCACTCCTTACTCATGTGAAAGTTGGATTTTTTATACAAAATGGAACCATATCATCAGGAGAGACTGAGAGCGCCAGTCAATCCTAGATTACTCTGGGGACTACTGGTCAGGACACTCCTGTGGGAGATACTGGCTCAAATCTTCTCAGGCATAATAGGGAATTGAACCTGAATCTCCCACCTCTTAATTGAGTGTTCTAACCCTGGTGACATGGCAGAGAAGGCAAGTGTCTATTGATAGCATCTGGCAAAGTTGGTTGTTGCCTGTGAAAGCTCATGACTCACTGAACCAATCAGTCTCTAAGGTGCCACCCTGTTTTTCCTACTTTCTTTGTCTTCAGACTAACATGGCTAACCTTCTCTGAAATATTTTCACAGACAAAGCTATTCAGAGAATTTGTGTTAAATTTGCTAATCATTTTGACATGGCCAAAATCTGTATATATATATAGATATACACATACATGTGTACACACACCCACATGCTCACACATATATAGAGAGAGACAGACAGCCAGACAGAGAGAGAATTTACTGTTTGATTAAAAAAATTCACACAGTTCTACTACCATCAGACTGTTTCCAAGCCTGGCTCTCAGCCACCCAGCCTCTGATTGACCCTGCACCCCTTGACAGCCCTTTTCTTGCTAGGTTTGGAAGGATTATGGAATTGTCTGTTGGATCTTGTTTCGGAGCTAGTAATGAGCCAGTAGGTCCCTTACTTTTCTTTCCGGTTTTGTGTCTCAGAGACTAGATATTCCACTCCTCTCTCTTCTACTCAGACTGTAGCTCTCCCAATGTTGGCTCCATCCCAGACCATAAGAGCGTTATGTCATGAGCAGCTAGGAAGTAGCGACAGAAGGTTGAGCACATGGCAGACAAGTTGACTGGTTCTGCTAGGGTAAAAGGGGTAGTTTCTTACCAGAACTCACTCATTTCTAGTGATTAATAGGAAAAAAGGAGTCTCTGTGGAGCAGTGGCACAAAGCACTGGCAGTTCCTCCTATCTGAATTAAAGCCTCATCATGTTGTTAGACATGGGTGTCAGCCCCAACTACTCACCTCCCTTTTTGTCCCACTCTCCCTTTCCCATTGCCAGTCTGGCTGGTCAGACTGAAGACTCTTTAGACACTGTGCCTTCTCTTATGTTTGCAAAATTCCCTGCACATCGTATGCCTTACTGAGAAAACCAACACTGGAAATGATTGTCCACCAGTCCTTCCCAGATGACCCTGCTGAAACCCATCATAGTCAAATTTGGATGCTTGTAGCAGCACCCTCAGGTGCCATGGAAAAGAGAAGGTCTGGGCTTGCTATGTGGGAGGAAAGTCAATCAGCCCAGATGGCATGGAAACTAGGAACTTGGCATATCTTCAGCTAGGGCAGGGATGAATTGGTGTAGCTCCTTAGTCTCCTATAGAGCTAGACGTATTTACACTATCTGAGAATCTGGCTCAAAGTGTAAGTGTACTCCAGAAAACTGGGTAAAGCTATCCTTCTTCTTAATGGTGTTAACCCACGTGGACATCTGGAGGAGCTGAGAGAGTGGCCAATGAGGCAATTGCTCAGATTGGGGGGCGAGCAGTAGGGCAGTACTGACAGTCAGGAACACGCAGAGAACTAGATGACCAAAGAGGATGGGATTCAGAGAACATTTTTATACATGTTCTGGGATGCAGCACCAGACACTTCATAGAATCATAGAACCATAGAATCATAGAAGTAGGGTCGGAAGGGACCTTGTAGATATTTAAGTCCGACCCCCTGCCTGAGCAGGAGGGAAACTGGGATCAAGTGACCCCAGCCAGGTAGGCATCGAGCTGCTTCCCAAAGACCCCCACGGTAGAAGCCAGCACCACTTCCCTTGGAAGTTGGTTCCAGATCCTAGCCACCCTAACTGTGAAGTAGTTCCTACGGATGTCTAATCTAAATCTACTCTCCAACAACTTGTGGCCGTTATTCCTTGTTATCCCGGGGGGGCGCTAGGGGGAACAAGGTCTCCCCCAAACCCTTCTGGTCCTCCCTAGTGAGTTTATAGACGGTCACCAGGTCCCCCCTCAGCCTTCTCTTGTGAAGGCTGAACAGGTTCAGGTCCCGTAGCCTCTCATTGTAGGGTCTGCCTGCTGTCCCCGGATCATGCGGGTGCCCCTCCTCTGGACCCTGTCAATGTTGTCTACATCCCTCTTGAAGTGGGGTGCCCAGAACTGGACACAGTACTCCAGATGTGGCCTGACCAGTGTCACATAGAGGGGGAGGATCACCTCCTTGGCCCTACTTGAGATGCACCTGTGGATGCACGATAGGGTCCGGTTAGGCCTGCCGACCGTGACCTCACATTGTCAGCCCATGTTCATCTTGGAGTCAATGATGACTCCAAGATCCCTTTCTGCCTTCATGCTCTCAAGAAGAGAGTTTCCCATTTTATAAGTGTGCTGCCAGTTACTACTGCCCAAGTGCAGCACCCTGCACTTGTCCGTATTGAAACGCATCCTGTTTTTGTTAGCAACCTATCCAGGTCTTTCTGCAGTCTTTCCCTCCCTACTAGCATGCCCACCTCACCCCAAATTTTGGTATCATCAGCAAATTTGAACAGGTTGCTTTTCACCCCATCGTCCAAATCGCCGATAAAGAAATTGAACAGTGCGGGCCCAAGGACCAAGCCCTGGGGGACTCCGCTGCCCACTTCCCCCCAGGTCGAATATGACCCGTCCACCACCACCCTCTGAGTACGACCCTTCAGCCAATTAACAATCCATCTGACTGTGTAGGCATCGATGCCACAGTCACCTATTTTTTTAATGTGGATGGGGTGGTTGACAGTGTTAAAGGCCTTGCTGAAGTCCAGAAAGACTACATCCACGGTGACACCTGCATCCAATGCTTTTTGACCTGATCGTAAAAGGCAATCAGGTTGGTCTGACATGACCTGCCCCTAATGAAACCATGCTGGTTGCCCTTGAGCATCATCCCCGATGCCAGCCCATCACAGATGTACCCCTTGATGATCTTCTCAAAGAGTTTCCCCAGGATTGAGGTAAGACTGATGGGCCTATAGTTGCCTGGGTCCTCCCTCCTCCCTTTCTTAAAGATGGCGACCACATTGGCTATCCTTCAATCATCTGGCACCTGGCCCGAGCACCACAAGTGCTTGTAAAGCCGTGCCAAGGGCCCAGCAATAACCCCTGCTAGCTCCCTCAACTTCAATTAGTAAGCTGCACTAATTAAAAGTGTTAATGTATCATATGTACTAGTGTCCCCATTGGGGTGCTTTGAACTAAAGCTCATCAAACATGTTTTATTTCAAAATGCCACACCACCATTTTTTCAATACATGGATACACGGGAACACTGAAACTTATGACATGGAAGGCTGTCAGAGCGCATCAATTTCTGTGTGTCAAAAGACTTGATTAATTGAGTCTGTTCTAATACTCTGGATTCCCAGCATATCAGAGCAGGCTCCCCATCTGTCTGTAGGAGCCCAGAGTGTCCAGAGACGGGGAAGAAGGTGATGAGAACCCTAACAGCCAGGCAAAGAAGTGTGCCAAAGAAGTTGGGAGTCAGAGCATGAGAAGAAATGGGTTGACAGAGGTCTTGAGAGAGAAGGCTGCCAGTAGGAAAGAGTCAGAACAGGAAGAATCCAGGAAGTGTAAAGGGGTGAGTTGGCTGGGTAATTACTTCTTTAATCAAGTCTTTTCAAAACATCTAATTTTATTAATTTATTCTTCCATTTCAATAGCAGAACAATTAAGATGGGATCTTAAAGGAATTCTTTACCTCAGTAATAATGTCTCTTATCACAAGAGACAGTCTCTCTCTCCTCTGTCCTGCAAATTCCTAACATCTGAATATTAAATATATTTACGTATCAAAAACTCCATTTCATTCCACATAAATAAAAACTGTTCATACAAATGCTATCTTCCCTGCCACAAAAAGTAACATGTGACTGTTTCCCTCTCGAATTATTGCAAACTACTTCCAGAACATACTATGAAGAGGCAACAGCTACATCAGGCAGTTGTTACCTGGTCAATGTACCAGGCCCATACCAGCATCCTAAAATATTCTGCATTCCTTGAGATGGATTGTCTCCTAAACTGGACTAAAAGCAGAAATTACCCAAATGAAAGCACTTCTGGTTCTGATTGTTTTGAACATAGATTTAGATTTATGGCTGTCAGGGGCCGGTATGAAGGAAATCCTACTTGTATGGATGCTGATGTCAGCACAAAGCTCATGCCTCCCTGAGTTTGGGGCTAGTGGTTTAGCTTGCCACAAACATGGATCAAAAGGGACCCAGTGGTGCAGCATCACTTTGGCCACTGTAGTGGGTGGGTTCATGATAGGGTGTCGCTCCACCTCCTTCAGCAATGTGGTACATGTGCACTGATGAGAGCTCATTACAAACCTTCCTGCTGAGCATTGCTGCTGTCACTCTTCCCCTCCCTTCCTTTCCCCTTGCTGGTGAATTTACTGGGAGGGTACATGCAGATCTCTTACAGGAGCTCCACTAACATATCAGTAAGCTCGGAGATCTCACCAGACATACAAGGCAGAGCTAAAGATAGGGTGTGCTGTACAAACACACTGCTGCACCCTCTTGAGATCCACCCTGTCCACTCACAGTCCTAACAAGATCCTCCCCTGTCTAGAATGCACCCTACATGGAGGCCTCCTAGAAGGGACATTGGTCTGCATGGAATCAGGTGCATGGCTCCTGCAGACACCTGCATGAGAAGTGTGCCTAACAGTCATAAATATATAGAGTGTGCCTTATGACTCTTGGCCCCAAGACAGTTAGCAAAGTGGCCACAAATCAGGCCCATGTTATTTTTCTTTCTTTTTTCTTTGTGACTCTTGAGAAATCATTCCAGAAATCCCTGGCTTTCTTCAAGGGATGAAAGGAGACTTAAACCTACTGTTAACACTGCAACAATTCCTAAAATAGCCATCCCTGAGAGAATACTAAGAGGCCCAGATTTGGGTTCTCTTTTTATGACTCTCACTGTGTTCTACAGCAGACTTTGACCACAAACATTCTACTAGGTGAGACCTGTGGCTGGCTTATGAATAACTGTAATCACCCCCTACCCTACTCCTTGTGTCCATATCGGCTAGCTCACATACTAGTGTGTTAGATAGAGGAGCTTCCCCTCAGGCTGTATGTCTGAGAAAATTTCTGTAACCTTGATAGCTATAAGGTGTACCTAAACACATAGTGTTGTCATTGTAAGGTTGCTTAGGGGTGCTGAATTTTACTTTTTGTCTTCATTTCCCTGTACATAATCATATAACTGTATCATAGGACATACACATTGGGGGACCAGATTCTATTGCTCATATTAGGTATCTAAGCAGACTCAGCCTGGAAACAGATATCAGCTTTTTGCCACTATAACATTTTTTTTTCATGTTCCCTGAGGTATTGATGGGTTGTTGAAGCCATGTGCAAGGTAGTGTACGAGAAGCTTGTTAGGGTGACAATAATTTGGATTTTGGGGAGCACTGGGTTTGCAGCTGAATTCAAAGGCTTTTTTCCTATGTCTCAGCAAAAGCTGCTGGTCACAAGGCAGGATAATATATTAAGACTAACCTTGCAAATGCTTAGTTAAGCAGTTTTCTAACAAAGCCCAGGGAAGTGGTCCTCACCCCTACCTTGGGCAAATTCAAGAGGAGGTTGGACAATCACCTGTCTGGGGTCATGTAAACCCAGAATTCATTCCTGCCTGTGGCAGGGGGTCAGGCTAGATGATCTGTTCAGGTCCCTCCTGACCCTAGCTACTATGAAACTATGAAAGCCATAGTGTTAGAGCCCATTGTGTAAGAAGAACAAGATGCAGCCCACCAGCTATCATCAGGAGATAAAGCAGAAGCAAGGCCTTGGAGATGGTGCTGAAGTCAGCAAAGAACCAGAAAGAACCAGTGATTGACCGAGAGTACCTGAGTTCATGGCCTTATGCATGCAGTCTTAGCAGAGAGGCATGTAAATGAAGGAAAGGCATAGTCTATTCCATGCTAATGAAGTAAACAGTAAACTGAGGAGCAGCTTGAGATGGGAGGAGAAATGGGTGGAACCCGAGCAGGGAAAAAGGTGGAGTGAATGTTAATGAACCTAAACTAAAGTTTATAAATATGGGAAAGAACTATTGTTTGGGGCAGCTCCCCAGTTTGTTGTTTTTTTTGGTAGCTAGTCCAAAGCTGCCTCCATTCTAAATAAAGCTGTTGTGAGCAATGTGTGCTGGTGTTTGCTCCCTGCTTGCTCTGGCTAATGAGTAACAGGACCCATGAGCAATTGGATTGTCATCTCCCTAGTTGTTGGGCACCACGTGGAGTCAGGGTCTAACAAAGCTCTTACTCCTAGGGGGAAGTAAGATTTTGGTGCCATCTACAGTGTCCAGACAAGCATGTAGGAAGCAGGATTCTGATTCTCCATCTCTCAAACCATTACAGTTTACACCTGGGCCTTCTCAGCACTGTGGCTACTAGGGGTGTGATAAATGGGCCTTATTCAATTAGGATTCAGCCCAAATCAGGGACATTGATTCAATTAGTTGATTCGGATCACTGTCCCCCATTTGATTTGGCTGAATCCAAATCTGAAGATTCGATGCTGATTCAAAGAATCAGCAATTCAGACGTGGACAAAGCTTTAAATGTTTTTTTCTATCTACCTTGAGGTACCAGCATGGCTCATGAACACTGTGATGCTGGGGTGGATGGAACATCCCACAGGAGTGTGGGGGGACCCCCGCGTGCTTGGCATCAAACTCAGAAGTGGACTGGAAGAACTTGTGGTCCACTTCCATGTTCACCAGGGAGCTCATTGGGAGGGGCTCCATGCCCCCCCGGCTTGGTGATCAGCCACAAGGGGACCCCAGATCCCCTCCCAAACCCAGGAAGCACCAGTTGCTGAGCCAGTGGGGGGACGGGGGTCATGGGGTCCTCTCCCAGCATGCTCTCTGGTGGATCTGGAAGTGGACCAGAAGTGCTTCTGGTCCACTTCTGAGTCTCCTGCAGAGTGCACTGGGGAGTCCCTTGTTCTCCTGTGAGATGTTCCATCCACCCCAGCATTGCAGCATTCACCAGATGCCTGCTACCTAGAGGTATGTAGAAAAAAACAGTTAAAGCTATGTCTATGTCCAAATCATTAAATATTTCCGAGTCTCTCTGAATCGATTTGGAGGGTTCTGATTTGGTTTGGAGAGATTAAAGGTTCTCCTGATTTGATTTGGATTTGGAGATTTGGCCACTGAATTGGTCCAAATCTCCTCTGCATTGAATCAGGGACTAAAGCTTCACACAGCCCCAGTAGATACTACTACTGCTCCACTGAGAACACCATGAGCCCAGCCTTAGAATGTTCACAGTCAGCTACTACTTTAGCACCTGCCAGCATTTTCCTGTGGCAGACAAGGTTCTTTCAGTAAATGTTATATCTTTTATTAGTCTAACTAAATAGTTGGAAAAAATATTCTCTGCAAGGTTTTGGACATAAATACCCTTCTTTGGGCATTGCAGAGAGTCTGCTGTTGGTATGCATGCTCTCCTAGCGAGATTAGAAGCAAAAAAGCAAGCAAAATTATTCTCAAGAATCAGGAGGGTTTCCTTCAGATGAATTCCATAGGCCTGCTGCAACAATGTTGGTGTTAAAACTTCTTTAAGAGTCCCAAGAATCTTTTAAAATGGAAAGGGTCAGACAAACTAAAACCAGGGGTCACTACCAGACCCCTCCCAATAATGTTAGGGTGAAGTCACATGTTACACTTATACCATAATAAACCTGTGGAATGTTAAGCAATGTTAAAGTTAGAACATGTTGTCAGCAGTTGCATGTTAAGGATTAATTGCCTGCGCATCTGTGACTTGGCACTACAGGTCTGGTGAACAAGGGCATGGCTGGGAGCCAGGACACCTAGGCTCTATCCCTGTTCTAGATAGGGGGCAGTGGGCTGGGAGTGATGCATCCTGGGATGCTAAAGGACTGTAAATTGCTTGTTTTATTTTCATGTAGCAGATTGAAGCCACCCTAACAGCAGCATAGCCCAGACAGAACCCTCACCTAAAGTGGCATAACTCTGAGTCACTTAGTGGGCAATTAGCATGAGTTAATAAGCCTTAACATGTGGACACTCATGTTTTAAGTGCCCTTAGTATAGTCTAAGTACAATGTATAATTTCACCCTTAGATACATTTTCTTTATGTTCTTTCCCAAGAGGGATTTGGTGTACACAGAAGAGCAGCCTGTGACACTGGGCTAAACAATACACTTTGTTGAAATAGAAGAAACATGTTTGCAATGTTTATTGGATCTGCTGTTACAGTTCTATGCAAAGCTTCCCTTTGAGTTCCCAGTCTGCTAGACAAACATTCTCAAAGGAAAAAGAATGCTCTTTAAGCCTTGCTCTGAAATAAAGTACACAGAAATAAGATAAGATGTTGGAAATGAATAGAAATGACCCTAAGATTGCTTTTATTCTAAAACCATGAATGTACTTTCCTAGGTTGTTGGGTTTTATTCAAGGGAAAAGGTAAAAACAAGTGCTAGGATGTTAAACGTCCTTCAGTTTGCTCTTTGTAACCTGATTCTGACTAGAACTGCCCCAGAATGTCATCCTGTAATGCCTCTGTGGGCCAAACAGTCCTTTGAACAGGGACAAACCAGTTCACCATTGTCCTATATCTGTGTCAGCGTTTACACCAGAGCAAAGTAAGTACAACTTGCATGTAAAGTGCTAGTGTTTGACCGTGGCTGCCTTTTGTCTTCTAGTGAGTGTGTATAAATGCTGCAAAAAATTCATGGGGTACAGTGCAAACAAAGTATGTTGCAAAATGGGGCAGTTTGTAAAAGGGAAGGAAAAGATCCAATTCCTACATACTTGCCTGCCCCCTATAGATGGCTACAAAATCTTACTTTCCCCTCTGGGGGCAGTATCACCTGCTCTGGATAGCTTAAAAAAATGCTTGGACACTCACCTTGCTGGGACACTCACCTCGCTTGAACACTAACCTCATCTGACCCCAGCAGTCTTTCCTGCCCAAGACCAGGAGGGCTGGACCTGATGATCTTGAGAGGCCCCTTCCAACCCCTAAAATATATTAATCAATGAATCTATGAGGAGTGAAAGCTTCTCTTAATAACCTTGCACATGGCTTCAACAGGAAATGGAAATGGCGGGGGACACACACCCTGAAAGTAACCAGTAAGTGGTCTTGCTCTGTCAGGCTGCAAGCCCAGGCTCACTGTGCCCCTGAGGAGGGGTAGGGTTCCTTGGGAGATGAGTGGAATCTCATTGTGTTATTCACAGGGATCAAAAAGGCTGTAGTGCCATACTATGCTGCTGTTCCTGAACAAATACTGCCCAAGACCTTGAAAGGTGGGTGCAAGCTGTACCTTCCTCCATGTTCCCAAGTCCTCCTGGAAGGACACTGCAAGAGCTTACACCTATACTAGTGAAAATACTGTGAGACTTTACAGAAGAAAGAGCTAGTTTAAGGCCATGGTAAGGCTAATGAAAGACAGGGCAGAGGTGTTGGGATTCTTCTCAAAAAGGGAAGGTCAAAGCTGCTTGTGATATGGCCTAGAGCAGTGGTTTTCATCCTGTGGTACACAGACCCCTGGGGGTCTGCACAATATGTCTAAGGGAGCTGAAAAAGGTGACTATGAACAATCAAAAGTGTGTGAGTATGCACACTTACAATTCAGAGGGGTTCGCACCTCCATTCAAAATGTCCAAAGAAGTCTGTTCCACTATTCAAAAATATTTAGGGGTCTTCAAATGAAAAAAGGTTGAAAACCACTCACCTAGAGGGCAGGAGAATGGATGCAGCACAGGCAATCACTGACTGTAGGAAATTATTTCTCTACTTAGAGTTCTACCAGCCTGAGATGGGTACAAAAGAGGGAGGAGTAGCTGTATTCCCACAGCCAGCCTTGTGAATCAACAGGAAGTGGAAGCAGCCAAAAGCAGGTCATGGGAGACATCACTGGGTTCTGGCAATTGGAATTATCTTGTCAGCCAGTGACTCGAGTGGGACAGGGAGGAGCAGTAGTTTCCAAAAGCCAGGTGGGTCAGACTCCACCTTTGGTAGTAGACACCAATAGCAGGTGATGAGAGGGATGAGGGGAGCATGACCTCCTATGGGGTTCCAGTCCCTCAGGTGTATATTGAGATATCTACCAATTGTGGATGTGCGATGGTATTTTCCAAGGTGCACAACATGCATAACCAGATACTTGCAAATAATAAATAATACTTCCCCACCACTTGCAATGAAGAAGGATGGCCCAATATTTGCACTACAAACTTGGAACTCAGAAGGATAGGTTGACTTCCCTGATATGCCCAGACTTCCTGTGTAACCTCACACAAGTCACTTAGCTTTTCTAGCCTCAGTTCCCTTTCAACAAATTTTAGATTCTAAATGGTGCTATGAACAAGGGGTATAGTCTGATGGTCTTTTCCAAGACCATCAGACTATACAAAGTGCTTGTCCAGATGTCTACTTGACAGCTGGTATCAAGTGGAGTGCCACAAGGTTTGGCCCTGGGGCCAGGTTTGTTCATTGTCTTCATTAGTTACCTGGAAGATAGGATAGAGTGCATCCTCAGCAAGTTTGCAGATGACACCACACTGTGGGGAGCTGTAGATATGCTGGAGGGTAGAGCTAGGATTCAGAGTGACCTAGACAAATTGGAGGATTGGGCCAAAAGAAATCTCATGAGGTTCAACAAGGACAAGTGCAAAGTCCTCCACTTAGGATGGAACAATGCCTGCACCGGTACAGGCTGGGGGCTTACTGGCTGGGCAGAAAAAGATGTAGAAAAAGATGTAGGGTTACAGTGGACAATAAGCTAAATATGAGCCTCCAATTTGTCCTTGTAGCCAAGAAGCCTAAGGCATACTGGGTTTCATTGGTAGGTGTGTTGCCAGTGAGTCAAGGGAAGTGATTCTTCCCCTCTATTCAGTGCTGATGAGGCCACATTTGGAGTACTGTGTTCAGTTTTGGGGCCCCCACTACAGAAAGGATATGGAGAAATTGGAGAGAGTTCAGTGGAGGGTGACAAGAATGATGAGGGGGCTGGGGGACATGACTTATGAAGAGAGACTGGTGGAACTGGGCTTAGACAAAAGGAGACTGAGAGGGGACTTAATAGCACCCTTCAACTCCCAGTTCGAAAAAGAATGGACCTAGACTGAGGCAGAAAATTATTTTGGGTGGAGGGTTGCTTACTGAGTTTTGGCAAGCTGTCAAGGGCTGCATGGGTAGCCCTGTCCCTTGACAGGTGCCCCACCCACTGGTTGTCATCTTGTGACCAGAAGTCCCACACCCTAGCCCCTGACCTTTGCCACCAGAAGTCCCTCCCCTTGTTCCTGGAAGTACTTCTTTTAGCAAGGGCTTTTACCATCTTGGAACCAGAAAAATACCAAATTATATTCTAAAAAGTGAATAGCTACAACATTCATTAATTTGATTTCAAAAAATATTTTTATCCTGATGTACATGTTTGTGCAGTGTACATAGAGCTGATTGCACAATAGCTTAAAATGAAGTCTTACTCTTGTATATTGTGAAGGTGTGGGTATAGGTTTGTGGGTATGTGGGGTGAGGGAGCCTGTGTGTGCATGGATATGTGGGGTGTGGGTGGTATGGGGTTTGTGGGGAAATGTGTGGGGGGAGGGTGGGTGTGGGGGTCTGCGAGTATGGCAGCACAAAGGAGGTGTGGGTGCATGTTTATGGTGGAGTGTGCATGTGGGATTTGTTGTATGAACACACACTCTGCCCCTGCCTGCACACACACACACACACACACACACACACACACACACACACACACACAGCATGTGTGAGTAGTGAACTATTTGATTTGGACTCAGATTCAGCTGATTCAGATGCCAGCAATTTGATTGGGGCTTGTGGAGGAATGTGTGGGGGGAGGGTGGGTGTGGGGGTCTGCGAGTAAGGTAGCCAAACTGAACTGTCACAGACCATTTCTTTTTATAAAGGAATAGACAAGAAGAAGTAAAGATGTTGTGTTGGATATATGTTACTCATGGTGTGTGATGACTTGTCTTGTGTTTTTATGTTTATATGTTTATTATGAAAAAAAAACTGGAACAGTTAAAGAAATATATCTTAGGAAGCTTTCAGGTTGAAAAACCCTTTGTTGGGCTGAGGAAGTTCCTGCAGTTGGTGTGTGTCTCCTGGTCCTGGATGGAAGGAATAGTAAAGAAGACAGAGACTGGCCCGGCATGCAATGCAGGCAAGAAAGCCAGTTAGTGATAATGGAAATGGAGGCATCAGGTGGTGTGGGACAGGCTGGGGTGGGGGTCACTTGGGTCACTTCACCCCAAGTGAAAGACATGACAGGTCTGGGCTTTCCCCAGCCAGGACTGTGTTCATGATTGTGTTAGCTGGAGGTTATGGTGCCTCCTACCCACCTTTTACCAGGGGATCATTGGTCCTGGAATTTATGGGGCTGCCGCACCACCGGTAGTACCACCAGGTCTCCCTACCCTGGCAAAGGTGAAGGTTTAGTGCTCATGGACATGACCTGGGGCCTCCTCCTTCCCCATAGCCCCATCCCATACCTCCAAGTTCATCCTGGCAGCAGAGTGAGCTCAGCAGGAACATGTTCTTCCCCTGCTGGGTGGTGATGCAGTGAGTGCCCTCTCCAGCTGAGAGCAGGGCATTACCTGGTTTTTAAAAAAAGGAGAAAAGGAAATTGGTGCAGACAGAGTGGCAAGGGTGGCACTCAGTCCATCTGCAGGTGGAGCTCGGGGAACCCCAGCAGTGGGAGGTTCACTTTCAGGAACACTAGCTGCTCCACCAAACCAGGACCCCAGCAGGTTCATGGGGTGTCACAACATCCCCAGCAATGCTGAACACCCTCTCTCTTGGAACACTGGTTGGTTGACAGGACAGGTGTTGCCGGGCAACCATGGCCAGATCCTGCTACATCTGGCTGGGGCTTGCCCAGTGGTCACAGTCCAGTGGCTCCACATCCTAAGTGAGATAGGTAGCCACCGAACCCTCGGTGCTACCTGACCAAGGCTGGGGTCTGGTGTGTTTGGACCCCAGCTTTGAAGCCTTGCCCTTGACTCACATTGGCAGTGGATGGCATGGAGGAGACTGGCTGGTACTGGTGCTGGTTCTAGTGCTGGTGGTGGTGCTTGTGCTGGTTCTGAGAGTGCTGCCATGGGAACGTGGATCCCCCTCTTCCACATCCCCTTGCCTCTGCCCTTTGGCCTCCCTGACTTGGTTGTCCAGCACCTGCATCCAGTGATTGAGGGCTTTGGTGCTGCCAGTGCACGTGCTCCCCTTCACCCTCGGGTCACACATCCCCACCAGCATCTGGACCGTACTGCACTACAAGGGATCCAGCCATCTTCTGATGCTCTCCTTCAGCCACCTCACCAGTGCCTGCATGTCTGGTGATAGCAGCCTGTCCCAGCAAAGAACATTGCTCCCCTGGAACTTCTCCATTCAGTTCTCAAGGTCCCTCACTATGGGGATCACCTGGCTGAGGAGGGCATCGCTAGCACTAAGGGTCTCAGTGGCCTCAAGGAAGGCTTGAGGACCACCAAGATTTGGGAGATGGTACCCCACTCAGCTCTGTTCAGGAGGCTGCTGATCCCAATCTCCCAAAGCAAGACCATTTCAGGATGGCCTTCTGTTGCTCTACCAGTCTTTTGAGTTCAGGTATGTGGAGTTCCACTGAGTCTCCACATCCTGCATGATTTTGTGCTGGGTGATGCTCAGCTCTACCTGTTTCTCCTGCAGCATCTTGCCCTCCTTGATGCTGCCGGTGGAAGTAGCCCACCACCTTCCTGCATTTTGAAATCAGCTGGCTTGTAGCTGATAACTGGCAGTCGTGTCCCCCTTCAGGGCATCCCTGACTATGAGGTGCAGCCTGTGGGCCACAAAGTGGATGCCAATGAAGTTGGTATCATGGACAGCCTTGACCATAGTGGCCCATTCAATGAGCCACCACTGCACCATGCAGTTCATGGCCACCATTATCCCCCTTGCTGCGTGGTACTCATCCAGCACCTTGGCTGAGAGGAGAGCCTACCAATGGCCTCACTGATCACACCAGTGTCCTGCAAGGGAGAGGTAGGCATGATTGCCATCCCAGTTGCTCCAGATGTCCGAGGTGAAGTGCCAGGCTACCTGTGGCCATGCCTTGTGCAGCTCCTCCCTCAAGTACTCCCTGCATGCCTCATACAGGGAGGGCACCACAGTCCTGCTAAAGGTGGTGCATGCAGGTACTTGGTAAGATGGGGCCACAAGCACCATGAGACACTTGAACCCTGGCTGATCAACTAGAGAGAAGGGCTGGCGATCTCCCCATTGCTCTGGGTTATCTCGATTACCTTTGCAACTTGCCCCCCTTTCCGTCCACCTTTCCCCCACTGTTCCAGGGTGTCCTGCTTTGGCTTTGGGGGAATGGGAGCTTTGGAGTGAGTGGTAGATGTCCCTTTGGGCACACTCGCACTGGTGTGAGGCTAATGAGGAAGAAGGGCAAAGGGGTGCTGCCTCCTGAGATGCAGCAGCATCACCATGGTGGCAAAGTGTTTCACGTCCTTGCCCCAGCTGATCTGCCTTTGGCAGTGCTGGCAGATAGCTAACCAGGGATCATCTGCCAGCTCAAAATGCTCCCAAGCAATGCTAGTTGCCTGCTTATGGGTTCAGGGTGTGGATGCTGCCTTATCCTCCTCCTCAACAGGCTGAGGCACAACAGCAGGAGGAGCTGCCTCAGCTGAGCCAGTTGCCTGAGCCTCCACAACCTCAACCTTCTCTGAGGTGCTGCTTTCTGGAGAAGGAGGGCTGGGTCTAGGGAAACTTTGAGGGGTGTGGAGAACAAAATCTGATTCCCCCTCAGTCCCCAGAATTGCTTGAGCCAGGGTGCTCAGGTCCCCTGGTTCCAGCTCCAGCTCCTCCTCTGGCAGTGGAAGGATCACACTGGGAGATGACATTGGAGTGGAGGAGAAAGTGATTCTGCTGCTGGTGTCTTTTTCTGGAGTTTGGGGATGTGGTGCAGGTGCAGGGACATTAGGTACAGGTACTGCTCCCACCCCCTTGCTTCCACTGGCAGCAGAATCCTAATGGCTGCTTGGGGAGAGAATGCATCTATGTTTGTGGGGCAGGGGATAGACTTGCAGCTCTCTCTCTCCCCCTACCCCCTCTCCCTCCCCTGCTAGAAGACCTGGCTGGCACCTGCCTTTCCAGCACACTTCATATTAATCTTTCCTGTGCTTCAAAAGGTTTGTGTGTGTGTGTCACTCCTTTTGTGTTGTGTATTTTCTTCTATTGTCTTGTGTGTGCGCACTGAACTCTGCTTTGATTGTTTGATTAACTAATAAGTATGAAGACCTATGTAAAAATGTGTGCTGTCTGTCGTCTTCTCTGTTGGGATGTGTTTATTTACTATGAATTCTGAATATGGAGTGTAACTCTGTTGTGTGTTTTCTTCTGTTGTGTTGCGTGCATGCACTGGACTCTGCTTTGATTATTAATACCTATATATGGTGTTGTCTTCTGTGATGTTCTACGAATGTGAATGCGTGCCTACTACTGTACTTCTTGTTCTTCTTCTGTGGTGTAATGTTTACCTAAAATGATATATCTCCTTCTTCTAAGACACTGAGTTCTGTGTTGGTCTTAATCTGAATCTCTATCTGCCTTCTGTGTTGTCTTCAGTCTCTATCTGAACTAACTATAATAATATTAGTAACTAATAACTTCTATATATAATATGACTCTCTTCTTCTTCTAGGAATATCTGATTCTTCTTCTTCTATGTGTGTATAAGTGTGTGCAATGTGTGTCTCCCTGCACAGTGATGGATCATACTGGCAGGGAAAACAATGAGCTTTCTTTTTTTTAAGTATTGCAAAAAAATAAAAAATAAATAAAAAAATAAAAAGAACAAATATGAATTGAAATAAATGAATTGGATAAATATTAAGTAGAGAGATTCTAAACTAAGCTAAGCTAAAGTATATCCTATCCAATCCTTTCTAACAGCAAAAGTAGCAGGCCACTGACTAGGAAGCCAGGCCAGTAGCCACAGTACCTTTGAGACACAGTTGCTCAGGCAGAAACAGCTCAGGAAAGGGACAGAAGAGCCTGCAGACAGAAGCTTTTATTCTGTTTCTATGTCCCTTCCCCAGACATTGTGATTGGAAGGGCAGTCAGATAGAAATCACACTCACAGGCCAGATTGACATGTCAGGCTCCCTCCCTATTCTTATTTTCTGTTTCTCTAAAAAGACTGCCCTCTGAATCACTAAATCTTTTCTGAATATTTTCTGAATGGATTCAGGGGCTCGGCAGGTTCCTTGTATAATGTGGTCTGTATTTACCATTCTGGATGCTGATCATCATGTCTAAAAAGGAGGTGTTGGTGCTGGAGTACTCAAGAGGTAGTCGGATGGAGGCGTGATGATTGCTGAATTTCTGATGGAACTCAATCAGTGATTGCAGGTTTTCAGCCCAAATGATGAAGATGTCATCAATGCATCTTAAGTATAGCAAGGGTCTGATGGTGCAGTCTTTGAGAAATTCTTCTTCCAGGTGGCTCATGAAAAGGTTGGCATACTGTGGGGCCATTTTGGTGCCCATAGCTGTGCTCATGGTCTGGAGGAAGTGTTGGTTATTAAAAGTAAAATTATTGTGTGTGAGGATGAAGCATATAATTTCAGTAATATCTTTGGGTCTGTACTCAGAGTTGTCATCTTGCTCTTGTAGGTATGTAAGGCACACTTGGATGGTGTCCTGGTGTAAGGTGTAGGTATAGAAGCTGGTAACATCCATGGTGGCTAGGAGGGTGTTGCTGGGAAGGTGGTCTGTTTTTAATTTTTTTGTAGAAAGACTGTAGTGTCTTGGACAAAACTCACTCTTTCAGTAACAAGCAGTTTAAGGATTGACTCCATGAAACCCACTCACCCACTGACTCCTCAATTTACATTTTCACTGACTGGTTTGCATGCAGACCAGCCTCTGGCTTCCTTACTATTCAGTCCATCCAGGAAGAGTACACACCAACTGCAGATGCTTCCTCAGCCTGACCAAGGGTTTTTAAACCTGAAAGCTTGCTAGAAAAATGTTTCCAACTGCTTAGTTGGTCTAATAAAAGATATCAGATTTACCCAAAGAACCTTGTCTGCCATGTGTATGTGTACATTTGACCATAGTGGGGGTGGGGAGCAGGGAGAAGTGGCGGGCATGTACCCCCCAGCCCAGGTCCACCCAGCCTCCCCTGCCAGCACTAGGAGGGGAAGGTGCCCCTCCCCCCCAAAACCCAGCTCCCAAGTGGGGAGGGACCCTCCAATTTTGTGCTTGCCTAGGGCCCCAGTACACCCTAATCTGCCTCTGTGCTCTTCCCCCCCGCCCCCAAACGCTGATGCCTTCTTCACGTCACAGGCCCCAAAGCTATGCCTTTCAGGGAGCCCCCCCAAAATTGTGGGTTGGCCCTGGAAGTAGCAGCAAAGATAAGTATATGCACATTTTTTTTATTTTATTCTCTTTGCCCCCTCTCACTAGTATATCCAGTAGCTGAATTACATGTGGGACAGAAAGAATATTTATAATTATAACCAGTTATCATTGCAAAACCTAATAACTTTCCCCACTTGATCTAAGGGCAGTAATTTAACACTGATCTCCAAAAAAATTATTGCACACAAAGACACACACGCTCTCGTACATAATTCTCCAATAAGAGATAACCCTCTTTTAACAGTAGCAGAACAAGCTGTATACAACATCATTTAGTTTTAAGCTGAGCCCTAAATTTGGATCAGTTATCTAATAACATAATGTTCTAATATATAATGGCTTCCACACTGCATCAGTAATCTCTTAAGATGAGCAATTTTAAATTGATGTCTATCCCTAATAAAGTTTCCTCAGACTCCTTTTATCCTTGCTGCTTGTGTGCACTGGTTAAAGATTAAAATCTACTGGAGCTTGCCCAGCAGAAGTTCATCAATGACAGTTGTTTCATTAGTTGATGAAAACCTGCTTAAAATATATTCTAATTAAACTGGAAACTGAAATAATATATTTTTGGAATACATGTCATTCAACGTGTCAATGGCATGCTGTTCCCTGTGCTGTGTTTCCATTCCAGTTATTATTTAGTCTCCCAGCTTGTCATTGTAGATATATTACCAAACAACATGAAATAAATAGCACTTTCATTAAGGCCTTTGGAAATCCATCTGCAGATTGAATTGTTTGTTTCTCAAGGTAGACAATTTATTCTGTCTCTCTCTATTTCTCTATGTATGAGTGCATGTGAAAGAGGAAGAGAGAGATATACTTCATGGACATTCTTATTTCAAATGGCTGATCTGTTTATTGGCTTGTAAGTGGCCATGACACTGTCGCATCATTATGATGTCATGTATGGTGATATTATTACTCTCTGCAGTCTATAAAAGGAATGAGGAGCTATCTGGAACTCTCTATGGAGATACCTCAGAGTGAGGACTGAGAGGTCTGTGGATGCACAGGGCTCAGCTACTAAAGTGACAAGAATATTTTATATACTTACATGGGCTGGATATATAGGTTTATAATGACAGAGGCATTTTAAAATAGACTGATGAAAATGTGATGCTCTTGTTGAAATTATTACAGTCTGGAGAATCTCAGAAGGCTCAAGAGATTCACTTGGTTCAGATGAATAGCCACAGTTTGCATCACTACCCAGCCACTTGAACCTAAAAATTTGGACTAAAATTTCACAACCAGCTGTCTCTTGAGATTCCTTGAATTTGATGTTTCATCTTGGCTAGCAAAGCCACAAGACAGTTTCTCATGGTAGTCAGACATTTCTGCATTTTAGCAAATACAGAAACACTTGAGGAAAAATGATATTGTGAAGAATTAACTACATAGCTTTTGCTCCTCAGATTAATTTCTGAATTGGCTGGCTTGAATTTGGGGTAAAAGCTGGGTGGGATTCTAGCTTTCTTCATCCCCATATAAACTATGGTGTCACTCAGAAACAGTTGAACTAATATATCATGTCACATGTCATCTTTAAGATCATGGGATTATATCTTTGCTTCTTCAGTGGCTGGTGAAGATTGGACTTGAATGGAAGTGAACTGTCTCAAATTCCATCCAAACAATCAGCAAGGATTAAAATGGTTTGGGAAAGAATCTACCGAATATTGCAAGGATAGAGTCTGATATAAGGAAGCTTATTCACCCTTTGTGCAAGGAATCCTGGTAGCGTTGAGAGAATCTTATAATCTACATATGCAAGCTTATTACAACAAGTGAACAGTTACTTATTGCCTATAGACTGGGTTACTGTACTATTATGAGTTGCAGTTCTATTGTGCTGTTGTACTTGGGGCTGTCATGGAACATGACTTGAACATTACTGTTAGCATAGACTGCAGCTGTGCTCATGATGGGTGCAAGGTGCATGTTGCAGAGAAGGCTTCAATAGTTTTCTGCTTATTTCTGGTGCAATTTAAGGTTTACACATTAAAGAGAACAAAATTTTAAGCAGAAAACTTTTTCCAGCAAAAAAAAAAAAAATAGATTCTGTAATACGGAAGTTTTGCAAATATGGCCAATTTGGCCAAATTTATCCTACAAACATAAATAGAAAACAAGAATGGCTCATTTTGACATTTCAGGTTTTCAGACTGAAATTAATGCTTTTTTTTCAAAATGTCTGTTAATTTTATTTTGGAAATTTGAAAATTTAAAACCCCTCAAAATTAAAATGAAACATTGTGATGGGCTTGAAAAATATTTAAAAAATAAATTGACAACAACTGAAAAGCCCATATTTTGCTCAGCTCTAACAGCTCTAACTGGGGGTCACTCAGCAAAATCTGAGTGGTCGCAAAGCTTCCTATCGTGTGTGGCTGACCTCTGCCCAACTCAAAAAGTTTACGGGCCTACAAGAGGTAAAGCGCTGCTCAACCTGGTAATGGCAACTGGGGACGACCTAATCGGTGACCTAGTGATCGCTGGGAAGATGGGTGACAATGACCTCGAGCTGATCACCTTCACCATCCACCGTAAAGCTGACAAGTCAGTCAGCAACACTGAAGTCCTTGACTTCAGGAGAGCTGACTTTAACAAGCTCAGGAGGCTTTTCAGTGAGGCCCTAAGGGACCACAACCCCAGGGGGAGGGGAGTTCAGGAAGAGTGGTTTCTACAGAAGGGAGTGTTCCTCAATGCACAAGCTAATTCTATTCCATCTCGGAGGAAAGGCAGCAAAAGGGCACAGCAGCCCCATGGCTGTCCAGAGATCTAGCAGACCTCCTGAGGCTAAAAAGAAAGGCCTACACAGGATGGAGCATGGGAGTCACCTCCAAGGAGGAATATTCTGCACTGGTCCGGTCATGCAGGGAGCAAAACAGGAAAGCCAAGGCTGTAACTGAACTCCAACTAGCTTTGTGTATCAAGGACAATAAAAAGTCCTTTTTCAGATATGTGGGGAGCCGGAGGAAAAGCAAGGGCAACATTGGACCCCTTGTAAACCAGATGGGACATCTGACACCTGATGCCCAGGAAAAAGCCAACCTATTAAATGGGTACTTTGAGTCAGTCATTCATCAGTCCCATGGGATGCCCATGCCCACTACGGGACAGGGAGGTCCGGGTGAGGGAGATACCCTGCCCTCCATCAATGCTGACCTTGTGAAGGAACACCTTGAGAGGCTGGATACCTTCGGGTCAGCTGGCCCTTTCAATCTACATCCCAGGGTACTCAAGGAGCATGGTGAGCATCCATGCCCCTGGCATGGATCTTTGAGAACTCCTGGTGCTCTGGTGTAGTGCCCGAAGACTGGAAGAAGGCCAAAGTGGTGCCTATCTTCAAGAAAGGGAGGAAAGTGGAGGACACCAAACTCTGGGGTAATGCATCCTCACCTGAAGACAAGAGGGTGATCCAGGCTGCCCTGGACAGGCTCAGCAAATGGGTGGAGGAGAACCTGATGGTGTTTAACACTGAAAAATGCAAGGTTCTCCACCTTGGGAGGAAAAACCTGCAGCCTCCTTATAGGCTTAGAAGTGCTACGCTGGCTAGTACTATGGAAGAAAGAGACTTGGGGGTCATCATTGACCACAAGATGAACATGAGCCTTTAATGAAATGCTGTGGCTAGTAAAGTGAGCAAAACACTGGCTAGCATCCATAGATGCTTCTCAAGCAAATCCCAGGACGTCATTCTCCCCTTGTACTTGGCCTTGGTGAGGCCACAGCTGGAGTACTGTGTCCAGTTTTGGGCCCCACAATTCAAAAAGGATGTGGAGAAGCTTGAGAGAGTCCAGAGAAGAGCCACGTACATGATCAGAGGTCAGAAAAACAGACCTTACAATGACAGGCTGAGAGCTATGGGGCTCTTTAGCCTGGAACAGGGCAGACTCAGGGGTGATCTGATGGCCAACTTTAAGTTTATCAGGGATGACCACCAGTACCTGGGAGAACGTTCATTCACCAGAGCTCCCCAAGGGATGACAAGTTTGAATGGTTATAAACTACTGCAAGACGTTTCAGGCTGGACATAAGGAAGAATTTCTTTACTGTCTGAGCCCCCAAGGTCTGGAATAGCCTGCCGTTTGAGGTGGTTCAAGCACCTACATTGAACACCTTCAAGAGAAAAAGTGGATGCTTATCTTGCTGGGATCCTATGACAATTTGTGTGAGGCAAATTGTGCCACTTGGGGCAAAATAACCCTACCTCACTCCTTCTGGATCTGCAGCCAGGGGGAGCTAGAGCCCAAGGCCAGCACCTGTGCTGTCCCCATCAGTACAAAAAGCTGCCCTGTCCTGACCCCATCAGTACAAAAAGCGGCCCTGGCAAGTATCTCAGGGCTACTTGCCCTCAGGAGTTTTGGGGGGAGGAGCCTCTGGGAGGAAGTTGGCCATTCCCTTTCCTATCCCAGGCTGCTGCTGCTATGGCTGGTTCCTGCAAGCTTGGTCTCAGGAGCTTCTTGGGGAGAAGATAGTCAGGCCCTTTCCTGCCGCTGGTTACTATTAGCTGCTGGCTTAATCTCAGAGTTTTTGGAGTAAGTTGGCCACACCGCTTCCTGCCTTGGGTGGCTTCTGCTGCTGTTGCTGCCCACCCCCCACCCCGGGGGGGGGGGTCCTCTGCATGCTGCTACCCCCATCAAGGAGGGACCCACTGTACTGCAACACGCCCCAGCACCGCACCCCAGCTTCTGCACACCTGTTTCGGTCTGCTGCCCAGCCTGCCACCAAGCCATGGTCGGGGGACAGCACGGGGAGGGAACCTGCAGGCCCTGTGGACCCCTCTCCCACTATCACCGCTGGAGCCTAAAGGAACCTTGCTTGCCCCAGGTGCCTTGGCAGCCCCCCAATTTCACAAAAAGCATGCCCTGAGTGGCTAAACTGGATAGCTCCTACCACAACTACTGCTGCTGCTGCTGTCCCTTCTCAGGAGAGAGGGAGATTCCCCCCCTGTACCACCTGACACCACACCTGCACTGGATCACTTCCTAATTGACTGACTGCTCCCGCCCTCCCCCACAGCTACCTCACTGCAGCTGATCCTGATTGGTCTTCCTGCTGACTGTTCTGCTGTTGAGTGACTGGCTGGAGGTCTGAGGGGCTTCTGGACAGATCTTCCACAAACAAAGCCCCTCCAGTATTCCATCCATCTTTTACACCTACCTCAGCAGCCTTTCCTGTGTGTTTTTTGCCCTTGTGTGGTAAGTCCTGTGGTCTACTTCCTGTGACCTGGTGTTTGTTGTGTGGCTGAGTAAGCCAGCTCGAGTTTCCCCAGCCCTTGTGTGTTTTGTTTAGTTTTGTTTTTTGCTTTGTATCCCCCCCCCCCACACACACACACATTCTCAAAGCATAGGCCTTCCAGTTTTTCTCAAGGCATAGGCCTCTCCAGCCTACCCCTACTAGATTCACCAGCCCCATGGGGTATTTTTTTTCTTTATAGTCTTCCCTGCCTTCATGTGAAACAATGGCAGGGCAGGAACCTTCTGGGGTGGCAGATACCCCCATGAAGCTTCCTGCAGCCCCCACTATGGGGATGGATCCCAGCCAAGCCCCCAAGGAGATGCATGTCCTTTCAGCCTCCACCTGAGAGGCAGAGTCTAACCAACCTCCTCCTTGGGGGACAGGTAGATCCCCCAAGTACAGCAGCAAGCCCATGCCCCAGCAGATCCCACAGAGCACAGGTGAGAGTGAGCCCACCTGCTACACGTGACCCACCACCAGGACACCACTCAGCCTCCAGCCATGATCTCATCACCAGCTGGATCATAACCTGGTGATGGAAAGAGGGCACGTGGTGAATACTGGGGTCTTGGCACCCCAGCCAGAGGACCACTACTGGGGAGATAATTCTTCCCAGGGTTTGGAGATGGGGGGTCAGGACCCAATTGGGGTATAGGGAGGGATGGAGCTGAGGATCACCCTGGTCCCCAGATCTTCTAGAGGCTTGAAGGGGATATTTACTCACCCTCCACTATAAGCAACCCTATCCATCGCCTTTTGTACAATGGCCTCCAAGGCAAGGAAAAAGATTTCCTTGCCATGAAAGCAGGAGGCTACCATGATCTTGGGGGGGGGGGCACTACCTGAGCCAGGGTCTGTACCCAGGTCTCAAAGTGCAGGTTCTCCTACTTGGGCAGTTGGCACTTCACCCTGTGACTGCAGGTGAGTTCCAGAAAGGGGGCCCTGCTACCTGAGCTGGAAGGGCTGGGGGTGGAGGGTACAGGCCCCCCAGCTTTGGGTCTCCCTGCAGCTGCCTGTGCATAACTGTGTTTTGCACCCCTCCCCTGGGGGGGCTGTATTGATGGGGCCAGGGTTAGGGTCAGGGCCAGCTTGAGTGGGTGTTCTGGCTGGTGTAGCACACCCGGTCCCCTCAGTCACTGGTGATCTAGGCTTTGGGGCAGGGCCCTTGCCCTTCCCACCCCAAGCCGTGAAGTAGGCTGAAGAGGAGCCCTTCCCACTGCCCTAGCCCTTGGTCCCTGATGATGGGAGAGGGGGCTTGAGAACTCCTCCGGGGGTGGGGGGAGTCCTGGCCAGGAGAAAGACCCTGGCCTTGTTGGCTCCCTTCTGGAGTCCCACCTGCCCCTGTAGCAGAGGTTGCAGGCTTCTCCACCCCTGGAGGAGGTTGGTCAGACTCTGCCTCTGGGGTGGAGGCTGAAAGGGCATGCATCCCCTTGGGGGATTGGCTGGGATTGACTACTATAGAGGGAGCTTCAGGAAGCACTGTAGGGAAATCTGTCCCCCCAGAAGGCTCCTCCTCTCCCATTGTTTCACATGAGGGCAGGGAAGACAATAAAGAAAACAAAATATCCAGTGGAGATGGTGAATCTAATAAGGGAAGGCTGGTGTTGTGGGAGAGAGGTGGGGTAGGGAGAAAGGGGGCTGAAGCTCACTGAGCTACAGACCCACAGGGAACAAAAAGGGAGGGCTATGTTTTGAGAATGTAGGGGAGGGGGGCATGCACACATGCATGCACACACTTCCTCCCCAGACTGTTCCCCAACCACAGCTTAGCAATGGGCTGAGCAGCAGGCCAGAGCAGGGGTGCAGAAGCTGGGGTGTGGTTCTGGGGTGTGGTGCAGTGCAGTAGGCCCCTCTCTGAGGGGGGGCATCAGCATGCAGCAGAGGATTCCCCCCCTGTGGGAGGGTGGGTAGCAAACAGCAGCAGCAGCCCAAGGCAGGAAGGGGTGTGGCCAACTTACTCCAAAAAGCTCTGAGACCAAGCCAGCAGCTAGCAGTAGCCAGAGGCAGGAAACAGCCTGGTTATCTTCTCCCCTGAAGCTCCTGAGACCAAGCTTGCAGAAACAACAGCAGTCTGGGACAGAAAAGAGTGTGGCCAACTTCCTCCCAGAGGCTCCTCCCCCATGAGCTCCTTTCTATTTGTATCCTTCAAGTATTGTGGGCTCTAAGGCCCACCTGGCAAACTAATAGCCCCTACTGTGTGGGGCCAATGAGTGAAAGATGCAACAGAATTCTTCGGACAAAAAAGGCAAAAAAACAGGATAGGAGTGTCATGTGGGTCAAAGGGTCAAAACATGAAAATAAGTGCACCTGAAGGGGACATCGAGTAGATCCCCCCTGTGCTGCACCCACCTAACCTCAAAAAGCATCCAAGGAGCCAGTGGACACCGCCCACTGCTGCTCTGCCCAGAAATGTGCACGGACAAGTGAGAGGAGAGTGGCCCCACAGTCTCCAGGCACCTTCCCATCCAAAGCCTCCTTCCTGGTCAAATAAAGGGTCCACTTAGCCAGACCCAGGAGGAGGTTGATCAGGAGGTCCTGAGACTTGGTGGGGCCATGGGTAGGGTGACCAAAAGCAAAAAGGTGGGGGGTTAAATTCAACCAGAACCTCAAGAGGAGGCTCTGGAGGTGGAGGGGCTGCAGCCAGGTCCACTCAAGGGTCAAGTGCACCAGGATCTCCCTCTGCCCAAAGAAGGGGCATGAGACTGGGGTGTCTGTGAAGCTCACCACATACATGCTTGTGGCAATGGCTCCAGGGATGAGCCACCAGCTGAGGTCCCCAATGGCTCTTAGGATGAGGGTGGAGTACAGACTCAGCCACTGGGTGCCCCAGCCATGCCCTCACCAAGCAGGTCCTGCCACTTGGTGTCTGGGTGGGACATGAGGGCAGCATGATGGACACTGTAGTACATGAGCTTGTAGAGGTGGTGGCAATGGAGGGTGGAAAAGCGGACTGGTCTGGTGTCCTCCAGCTGGCTCAGATGGTGGAACGGGGAGCACTATGAAGCCAGGCAAGGCGCCAGCCCCACGACAAATTCCAGTGGGCTGGAGAACACGGGGGATGTGGACTGCTGCCACACAAGACCTGGTCAACAAAGGCAAGGGCATTGGGAGGTAGGGCTGATTTCACCTCCTGGACCAGACAGCAGGTTGCATGTGTCGTGGGTAGACTCATGTGCCAGGCCAGCGCACAGGGGTCCTCCCACTTCTGCCTTTCAGAGTCCAGAAGGTCTCCAATACGGGTGACACCAGCCAGGATCAACCTGTCACAACTGGGGTGCCTCTGCCATCGGCACCTCCAGCTGGGGGTTCCAGAGGAGGGGCTCAATGAGCAGGGTAGCACCATGGGCATCTGTTGCAGGGGACTTGGAGGTGAAGACCAGCCTCCAGGCCCAGAGGAGGTGATGGTAGAAATCTTGAGGCCCTTGCAGGTCTTGCAGGGAGAATCCCCACAGGCTGAGGAGCTCCCAGCCGTATTGGAAACTCAAGAAGTGGCAGAGGAAAACATGCCCCAGGTGGCCTCATGGTGCATGGCTGCTGACACCATTTAGCAGTCACTGCAGGGCCTGAAGGCAGAATGCCAAGACCTGGCTGCATAGGCAAACCAGGCCTTGGCCACCCTCCCTCAGGACCTCTACAGGGACCCAGTACCATCTCAGCCAGAATAACTCCAGCGCCTGTCTCTGAAATCCTGCCAGGACCTCAGGGGGCACAGGCAGGGTGTGTAAGCAGTGCCAGAGCATGGACAGGACCAGCTGGTTCAGCACCAGCACTCTCCCACACAGGGAGAGAGATCTCAGGAGCCCAACCCATGCCTGGATCCACTCCACCACCTTTGCCTCCAGCTGGTGCCAATTCTCTGGTGGTGAGAGGGCAGGAGCCTTCTGGGGTGGCAGATACCCCCACAGAGCTTCCTGCAGCCCCCACTATGGGGACGGCCCTCTCACTGGGGTGCCAAGACCCTGGTCTCTGCCATGTGCACTCTTTCTGTCACCAGGTCACAATCTAGCTGGTGGCGGGAGCACAGCTAGAAGCTGAGGAATGCCTGGTGATTCCTTACCAGGGAGCCCTGGTGAGGATTTTCTATACACTAGGAGACCTGAGGTGCTTCCAGTGCTGTGCACTGGGGCACTTACTGGGCCAGGCAGGGAGGGCATCTGCGGGTCCCACTTGAAAAAGGGGTGCCCCAACCACAGGTGCCCTACCCCCCTCAGGCCCCTCCTGGCAGCCCAGCCACAACTACAATCTCCCCTGTGAGCTCAAGGTACCCCGATCCCCAACCAAGTTTGGCAGAGTCCCAGGGATGGCAGCAGCAATGATGGGGAAAGACAGAGCAGGGCTCCCTACCCCTAGTCAGGCCCCTGTTGTAGCTGCCCCACCCCACAACCCTCACCTTCTCCTACTAGAGCCTGAACACCTGACAACCACCCCATTTTTTGTGGGTGCAGGTCCCCTCTGAGCGCAAAGGCAAGAGGAAGGCCTGGGTACAGCTGGAGCCCTCTGATGTGGCAGACTCCTCCTTCCCTGGCAAGACCACCTGTGGCAGGGCACAGTTGGTGCCTGCCACTTTAAGGGCTGAGCCAAACAGCCAGCAGGTGATTGATTACAGTTGCCATTTTAGAACTCTGGCCACCTATATAAACAGAGCAGCTCACTGATGGCATATGCATCATCTGGCTGCAAGGCTGTTACAGAAACATCCTGAAGGTAAGGGTAGGAGCTTAAGGGGATGGTTTCGCGGCTCCAGATCTTGGGCATGACCTAAAACTGCACTATGCTGGGAGTGGGTGGCCTGGTGGGGCTCTCAGTGGTGCAGGAGCCCCCAGGAAATGCCAGGCCAGTTACCATCTTGGTGAAAGGCAGGTCAAGGCACCTTAATAACCCCAGCTCCCACAACCGGTGAGTTACCCATAGTAGAGCCAAGAAGGTAGACCCATGTTAGAAAGTGAGCGAGAGGCTCAGAAGCCTGACTTAAAACACCCTGAACTAGTCAATTCTGGGGCCAGGACCAGAAGGGTCAAAAGGGCCAGGGGCCCACCATGAGGGATGCCCAGAGCTGAGGGCCTGAGGTTCCAACTGGCCTTGGAGGTGAGGCCAGGGCCTGTATGGGCAAAGGTCCTGGGTGGGGGGGCATGCCTGAGAGGAGGAAGAGTTCAGGGAGCTAAGCAGCCCAGAATGAGGGAGGAGTAGGCTGCCTGATTGGAGGGTTCCAGTTGGAGTCTGGACTGGAGGATTCTGGAGCCCAGTGTGGGGCCGGTGACATTAAAAGCTGTGGATGCCATCTGCAAGGCTTGGGCTGTGGTGTAGGGGAGGAACAGAGCCACAGATAGTGCCCCTAGGCAACGGGGCAAGAATGGGCAGCCTCCCACCCAAGTAACAACATAATTATATATCATCCAGGCATGTCAGGTGAGGAGGTGGGCAATGGGCCCAGAAACAGGTGGGTGGGCCAATGGTAGACCATCCTGAGATACCCCCCGCCCCGTTATACTACCACACAGGGGGAAGGAGTGGCCCTGGGAAAGATCAAGCAGGTGATCCCCATGGAGGAGGTTTTGGGGCTGCTAGACAGTCCTAAACAGGAGCCCATGGAGGAAGCCCCTCATTCTGCTGACCAAGGCCTACACCCTCAGACCATGGGTGCCAAGGCTGAGGCCTTGGCCTACCCAAAGGAAGGCCCAGCACTGAAACCTCCTCCCTCTGACAATCTGGGGGACACAGAGGGCCTGGGGCTCACCCCAGTGAGTCCTGATGAAGGGGGTCCCCTTTCCCAGAGCCTTGAGGCAGACGCTGAAGCCCTGGCACCTGATGGGTCTTTTCCCTCCCCCTTACAGAAAAACCTCACCTCCAGCCTGCCCCATAGTCCTGCACCAGAGGGGGTCATTGGTAGGGTCCCCTAATCAACAGGCCAATCTTGTCATGGACTCTGAACAGACCCCCTGGGACTCCAACTCATCCCTACCATCTTGTGAAGGAGCCCCACCCTCACCCTTACCTCCACCCCTATCTCAAGGGTCTGCAGAGCTCTCCCAATCCCAACCAGAGTCTGGGATCATAGTGGACTTGGCATGTCAGATGGTGCCTAAGGAGCCCGCTGAGCCCCAGGACCAGGAGGAGAAGGCCGGAGAACCAGCAGACTCCATGGAGCCTGCAGACATCTTGGTTCTGGCAATCCCCATGGGTGAGCTACTTGCACTTCTTGACCGTGATTACACCCACCAGTCCGCCAGCAAGGTACAGCTCACCTTGCACAACTGGGGAGCTTTTTACAGCGTCCTCACCACTACAAGGGTGCTGGCAGGTGAAGGCAAGGGGCCGAAAAGCTGCAATGCCTGGATCTATTGGCAGTCCTGCAGTTTCATAGACACCCTCTATACATATGGGAGGCCGCTACATGAGCCAACAGGCCCCACACTAGGTGTTGAGATCTGTGAGGCCCCTCACAGGTAGATGAACCATCTACTCCACCCCCCACAGCCACAAAGTCATTTAAGATATCGACCCTCAATGTCCACCCCTGCAGGAAGGGTCTCCAGAGATGCTTCAGGAGGGCATGTACCCCATGGTATTCTTGCAAGAGACCCAGATGACTCCAGCCAATGAGGTTAATTGGTGGCTGGAGTGGGAAGGCAGGGTCTTTTTTAGTCACCTCTTGGCCACAACTTGTCGGGTGGCCACCCTGTTCTCCCCAGGCCTGCAGCCAGAGTTTTGCCAGGACGTTGAGGTGATGCCGGGCTTCCAGCTGCACCTCCGGGTCCAAGTACAGGGTCTGGTCCTGAACATTCTGAACATGTACACCCCTGTGAAGGACCCAGATTTAACGGTTTTCTTCCACCAGGGGGAAGAAATACATTGATATACATACATTGACACTGTCAACCTTGCGAGTGCCTGGTCCTTGGCGGGAACCTTAACATCACCCTAGACACCCGAAACCGGTTGTGCAGGGAGTGGAACCAGGCTGCTGTGGGCATTCCTGGGGAGATCCTGATGGAGTACTCCCTGGTAGATGTCTGGTGTGTCTGTCACCCTATGGACCCCCCTGCCTTCACCTATGTGAGGGTGGTGGAGGAGCAGGCATGCCACTCCCAGTTGGACCAGGTTTATATCTCTTTGCTGAATTTTGCCTGGGCCCACTCCTCTGGCATTCAGCTGACCCCTTTCAGTGATCACCACCTTGTCTGGCCCCAGACCACGCTCACGCTGGGGCCTGGGCATCTGGAGTTGGCCTACTGGCATTTCAATACCAGTCTGCTGAATGATGTGGGCTTCAGGGAAACCTTCCAGGAGTTCTGGCTGGCTTGGAAGAAGCAACAGGCAGATTTCCCCTTGGCTCAGAGATGGTGGGATGTGGGGAAGGTGCGCATCTGGCTTTTCTGCCGCACCTACACTTGGGGGCACATACGGCAGAGGGAGGCGGTCCAGAACCATCTTGAGTTGGAAGTGCTACAGCTGGAGAAGCACCTGGCCACCAACCCAATGAACCTGTCCCTCTGTGGAGAGTGTTGGGAGAGGTAGGAAGAGCTTCATGCTGTGGACAACCACCACACCCGCGGTGCATTTGTCTGCTCATGCATCTAGCTTCTTCAGGGAATGGACCATAGCTTCCACTTCTATGCCATGGAGAGGAGGCAGGAGACCAAGAAGTACATCACCTGCCTTCTGGTGAGCGACGGCACCTCCCTCGCATATTCAGGTGACATGCACCAGCATGCACTGGCCTTCTATGAAGAGCTCTTCTCCCTGGTTCCCACCAACACTGAAGCCTGTCAGACCCTGTGGGAGGGACTCCCTCAGGTCTGTGTGGGTGACTGGGACAGGCTGGAAGCTCCTCTCAGTCTGGCTAAGTGTTCTGCCTCCCTCCACCTAATGCCTGGCAACAAGGTACTGGGTATTGATGGGCTGACCGCAGAGTTCTACCTGGCCTTCTAGGACATCCTCAGCCCAGACCTTGCCACAGTCTGGGCTAAATCCTAGGGAAGTGGGGAACTCCCCTTGTCATCCTGGAGGTCTATGCTGACCCTCCTACTGAGGAAGGGGGATCCCCATGACCCGAGGAACTGGCCTCCCTTGTCCCTCCTCAGCACAAACTACAAGGTGGCAGTGAAGGTCATGTCACTGCACCTGCGGTCCATGCTGATGGATGTGATTCATCCCAACCAGATATACATGGTGCCTGGACATTCCATCTTTAACAACCTATACCTGTTTCAAGAAGCTCCTGGAGCTAGTGTGCCGAGAGGGCCTGTCTTTTGCCCTCCTACCCCTGGATGAGGAAAGGCATTTGACAGAGTGGATCACAGATACCTCATGGGCATGCTGCAGGCCTTTGGCTTTGGGCCCAGCTTTGTGTGGGCTCTCCAGGTGCTGTACACCTCTGCAGAGTGTTTGGTCAAGCTCAACTAGACCCTGATGGAGCCCATCCCTTTCAGAAGAGGGGTGTGTCAAGGCTGCCCACTGTCAGGCCAACTGTAAGCTTGCCCTTGGAGCCCTTCCTCATTATCCTGTGGAAGCGGGTGGTGAGGTTGAGGCTCTGGCAGCCAGCAGTGTAGCTGGTCCTGTCAGTGTATGTTAACAATGTACTCCTCATGGTCCAGGCCTCAGCTGACCTGGCACAGGTGGATGCCTGCCTGGCACAGATGGAGGCTTCCCAGGCATTGTAGTCGGCGGCCTCCTCTGCCCAGGTCAACTGGGTCAAGCGCTTTGGCCTGGCGGTAGGTGGCAGGTGGTCTAACTCCCACCCATGGTCCATGGGATCCACTGGAGCATGGGCTCCCTGCTCTATGTGGGGGTCTCCCTGTCTTCCACATACCTCTCCCCACCAGAGAACTGGAGCCAAGGGTGGTGGAAAAGCTCTGGACATGAGTAGGGGTCCTGAGATGTCTCTCCCTGCATGGGAGAGAGCTGTTGCTGAACCAGCTGGTCCTATCCATGCTCTGGCATCACTTAGACACACTGCCTGTGCCCCTCCCCCATTTCCCCCGAGGTCCTGGTGGGACTCTGGGGATGGGTGCTGGAGTTTTTCTGGCTGGGATGGCACTGGGTCACTGAAGAGGTCCTGAGTCTTCCCTTGTGGGAGGCTGGCCAGGGCCTGGTTTGCCTGTGCAGCCAGGTCCTGGAGTTGCACCTTCAGTTCCTGCAGAAACTTCTATACAGTATCAGTAGCTATGTGGCATGGGACCACCTGGTGCATGTTTTCCTCTGCCACTTCTGGGGGCTCTGTTACAACTGGCAGCTCCTCAGCCTGTTGGGCTTCTCCCTGCAGGACCTACAAGGGCTGCCACATTTCTATCAGGACCTCCTCCCAGCCTGGAGCCTGGTCTCCACCTCCAGGTGCCCTGCAACAATCACCCAGGGTGCTGACCTGCTTGTTGAGCCCCTCCTCTAGACCCCCCAGCTGAAGGTGCTGATGGCAGAGGTGCCCCAGTTGTGACAGGTTGATCCTGGCTGGTTTCACCCGTATTGGAGACCTCCTAGACTATGATAGGCAGGAGTGGGTGGAGCCCACTGTGCTGCACTGGTGTGTGCATCTATCCACAACATGTGCAACCTGCCATCTGGTCCAGGAGGTGAAATCTGCCCTACCTCCCGATGCCCTTGCCTTTATTGGCTAGATCCTGCACAGTGGTAATTCCCACCCTCCCATGTCCTCCAGCCTACCAGAGTATGTCATGGGGCTGGTTCCTCACTCAGCCTCAGAGTGCTCTCCACTCCACCACCTGAGCCAGCTGGAGGACACCAGACCAGTCTGCTTTTTCACCATCCATCACTGCCACCTCTACACACTCGTGTGCCACACTGTCCATCATGCTGCCCTCGCATCCTGCCCAGATACCAAGTGGCTGGACCTGTTTGGTGAGGGTGTGGCTGGGGCACCCCAGTGGCTGAGTCTGTATTCCACCCTCATCCCATGAGCTACTGGGGACCTCAGCTGGCAGCTCCTTCATGGAGCCATTGCCATGGGTGTGTATGTGGCAAGCTTCATGGACACCCCAGTCTCCTGGCCCTTCTTTGGGCAGAGGGAGACCCTGGCACACATGACCCTTGAGTGCACCTGACTGCAGCCCCTCCACCTCCAGAGCTTCCTCTTGAGGTTCTGGTTGAATTTCACCCCGCTTTCTGTACTTGACTAGAAAGGAGGCTCTGACTGGGAAGGTGCCCGGGGACTGTGGGGCCACTTTCCTCTCACTCATCCGTGCATATTTCTGGGCAGAGCACCAGTGGGCAGCATCCACCCACTCTTTGGATGCCTTTGAGGACTGGTGGTTATGGCCCAGGGGTCTCTGCATGGTGTCCCCCTCAGGTGCACTTATTTTCATGTTTTGACCTTTTGACCCACATGACACTCCTATTCTGTTTTTTTCACTAGTTGTCCCATGAATTTAGTTGTTCCATTTGTCTATTAGCCCCTGTAAAAAGGGCTACTAGTTAGCTAGGTGAGCCTTGCCCATGGTAATCAGATGGACAAATAGACATGAGTTTTTGGGCCCAGCTAATTGGTACCTGGGGACACTACCCCTTGTGCCAGCTGTACTGCTGAAGCAGCCCTGAGGGTTCCCTGAACACTTTACCCACTGTAGCAATCTAGTGGTGGGAGCTGCTGCCTGGCTGTGACCTGCTGCACACCTGCAAGACCCAGATGGGAACTGCAGAGTCAGCAGAGGGTTTTGCCCCTCTGGGCCAGCTGCCAGTGGACTGTGGCTACAAAGTTGGCCTTTGTGTGGCAATACTGCCATGTGTGCCCCCTGCCCGGCCATCTGGGCAGCTATCACCCATATGATATTCCAGGTGTGGTGGCCTGCTTTGAATTATAAAGGCATGTCCTCCTGGCCCCAATTGACCAGGAGGTCAGCCACTTCCAGCTGGGTCCAAGGTGCCAGCTCTGAGCAGGCAGGGTCCTGCCACTGGCCTCCCTAGCAGGAATTCTGGTGTTTCCTATTTGAAAACTGAAAAATCCCTGATAAAAAAAAAATCCCAAAGTAATTCTGTAAATCTCTGTTCCTCCACAATTAAACCAAAATACCACTATATATAGAGAGAGAGAAAGAGAGAGAGAGAGAGAGAGAGATCAATCAGTTGTGCAGTGTTTTCTTGATATATCTACAGTGTTCAAGCAATTTCGAAGCCAACCAGTGTCTCTATCACCATAATAAAGTGAATTCTAAATACCTATGTGTTTTGCTGCCCACCACAGGGGCTCTGGCCCCCCTACAGGGTCTGTAGCTCCCCCAGAAGCCACAGTCCCCCCAAGAAGAGTTAAAGTCCCCCAACAGGGGTTACAGCCCCCCCCCCCAACAGGGGTCAAATGGCTCCCACAGGGGCTGCAACCCCCCTGATGGGCCAACATGCCCCACCCCCATTTGCTCCTCCAGCCCCCCAGACTGCTGTCCTGCCTGGCCCATCCCCCACCAGCTCCTGCAGCCCCCCCCAATGGCTGCCCTCCACCCCAGCCTTTAAAATAAAAAAAAAACCCTCTACTCACCAGCAGTAGCAAGGGCTGTGGGGACTCTGGGACCTCCTGGCAGAGCTCCCCTATGCAGACCAGGGCAGCAGGGGGCAGTAGAGCCTGGGCTGGAGCTGCTGTGGCTGTCACCTGGCCCTGTGCTGTACAGGGGGGCCCCCAGTGACCCCAACAACAGCTGCTAGTGTCAGTGAGTGTGGGAGCAGTGATTTTTTTTAATTGTCGGGATGCTGGGGCCCAGAGGGGCAGCAACGAGGTGTGGCTCAGGGGGCTGGGGAGATGGGGCTGGGAGGGTCAGCCATCAGGGGGCTCAGGGGGCAGTGATCCAGCATGGTTCTGGGGACAGGTGAGGGATGGGGCCAGGCAGGGCAGCAATCGGGGTGGGGGTGATGGGGGCAAGGGGATGGGGCCAGGCAGGGCAGCAAACTGGCAAGGTTCTGGAGACAGGTGGGGGATGGAGCCAGGCAGGGCAGAGATCAGGGTGCTAGGTGAATGGGCAGGACTGGCAGGGTTCCCCCCAGTGGTCCCCTCCCCCCTCCTGCAGCCCTCCCACCCCCTACTTGATAGCACTGGAGCCCAGGTCCAGCTCCCTGCGGCTGGCATACTGCCTGCCATGCACAGGCAGGCAGAGTGCTTCAGCACTAGGGCAAGGGCCAGCCATAGAGATGCTCTGGCTGCTGACAGAGCATCTCTGTGGAGGACCCAGGCTCCAGTTTCCTCAGGGCATTGTCTAGGACCATGCCCTGCCCCATTTTTTTCTCTGTGGTTTTTTTGACCCCTAGGTATCCAGGGGTCTAATTTTGCTCCTGCGCTGCAAATTTGCAGTGCGGGGAACATTTTCTCGTTCCTGCACTTGTCTCTTGCAGCATCTCAAAGGGCTTTGAGACACTGCAAGATGCACATGCATGCTCATCTGGACATGCACGTAGAGGTCTGTCACTGATTTTATTGGGAAAAGGACTGTAATCCCATATGAGTCCAACTTTAGAAATGCAAATATCATACCACCTTTTCTAGCCCCAAAGGGCTGTCAGACCTCTAAATATATGGTTTACACTTGGTTCCAGTTCCTCAGGCTGTGTGTTGAGTAGACAGATACTCTGATTTTATCCAAAACAGTTTGCCTGCCCTGGTTACAATGAAACTCATTTACTCAACCTCAGAAACACAGTTCTATTTAAAGCAGTGGATCATGTTGCAGCTACTTCTTATTTACTAGACTGGAAAGTTACATTAAAAAGTTATCACTTATCTTACAGGAGAACAGATTAAGAGTGAAGGACCATTCCATAGTTTGCATTCCTAGGTTACTAAAAAGACAATTGATGTACCAGTTCAGGAAGAAATATGATTTACATTATGATATGCAGACATCAGACATTCTAATGGTCCCCTGTCAAAATTGAAGAGCAAAATGGCATGTAACCACTGTAATGGAAAAAGGGTTTCTTGATATGTTGCATAGCCTGCAGGTTCTTTATAATTTTCTTGTAATATTTTGACTGAAGTGTTAATGGAAACTGCACCTATTTTGCCCAGCACAGGAATCTTGAATCCAAGAATGATAAACTTTACTCACCCAATGTCAAAGGAATTTCTATTTAAATTAAATCCTTTAATTAAGCTTTGTTAAAATTGTAGGTGCCTGTGGCATGCCTCCACACTGCCACATAGGAGTTGGATTGCCCTGAGCTGGCCCACCTGCCACAATTTATGCAAGATGTACTCAGGTGCCTTGAGTGATATGAAGATCTTCCTGCTGGTATCTTCTGTGGGGGTTCTCTTCCCCTACACCCCACCCCTTTCCTCTTGGGTGTTATGTGGATTGCAGGCTGTGATTGAGTGTTTGAGGTGATTGATTGGAGAGTATCTACACTATGTCCCTTCTGCAGCCACTGGCTGTGTGGTACTGTAGTTGGTCTGGAAAGGCTAACACAAATGATAATGAACAGCTAAACATCCCTCAGCATATGTGAGGCAGGGCTCTATTGCCCATGCTGAACTGCTCACTCCTGAGCATCACAGTTTCAAGGGATTTTCAGCTTCACCCCCTTTTCTCCTCCCTCCTTTGTGGCTCCTCATTCTCAGGGGCTGTCAGTGGATGTGCTTCATGCACTGGTTCTGAATATGGGGATGCTGGGGTGTTGTGATGCACCCTCAGTGAGGCCCTTCCCCACTGAGCCCCAGTTGGCTCTTCCATGTGAGGGGCTTCCCGTGTTCATGTGGGCTTTGGCTGGGTGGGAGTCACCTAGTTCAGGGACTCTGTGCTGCAATAGGGATGGATCCCAGCCAGACACTTGCCCTGACTTGCCCCTGGCCCTGTGGGCTGGTGCCAGCTTCCCTAACTTATGGGCTGGTCATGGTATCCATGACAATGGTGGCAGCAATGGTGGCAGCAGCATCAGCAGTGGTAACGGCTTTGGTATTGGTGTCAGCAGTGGTGGTGGCAGTGTCTATGGTGGCAGCAGTGGCAGTAGTGGTGACAGTGGCAATGTTTGTGTCAGTGGTGGCAGCAGTGGTGGCGGTGGCAGCAGTGAGCCTCCAGTGCTACAGGCAGTGTCCAGTCCTGGATTGGGTACTGTAATAGTAAGGGCTTTGCTTAATGCTCATAGCAAGAGTTTTGTATGCCGACTCCATAGTAAGCAGGTATTATAGCACATAGCTTTTTGCTTTGTGAGAGTGACTGAACCATGAACCTAGATAGTAGAATGTCATAATACAGTGGCATGTGGTAAACACCAGGTGTGTTGGATCACGACTCATCCCCAAATTCTTAGCTTGAGATAACCAAATCCCTAGTTTGAGATAATGTTATTTACTCCAGACTATATAAACCATACATTCTTAATTTATGGGAGTTCCTCACACTCTGGTGAGAATCCTGATTTGTCCAGAGCCCGGCACAGGCTATCGCATCCCCAGGATCAAGACACTGCAGGACCAGGGGAACTATGCGGGGTAGTGGCTGCTGCCTAGAGCCGATGTGAAGTGATCATCCTCTCTGCTCTGTCTTATTGCTTGCCTCTGTGAGTATCCTTAAACAAAGCTTTGCAAGAGTGAGAACAATCATGAGTACATCCTTTGTTCAAGTGCAGGGAATCTTCTGAACACAGTAGTTCATTCTAAGACAATTGGTGTCAAAGTGGGATTCCCCTGACGTTTGACATGGACCTATTTAAGAGGCTGCGGAGGGAGAAGGGAGAGGGATCGGAAAGAAGGATGCTGGGTTGGCCCGATACCGGGTTGTGGTATGGGGTAGCAAAGGCACTGTGTAAATTGAGTCCATTTGTTTATTGGAGTAAGGAGGAGTGCCCTGTAACTCCCACTGAGGTGCAACAGTGGGTTGAAAAGGAGCTTAAGTCTGAGGGGGAGAGTGGTGCTAGATGCACTGTCCCTTGGCTGCTCCTTACAGTGCTTGAACATCTGAGTACACAAAATGCTCGTCTGCAGGAAAAGCTTGATCCAGCTGTCCATTGGCAGATGTGTCTGAATTTGAATGAAGCAATATTGCATGAGTTATGTTCTAAACAACTTGATTCTGTCTCCTCTAACCACTCCTCCTCCCCACTGGAGCTGGTCTCCCAGCTGTCTAAGCCGGAGGCAGCTCCAGCGATGAAAGGGATACCTTCACGGGATGTTAGGAGGATCACAGGTCAGTGGATAGATCTGGAAAAGTGGGATGGTAATATATGAAGTGACGAGGGTGAACATGCTGAGAGTTTGGCTAGTGGGGAGGGCCAACGTGCAACCCAGGGCCCTACGGGAGTCAGCAAATCCCAGGAGATCAGGGGGTACACAACAGCAGAATTGGGTACCTTGGCAGAGAAATCTCAACAAGGGCCAAAAGAAGGACTGAAAGCATGGATATTAAGGGTACTTGATGAAGGTGGTGCACATGTAAGTGTCACTGTAGCTGAATTGAAGGCATTAGGAAATCTGACAAGAGACACTTTATACAATGCTACAATGCATACTGCAGAAGCCCCAGTGGGCACCTATGCTCTGCTATTAGATTGGTGTATAGAATGCTGGATGGATAGGTGACCAGAGAGGGGAGATCATGATGATCCAGGGCCATGGTCTTGACGGACCATGGAGGAGGGACTGGGGATTTTGCGGGAAGAAGCAATGCAGAATTGGATGTATGGGAGGTGGGTAGGGAATGGTCCAGAGTATATGCCTTTTTACATCTCAGATTAAGAATTTGTTAATCAATATTGCTCCCTCCCATTTGCGTGCCCATATATCCCTCCTATTGGTGGAACGACAGGGGAAAACAGTTGGGGATGTAGCTGCTAAATTGTTAGAGAATACTCCTCATGTGGAAGCTGGGGGTTCACAAATGCGGGCAGTTCAGAAGCAAGCAGACAAGGAGCAGAGAGGGAATAAAAAGCTTTTAACTCAGTGGGATTTATGGATCTGGCTCATAAGCCATGGGGTGCCCAAGGAAGAAATTGATGAGCAACCCATGAAGGTTTTGGTGCAGAAGTATCAGCTGTTAAGTAGACAGAAGGCTTCAGCAGAGGGAGTCCAATCCTCAGCCCCCCCCCCCGTTATACCCTGATTTGAAGCAGTTTCGTACTCCCCAGCCACAATGATATAATGGCCAAGGTCCCTCCTGCCGGAGTGTGAGCCTCCCCTGGCAGGGGGACTGGAGGCCATATGCCCAAGTGACAGTGGAATGGCCAGCTGGAGGAGTTCAAACTTTTCAGGACTATTAGATACTGGCTCTGAGATTCCCATTATACCAGGAGACCCGACTAACTTGAAAGGGGAAAAGATGCTTTTAGGAGGATATGGGAATGCATCCATGACCAGGTATCTGGTGACTGTATATATTACTGTGGGACGCACCAAACACAGATTAATGTGGGTAGTGGTATCGCCTATTCCTGAATGTATTGTAGGGATTTCATAGATTTCATAGCTTTCATAGACATTAGGGCTGGAAGGGACCTCGGAAGATCATCGAGTCCAACCCCCTGCCCAAAGGGCAGGAAGTCAGCTGGGGTCATAGTATCCCAGCAAGATAAGCATCCAGTTTCATCTTGAAGGTGTTCAATGAAGGCGCTTGAACAACCTCTGGTGACAGGCTGTTCCAGACCTTGGGGGCTCGGACAGTAAAGAAATTCTTCCTTATGTCCAGCCTGAAACGATCTTGTAGTAGTTTGTGACCATTCAACTTCGTCATCCCTAGGGGCGCTCTGGTGAACAAATGTTCCCCCAGATACTTGTGGTCACCCCTGATAAACTTGTAGGTGGCCATCAGATCACCCCTGAGCCTGAGCTTTTCCAGGCTAAAGAGCCCCGTGGCTCTCAGCCTGTCATCGTAGGGTCTGCTTCCCTGACCTCTGATCATGCGCGTGGCTCTTCTCTGGACTCTCTCAAGCTTCTCCACATCCTTTTTGAATTGTGGAGCCCAAAACTGGACGCAGTACTCCAGCTGCGGCCTCACTAAGGCCGAGTACAGGGGGAGAATGACATCCCGGGATTTGCTTGAGAAGCATCTATGGATGCAAGCCAGCGTTTTGGTCACTTTACTAGCCGCAGCATCGCATTGCAGGCTCATGTTCATCTTGTGGTCAATGATGACCCCCAAGTCTCTTTCTTCCATAGTGCTAGCCAACATAGCACTGCCGAGCCTATATTGATGTGTATAGATTGATGTTCTAGGGGAATGGGAAAATATCTGGGTAGGCACTCCAAACAATGTCAGATGCTTTTTGGTGGATTGTGCTAAGTGGGAACCCCTGGAACTACTGATTCCTCACCAAATTGTTGATCTTAAGCAATATCGGATTCCGGGTGGGAAGGAAGACATTACCAAGATGATCAAAGACTTTCAGGAAGCGGGTGTACTGGTGCCTGTTAACTCACCATTCAATTCTCCTGCCTGGCCAGTTCGCAAACCTGATGGATCGTGGAGATTGACAGTAGGTTACCGGGAACTTAACAAAGTAGTAGACCCGATTTCAGCTGCAGTACCAGATATGGTTTCTATGTTAGAGAATATTAGTGCCGCCTCCAGTGAATGGTACACTGTGATTGACTTGACTAATGCCGTTTTCTCTATCCCTCTGCATGCAGATCATCGAGCTCAGTTTGCCTTTACTTGGGAGGGACATCAATACACTTTCACCATGCTTCCACAAGGGTATTTAAACTCCCCTGCTTATTGTCACAATATGGTCAGACGTGATTTAAGTGAGATTTCTTTGCCAAAAGAAGTGTTAGCCAAACATTATATTGATGATGTAATGCTAATAGGCAACACCTTGAATCCTGTTGCTGAAGCTCTAGAATGTGTAGTGAAATGTATGCGGGAGAGGGGGTGGGAGATAAATCCACAGAAAATTCAAGGTTCATCCCAAAATGTAAAATTTCTGGGAGTTCAGTGATCAGGACCTACTAGAGATATTCCACAGAAAATAAAGGATACACCTCTCTCTCTCCCTGACCCTACTACCAAAAAAGAAGCACAAAGACTGATCGGCCTTCTTGGATTCTGGCGCACCCATATACCTCACCTTGGAATATTGATGCAGCCCCTGTATAAAGTAACACATAAAGCTTCTGCTTTTGAATGGGGAGAAGAACAATGCCAGGCCTTCAATGATGTAAAAGCAACTGTACAGACTGCTCTGCCCCTGGGCCCCTATTCAGCATCTGACCCTATTACATTAGAAGTTTCAGTATATCAAGATCATGCATCATGGGGTTTGTGGCAGACTCCCATAGGGACACATCAGAAATGCCCATTAGGATTTTGGACTCGGAAATTACCTGACGCAGCCAGTAACTATACCCTTTTTGAACGGCAGTTGCTGGCGTGCTATTGGGCATTGGTCGATACAGAACGAATGAGGGGCATGAGATTCGTATTAGACCAGAAATTCCCATAATGCAATGGGTCATGCAGGACTCCATCTCCAACAAAATAGGAAGAGCCCAAGAGTCCTCCATTATCAAATGGAAGTGATACATACAAGAGCGTGCAAAGCCTGGCCCCCACAGCATCAGCAAACTTCATGAAGAAATAACTACCTTACCAGCACCAGTGGAAGGTGGACTAGATTTGTTACCCATTGTGACCTTGCCCCCCACACTTGCCTCATGGGCCCCTCGCTATGATGATCTGCTGCCTGACCAAAGGAAGGCTGCCTGGTTTACAGACAGCTCAGCATGATACAAGGGTCCTACTCGTGTGTGGACTGTGGCCACTATTAACCCTGTGACTGGTCACCAACTCAAGGATACCGGGACAGGGGCCTCCTCCCAATGGGCTGAGTTGAGAGTTCTTATGCTAGTGGTGGATTATGAGACTGAACAGCAAAGCCCGGCAGTTTGGATCTATACTGATTCATTGGCAGTGGCGAATGGTTTGGCAGTATGGTCTGGCACTTGGAAGGCCTCAGACTGGAAAATCAGAGGAAAAGACTTATGGGGCCAGGATCTATGGAAACAACTGGCTGTAAAATCTGCGGTAATAGAAATTTATGTTGGTCATGTGGACGCCCATCAACCTATCAACACTGGAAATCCTGAACATAAATGGAACAACCATGCGGATGCTTTGACCCAGCCAGTGTTGGGGTGTCAGACTGACTCTTTAGCCGACTGGATAGAACAGCAATCAGGACATGCGGGAAGGGACTCGGCCTATGCCTGGGCGTCGCAAGTGACTTGCCCATAATGCAGAGTGAAACTGCATCAGCGGCAGCATGGTATCTGCAATGTCAATTGGCACAGAAGCCCTTGAACAAATGGCTCAGCCATATCCCTTGAGGGCACAGACCTGCTGAGAAATGGCAAGTTGACTATATTGGGCCACGGCCAGCAGTAAATCATTATCGCTATGCTTTGACGGCCATTGACACTTTCTCCAGATATAGGATTGCTGCACCAGTCCAGAAAGCAGATGCCTCGTCCACCATCCGTGTATTGGAGGCACATCTTGTCCATATTCACGGCATACCCTGTGAGATTTCCTCTGATCAAGGTACACACTTCACTGCATTGCTTACCCAGCAATGGGCAGCTGAACTCGGCATTACTTGGACATTTCATGTGCCGTACCACTCTCAGGCAGCAGGCCTCATTAAGAGATGGAATGGTCAACTGAAACAACTATTGACCAAAACATTGGGCCCTACCCTCCCGGGGTGGACCCCTCACCTGCCTAAAACAGTGGCTACCCTTAATAATAGAGAACTTGTCAGAGGACAATCACCTATGGATAGGATGCATGGATGTGGGAAGAAAGGGATGGAGGAGGGAGCATAAAACCAATACAGAACCATAAACCTTTTTTTTCCTGCCCTCATGACTGTTGGCTCAGTGGGTATGGATTTAGCAGCACCTGAAGCAGGTACATCGGATGTGGGACACATGGCAGTAGTACCTTTGAATTGGTCTGTGGATTTACCTCCTGTCTGGTTTGGGCAAATACAATCTTGTTGGGGCTTGTGGCTTGAGGGGTGGTGACCGAGGGAGATGTAATAGACCCAGACTACCGGGGGAAAGTGAAGGTCATACTGCACTATCAGGGGAAACTCCTTTTATCTGGGAAAAAGGGGATCAAATAGCCCAACTATTGCTTCTACCTGCTCCCCTTGTGTCTGTTAATGATCAGATATCAAGTTCTTCAAAGGTGCAGCATCAGGATAGCTCTGAGTCTACAGGGTAACAGGTGTGGGTAACCCAACCTGGGAAGGATCCTATACCCGCTGAACTCATAGCCGAAGGAGAAGGTAATACTGATTGGGTAGCACCTAGGGGTGGGAATCGATACCATTTGAGACCTAGGGACCAGTTGAAAGGAAGGGGATTATAACCCTTACCACTCAATCCAGATGATGGCCCAGTGGGACATTGAAGACGCTGTTGGGTGGACTGCTTGGCTAGTGGCCACCTTCTCCGGACTGACAACATTAATCAGACTGGTACACACTATACAGCAGAGCCTTTTTGGAAGAAACCTGTTTTTGCTATGCATCACTTTAACATTTTCATGTACTGTTTTGTATGTTTGTCTTGCTTGTATCTCTGCAGTCTTTGCAGCTACCTACCAATACCACAGGAGATGGGTAGGTGCACCTCAAAATCTCATTTCCGGCAACTATACATGCCCCTCTGATTTGCGGTCCTGTCTCTTTTTAAATTTAAGTGTTGATAGCACCTCATGTAAGATAGGACCATCGCCTGGGAAAGGGTGTGGGACTTTGTATTGTAATGATACTGTTACAGTAAACTTTTCCTTTGCTGTTGCCCACCCCCCCTGCATTAAATGTACCACCATCAAGCAACTACGGCTGACAAGTGAGAAGTTCAGCAGAGCCTGAAAAACTTATCCGGAAGTTGGGAGAGTGGATTTGGGAGTAAAAACCCGATGACCCAAGTTTCTCCAAACTCCACTCTGATTTGTAATAATACAAGCATCATAACAGGGAGGGGATGGTGGGTTCAACTGCTTGATGTTAGGAACCAACCTAGCATGCCCACCTGGAAACCCCACATAGCTAGGGTTAGGTCAACCTGTCGCATCATGTGGCAAGGACCTCACATCCATTGTGTTCAGTATACCATCAATATAACCACAGTAGACCTTCAAAAATCAAAAAAGGAATGTGCTCCCTGGTTGGAACATACATTGCGAGTTAAGAGAGACATAAGTGATACTATCCTAGGGGGAATTGGAGCAGGCATGGGGTGGTCAATAGCTTTGACATTGAAACCTTATTGAATAAATTGAGTAAATTGGGCTCACTTGATGGACAGGCCCTAAAATTAATAGGCTCTTGGGGACCCTTATTGCCTTGGTTGACTGGGATGCATTTAGTTGGAACTTACCATCTTTGGCAATGGGTTAACCAGACTGCTCTTGAAATAACTGGCATCTTGAAGAAACAATCCACTTTTCAGAATGCCACCTTGTGTATGCTTTGGCAATTGCAAGCATATCATAATTTAAGAGCTGTCATACAAGGATCCTCAGGGCAGAATGGTGGAAAGCCCTGGGGATACAGTTTGAGGAGTGGCTGCAATCCCTTCCTCAGTACAGCCAATGCAATACCTCAGCTTGCACTGTGGAGTTTAAACTAGCCATTAATCAGACCTGGCCTGCCGTGTGGTATGAAATGCAGATATTCCCCCAGTTGTTTGGAGATCAATAGTGGGTCCCCACATTTGAGGTTTCCCACATTGATTTAATGAATAGGACTCATCGCATAGATGATTGTGAGAATTGGCCGGAGAGATGGGTGTGCCCAGCTTGTAACCATTTGTATGAGCCATGTTCCTACCTACAGTCATGACCCAAGTCATTGTAGGTGGGAACACTGGTGGTTACAAGAGACCCTCACATATGACTTAAGTAATGGGACAGCTTGTGTGTTTTCTCCTAACCCATATTAGGTGGAATGGGAACAAGGTCTTCTCACCCCCTGTGTGTGAGTGCCACCATCAGGTAAAGATTATTACTGACCTACGTACCAAGGAGAGCATCCCCTTCCTTAATGCCTCATATGAGGCCATGCACTCTACCCTCCCCATTCCTCTGTGGGTGATGCTGGTTAAGGTTTCTTTTACACCACTTGAGCAGCTACTGGACCAGCATGATGAAATCACTCACCAGCTCCAGAAGATAGCTACCACCATTGCCTGAACCAGAGTCCTGATAACAACCCAGAGTGGTGAACTGAGAATCGCCCAAGAAGAGCATGACCTTACGGTGCATCATTGGTGGGACATTTTTAAAGGGTGGTCCCCTAAAGCAAATGTCGTATTGAATCTTCTATTGCATCCTATTGCTGTTATTTGTTTTGTAGCTGTATGCTTGTTATTATGGACATGCTTTTTGTATCTGCGCATTCAGTCTCTTGCCCATTTGTATAACATTCAGTGTATGCGAACTGCTTAGGACGATTGTGAGTTAGACCTCAACATTTTTGGTGATCTATCTCGCAATCGAGGGGTGGACTGTAATAGTAAGGGTTTTGCTTAATGCTCATAGCAAGAGTTTTGTATGCTGACTCCATAGTAGGCCTGTATTATAGCACATAGCTCTTTGCTTTGTGAGTGTGACTGAACCATGAACCTAGACAGTACAATGTTGTAATACAGCAAAATGTGGTAAACACCAGATTTGTTGGATCATGACTCATCCCCAAATTCTTAGCTTGAGATAACTAAATCCCTAGTTTGAGATAACGTTATTTACTCCAGACTATATAAACCATACATTCTTAATTTATGGGAGTTCCTCACACTCTGGTGAGAATCCTGATTTGTCCAGAGTCCGGCGCAGACTATCACATCCCCGGGATCAAGACACTCCAGGACCAGGGGAACTATGCGGGGTAGTGGCTGCTGCCTAGAGCTGATGTGAAGTGATCATCCTCTCTGCTCTGTCTTATTGCCTGCCTCTGTGAGTATCCTTCAATAAAGCTTTGCAAGAATGAGAACAATCATGAGTATGTCATTTGTTCAAGCACGGGAAATCTTCTGAACCCAGTAGTTCATTCTAAGACAGGTGCCCAGCATCCTCCTCACTGGCCCTGGCTCTTGTACGGTCTTTTATGGTGTGGCCACTGTGCCATACCCCAATCTGGGCCCAGCTTGTTAGCGTGCATGGCAGCAGCTGTGTCATGCACAGCCAGACCACCTGTGCTACAGGGACCAGGTAAATCAGGTGGGGGCCTGTCACATACCCCCTCCCTTTGCTTTGTGATAGGGTCACTTGTCAACATGGTGCTGGTACTTGCTTCTTGGTGGGGAGATGGTTTGGTTTCATGCCGGCATGATAGAAAATCTGCCACCATGTGTTGTCTGCCCATCCAGTGCTGGGCTGTAAAACAAAATGGTTGTAATGCTAGCATCCACCAGGTAATCTGGGCATTATCAGTCTTTGCCAACTGTAACTATTTAAATTGGCTTGGTTGGTCACCAAGTTAAATGGCCACTGAATAATTAATACCAAAACAATTCCACCATCCACCAGATGGCCAGACATTCCCGTTTGATTGTAGACTACCACCACCCATGGGGTAACAACTTAAGGCTTGCAAATGTCATGGGGAATAGCATTAGGTGGCTCTCTCTGTGATAGTACTGCCCCCAGGGCAATCTCTGAAGCATCTGTCTTCAAAACAAGTGATCTATTAAAATCCAGGGCGTATAGTACTGGGGCCTGGCATAATCCCCACTTGGCTCATTCGAATCCCTCTTGGGCTGTTGCCATCTACTAAACCTGGTTTGGTTGCTGGCTTTGCATCAGATTGGTAAGAGGCACGGTCATCTCAGACAGCTGTGGGAGAAACCTACAGTAGTAGATGGTCAAGCCCAAACAAGTCCAGACCTGTTTCTTTGTTCAGGGTTTTTCATATGAACTCAAGGCTTTGACGTTATCTTCTAATGGGTGGATCTGGCCTTGCTTCACCTGGAGCCCCAGATATTGGGTAATGCAACTCTTGGTGGACCCTCTTTAAAGCCTTCAGGTGCTGGTCCCATGTCTCTGAGAGAACAATTATATCATTGATGTACACAAAAATGTATGCCTGCTGGGGACCTAACAGGCAGCTGGGTAGGAGAGTGACTCAGTTTGGAAAGTCTGTGCCACACCAGGGCCAGAGCCCAGCCAAGCACTTGCTCTGCCTTGCCTCTGGCCCTGTGGGCTAGAACTGGCTTCCTCAACTTACAGGCCAGTCATGGCATACATGGCAGTCCCTGGCTACAGCAGTAGCAACAGCAGCAGCAGTGTCTGTATTGGGGCAGCAGCAGTGGTGTCAGTGACAGTAGAGGCAATGGTGGCTGTGTTGGCATCAGCAACAGGAGCAGTGGCAATGGCAGCAGCAAGCTTCCAGTGCCACAGTAGGTGTCCAGTCCTGGTTTGGGTCCTGACATAGTTACGTCTCATCTGTGTGTTCTTGGGCAACACTGGCACAGGATGCAGTCTGTCTGAATCTCAAAGGACTCACCCCCCCTCCCTCCCCTCCTCTACCTAAATGAAACTGATTAAGATGCAGTGAGACACACACCTAAGACCCTCAAGATAAGGGTGACAAGAGTGAACCAACTGCCCTAGGTCTCATTTACATCCGAGATGGAACCAGATGACCATTCATTTACATGAGAGATGGAGAACAGAAAGCCTGAAGCAGAGACTGCAGTGAATTCTGGGACCAGAGAAGCAGGGGAGCACTGCATGATGGGGAATCTGTGCTCCAAATGTTAATCAACCCATGTTCACACACACCTAGCTCAGCATTTATCAGACCAGTTCTAATCTGGATTTATTAAGGACTTTTCCCCCCCCAGACACACACGCACAGCTCTAAGTTTAATAGGCATCTCGGGCCGTACATTCCCCGGTCCCACTATGAGAGGCCTATTTAAACTTGATTGACTAAAACTCGGTTGCCGGGTTAGGGAATGCTGAGGCAAGAGACTGAGTCAGAGGGGGTATGGGCAACATTTGAACAATGGTCAAGGGTTCATCACAACGTCCAGCCCGTTGGAACCCTAATCACAGGTGTTGTCATACCTTTCCCGAGACGACTGGTGGAAGTCCTCTCCACTAAAGGTTATGAGCACCCCAATAATTGTCTTAAGTCTGTTAAAAGACTATAGTAAAATCTGGAAAATTCATGCTAAGCTGAGGCTTGTTCACAACAAGTAAAAATCCAAAATCCTGATGCTGCAAGCTATCTATTATTTCTGAAGAAACCATGAGATATCCCATCAGTATATCTGCCATCCATAGGAATCTCAAGCTGGCTCCTAAGTATTTGGTTACTCCCTTTCTTAAGTGTTTCCTGATTATCAATCAGTTCCTTGAGATGTTCCAAACCAGATAACCCCTTGTCAATAGAAAAGACAATGATTTACACTACTGAGGGTGCTTCGAAGCAGCTGAACTGAGGGTATAAATATCTGTAAAAAGTGTGTGCGCTTCAAGAAGCAGGAGAATAAGAAGAGAAGAAGAAAGAAAGGAAGAAAGAAGAAGAAAACTCCTGTGCTGACACCATCCCGTCGTTCTTGGGACGCTGGAAGAACAGATCGTCTCTCTCTTCAAGGATTGTGCTACGGACTGTGCCTGTCAGCCTTGCAGCCTGAGTACCTTGGACTAGGTGAGATCCCAGCACTCTCTCTCTCTTTTCTCTCTAGGCATAAACTTCTGAACCTGAACTGTATCAGTTAAGCTTGAGCTAAGTTTCCCCAAATACTTAGTGAAACCAGGGTAGTATTGTCATTGTTTGTGTTTGTTTTACTTTTGCATGTCTATTACTACTAGTAGCATTATATATTTCATATGCTTAGCAATAAATAACTTTTATAGTCAAACTGGTAGTGATTGGGTATATTTTTCCTTCTCTGCTTCTCTTTCCTCCCGTGCTCTGCAGCAACGCTTCTTTTACCTAAGCTAAAGACCCTGTGAAGCCCAAAAATATTGTGGGGTCTGCTCATCAAGCGGCCAAAGATTGGGACGTGCTGAGTTTGAAACACATAAGGGGATCAGCTTGTACAGGCTGATTGACCCAGTTTGACTCAGACGTGCCCTTATGAACTGAATGTTGGCCCATGAGGGTGTCAGCTGGACACCCAGCCGGATTCAGAGGGATTCTGTTTACCTGTGTGCTTGTGTCTGACTGCATTTTATTGTTGCTCTTATGAACTGATTCTTGGCATATGAAGGTGTCAGCCTGTCCATGCTGATCAGCCCGGCCAGGTCAGGCGTGTCACGTTAATTTGTGTGTGTTTGTGTGTATGACTGATTTGGTGACTGGAGGAACCCAGTCCCATTGAGATTGAGTCCTGCAAGATAGCTCCACTGGGGGGTGACAGCTTGCAGAAGGAAGAAATACAGCTCCGTATAGTAACACAAGCAGCACATTGACAGAATCACCAAGACCCTAGAAACTATCCCTAATAAATGAGCACACCCCAAAGTAATGGGCAAATTTGGTAACAACATCCTCCACACCACTCTGGGTGGCCTTTTATGCCTTGATCACTATGCCATACGCCAATCTGGGCCTGGATCATTAGCCTGCATGGCAGCAACTCTACCACATGCAGCTCATCCACCTGCACCACAGGGACCAGGTAAGTCAGGCAGGGACCTGTCACAGTGGTGTTTTCATGTGTAATTGCATATCTACACTACATGCGCAGTTCCAATGATAGTGTGCACTAATAGGGTAATAGTATACAAATACCCAATTTGCACATGAGAATCCTAGGATTTTGCTGCACAACTGCTGCCCAAACCTTTTCAAAATTTAGCTCTGCACATTAAAAAAATATCCTTTGCCCATGCATTACTGACAATGAATGAGAGCTATATTAAGGGCATAATCCTGCCTAAGTGACAGGTGTACAACACTGTAAGTACAGTTTTGAACACTTATGAGCCCTGAGGTGAAACAGAATCTTCCTACATGCCTGAGATTGTACTTGCTAGAAACAAAGTGGAGAAGGAGGAAGCCCTTACATTTTTTAGTAAAATAACATAATGGTTAGGAACTTGGCTAGGCCTGGGCAATAGGAGATGAAGGTTTTAGGCCCTGCCTCTCACCCAGTGGGGCCTGGAATCTGTATTTCCTGCTTCCCAGTAAAATTCTGTGGCCACCAAACCATGAATTAGGTATTATTGAACCATTTCCCAGAGCCTCCTCTATACTTCCTTTTGAAGCTGGCCCCTGGGCAGTCATGAAAGGAAGATGCATGGGCTTGGAGAAAGCAAGCTACCTGGAAGCTGTGTGGCTCGGTTTGATGACTGTATCCTTGAAAGGGAATGAGCTCTAGGGTCTGGCCTGAATGATTGCTCTTAAAAGGCTGAAAATTTCCCATTGCTCTCTGTCCATTCTATACTCTGGGCATGTCTACACATGCAAATGCTGTAGGATGGGTTTACTGTAGAGTAAATCCACCCCAGGCATGCATCTACACATGCAGGGGCATGAGAGAAGATTTGCTGCTCCTGCCAGCAGTCTGTTCCTGCCCCCTCCAGCCCTTCATCAGCCCCATGCAGTAGCCAGGGGAAGCTCTAGGTTCCCCCTGAGTGCTAGTCCATGGCCTAGTGTGGGCTGGGAGATTGCTCCAGAAGGGGGCTGCCACCAGAGCCCAGGCGGGGATAATGTTGCCCTTCCCCAGTAGCAGGAAGCTCCTGGCTCCAACTCCCTGATTGAGGACATGGGACTTGGAAAGAGTTGCAGGGAAGAGGCAGGTCCCAGCCCCCTACCCAGATCCACCAGTGGGGCAGCTGGCAGTGAGCCTCCAGCTGAGCAGGGATTCACTGCCCAGCTGGAGGCTCCCTGCTAGCTGCCCCACTGGTAGATCAGGGCAACGGGGATGGGACTGCCCCTGACTGAAACAGTTCCCAGCTCCAAGCCTGTTCCAGGCCCTGTTCCATGACCACAATAGTGGAGCAGCAGCTGGGAACAATCTCCCCAGCCCCCACTCTGCCATTGCGATTGGGAAGCAGGGGCTGGGAGCTACCTGATGCCGAGTCACAGGGACATTGTCCCCACCCAGGCTCTAGTGCCCTCATAGTAGGAAGCTCCCAGGGGCAGGGATCAATCTCCCAACCCCTGCTGCCTGGAGCACTGGAAGCATGTTTGCTCCTGGTCAGCTGTCTACATGTGCTATACAGCACAGTAAGTAATTGCGAGTAAATGTGCTACTTGTATGTACAGGTAGCAAATTTACTCATGATTAGAGCAAATTACTGTGCAGTAAGCATCTGCGTGTGTGGACAGTGATGCTTATTGCACAGTAATTTTCTCCAATCTTAAGTAAAGCATTTCATGTAAATATGCCCAATGAATACTAAATGAAAGGTTCAGGGTCAATTTCAAGTGGATGACTGGAGGGGACTGTGGCACTAGCACCTAACCTTCATCCTTACCAATAGAGTGCTGCACAAGGAAGCAGAAGAGGCAGTTCAAACCTCCTTTGAATGATATGAGCCTAGAACCTGGGTCTCCTGAACCCTCGGCAACTACTAGGCCTTTGGGCTAAAACAGGGGATAGCTGCCTGCCTCCACCTCTTGCATCTTACACCAGCTAGTCATGGAGTTTTGTCCAGCTATAGTTTCAGGACTTACCCAGCCTTAGACACATCCCTGGGTGGGCCTACAGTGCCACGGACCTGCCTGACCAGAGCATGATTGTTAGGTACAGGTGTGCTCATGTACCCAGAGCTGAATTACAAACAGCAGCACAACCGGTCTTTCAGCCCATAAAGTGAAATAGCATCCTGCCCTCAGTTCCTCTACTCCAGGTGTGGGCAAAATATAGCCTGCAAGCCAGATTTTGCCTACCAGGCCCTTTCATCCAACCCACAGGGCCACACAATGAATTGTGCCCTGCCCCCCACGAGGGTGGGAGCAAAGCATATACACCTTCCCTCAACATGCCCTATTATGCCTTACTCCCACCCTCATGGGCTGAAGGACCCAGCCTCGCTTGCACTGGCAGAGCTGCTGCTTCAGGCTTCCCCCACAATCTGCTCCCTCCGGACTGCAAGTAGGGAAGCTGGGGGGGGGGGGGGGGAGAGCTGCAGCCCAGACCAAGTCACACCCCCTCACTAACTCCCCCCAACACCCTCCATACTCCACCATACACACACACCCCGCCATACACACACACACACACACACACACACACATACCCAATCACGGTTTACCAATTGGGTGTGCCCATCACAGGGGCAGCACACAGAAGCTCCTTCCTTGGCCACTGTGTCTCCCTGCACCATGGCTGCACCAGCATCTGCCCCTGCCATTGATGCCCAGAATCCTGTTGCTTCAGCCATGCCACTGCCAGTAATTACCAGTGCCCCATGCTCCTGCTGGCCATGGTGGTGGCCCTGCTGGCCCCAGCAGAACCCCCTGCCAAGGACCCAGGAGGGCCACACACCCACCACCAGGGTTCAGAACACCAGGTGTGGAAGACCCTGGCCGATCCCCTTCTCCTGCAATCCCACTTCAGCCTTCCTGCCCTGATGCCCACATACTAGGGCTGTGTGAAATTTTGGCAGCCGTTCTGTTTTGGGGGTGTTTTGAGCCATTTCAGTGCCCAAAACACCACATCTAAATCATAATGGAAGGATCTGAAACAGCTCCAAAATGATTCAGAAGGCTGCTGAAACCAGGTGCCAAACCTGGGGGCCCATATCCCCCAGGAAGAGTTGGGGAGTTGAACCAGGGGCCAGGGAATTGAACCAGAAGCTGGGAAAATCAAACTGGGAGCTAGGCAATCCCTGCTGTGTGACCTGGCTCCACAGAGAGCGGAGATCCATGCCAGGGACTCTTTGCCACCACTGCCCACCCTGCACAGCCTCACATCACCAGGGCACCATGGAGTGGGCAGCAGCAATGAGGAGACTCTGCTTCCTGCAGAGCCTAGTCATGTGGCAGGGACCAGCAGGTGTGCTCACCACTCTGTGCTGCTTCTCTGCCACATGACCCAGCATGACAGGGATCAGAGATCTGGGCAGGAGTCTCCTCACCTGTATGGAGGGCAGCAGCCCTCCCCCACCCCCAGATTAGCCACCCACAGCCTGTCCTGCTCCCCACTGTAGCTCTGAAGCCCCTGGCCCCAAGCCCCACCCAGCTGGGTAGGGCTGTGTGAAGCTTCCTTTGCAGTCCATTTGATACTAGACATCTGGCCTCCATCTGGCGGAGGGTAGTTTTAGGCTAGACATTAGAAAGCGCTATTTCACTGTCAGGGCGGCTAGGACCTGGAACCAACTTCCAAAAGAAGTGGTGCTGACTCCTACCCTGACGGTCTTTAAAAAAAGGCTGGACAAACATCTGGCCGGGATCGTTTGACCCCAGTACTCTTTCCTGCTATGGCAGGGGGTTGAACTAGATGATCTCCTCAGATCCCTTCTGACCCTACCAACTATGAAACTATGAAACAGATATGGCTGAAATGAAACAGGACAGTGATCCGAAACTCCAAAATTAATCACTGTCCTCCAAAATTACTAAATCTGAAACCAAATCAAAATAGTTGTTTCACACAGCTTACCACATGCCACCTACCTCCTTTCAGCACTACTCTCAGGCCAGGCATATTTCAAACAAACAAGCTTTGTCCCTCACAACCCCCTCTCTCCTCCCTCCCAAACACAAAGCTTCTCCACCACCATCCCCACTCACCGACAATAAAAAACCTGCTTCCTAATATGCAAACTATTTACAACAGTCTCAGTCTTTATCTTAGTCCTGGAGTAGGAGGCAGTAGGGTGGGGGCACCTAGGGAGCAGAGCCTGTAGACAGGTACCCAGCACCACAGCCTTGGCCAGTTCCCCTGTGAGCCCAGGGATCACAGTGACCATGGTGGGTAGCAGGCTAGTCCACAGGCAGTGCCAGATGGCATTCCTCAATGGTGGGTGGCTCCCCCACTGCCTGCCTGAGTCTAGGGCCAGTGTCCCTTTCCAGTGCTGTTCCTGGCACCTCCAGGTCCTCAGGTGCATGGGCTCAGGGTGAGAGGTGGTGCTGGGCCCAGTTGGGTGGCAGGGAATGAGGGGCAGAGGCTGAGCCAGGGGATCCAGTGGGCAGGAAGCACTGGAGGTTCTCCTCTCAGGGCCAGGTGGGGGCCTGCTGCAGGGCAGTGGGTGAAACCCAAGGGTCCTCCAGGGCCAAGGGCAGGGGTTGGACAGTGGAGGATATGGACATGACCGCCAGGCCCAGAAAGGTGTCCGGGATCTGGTGGTTGGCATCTGCAGCTTCCAATGCCTGGACCTGGATGGACACCTGCTGCCAGAGCAGCTCAATGTGCTCCTGCTCCAGGTCTTCCATCCACACCCAGTGCCCCCCACTGCACCCAGTCCTGCACCTCCTCCTGGGTGGTCTCCTGGATGATGTCCTCCACCTGCCAGGTCTGTGCCCATGCCTCCCACTCCTCTGCCACTGCCACCAGCTGCTAGAGCAGGATGATTCTATCCAGGGTACATTGCTGGTGCAGCTGGTGCATGCAAAGTGCTCCAGCACTGGGTGGCAGTGACCCAGAACTCACATCCACACTGGGGCTGGTGGACCATTTCCTATGTGCAGATATTGGCCCTGCAGAAGCAAGAGCCAGAATCCTTTTGTGAGAGTCTGAAACATTTCTGAGATAAGATGCTCTGAACCAGGGTCCATGTGCTGCCTGGCCTAGATTGAGGATCAACCATGCATGGTTGGCCAAGGAGGATACCTGGGCCCAGGCAGCTCCTGGCTGAGCCCCTCATTCGTGCTTGCTCTCCTGGGGCCGGCAGGCCTCTGGGTGCTGGCCACAGACAGCCTGCCTCCCCTACCCCTTTCCCAGGGAAAGATAAGCCAAGCTGCTGGCAGCATCTCCTACCATGGCTCCAGACCCCCTCCCTCCCTCCCTGCAGGCCAACCATTCTTCTGTGCTGCTGTCCAGCCCACAGTGCCTGGGCTTGGGGCAAGAGGAGCTCCTGGACAACTGGGTTGAGGGGCTGGCCATACCCCCACTATCCCCACTGGGGCCTCTCCAGGAAGGCACCCCATGGCTGGCTCCCTTCTGCACTGCCACTGCAGCCCAAGCATGATCCTGCTGTGTATGTCCCAGGTGGTATGCAATGAGCTGTTTGTGTAGGCTGAGGGGTACACAAGCTACTATATGTCTTGCTGATGATAATCCTCCTGGTGCCCAGGGCACACATGTGCTCCTGGTTTGGGACCTGAACCACGATGGCACAGAGGGGGGGAATCTCTGGTTTCACCGCAACCTCCGCCATCACCTGGAGGTCTACCTGTGGCAGTGCTACATGTTCTTGCCCCCTGCTGCCAAGAAGGACATTTCTGCCAATGATCAACACCTTCCTTGCATTGTGAGAGGCTCATGGCTGCCCAGCTTCAGGAAAACAGGCTACTGAATAAAGTTTTAAACTGTGTCCTGCCTCTGCATGCTGTGGTGGGGAGAGGGGGGCACCAAGGAGCAAGAGAGTGCAGGTGAGCCATGCAGGGAGTGGGGGCAGGGGCAGGGGCCAGGACTAGTGGCAGAGGTAGGGACTCTCCTCCCAGTGCAGGACTTATCATGTGTCTGGAGTTGGTGAGGCTGGCGGCACAGTGCAGACCTCACTGTTGGTGATGGCATCTGGCTACACTCAGTGTCTTTGACCCACGGTGTGTGGCAGGGTAGTGCCTAGCCAAGGCCTGCTCCCCGGAAAGGAACTGGTATTTCTGGTGGCCACTGGTGTCATGGCCAGCTGCTCCTCATGGCAGGGCCTGTGGGTGCACAGCTGGCAAGGCAGCCACTGGCCAGGGCTCCCCAAGCTCCTGGTGAGTGCAACAGACATGGAGGTGGGTGGGATGGGGCACTGAACACCATATGGTCTCTCTTCCACTGAGGTGTCACCACCAGAGGGGTCAGGGTGGGGCAGGGGCTTGGGCAAGCCACCCATGCTGGTGTAAACTGCAGGGCTGCAGCCTGGGTCCTAGGGCACCAAAATATTGGTCAACTGCCACATAAAGAGCATGGTCTTGATGGCACAACTGGATCAATGATTGTGGTCAGACACGGCCACCCACTGTGCCCACAAGCCCTTTATGCAGCACTGCAGTGCTGTCTGGGAGTGCCCTCAATTCTGCATGCTGCCCAACAGGGCCTCATAAATATGCATGTTTGAGTGCCCACACCACAGAAACTGCCTCTGAACCTCTGCATCTCCCCAGAGGGCCACAAGGTTTCTAATCTGCCCCTGGCTCCAGTTGGGGCTCTTGGTGGAAGGCTCAGGCCTGTGCATGTGGGTGGGGCCAGTCCTTGATGGGGAGGATGCGGAGGATATGGTGGTGTGGCCTGTGCTGGCTATCTGGGCCCCTGCATGACTGTTCTTGTGTGGTTGGTCCTGGACAGTGCTCGGCGGAGGGGCCGAGACCAATGACTGGGAGCCACACAGCTGAGACAAATAGGTCACAGCGCCTGCAAGGACAGGAGACACTGCTAGGGGTCAGCAACCACAGGGAGTAGCTACTGGCCATTCTAGCAGAGACCTCAGGCTGGGCAGGGAGTGCAGCAGGCTGCAGCCCTTTACAACACTCACCTGTGGCTAAGCAGCAGCTCTCGCTAGGGGACAGGACTGGCAGAGGCACCCTGTGGCCTGTCTTGAGGGTACACAGGGTCTGTAGGGCTCCAAAGTCCTGGTGTGTGTGCCCCTGGCCTGGGGCTGAGCTTAGGGAAGCCCCCGAGTGACTAGGCAGACCTGGCACTAAAGTTTATGCCAGGTTGCATCTACACGTGGATTACTGTGTTTTAACTAATCATGCCTAAATTTGATACCTATATTTGCAGGTATCAAATTTAGTTATGATTAGCCATTGTTACTGTGCAGTAAGGGAACGTACATGTAGACACGTGCCCTTACTGCACAGTAAATTGGGGGCTAAGGTGCATTAACGCATTTCATGTAGACACTAGGGCTGTGCAAAGCTTTGGTCCCTGTTTCCACTTGGCAAAGATTTGGCCTGATTCGGTGGCTGAATCTCTGAATCTGAATCAAATCAGAGGGCCCTTTAATCTCTCTGAATCAAATCGGAACCCTCAGAATTAATTCAGAGAGATTCAAAAAGATTTGGAGATTCGGACATAGACACAGGTTGAAATGTTTTTTCTACATATCTCTAGGTAGCAGTCAGTTCATGAATGCTGTGATGCTGGAGTGCATGGAGAGTCCCACAGGAATGCTCAGCAGCAGACCCAGAAGTGGACCAGAAGCACTTCCGGGTCCACTTCCGGGTCTACTGGGGAGTGCACTGGGGGCCCCCCCTATGTCCCTCCCCCCCAGCTCAGCGACTGGTGCCTCCTGGGTCTGGGGGGGTACCTGAGGTCCCCCCGCGGCCAATCGCCAAGCTGGGGAGGGGCAGCTCCCCCCCAGCATGCTCTCCAGCAGACCCAGAAGTGGACCAGAACTACTTCTGGTTCACTTCTGGGTTCACCACTGAACACATGGAGGCCCCCCCCACACACACACACACTCCTGTGGGATGCTCCATGTGCCCCAGCATCACAGCATTCATGAGCCATGCTGGTACCTCCAGGTATATAGGAAAAACATTTAAAGCTGTGTCTATGTCTGAATCACTGATTCTCTGAATCAGCATCAAATCTTCAGATTTGGAGTCAGCCAAATCGAATCAGGGACAGTGATCTACGAATTGCATCACTGTCCCTGATTCGGGACAAATCCAAATCAAATAGGGCCTGCTTTGTACACCCCTAGTAGACACGTCCTATAGAGAGAGATTTAAACCCAAATCTCCCTACCTCCAACAAGGTTTTCACAAATCATGAAGGCAATTGCATTCATGTTACTATGGGTTTTGTAACCTACCTTCTCTTCTGCATTTTGGACTTTTAGCTAGTTGGAAATGCCCCTCAGGAATCAGTGTTTCCTTGATATGCACCATTAGAGGTCACCAACTGTCATTTACTAAAGCTAAGTGAATAGTGGAAAAGGTTTTCCACAAACATTCACTTGAACATGTGACCAGATAGCTGACTTTTTCCTCTTTGCATGTTGCAAATAGGTAGTCAGTAGAGTTCTGCTGCCATTGTTAGCTGTGAAAATAGGAAATGTGAACACAAAATATTTACAGAGAGTGAATTTTGAACTGCATATTTGATTACAGTGCCTTGTTGTACAGTTGCCTAAGTCAGCCAGTCAAAAAACACAGCCACACAAAAGACTCATGTAAAACAACATAGCATCAATGACTGAATATTGGATATTCGCTAAGAGTTGTTCAAGAATAGTTCACTTGGGCCGGGGGGGGGGGGGGGGAGTCCTAAGAGAAATATGTGGATTATGACTAATTGATACATTCAAGATTTTCACAATTATCAAAAGAAAATCTCACATCCTCCATTAGAAAGAGAATATGTGAAAGTATTATAGAAATGATCTGCTGCAATTTTTGCTGGTATTTAATTACCTGCTTGGTGTAAAAACTGAAATAAGTTTCAAAGGTAAGTGGACTTCCCTCATCATTACACAGCAAAAGTTGCTTCCCACCTTGTGAACTTCCAGACAGCTGGGCTGAACATCTTTCCTTTAAACCCACTTAAGGTAAAGACAAAGAATTTTGATCCATTGATCTGTAGCAGCAAAACCTCCTGTTTAAATTCAGGGAACTGGAAGAACTAGAAAGCTAGTGCAGAGGATTTTCCTTGTGTTGCTTAGATTAAAGGACATCAGGATCAGTGGTTTGTGTGATGATCAAAAGATTTAGCATATTTTGCACCTGTCACAAGTTCAATCCCTTAAAGATAAAAACAGAGTGGAGCTGGCAAAGTATGAGAGACTCACTGTAAAGAATGTGAAGAGAGTATGTTTAAAGCTACATAAATATAGGATTAAATGCAAATAATGTATGACAATGCTAATTTTCCTTAATTAGGCCATTCCTAATGTGAAATTACTATTAATCAGAATATCCTCTGGCAGATAAAGGTGATAAGGATTTTTGTTCACAAAAACACGTCTATGTTCCTAAGCACTAGTTTATCATTATAAGGATTATGATGTTCAATCTCATTTATACAAAGGCACGTTTGCAGCAAAGTGGATCAGAATGGTATAAATGAAAATATGGCTTTGCCATTTTACTCTTTGACTTCTGCAATTTTACAGATGTTACTGTGACCCTGGATGACTTCTTAGAATTTGGAAGACACCTGCTATCTGGAAACTGGCCCTTACACGAGGATTAAAGGCCTGAAGACTGGTGTGATGACTCTTATGCTAGAATAGACAGAGGATTTCCAAATGTTCCCTAGAACTACAGTGAGTGGGTGGTCTACACATGTAGCGGACTGTTTTTACTATACAGTCATTTAGCACTTGCTTAAGCAAATGTTAAATGACTGTGCAGTAACAACTGTGTAGTCCAATGCACAGTCTGCAGTCTGCCACTGCTGTACTTCCTTAAGCAAATACTAAATGCCTATGCAGTAACCGCCATTACTGTGAAGTCCCAGCACTGCATAGGTCATTTCTGATGGTAACAAGCAGCATCAGTATCACAGTTTGTCTGCCGGTACTATGTTGCTGTAACGATGAGCTACATCACCATAATTCATTGCTACAGAAATGTAGCATCTCGTGTACACATGCCCAGTACATCTCAATTGCCAAACAACGATATTTCCTGCCACCTAAACCTAGACCAAGAATCTTTTTTAGGTTTTTCTAATCTTTTTTATTTCTTACAAATTAACTAAAGCCACCTCTTACCATGAAGTCCCTTTCTGTACTCTGTACAGCTGCTTTGTATCTCATGAGTTTCCTTGGAATAAAACTTTTCATGTTAATATTTGCAGAAATCCCCCAAATCAAAAAGGGTAAAACACACATGATGGAAAACAGAACTGAAGTACAAATTGATCTGGGAAGGCTGGACCAGAGCAAGAGAGCAGGGCTAAAGACTGCAAAACCATGCACCCAAGGAAAGGACATACAGACAGTCCTTGGACTTACGACACAATTGGTTCCTGAAAACTGCGTCTTAAGCAAAACGTTGTAACTCGGAACCAATTTTCTCATAAGAAACAATGTTACAAACAGGGGATTCATTCCTGAACTAAGGCCTGATGCCCTATTTTCACCAAAAATACTCCAGAATTTTATACTTGATCAATTATAGATGAATAATATAGCTACTTTAATGTATTTATATTGTAAATAGCAATCATATTGATTTCGAAGGACTTCTTTGAGGTGAGTTTGCTGGACTTTTTGAAAAGCTTTTGGTTGGACTTTCTGAAGGGTTCTTGGCTAGAGTCTTCTCAGGAGTCTTAGCTGCGGGTTCTTCTGGAGTCTTGTCTGCCTTGTTAAAGAAAGTGTCCAAGGAAATTTGGACAGCTGTTCTCCAGGGAGATGAGCAATGCAGCAAATTTGTTCGCTGGTGTGGCATTGCATCGGATCAAACGCTGTAAAGTTGAAACTGAAGTCATAAAGTTGACACAGGGTGTCACTTTATAAACATTGTAAGTGCAAAACGTTGTAACTTAAAACATTGTAAGTCGAGGACTGCCTGTACACAGCACAGGAATAAAACAAGAAGCAGTGGGCTTCACAATAAACTGAGGATTCTGAATCATTTCTCTGCATAACACTGTTCCATTAATATTACCATAAAGTGATCAAGAATCATATTTGCTTCACGGAAAGGGTGGGATCTGACTCTCAGGCTGGGATTTTTAAAGGAACCCATTGATGTTCTTGCTCAGGTCTCACAGAAAGAGCAACAGGCTCCTTAAGATTTCTTGAAAATCCTAACTTGTGCCTTACAAAAAAGTATTAGAAGATCGCACTGTCAATGGCACAATAGATGGGTGAACCTGTTTAGATAAAGAAAGACCAGAACAGAAAATGTTCCTTCTTGGAGGATTTATCAGTGTGGCAAATTCTCCTTCATCCTCTTTACATTCAGAAGGAGAAATGGAGACATCTCAGGAGAAACTCTTATTGATTACAGATTTTCAGTATTGATTATAATGTGAATCTAGTACCAGTGAAAGGTGCTAAACTTGCAACCCACACTTTGACAAAACCTGAAAGAAGGAACAGTTTCTAGTCTAGTCCTTCCTTATCCAAAAAGGTTCATCCATGGTTTGAAAAGGTTACTACAGTCATACCTAGAGACTCCAACTGACCCTGTTGTATGAGGTACTGTAAAAATTCATAGCAGGAGATAAACCCTGCCCCAAAGCACTCAGTCTAAATTACAGTGGGTGCATACATGTGTACATGTGTGTAATGTATACATTGTGTAATGTAATGCATTGTGTGCACTGAAAATGTGATGAGTGTGACAGAAGAGGAGCAACCTTGTGGAGTCTTGCTGACTGTGACCACAGACTACAATTCCCAGAGGCACCTGGAAGCAGGAGGATGAAGTAAGGAGAAACTCTGCAGAGCCCTGTTGCTGGACTACAAATCCCAGAAAACCCTGGGGGCAACAGGAAGATGAAGTGATCTCTGTGCCAGGGTGCCCAAGGGCTATGGTGCTTGATGCGAGACAGACTGACGGAGAGGGAAGCACCTGCACAACACAGATGAACTATAGACCATCTGCACATGGTCCCCGACCTACAGACCTGCACAGAGCAACTCTGAACTAAAGGCTGGTTCTTGGGAACATGTCTGGAGGTGGGCAGAGGACCACCTGACCACTAGCTGTGGTCTGGAGGTGGGCAGAGGACCACTGACCAATACCTGTTCACTTGCCCTCTAAGCGTGTGTTGTTCTACTTTAAATGCCTGTGTACCTGTATTTGTCCCTTCCCATTGGCCTGTTGCCCTGTGACCCTAATATCTAGGACACACGGTATAAATTAAATCCCTCATTGGCTGTGGTGATTTTGTCTGATGATGCAGGGGTTTGTTACATGTGCAGTTAGGGAGAAGCAATAAACTTTGGAGCACTATGAGTCAACATAAACTGCTCCTGAGCACAACATCTGCACATATGCCCAGGACAGCAGCAATTTGAGCTGGGATGGAGCAGTCCCATGCTGGCAGGGGATACCAGGGGTTAGCCCCAGGCTCTGGGTGGCAGTATCAGGTGGTGGAGGGGCTGGCAGGGGCTGGGTGTCTCTTCCACAGGTGGCTGGGCTGACCAAGCACAATTTGTGCCATAGTCAGCATCTACATGTGTTTCAATGCAGTCTTTTACTCCACCATAGGATAGTACTGTCCCCGACAGTACTATCTTATGGCAGAATTAATTAGTTTACTATGCCCTAATACCAGTGCATGTGTAGACTGTGGCATATTACTGCAGAGCTAATTAGTCTACTCCACAGTAAAGTGCATGTGTAGATGTACCCAATGAGGTCTTCCCCTCTGTGCTACAAGTACACCTCATCCTAGATTTTAGTGAGACAACCAGAAGGCAGCTTCGCAATGTAAAATGACAGAACAATCTCTTTCCTTCTCTGTAACAGCAAGATAGTTACCAGTTAGGACCAAATATCATTGTCTTTTTAGTGTCAAGGACATTTCTTCAGGAGGAGCAAAATCCTACTTCACCTGCTATACATGTAAGTTGCATCACACCAAGTCCCAGGGAAATTCTTTCTTGTTTCCCAGATGTGTAAGTGGCACTGTGTCACTCATACATAATTGGCATCAAATTTCACCCTGCTTGACTAGGCTTGGCTGACCAAGGCATCCAAGATACTTAGGTAGCCATGTAATCTGAATCTGCCTATGGACATGCATAAATTCTTTTTAAATGTCCAAAACTAGTATCAGACAGAAACCACAACTAGTGTTAGTGGAGGATGGCCCACCTCTCTTTTAGCCCATTAGTTCAGTGCAGGGGTGGCCATCCCATGACATGCATTCCACCAATGTGTGGGATGCAAGTCCCAAGCCAGCAGTAAAGGGAAGCTCAATCAGAAAGGAAGCAGCAGAGCTCAAGCATGGAGCTGAGTGGGGAGCAATGTGCTGCATAATGTTGTGAGATTTCAGGTATCACCCTAGGAGTCATGTTAACCCTTCCCTGGCCTTGGAGCTGTCCTGGAGTTCAGGGCTTTGGATCCTTGCTAGTCATATAAACCTGTTGTGGTTGTGGAGGCAGGGAATGGTTACTGTGACATCACTCTCACAGTAGCTTCTGTCCCTTCTCTACTCTGTGGGGCTGGAGGCTTCAGCCTCACTGCCTCCATTCCTGCTCTTCATGGTACAAACTCCATCAGGGTGCCTCTGGTGGGGTGGGCATCAGAGCTACACTTGAGGAAGGGGTAGGACTTGACTTGGCATACCTGCCAAAAGGTTGGCCAGCATTAGCCTTGTCATTAGGTCACTTACCCAAAGAGTAGGAGGCCTAGGATCTAGATCACCTTCAGCCCAAGTGAGTTTGAAACCTCTCCTGAAAAGAAGATTTTCCTGGGTTCTGGCTTCTGCTCACAGTGCATCAAATGACTACAATCTAAAGAAAGCACCAGGTCCAGGGACTAGCTGTAAGGTACCATTCTTTTCAGGGCAAGATCATAGAGTCAATATTCCCATCTACTTTCTCTCCCTCTGACCCTACATATCTTCCTCAATTGACTGCCCAGTAGTCCAACATCAACAGAAGGGATGGAGGGTACTTTTGTCCCTTCCTAGTTCATGGTCCGATAGTTCGAGAACTTTTCTGGGAAGTAGGTTCAACACCCCCTCACCACGGTCACTGGCAAATCAGTCTTTCTGTGGAGATAAATACTGTATCCAATTACAATCCAGCCCCTCCTTCATAAATGCTGGACTGAAGCATCTTTGTTACAGGAAAATTCATAACGCTGGTTAGAAAGAAGCTGTTGATGTCAGTGTCCAAGACAGGTTTCTCTTTATCTCTTTGCAATGTCCTATTAATTCTTCCATAGGATTTTCCTATAGTAAGTCAAAGCAAGAGCACAATTAAAAAAAAAACCCACTATCCTGCTGGTTTCTTAAAAAACAGTTGTGTGGTCTCCACTGCTTATGAACAGACCAGAGAAGAAACTTCATGAATAGACAGCTCTACAATAACAAATTAGTGTTCATGTGGGTGGAGGGGAGGTGGGGTTTAGCCTCTAACCAGGTATACTCTCCTTTCCTTCTGTATGTCAGATTGTTCCGCTTGATAGTATAATGGTATTTTCCGACTCTCTCCTGCCACGTCTCGGGTAATATTCAATGTTCGAATATTCTCCTGTTATAAGTCAGGAGGTGTTAATTATTATCTACTGTCATAATAGTTCACAATCTATAATGAGAAAAAGGATGCCTTTTATGACACACCTTAGCTTCCCCTTTTTCTCCTCTTTATAGGGCAACTTAATTTGTCAACCATTAATTTGAAATTACAGCCTTACGTCAACCAGTTCTGGTTTACAATGTCCTTTATTTATCAATATTTAAACTTACATCCATTATCGTCTTGCACTGATCAAGGGTATCCTTACTCATTTACATCAAATAACTCTGAATTTCAACTTAAGCAGAATCCGACTCGGACCTTAATTCAACTTAACTGAGTTACTTCTTGTCTGTCACTCTTGGCGTCAGTCCTATCTTTGTTGCCTTGGGTTCTATTTATTTTCTTTTTACTTTGTTTCCTTTTGGGGCATGGTCCCTCTTCCTGGGGACTTGTAGTGACTTCTTCCTCAATCGCTTTTTCCTTTCTCTCTTGTTTATGTTCAGAGCTTGCCTGACCCGCAGAGTGACACCCTATGAACAATAACAACACCCCAGTCCCGATATCCTCAAAAGGGGAAGAGGATTCCCATCTCCATTTTCTTCTTCTCACAGATTACATGTCTACCTGCTCTTGTTGGAGCTTCTCCCTCTTTTTTAGTCCTGAATGTCCCCCTTCTCTCCTTTGGGGGTCTCCTCTTCTTTGGCGTTTTTCTCTCCCCTCTCCAGTTTTGTTTTTTTCCCTGACAGATCTGTGCCTCTCCCTCTCTTACTGCTCCTCTCTAGCCCCGCCCCTCTCCCACAGCTCACCCAAGCATCGCAGAGCAGCTGCTCCGGAATCTCCATTCTCTGCTTGGTCCTGTACCTTCTTTTTGTTCTTCCAGTGCCTCTCCTGCTAGGATTCTTTTATTTATTTCCACTCTCTCTCCACAATGTGACTGTGGAAAATAAAGAGATCTCTCTTTAAGGCTTGGAGGAGGTTATGGTATACAAAGGAAAAGAATATTTAGAATTGTGAAACTTTCTTTAGTAAGGCTGTCTTTTAATTACCCAGTGGAACGATAAAATCCTAGCACTAAAAATGTGTCTTTACAAATCTCTAGCTGAAGTAATTAGCCCCGTGCCTGGCTCTCCTGAGGGATTGCTCCTGCCTTCTTTTCAGATTACTTACCCAAACAGAAGTGAAATCACTCCTACATTTGACAGTATGATATAAAATATCAGATGAAGCTGTTAAGATATCATTGCATGCAATGGGTTTCTTCAGAGTATGTGTCTGCTTTTTTCAATACAAGTGTTAGAGCTAAACAAATAATTCACAACCAAGGGTTGATGTGATGAATCTCACTTCTTTTTCTGGTCTTGGACCTTTCTGGAAAGAACATAATCAGGAATTTATTGACCATTCAAATTATTTAATTGCATTGTTCACAACTTGTGTCTTTTTCATGGATGGCTTTTTGAGCTAAGTTGCTTAGCAATGAGTTGCCCTATGCATCACATGGTAGTTGGGGGGGGGGGGGGTTCTCTTACTGGTAAAGAACAACACAAGTGAATATTTAAGTGAGAAAGCCAAAAAATTTTTCACAGAAAAAAACCTGTGTGTCGCAGGGCACCCCGGTGCCTGCTCCTAGAGAGGAGAAACTGCCAGGGAGAGAGCCCTGGCAGAGCCAATTGAGCACAGCTGCAGGTTGCCAGAGCAACTAAGCGGAGCCAGCTGCCTGTAGAGGGCAGGGCCTGGCCCTTATGAAGCCTAGGGCTGAAGCCAGGCTAGCAGTTCTCTGCCAGCAGCCTGGGAGGCAGGAGCTCTGGGAGTGAGGATGTGGAAAGGAGCCTAGCAGCAAGTACCATGGTCATATGGAGCAATGTTGTGATGGCCATAGGGCTTCGGGTTTGAGTTACAGCCAGACGGCTTGAGCTTGCATTTGTGTTACAGCCTAGGGGCTTGTGGGTTTGCTTTGACGTTGTGATATTACACCCGGAGGCTTGGGTGAGGCTGTAGGGGTTGGAGGAGGCCTCAATCATAGGGACCCCAGAGAGTGTGGGGTGCCCTAGCGCCAAGAGGGCGCATTAATTTCACAGCACCAGTGAAGGCGCAGCTTGCACGCCAGCGCGGGAGCAACTGGCGGCGAGGAGCGCGGCCAGTGGGTCGCGGGCGCAACCAGTAGGTTGCAGACGGGGGGACATAGACCCCGGATCGAGTGCGGGGTACATAGACCCCAGCCCCAGAGCAAGGGGCGATTTCATTGCGAAGCCCAGGGTGGGCACGGCGAGCCCCAAAGAGGGGGAGCGCCATACTGAGCAGCCCTGGAGAGGGGCAATTACTGAGCAGCCCTGGAGAGGGGCGATAGTGAGGAGCCCGAGGCGGGCATGCCCTAGAGCGGGGCGATATTGAGGAGCCCGAGACGGGCATAGCGAGCCCGGCCGCAGGCTAGTGCGGCAACACCCCTCAGACCGAGGCAGGGTGCTGTGGTTGCCCCGAGAAGACAGGGAGTAGCAGCGCGGTGAGCCGGGGTCAGAGAGGGTACCCGTGCGGTTGGCCGGAAGTGCCGGGGCCCGCTAGGGAGTCCCTGAGCGGGACCACACCATCAGGGGAGGCCCAGTGAGAGGCTGGGTACGAGAGAAAGCCCAGAGTGGGCTAGATCATAGAGGAGGCCCGGGAAGCGGGCGTACAGACATACCAACGTCTATTACATCTGCGAGGCTTGGGGCATGGTATCAAGGGAGGTTGGAGCCACACATAGCCCATAAGGCTAGGGTGTCCGGGGAACACCCACCGTTTCGGGAGACCCCCAGGGGGTCCGGAAGAACCACGGGGACAGAGGTCCCGAGTAGCCATGCCCAGGGAGTCATAGGCAGCCTCCCTATTACATTTTCCAACAAGACGTGGTGGGCGAGAATTGGAGGGTGCCTTGGGCCGGCGTGACATGGAGCGAGGGACCTCAAGGAGATCACGGCCCTCCGAGAGGACCCCGCCGTGACACTGTGGTTTTCTCATGTTTATTTGACAGACACTTCCACAAAAACTCGTTTTTTTTGTTTATGTAGAGAAATGAGTACCTTATGACACTGCCTCCTGCACATTTAATGTTAGATCCTCAAAGGTAAGTTTCTCTTTAGCTATGGGCAGGTGTTATGAACTCTTTCCTTAAAACTAATTTATCATTGGTTTTAGGAAGAAAGAAATGTGGGATGGTAGTGGGGTTTTTGAATTAAGGTACTTTATTTTATCAATCTAAACCAAATCTGTATGTAAACTTACCATATCATGCAGCAATGTCTACAAGCACCTCATGCTTCTCTGTGTGGCCTGCTTCCTAAGGAAGTATTGTAGCTATATCTGCATAATGCTTCAGGCAAGCTAGTCAGCCTGCTACAAGTAACTAATTGGTACCTCATACGTCTCATCCTTTTGTTAACTACAGGACAAATGTAGACTAATCTGTAAGTATTTCATATTCTAGTAAATGCAGTGGCACAGAAAACAGATCAGGGCTGTCCAAATTTAGAATGACAGGGGGCCACATACCACACAGGGCCCTGCCATGAAATCAGCACACCCTCCCCCAGCTGGTGAACTGTGGCTCATGCCATCCATACTACACATTCCCATGGAGTCTTGTTGCAATGAGCAAGTCGTCCCCCCACTGTAGAAGTGCTCCAGGTTCTCTCTTGTTGTGGGTTACTTGGGCTCTACCTCCCTAACCCACCACCAAGGACCAGGACAGGAAACAGAAACTGGAAGAAGACAGGGAGCCTGGAGACCCCAGCAGCAACAACAGTGAGGATGGCAGTGGGGAGCAGGTCCTGGCATGGACTGTAAATTAGAGAGATGAGTTGGACAGCCATGATGTTGACAAACAGCTGTGACAGCAGCTGCGTTAGTTAAAAACAAAACAAAACAACCCCCCTCCAACCTCATGTTTTTAAATCTCTGCTCCCCTGATAGGTTTTCAAAAAATAATCCCCCTTACTTTCTGTGGGATGTATTTTATTCCCACAGAACAGACTGCTTCTTATTAATTGTGCATGCATCTGTATTACAGTATGAATAGAACAGCTTATCCTCAGGGGCATCAGAAAGGAGAAGAGTTCATAGCAATACAATTGGCTCCAGTCACCAATACTTAACAGATACTTAATACTTCCCTTAAATAGCCCACTTATGGCATCCATGGTGTTGAAAAATTAGAGGGGATTCAGACAAAGGCCATGTGACTGACTGAATGATGTGAAAACAAGACTTACAGTAAAAAATGCCTGAGGATCAAGTTGTTTACCTCAGGACTACTCAACTCCTAGCTCATGGGCTGGATGTGGCCCACAGAGCCATGTCATCTGGCCTGCAGGGCTCTCCATGGGTCTGAAAATTTGGCATTGGGGAGCCATGGCAGTATTCAATTGCCACTCCCCTGTTGCCAAATTTCTGGGCCCATTTTAGGCTCTGGGAGTGGAATGAGACATGCAGGTGAAAGCCCACTGTGCCCCCGCACCCCAAAGGAGCCACGTGACCAGAGTCATGCAAACAGGCTGCACAAACAGGCATGCTTGTCTGCCCGGCACACAAGTTAGTGAGGAGTTTGCGCAGGAGGGTGCGCGGGAGGGCCCAAGGCCCTGCCTGTGAGGCCCCTTGGGTAGGCATTCCCAATCATAGCCGGCCTACCAGCGGCATGCCACAGATGGGCACACACCGCAACCTGAGGGTCCCCCTGGTGCCTGCAGCCTCTCCACTCTATCACCACAGAGGCTTCCACCCAGGCAGAGCCCATGGTTCTGAGCTCTGGGGTCCAGGAGTATGGCCACCTCCCCTTGTGAGGTCTGCTCCCTTTTGGGGTCTCGGGCACACCAGCTGGAGGAGCTGCAGGCCACAGTCCAAAGACTGAGTGCCATCAGGGATTGACTCCTACTGCCAGGCCCTGCTCCCCTGGGAGATGGAGAGTAGAGCAGTCTCCCTCCAGGACAAGGGAGGACTTGGGGACTTCCCATTCTGTCCACCCAAGGGAGGACTTGGGGACCTCCCATTCTGTCCACCCAAGGGGTTGGATTAAGGAGGTCAAGGGCCCCAAGGCCTGCCGCAGCAACGTCCCTGCCCCACTGGAGCTTTGCAATAGGTATGAACCTTTTGCAACCCCAGAAGAGCCTGCTAAGCTGCCAGCTCCTGCAGGCAACACAGGCTGTACTGCAGCTACCACCCCTGCTCTCCCTAAGATGAAACACAAAGTGTTTGTTGTGGGAGACTCCATCCTGAGGGGGACTGAGGGATAATCTGCCATCCTGACCCCTTAGCCCCAGGAAGTCTGTTGCTTCCTGGGAACCTGAATCCGAGACATTGCAGAGAAGATCCCTGAACTCCTCCACCCCACTGACCACTAACCTATGTTCCTTATCCATGTGGGCACCAATGACACAGCTCGGAGTGCTCAAAGCTGGGTCATGAAGCACTACCGGCAGGCCCGGATGAGCTCCATCTGAGGGTGCTGAAGGCACTGGCCGACATCATTGCAGAGCCACTGGCAGGAATATTTGAACACTCGTAGTGCACGGGTCAAGTCCTGGAGGACTGGAAAAGGGCCAACGTGGTCCCCATTTTCAAAAAGGGGAGGAAGGAGGACCCAGGCAACTATAGGCCAGTCAGTCTCTCCTCCATCCTTGGCAAAGTCTTTGAAAAAATTATCAAGGCTCACATTTGTGAGAGCCCGGCAGGACAAATTATGCTGAGGGGAAATCAGCATGGGTTCGTGGCAGGCAGATCGTGCCTGACCAATCTAGTTTCTTTTTATGACCAGGTTACGAAACGCCTGGACACAGGAGGAGGGGTGGATGTCGTATACTTAGACTTCAGGAAGGCCTTCGATACGGTATCCCACCCCATACTGGTGAACAAGTTAAGAGGCTGTGACTTGGATGACTACACAGTCCAGTGGGTGGCGAATTGGCTGGAGGGTCGCACCCAGAGAGTTGTGGTGGATGGGTCGGTTTCGACCTGGAAGGGTGTGGGCAGTGGGGTCCCGCAGGGCTCGGTCCTTGGACCGATACTCTTCAATGTCTTCATCAGTGACTTGGACGAGGGAGTCAAATGTACTCTGTCCAAGTTTGCAGATGACACAAAGCTATGGGGAGATGTAGACACGCCGGAGGGCAGGGAACAGCTGCAAACAGATCTGGACAGGTTGGACAAGTGGGCAGAAAACAACAGAATGCAGTTCAACAAGGAGAAATGCAAAGTGCTGCACCTAGGGAGGAAAAATGTCCAGCACACCTACAGCCTAGGGAATGACCTGCTGGGTGGCACGGAAGTGGAAAGGGATCTTGGAGTCCTAGTGGACTCCAAGATGAACATGAGCCGGCAGTGTGACGAAGCCATCAGAAAAGCCAGTGGCACTTTATCATGCATCAGCAGATGCATGACAAATAGGTCCAAGGAGGTGATACTTCCCCTCTATCGGGTGCTGGTCAGACCGCAGTTGGAGTACTGGGTGCATTTCTGGGCGCCGCACTTCAAGAGGGATGCGGATAACCTGGAGAGGGTCCAGAGAAGGGCCACTCATATGGTTAAGGGCCTGCAGTCCAAGCCCTATGAGGAGAGACTAGAGAAACTGGACCTTTTCAGCCTCTGCAAGAGAAGGTTGAGAGGCGACCTTGTGGCCGCCTATAAGTTCATCACAGGGGCACAGAAGGGAATTGGTGAGTATTTATTCACCAAGGCGCCCCCGGGGGTTACAAGAAATAATGGCCACAAGCTAGCAGAGAGCAGATCTAGATTAGACATTAGGAAGCACTTCTTCACAGTTCGAGTGGCCAGGGTCTGGAACGGGCTCCCAAGGGAGGTGGTGCTCTCCCCTACCCTGGGGGTCTTCAAGAGGAGGTTAGATGAGCATCTAGCTGGGGTCATCTAGACCCAGCATTCTTTCCTTTCCTGCTTATGCAGGGGGTCGGACTCAATGATCTATTGAGGTCCCTTCCAATCCTAACATCTATGAATCTACAGGGATTTGGGAGTGGGCCTTAAGGGGTTGGGGGTGCAAGTGGTGTTCTCATCGATCCTCCCAGTCTCGGGCTATGGGCTCAGGAAGGAAAGTTGGATCCAAGTAGTGAACCAAAGACTGTGGCACTGGTGTCATCAGGAAGGTTTTGGCTTCCATGACCACAGTCCACTCTTTGGAGAAAGAGTGGCAGTGAGCTGCTGGGAAGGAATGGCCTCCACCTCTCTCCACTGGGGAGGAGGCTCTTCTCAGCCAGACTGGCTGACCTGCTCCATTGGGTTTTAAACTAAGCCTGCCAGGGGATGGGGGGACTACCGCCACTGCTGGCCCACTGAACAACCATTGCAAAGCCAGCAGACCAAGGCACTTAAGGGAGCCCACCCCTGCCCCAGCTCTGTAATAAACTGTAGGCAAGGCAATGGCCCCGAAGGAGACACGTGTGCCTATACACAAATGCCAGGAGATTGGGGAATAAATAATTATGATGTCATAGGGATAATGGAGACCTGGTGGGACTCCACCTATGACTGGGCCAGGGTTATAGATGGCTATACCCTGTACAGGAGAGATCAAGTGGACAAAAGGGGAGGGGGGGTAGCTCTCTCTGTCAAGGATATTTATCTTGCTGGGATCCTGTGATCCCTGCTGACTTCCAGCCCCTGGGGCAGGGGACTGGACTCCATGATCCTGCAGGGTTCCTTCCAGCCCTAGTGTCTATGAAATCTAAAATCTTTTAAGTCTATGTGGAGCCTTGCAGCCCAGATCATGTGGTCCTGAGTGCCAGATCAGGCATGTGGGACCTTGGAAGCACAGAGCCTGATATGGGTGCACAGGGCCAGGGCAGCACAGGGCTCAAACCATGTGCATGTGGCAGGTTGGCACAAAGCAGAATCCAGGCACTCTGAATGCAATTCAGGTGGTGCAAGGTAGGATACAGGCATGCAGGGTTTGATTTGGGTGCTGACCTGAGGAACCAGCCCATGGACCAGCCCTGCATCATGTATCTAGTCTGTGGTACCAAGAGTTTGAGCACCACTGATCTAGTTTATCAAAGAGGGTTAAGGAGAATAAAAGTGATATAGAATTAAACAGCTGGACCATAAAGATCATCTTATCCAACTCTGCATGCATGTAGGAATGCCACTTCTAAACTATTCATGATTAATACTTATCCAAACTTGGTTTTTTAAACCTCCAATGAAGGAGATTCATCTCCCCAGGGCTGCCAACCATTAAGTTATCCCCCATTCTGCATTTGCATTTTTTATTCTTCTTCTTAGGTGTAGCTTCTTGCATTTATCGGTATTGAACTTCACTCTACCTTCTCTATTCCAGCTTTCCAATCTATCAAGATCCTATCAGAGGGCTCTAATAGGATTTTACAGGGCTCTTCAGTCTAGCAAACCAAATTATAATAAAATTAATTTGCTGGAAGGCTATTTTAGATTCAAAATAATAAGCGCAACTTTAACAGTGAGCATAATTAATCATTGGAACAACTTAGCAGCGCTAAATTCTACATCACTGGCCCTTTTAAAACTATGATTACATACTTTTAGATATTTAGTTCAAACTAGTTCTCTCATTCAGAGAAGTTCTATAGACTGTTTTGTACAGCTGATCAGACAAGCTGCCTGGGCAATTATAGAATCTCTTTCATTGGAAGATTTCAAGAAAGGGATGGATGAACATTGGTCTGAATAGCAGATTCTGTATTTGTGTAGGGGGATAGACTAGCTGCTTTCAGTCTATTAATCTATATGCACGTCTTTCTATCTGTGTTGAGAACTAACATCACATTCATTCATACCTTTATAGGGCACTGCCACTTCCAGCATTTGTCCTGTAGTCTGTACTCTGAGCAACTTAGAGCATATAGAAGGTTAGAATGTGACCCCGCTCCCACAATAAGAGAGACAGCTTAGCCAGAGCAAAACACTCACAAAAATACTCCTAAATGGACATGGCTTTTTTGTAGTGAACGTTACATAAATCAATCTGGTAGTATCTGTGCATGTTATTTGCATTATGTCCTTGCATCAGGAAGGGAACTAGTTTCTCTAGCCAGGTTCACACCCTATAAATTTGATAGAGCTATTTCCAGAACACTGGTTTGTGAATCTGTCCTTTGTAGCTGAGTCTGTAATGACCGGCATCCTGTTCCTTGATGAAAGGTCACTGTGTCCTGACCCTGTTAGCTCAACCTCTGTCTTTTAGAATCAAATTAAATTATGTTTCCCATGGTCTGCAGGAGGAACACGCAGTGAAGCAAAACAGACAGTGGGACAAACTCTGCAATTCATAGGTTTTTCAGCATGCCTCTTAGAATAAACTCAACTGCAGTTAGTAGAGTTTCTCTAGATTGACAGTAATATAATCGACAGCAGAATTTGATTCACAGATCCATCCTCCCAGGGACCTCTGTTGAGCAGTTTCTCAAGTTTCATTGGCCTCTGCCCACAAACATGTTTCCTGCTGCCATCCCCATTATCACCATAAGATTTAGTGTTCTTGTGACAATGAAGGAAAGGAAAGCTTACCTTATGCATTGCATGAGGCATTATTGACTGCCAATTTGGTGGTACTGTTTTGCAGGAGTGTTTTACATTTTTTATTTTTGCATGATTACCTACATTAAGTAGATAATAATTAACAGAGGATGAATAAGATTTCTGCCACTCTGAGTATTAAATTTTGCCACAACAAATGAAAACATAATCATTACATAGCACCCTTATCTGTGGAACATGCATGGTTAGGACAATAGCGATTTACTGATAGTCACAAGCTCATTTAACTACCGAGAGACAAGCAAAAAACATTTGTGACTGATGTGACACAACAGTTACTTTGCATATTGAACTGATTCCTTACAACACTGAAAGCAAAGTACACTATGCCTCCTCCACTGGTTTATGACCAGGGAGCCAGAAAATATTTCAATTGGCTGTGTAGTGTAGCAACCCTTGTAAAAGAGAAGAGATCAAGTATAGTTTTAATTTATATAAAATGGATTCTTTATTTCAGCTTCTGGGCATGAGATGCAATGGCTAAGTGTTTCATGTTTCCCTCTAGTACAGGGTGGGCAGTTATTTTGGGCAGAAGGCCACTTACTGAGTTTTGGCAAACCATCGAGGACTACATGGGTAGCCCTGCCCCTCGACAGGTGCCCCACCCCTGATCACTATCTTGGGACCAGAAGTCCCACCCCTCAACCCCTGACCTTTGCCACCAGAAGTCCCTCCCCTTCCCCCCCAGATTTACTCCTTTCAGCAAGGGGTTTTGCCATCTCTGAACCAGAAAAATACCAAACTGTATTCTAAAAATCAAACATATACTACAACATTCATCAATTTCTTTTAAAAAAAAAAATTGTCCTGATTTACATGTTTGTGTAGTGTAAATAGAAGTGAGTGTAATAGCTTCAAATTAAGTCTTACTCTTGTATATTATGGGACAGTGTAGGTGGGAGGGTGGGTATAGGTTTTGGGGTATGTGGAGTGTGGGGGGGTTTGTGGGGGATGGATAGGTGTGGGAGTGTGTGTGGTGGGTAGGTTGTGAGTGTGTGGGGATGGTTGTGGCTTGGGTGGAGGGGGATAGTATGCCCACAGCCTGCCCCACCCCATGGCAGGCAGAGCCCCCACCAGCACTCCTGCAAGCCCAGGCTCCACACTCTTGCCCCTGGCACAGTTCCCATGCTCCTGCTTATTGCCACTTGTCCCGCCACTCCTGCCCTTCTCCTGCCAATTCCCTGCCCCCTGCCCCAGTCCCAGTCCTGCAGCTGGGAACTACATGATGCCAGAGAGTGGCAGGCAGGGGGGGGGAGCGGGGAAATGGCTGTGGCAGGATGGGGAGAAGGAGCAGTGAGTGGGTGCGTGGAGCACAGCAACAGCCAGGCAGAATTGCAGGGCCCATACCAGTGCACTGGACCAGTGCTAGCAGGGCCCAGAACAGGATGGCAGGAGAACAAGGTCCAGGCTGTCAGGGGCTCTATGGAACTGGGCTGTGATGCTCAAGCAAGGAAAGGAGGGAGGCAGCCTGGTTCCATAATGCCCCTGGCAGCCTGGATCCACACTGCTGCCACCCCATTCTGGACCCCACTGGTACTGGGCTCATAGCACTGGTGCAGGTCCCGCACTCTTACCTGGCTGTCTCTGAACTCTGCACACCCACTCACTGTCCCTTCCCCCTGCCTGCTGCAGCCATTTCCCCATTTGTCCCCCACCCACCTGCTTGCTGGCTCTGATCACCTGTGGTTCCCAGTTGCAGTGCCAGGACTGCATGAGCCAGCCCAGCTGGCCCTGAGGAGTGGGGCAATCACCCACAGTCCTCCCATGCCTCCCTCCACCCCCTCCTTCTTATTTGTATTTCCCTCAGCGCAGGGAGTCAGGAGCAGTCCCAGGCCAGAAGCCTCCAGAAGCCCCTACTAGGCAGAGGCTTCTGGATGGGGCCAGGCTGGACTTGATGCTCCAGCTGTTTAGTTCTGCCACTGGCTCCCCCTGGGTCCTACTGCCCCAGGCTTTGACAGGCAGCCAGCACAGATAAATATTACTTGTCTAAAAATTTTAGGGGCCCCATGGGCCAGATAGAATGGCTTGGTGGGCCATATCTAGCCCACAGGCCATATTTTGCCCACCCCTGCTCTAGTAGATGGCTCAAAATAAGTGCCTGCAGTTACAGTATGCTCATTATATTAGCTTGAGTGGTAGAACTTCGTGCATCCAAGGAAGGTTCTATCCTTCCAGTGACAGCTTATAGTAAAAGTTGTTAAAAGAACCACATTGGAAATTGTTGTTTTCCCAGGTTCTCCAGCTCACATATCAACAAAGACAAGTGAGGTCACTGTATAGTGTTTCCTTAAGTGCTGAAAAAACAGTCATGGAAAGCATTGCTGAGTATCTACTTAAGGGTCTTTATATAATCTGCCCATAAAGGATCAAGACAAGGGAATTATAAGACAAGACCGGAGGTACACTGAAAACCTGATTGTCCATTGGGCTAGTGCTATTAAGCAAGGCCAGTTTCTATACACAACTACACATGAAGGATTGATGTGGATCACATTCAACTATCTGTAACTCACCAATCTGGACAAGCAAGTAGGTACCCAATCAATCATAGCTGGACTCACCAGGGCCACCTTCAAAATGAGTGTAGAGAAAAACTTCAAACTCACTAGGCTTGAATTTCATTTTCTCTGTATTGAACTTCACTCTACCTTCTGTATTTCAGCTTTCCAATCTATCAAGATCATATTAGAGGGTTCTAAAAGGATTTTACAGGGTTCTTCAGTCTAGCAAACTCCTTTAACCTTCTTTCTTCCTTGGGGGGTGGGATCTCTTTAGCTCATGGGTGGGCTCATTGTTGTGGCTGAGGTGCCAGGGGGGCCTGAGGGGGGTGGGGCACCAGTGGTAGGGGCACCCCTTTTTTCCTGTGGGACCTGCAGATGCTCTCCCTGCCTGGCCCATGGGGCACTCATGATGCAAGTGCCCCGAGGCACAGCACCAGAGGCACCTCAGGTCCCCCTGCATATAGAAAATCCTCACAGGGGCCCCCTGATAAGGAATTACCAGGCACCCCTCAGCCTCCAGCTCTGCTCCCGCAACCAGCTGGATCATGACCTGGTGACAGAACGAGCACATATGGCGGAGGCCAGGATCTTGGCACCCTAGTGAGAGGGCCACCACCGGGGAGATACCTCTCCCCAGAGTTTGGAGCTGGGGGAGCAGGTCCCAATTAGGGATATAGGGAAGGATGGAGCTGACCCCCTGGTCACCAGCTCTTCTAGAGCCTCGAGGGGGACGTACTCACCCTCCACAATGAGCCCCCTCTCCACCATCTTTTGTGCAGTGGCCTCCAAAGCAAGGAAAAAGACCCCCTTGCCATGAAAACAGGAGGCCACCATGATCTTGGGGGTCCCCACTACCCAAGCCAGGGCCTGCACCCAGGTCTCAAAGTGCAGGTTCTCTAACTTGGGCAGTTGGCACTTCACCCCATGCCTGCGGGTGAGTGCCAGAAAGGGGCCCCACTGTCTGAGCTGAAAGGGCCAGTGGTGGAGGCTCTGAGCCCCCGAGCTTTAGGTCTCCTCACAGCTGCCTGTGCATAGCTGCAGTTCCCCCCCCCCCAGGGGGCCACATTGGTGGGGCCTGAGCTAGGGACAGGGACAGACTGAATGGGTTTGCTGGTGTAGTGTACCTGGTCCCCTCAGGCTCTAGTGGTCTAAGCTTCAGGGCAGGGCCCTTGCCCTTCCCACCACCAGCTGTGGAGGAAGCTGAAGAGGAGCCCTTCCCACTGCCCTTGCCCTTGGTCCCCAATGATGGGAGAGGGAGGTCAGAAACCCCTCAGGGGGGACGGGACTGGCCAGAGGAGACCCCCTGGTCCTGTTGGCTCCCTACTGGAGTCCTACCTGCCCCTGCAGCAGAGGTTGCAGGCTTCTCCACCCCTGGAGAAGGGTGGTTGGATTCTGCCTCCGGCGTGGAAGCTGCAGGGGCATGCATTCCTTTGCAGGCTTGGCTCAGATCCAGACCCATAGTGGGGGGCTGCAGGAAGCTCTGTGGGGACATCTGCCACCCCAGAAGGTTCCTGCCCTGCCATTGTTTCACATGAGGGCAGGGAAGACGATAAAGAAAAACAAAACATCCCATGGGGCTAGTTAATCTAGTAGGGACAGGCTGGGGTTGTGGGGCAGAAGGGGGATAGGGAGGAAGGGGGCTGAAGCTCACTGAGCCATAGCCCCACAGGAGAAAAACTGGGAGGCCTATGCTTTGAGAATGTGGGGGAGGGGGAAAATGCACACACAAGGGCTGGGGAAACTTGAGTTGGTTTACTCAGCCACACAACAAACACCAGGTCAGGGGGAGTGGACCACAGGACTTACCACACAAAGGCAAAAAGCACACAGGGAAGGCTGCTGAGGCAGGTGTAAAAGATGGCTGGAGCAGTGGAGGGGTTCTGTTTGTGGAAGATCTGTCCAGAAGCCACTCAGGCCTCCAGCTTGTCACTCAGTAGCAGAGCAGTTGGCAGGAAGACAAATCAGGATCAGATACAGTGAGGTAGCTGTGGGGGAGGGCAGGAGAAGTCAGTCAATTAGGAAGTGATCCAGTGCAGGTGTGGTGTCAGGTGGTGCAGTGGGGAATCTCCCTCTCTCCTGAGAAGGGGCAGCAGCAGAAACAACAGTGGCAGCAGCAACAGCAGCAGTGATGGTAGGAGCCATCCAGTTCAGCCACTCAGGGTGTGCCTTTGGTGAAAGTGGAAGTGAAAGTGGGGGTGGCCTGCGAAGGCACCTGAGGAAGGAAAGGTTCCTTTAGGCTCCAGCAATGATGGTGGGAGAGGGGTGCACAGGGAGTGCAGGCTCCTTCCCCAGGCTGTCCCCTGACCATGGCTTGGTGGCAGGCTGGGCGGCAGACCGGAACAGGTATGCAGAAGCTGGAGTGCAGTGCTGGGGTGTTGTGCAGTGCAATGGGCCCCTTACTGATTAGGGTAACAGTGTGCAGAAGAGGACCCCCACTGGATCACGTCACTGTCAGAATGGCTAGAATCTGGAACCAACTTCCAAGTGAAGTGGTGCTGGCTCCTACCTTGGAGGTCTTTAAGAGGAGGCTAGATGAACACCTTGCTGGGGTTGTTTGACCCCAGTACTTTTTCCTGCCAAGGCAGGGGGTCAGACTTGATGATCTGCTCAGGTCCCTTCCGACCTTACCAACTATGAACCTATGAATTTGCAATTGTGCAATTCTCACAGGAAATGCAAAACTGGGTGGACTTTGTGAAAAACAGTGGGGTCACTGCAAAAAAAAAAAAAATCCCTAAAAACAAAAAAACCCCAAACACATAAAATTTAAGTCAAGCACAAAAAAAGGTTGGAAGTCCTGCAGTCTTGGACCACAGGGGGAAGAGGGAACTCCTTTTTAAAATGTAAAGCGGGACACATGCTTGCCTCCCCTCCTGTCCTGCCTCTGCCGGCAGCATAGCTGGAACAGAGCCAAGTGAAATAGAGGCAGATGTGGGCTGCCCACTGCAGGTATGGGGCTCCTTGCCCTGCTGCCTTTCCCCTGGGAGCCCCACATCAGTTGCGCACCCTTGCCTGTCCAGTAGCAGTGAGGGGCACAGCTCCATGCCACCCCTGCTGCTGCTGGGCAGGCAGTGGGTGAGTCTCCATGGTGGTGTGGGGCTCCCAGGGAAAGGGCAGCAGAGTGAGGAGCCCTGAACCCACAGCAGACAGCCCATATCTACCCCTACACCATGCACATATCTGGGGGGGGGCATGTGCCCCGTCTCCCCTGGTGAACACAGTGGCAAAGAGCCTCCCCCGCCCTCGCTAATGCTTCATGCCCCCTAGATGAGCCACCCATGGCTCTGTCGCACTCCTGGCTCCAGGTCCCAGGCTCTGTGCACCATCCTGGCTGGGCAGAGCCCCCAGCCTCTGCCTCACTCCCTCACCATGGAGGCTGCAAACTGCCCCCCACCCCAACTTTTTCCACCTTCCTCCTAGGGTGACCAGCCATCCCTAATTGGATGGAACAGTCCCCGAATGAGAACCTCAAGTCCTATTTTCATGGAAGCTTGCAGCAGGGGGCAGGGAGACTGCAGGCAGCTTGCATTGGCATCCTGGGGCATCTGTGACAGGCAGTCAAAACACTGCACCTAGGTCTGCAGAGCCCCAGCCTGGTTCATTGTGCACATCCACCTGCTGCTGGCAAGAAGCTAGGCGAGGGCTCCACAGACCACGGTGCAGTCTCTCAGCTGCCTGCCACAGCCAGCCCAGGATCCCAGTGCAGCCTCCCTGCCTGGGGATGGCCCAAAACTTAATTACACCGATCAAACCAAGGGAAGCCATTAATCCATACTGAATAATGCATGAGTGAATGACTTTCCTGGGATTAATCAGGGTAATTAAACCTCAGTTTTGGACCCTCTGGTAATCTGCAGGGAGGGGTGGGATTCCCGGGGTCCCCTGTCCAACCAGAGTTGAGTGGGGGGGCCAACCATGCTCAGCCCATAAAAATGGTGGCCAGTCCTAGGATTTGTCTGTGAAACTGGCCAGTCACCTCCTTGACTTCAGTATAGATTATAATTCTATTATTTTATGTGTGTAAATGTTAGTGTGCCAGTCACATAACCATGACTAGAGATGTTAGAAACCAGCTCCTGTTTTAGCCACTGTAGCTGTGCTGCTGGCCAAGGGTGCTCAACATCCAGTCCATGGGCCAGATCCAGCACTGCCCTTCCCTCCTCTATCCCCGCTCCGGTGCTATGTCATGCAGCTCACAGGGCTTTCCACAGGTCTGTGATGCACCCAACAGAGCATAGCCTTGTGACCTAGATAGGGTGCTCAGCATGGCATGAGGGTCCTGGGCTAGATACTGGCATGGAGGGCTGGATGAAGGTGGTGCAGGGCCCTGGGGCCCAATCCTGGCACCTGGGTGGTATAGGACCGGTCCTGGTGTGCAACAGCCTTCTGACACCATGCAGGACCCATTGCAGGTGTGTGGGTCTGGCCTGCAGGGTCTGATCCTACCTGGGGACCAGCCCTGTGCCACTCTTCTAGCTCGCTGGGTCCAAAGGTTGAGCACCAATTGTTTAGGCTACTTGTGCAGGAAATAGATCTGGTTTCTACACCTCCCTGTCACCCATAGGGGATTTAAATATGTATGTCTGACTTCCCAGCACAGTACTCTAACCACCAGGTAGCAGCCTATGCATTATCCAGGCCTTGCTCCAGCCCTCTTTTGGAAGCTGGTCCCCTGGACCACCAAGAGAAGGAGATGTATTTGGCCAGGAAGAAGCAAGTGAGTTTGACTGCATGTGACTCACCATGACGACTGTTCCCTGTAGAAGCCTGTGTTCTAGCCAGAGCCCAGACCCCCAGTAAGGAAAAAATGTCCCTGCTACACTCCATCCATTTTACTCAATGGGTGCTAAATGCAAGGTGCAATGGCACCACTAAAAAAAAAAGCATGGAGAAGAAAATGAATAATGACTAACTGGTGGCATAATGGTTTAGACACTATTTTAAGAAGTCAGAGAAAATGAGCTACTTCTATAAGCAGTGCTATACCAGCAAAACCACAGCCACAGGTTCCACCAATGTAACTATATTGCTTTAGAAGCCGTATCTAGACTAGCCCTTAGAGTGATGATAATAATACAGTATCTTATAATGGTGCATGACTGATTTCTACAGGAAACTTCTTATTACCTGTTAAACACCAATGGTGAGCTTAAACATCAATGAAATACAACTGAAGGCAAGTATTCCTCCCAAGAGAACATATACCATAAAAGACAATAAATTATGAAATCTCCCCATGGCGTTGACCTGCACAATTTTCTACCCAAGTAAGATTAACAAATTGTTTCAATGTGATCACAGAACATGAAATAATAGAGGGACTATCAGATCTTTGATGATAACCTTTCATCAGCTTTCAAGTGCTCGACACTGCCAGCTATATAACATTCTGCATTTGGATATCATTGGAAGGCAGTTATTGGCTCTGGTTGATAATATAATGATCTCTGGGCATCTGAAAATAAATTATCCATTGTAAATTAAAAAGAGTGCTCTACATTGTTGGAATATCATAAATGAACCTACAAACCCAGAAGGAAACAAGACGCCAGCCAAGATCTTTCTAAAAGGAAGAATTCTCTTGATAAATAAATCTCTTAATAAAATACTTGCAATTAAACTAAAAGCCCTATCAAATGAAGCTTGTCACTCAGCACATTTACACTTAATTGACCATTCCCTGGTCCCTTTTCCGTGATAAACAAATTCATTCACAACAGATCAAGTTTCACTGACCCAGAAACCAGATGATAGTCAATCAACTAATTGACACAACAAAGACTTATATATATATTTTAAATTGTTTTATTAGAGCTCAAATGATTTTTAATAATACATAGGCTTCTTATAATAATGGACAGACTTCTTATATTCATTACTCTATTATTAACCCTTTCCCCCCTCCCCTTCCAGTTGCCTCAATGCTGAGAAAAATATGAAAGCAAAATTAGCAAAACCAAACCTGTCTATACGCTTTACCAAGGCAGAATAAGCAGGTTCTATGCAGAGGCACCTGTGGGGCCAGGCCAGCTGAAACACTGGCTACCATTCTTGCACTCCTTCTACATCAGCTTCTATGTCTGGTGCACCAGTCACCCACCCTTAGTTATACTCTTTATGCTTTATATACACTGCTTGTTGGATTCAACAGTACAGGAATGTCCGACCCCTTAGCCCAGAGACCTCTTGTTGCTCTCAAATGTAACTGTGTTACGAAGAAATGTCTATTTTACTCTTATTGGACATAAACCTGTGTTCCTTGAAACATGCCCTGTGACTGATAAACAGAGGACTCTAATCAGCTTCATCCTTATGAGGATGAGAGAGAGAGAGCCTCTCTAACTGTCTGCCATCACTTTACAAGCAGCCCCAAGTCCTGCTGTGGTGTAAGCCAGTGATGCTATAAGAACTTGCTGTCTGATGCCTCTCTCTTTCCTGCTGGCTGCCTGTATAAAGCAAGGAAGATAGAACAGCTCTGAATGCTACATTGCCTCTTGCTCTGCCAGGCTGAGGGACACTCAGGAAAGAAAGTGTGCAGGAACCTAGTGAAACATTTAGCATATGATAGATTCCCTCCCTAACAGCTATTGGGGTCAGCCCAGGTGAGAAGGAAGGAGAAGCTGAAAACAAATTACTAATTGTGGCTACAGCATTCTTTCCTGGGCTTCTCTAATTTATTCTGGCAGATAGTGCTCCAGAAATTACTTGAGGGTAACTAGAATGCAACCCCTTCTCTTTTCCATCCCTACTTTGGTTTGCCAATTTTACACTGGCCCCCTGTCAGTAGAATCCTCAACAGAGAATCTGCAGTTGACTTGCTTTCCTTACACCAAGCAGAACAAAGCAAAGAGATGCTCCAAAGTGCTCATTTTAGGTAGGGACTGAAGGGTTCCTCCCTAGACCAGTAGGCTCCTGTAGTCTCTGTCCACATGCTAGCCCACCACTAGAACTGTGTCCTTACCAATCAGTCCACAACAGCAGTCAACATACAGTAGTCAACTCCAGTCAACATACTTGTATCCAACCCATTGTATAGAGACAGTCCATAGCAAGAATAGTCTGTTCATTGGATCCAATTTGCATGTGCCCTCCTAAATGAGGGTCTCAGTCCTGAGCACTTGAGAATCCACACTGAGCAGAAGCAGAATTAAAAACTTGGTCCAAGCTGAGCAAAATGTGAAAGAGTTAATACACATGCATACACAAACAGTGAACAAAATAGATTTTGAAAATCCCTTTAGCATTTTTAATCTTAAATTGCAGTGCAAGGAGGATGGAAAGGGTTTGTTTTTAATGTGAAATTGAAATTGACAAGGAGAGATTTTTCAAACACACAAAGAGAGGTAGATGCTCAGCCCAACTCAGTGGGAGTTGTGTGTCTATATCCTAAATGAGTCTTTGAAAATCCCCCTCCATGGACCTTGAACAGGAAGGGCAAGTCTACACCACCTCCATGACATACCCAAGAACACACCCTGCCCACTCCTCAAAATGAAGCAGTGTGGCCACTTTAGGGTGGCCTTGAATGTGGACCCAGGGCCACCCTTCTCAAGTGCACTTACTGGCATGCACTCAACACTACTATGTAACAGCTCTGTGGCCCTGTTTTCCAGAGTTGATGTGCTCAGATCCAGGTGTGCTTCGTGGAGACCCTCCAGGTGCAATACAGAGATGACATAAACATGACCAAGGAGTAGGCAAATCTCTGCTCTAATTTGTACAGTGCCTAGCACAAAAAGGCCCTGGTTCTAGGAGCTTTCACATGTTACGCCTCAGCTCTGTATTCTTGGGCAACCCTGGCACAGGATGCAGTCTGTCTGACTCACAAAGGACTCACCCCCCCCCCTACCTAAATGAAACTGATTAAGATGCAGTGAGAGACGCACCTAAAACTCTCCAGATAGGGGTGATAAGAGTGAACAACTGCCCTCGGTCTCATTTGCATCTGAGATGGAACCAGATGACCATTCATTTACATGAGAGATGGAAAACAGAAAGCCTGAAGCAGAGACTGCAGTGAATTCTGGGACCAGAGAAGCAGGAGAGCACTGCATGATGGGGAATCTGTGCTTCCAATGCTAATCAACCCATGTTCACACACACCCAGCTCAGCATTTATCAGACCAGTTCTAATCTGGATTTGCTAAGGACTTTCCCCCCCGCCACAGACACACACACACAGCTCTAAGTTTAATAGGCATCTCGGGCCGTACATTCCCCGGTCCCACTATGGGAGGCCTATTTAAACTTGATTGACTAAAACTCGGTTGCCGGGTTAGGGAATGCTGAGGCAAGAGACCAAGTCCGAGGGGGTATGGGCAACATTTGAACAATGGTTAAGGGTTCATCACAGCATCCAGCCTGCTGGAGCCCTAATCCCAGGTGTTGTCATATCTTTCCCGAGACGACTGGTGGAAGTCCTCTCCACAAAAGGTTATGAGCACCCCAATAATTGCTTTAAATCTGGAAAAGTCATGCTAAGCTGAGGCTTGTGCACAACAAGTAAAAATCCCAAATCCTGATGCTGCAAGCTATCTATTGTTCCTGAAGAAACCATGAGATATCCCATCAGTATATCTGCCATCCATAGGAATCTCAAGCTGGCTCCCAAGTATTTGGGTTACTCCCTAATCTTAAGTGTTTCCTGATTATCAATCAGTTTCCTGAGATGGTCCAAACCAGATAACCCCTTGTCAATAGAAAAGACAATGATTTACACTACTGACGGTGCTTCAAAGCAGCTGAACTGAGGGTATAAAAATCTGTAAGTGTGTGTGCTTAAAAAAAAAGAAAGAAGAAGAAGAAGCAGGAGGAAAGGAGAAGGAGAGGAAAAGGAAAGAAGAAGAAAACTCCTGTGCTGACACCATCCCCTGTCGTTCTTGGGACGCTGGAAGAACAGATCGTCTCTCTCTTCAAGGATTGTGCTATGGACTGTGCCTGTCAGCTTTGTAGCCTGAGTACTGTGGAGTAGGTGAGACCCCAGCATTCTGTCTCTTCTGTCTAGGCATAAACTTCTGAACCTGAACTGTATTAGTTAAGCTTGAGCTCAGTTTCCCCAAATACTTAGTGAAACCAGGGTAGTATTGTCATTGTTTGTGTTTGTTTTTCTTTTGCATGTCTATTACTACTAGTACCATTATATATTTCATATGCTTAGCAATAAATAACTTTTATAGTCAAACTGGTAGTAATTGGGTATATTTTTCCTTCTCTGCTTCTCTTTCCTCCCGTGCTCTGCAGCAATGCTTCTTTTACCTATGCTAAAGATCCCTGTGAAGCCTAAATTATTGTGGGGTCTGCTCAGCAGGAGGCCAAAGATTGGGACGTGCTGAGTTTGAAACACATAAGGGGATCAGCTTGTACAGGCTGATTGACCCAGTTTGACTCAGACGTGCCCTTATGAACTGAATGCTGGCCCATGAGGGTGTCAGCTGGACACCCAGCCGGATTCAGAGGGATTCTGCTTACCTGTGTGCTTGTGTCTGACTGCATTTTATTGTTGCTCTTATGAACTGATTCTTGGCATATGAGGGTGTCAGCCTGTCCATGCTGATCAGCCCGGCCAGGTCAGGCGTGTCACGTTAATTTGTGTGTGTTTGTGTGTATGACTGATTTGGTGACTGGAGGAACCCAGTCCCATTGAGATTGAGTCCTGCAAGATAGCTCCACTGGGGGTGAGGGCTTGCAGAAGGGAGAGATATAGCTCCGTATAGTAACACAAGCAGCACATTGACAGAATCACCAAGACCCTAGAAACTATCCCTAATAAATGAGCACACCCCAAAGTAATGGGCAAATTTGGTAACACACAGTAGAAATAATAAATAACAAGAAAGCACAAAATTACCAAATGATAAGAAGCCACTGGAAGCCTGACCTCAGCCTGCAAAAACACCAGAGAAACTGGCCAATGGAAATTAGTGCTGAAATTAAAAACAAAAGATAATGTTTTCTTTTTTATGCAAGCTGAGCTAAGGAAATGTTATGTGTCTTGTTCATTTCAGTTTCCCCTCCCTGCTGAGCTGTGGCCCATACTGTCTGCTCTTCACTGTCTAATTATGAAATGGCTATTATTTTCATGAGCATTTTCTAGTGCACTTTGTGCCAAAATTTGTGCTTGCTGTTGTGGATGATCATCTTGTTCCACAGGAAGCTTGAGCAGAGGAAAGCAAACAACACAACACTGCTTTGACAGCAAAGAATACACTACATTTCTTTAACCATATTGTGGTAAAAATATAGCATAATCTATATTTTCCTGCTTTTATAATTGCTTCTGCATATTTTCATAATTGCTTTTGCTAAGGCATATATGCTAATGATAGATTTACCAGTAGCATAAAAACTTCTGCAGACAGAGCCAGGAACAGATGCAATAAATAACTCCTTACGAGAGATAAGAGAAGAGGGGCAGGGAAGATGCTGAGGTGGAGAGACCAGACCCTGACCGAAGGATGACCGCGAGGGCCTTAAGAACTGCCCCTGGGAGGGGATTTAAGATGTAAATGAGACATGTATGTAAACTGTCATAGAACATGTAACTGCTAGACATACGATGCAAGACGTAATGCTAAGTCTGCCAATAATTGCACGATACATTGAAATCTATTGTTAACCTTGGCTATAAAAAGACGTTTCAGACCCAGTTTGTTGTCGACCCTGATCTGAGTGGCTCAACTCCTGGGTCGGTCTGTTTACAAATAAATAAATCTGAAATTGGACCTAGCCTGTGTGTGACTCTCTCCTGGGGTGGATTGGACAAGCCTCCAGGGGCACGAAACTAGCCGTTTGTGCAACAATATGTAACCCGGGTGGCAGCCAAATAGTTGCCACCCCTGCCCAATATCAGGGATGGTGTGGTGAGAGTGGGTCAGGACTTCCGACCAGCACCAATTTACTTTTCAGCCGGCCCCTGCTCCCCACAGAGCAGCCCGTGGTCCCAAGAAGGTCTAACACTTAATTGATATAACTATTTACACTTTATTTACAAAACAAGGATAATAGGAAAGGTTATTTACAAGTGAACTTAAATGGAATAACCAGAATCACAAAACAAACCAGAATGCATTAGTCAACCCTTGACTCAAGAATCACAGGTAGGATAACTGGCAACTTTCAGCCTCTGCTGAGATGCTACCACAAGGAAGCAAGGTGCTCACTCCCAGCAGCTCCAATAGCAATAAATGACAGACTGCAACAGTTTAAGCTCTTCTGGTCTGCATCAATCAAACTGTATCAAACCCCAACCCCCCAAAGAGGCTGAAGGGCAACCCTCTGTGGCACCCAAAATGGCAAGCAACAAGCAACAGAGTAGGCTCCTGCAGCAATCAGCATGACCTAAGCACAAAGCTCAGGGACTCCATCCAATGACAATCAGCTGCAGAATAAGGGACAGGACTGAGTCCCCTCTGGGGCTGTCAGTGGCAGAGGGTCAGCAGCACAGGCAGCTCCCAGGGGTCGTTGCTCTAAACCCCTGCTCCAGATGACTGGCTGGGCACCCCACACACCTCGCAGTTCACCAATCCCGCTCCAAGTGCCGGCCTGCGCCCAGAGCTCCCAGGGATCCTCACCCTGGTGCTCTGCCACTCCTCAGGATCCCAATGCCTTGCCTGCTGCTGTCCTCCTTCCCCAGGAAAGGTGAGGGGTTTCCTCAACTCATCGGCCCAGCTCCCTGCTCCAGATAAGCATTCCACCTGCGGTCCTGGCTGCTGCTTCTTCTCCGCAGTGGAGTGGGGGGTGGACTGTCACCCCTAGCCTCCAGGATGCCTGGCACATCCAGCACCCTGCAATGGGACTTTGGGGCACCAGCTCTCTGCCCGAAGCCCTAGCTGCTGCTCCCTGTGCTGCAGGAGAGCTCTGCTCCCCTTCTTCTCCCAGGGCCTTCGAGGCTCTTCAGAGGGGTCTCTGCTCCCTCTGCTGGGTCAGCTCACCCCAGCTCTTCCTAGGCCTCCTGCATCGTTCCCCGGAGTCACTGTCAGCAGCCCCCCATTCCAGTTTGGCTGCTGTTTTTATCCGCTCTGGCAATCCCTCCCTGGCTTGCAAACTGGCCAACCAGGGCTCAGGGTGACTGGCCCCCAACTGCGGCCATCCCCCTTCCATGCGAATGAGGGGATTGAAAACCCCTTCTTTCGATTGGCTTCTCCTTTTCCAAAGGGCAGGACTTCCCGCTCCACCCTTGGGATCACTCAGAGTTCACCAGCACTGTTTCTAGCCCAGGGTAAGTATCTCAAGCCAATCTGGTGAGCCCACATTGGGAGTTTGTTATACATACAAGAGGCATGGATATGAGCAGAATTTGTAAACTGCCCAGAGCTATCCTGAAACACACTGGTCTCAGGGGTATTCTATTACTGTAAGGACTCAATTATTCCAAACAAAAGATAACAGGGCACCAAAGGTGGTGGGGAGAGATGGAGAGGATTAGCATCACTTCAAGTCCTTTATAATTCCCACAAGGTAATTATGGTCTATGAATGACAACCAACTCTTAAAACACAATCTTACCATGGTATATTTGGCATGAATTATTGGGCTGGAGAACAGCTGATTATGAGATGAAATCCCTTACTTACTGTCATGTTTGTAAAACAGAGATACATTGAAGAATCAAATGCACACAAACAAAGCACAGGCAAAGGCCAGGAATAGGTGTGCAAGGATGCTGTTGCACACAGTCCACTTCACTAGCCCACAACTTGGCTTGTCATCACAAAGAGTATGATCCACTCTCCTCATCATTGAACTGAGGTAAAAGCTACCCAGGACATGTAGCAAACTGCTGGAGAAAATACAAGGCAGTACACTGCACTGGCAGGGGCAAGAGGGGACCCCTATTAGATATTTTCCAGTCTTCCCTTCTTTAGAACCTTTGGTAACAGTTCTCCTGGATTCACTTTCCCTTCTAGCACCCAAACTTTCCACTTCCTGATTCCCATAACAAGGCACTCAACAAAGAAGCTATGCCCTACAAAAAATTCACAGCCCAGCCTTCAACACCCCGGGCTAAGGCTACAGGTAGCTGAACACTTCAGGGAGATGGGATTAGGAATCAAGGGGCTGTCTTCCCACAAGCCACACAACCACATCCAACCACAGGCAGGTTATGTGTGTTCTCTGGAAAGCCACTTTGTCCTGGGACTGCAAAAGAATATTATCATGCTATGCTACAATATTTGCATTCTGCAGCTGCAGTCATGGGGGTTTACTGCCATTCTGCACTGATATTACACCACAATAAAGGAGTCTCTTCCTTCCTCCCATGTTCCCTCTCCTTGGTTGCTGGAATAGAACTGAAGGGTCTCTGGTAACCAGGGATCCTGGTTTTCCCTGATTAAAAAAATATCACAAATTCTCTCATAAAAAATTCTAAATTCTTTGATGAAAGTCCCCAAGTCTGTGATTAAACTGAAAGGCCCCCCACAACTCCCCTGGGGGGTACCCCCCATTCCTGCTGATACCCATAACTCCTGACCCACAGCCCCCCAGCCCTGCTGGTGCCCTTCACCCCCCACCCACAGCTCCTGCTCCCCCAGCCCTAACAGAGAAGCCCCCAGCTGCCAGGGCTATGGGGCCAGGAACCCATATCTATAGCCCCCTGCTCCTGGCAGGAGGTGACAGCTGCTGCAGCGGAGCAAAGCCCGGCTCCCCGCTGCTGCCTGCCTGCTGCGGGCTCAGGCAGGGCTAGATCCCCACCACAGCATGCACTTCCAAGGGACAGGGGGATCCATGTCCCCCATATCTGTGTGCAGGGTGAGGGCTGTGCACTGCCCACTGCAGGTTCCTGCCCTCCTGTCTTCCCCCTGGGACTCCGCAACCCAGCCTGTGCAACCCTGCAATACAAAAAACAGTGGGTAGAGCTGCTCAGGAAAGCTGCTTGCCACTGTGAGCTCTGCACTGCCCTGGTGATGCATCTCCTGAGGGCACAGCTGCAGTGGGGGTGGCAGCACAGAGTTGCATGCAGGGAACACATTGCCAGGGCAATGCAAAGCTTGCAGGGGCAAGCATGTGTCCGCGCTCGCCCCACTCACAGATCTGTGTGACATGGGTCCACCCTGCTCCCTGAGAGTGCGTGCAGCTGTGGGGAGCAGCCCCCCACCCAAGTTTGCAGCGGGGAGCCTGCTCTGCCCGCACCCACGCACAGATCGGGGGGGCATGAGTCAGGGGGGAGCCAAGCACATGGCACCCCCTGTCCGGCCACCCTCCTCCCCCTTCCCTCCCAGCTTGCTGAAGGCTGGAACTCTGCCAGCCTGCAGAGAGCTGCAGAGAGCTCATTGCAAAACTGCAAGATCCATGGGTTTCTTTGGTAAAATGAGAAATCCTCATTTGCCTCTAGTAAAAGATAAAATCTCTGGTTTTCTCCATTTTTCCATGGGAAACAGAAAATCTGGATCCCTGCTGGTAGCACAGAAATTGCCAGACCTAATAAGAGCTGTGACCCCACTACTCCAGCACCTGACCTACAACAGCAACAACAACCAGTACCACATGTTTTAAAGGAAGGTGCCACAAGTCCCTACAGCAGGCAAATGTGAAGTGATCTTTCCCCATTAAGATGCCGTGCTAATCCCTCATAGTTAGGCACTGGGTTCTACTCTAGTGTTATATCAGCTGTTCTATCCCTGCAAATCTCTCCTTGTTAACAATAACTTATAACACTGGATGTTCTTGATGTCTGCATAAATGTTTAGTCTTTTTGGGAATCCTGTAAACTACCACAAGTATGTCCTGTAACTACAAGTTCCATGGTGTATTTGTTATTTCCTCATGCCAGTTTTGACTTTCCCGAAGTTTTACTTTTATCACGTGTCCCTTTGTTCTTGTGTTATGGAACAGGGAGGAAAATGTTCATAGTCTATCCTCTCTAAAACAGAGGTTCCCTGTCTTCCCACACATCATTCCCACTCTGGTGAGCTCAGCATTCCACTTCCAGTTCTGGCCCAGCTGCTAGTTCTGAATTTTTGTGCCTCACAGCCCCACTAAATTTCACAATCCCTAGTTTGAAAACTTCTGGTCTGGATCATTTGATATTTTATAACCTGGTATTATGCAACTTTTTGTCTCCTTTTTAAAAAATGCACAATTCCAGTCTTTTCAATCTCTCTTCATCTGGCTCCTGGGCATTTTTGTTACTATTCTCTGAATCCCTTTTATTCTATCCTATCCTTTTTGAGATGGGACTGGCAGAACTGCTCTCACTTTTCCAGATGAGGCCACATTATTGATTTACTAGCATTTAATGTATAATTGCATTATTCTCCTCCCCTTATGCATCCTAATATCTTGTTTATGTTTCTACCACAGCTGCACATTGACTGTGGATGACCAATGAGCTATCTAGAATGACATCTAGGTCTTTGGGTTGATGCAATTCAGAACTCTGTTAAAGTTATATGTATTGTTGAGGTTTCCCTCCATTTTGCTGCACTTTGCATTTTTCAACACAGAATTTCATTTGCCAACATGCTGCCTATTCCCCTAGCAAGGTTGAGTCTTTCTGGAGTTCCTAAGAGCCTCCCTAGGCTTGATAAACCTAAATTATTATTTTTTCTCCTGCTAATGTGACTACCTCACTACTCACCCTTTTACCAATAAATACCCAATACCTCATTTCATTTGCTATCATTTCTAGATTATATACATTCTACCATTCACTTTCTTTAATAATCCTCTGGCTGCCAGAAGCAAATGAAAAAATATGTTTCCTATTTATCTACCTGTCTCCTTTCCTCCCTTCTAGCTGCTTGGACAGCCAAAGAGGGGTTCTGGAAGTTTCCGTGTAGCCTGCCATGCTGTAATGTGCCACTTTGTCAGGGGATGATCCTGTGATTTCCACTCCATCTATGAGATCCACAAGGGGAAGAGATTGCAATAATCATGAGGGACACTGTAGAGATAAAGGAGAATCTACAAACACAATAAAGCAGAACAGAGATTGGGAGGGGAGGGGTACTCCAGCCAAAGTGCATCAGATTGGCTATTGCAGCATTCTGAGCACCTGTTTTGAGACCACCTAACTAAAGGGCAACAATGTGTCGTCTAATCTCTGAGGATTGGATTGTGCCCTGACCAAAGGGGAGTATGTGGCTCCCAAAATAGCACAAGGAGTTTCTGTGCTGTGCAGGACGATAGCTCAGAGCTATCCTTTAGACGCATTATTTCCCACTTTCCTTCCCCGTTGCTCTAGTGGAGAGCTGGTAGAGGAAGGGGAACAAGTAGTGCAAGACTATCCAAGGGCTGCAATAGAGCTGAAAGTATCCCTTTATATTCAGGGGTGTTGGTTGTTTATGTTGTCCTTTATATTCACACATGCATGTAGATACTAGCCTGAAAAATATTAGCATTCTAAGGGTTAAGCTCTTTTAAATGCTTTGGGAGTTATTTGTAAAGCTATTACTTCAGTGTTTGTTAATAAATCAGGATTTAATACACCTGAGTTACATTATTTCTCCATTCTAATGTATAAATCCTGTCAGTAAATCTTCAGAACTAAGTGCTGTGTGCTTTAGTCTTAGGTTTAGTTACCTGGCTTCTGAAACACTGGATTGTTTCACAAGTCAAGAGATGGATTTTTAAATCCTTCAAATCTTGCAGCACATACACAAATCTGTGTCTAGAGTAACAAATCCGATCAGGGGGTTTATAAACCCTACAAAAGATTTATTTGAAAAACTTTTCATTTACAGATTCTTACTTTACTTTTGGGATGTGTAAGTGACTTATTTCTAAAGGAGGATTCTTTAGGCCCATGGCATTGGGGTTAGATTGATACATCCTTCTCTTCAACTGCCATGCACAGCAAAGTATAAATCCTGATCCAGTTATTCTGTATCTGCTTCTGAAATTAAATTCAGGGTTAGTAATGAACTCCATGAAAGGTGACATTATGTTCTGGGAAAGAAATTCTGACTCGGGGATCTGATTATTCAAGTTCCAGAACATCTGTGGGAGCTTTAAAAAACTGCCTCCCATCTCAAGAATGAAGCAATAAATTGGCAAAAGCACAGAGGATTTTATCTGAAATGGCATACGCTAGTGGTTCAATAGTAATCCAAAAGTAATTTTCATAGCAGAAATCTACAACAGTAGCAAAACATTGCTTCCAGGCTACTGCAATGCAACTGGTCCTGAATAATCCTGGCACAAAATGGTTAGAGTCAGAGCCGGTTGTTCTTCTCAGTTACATATGAGATTTTATGTAACTGTATATTTTATGCTGTACATAAAATGTAACTCCAAAGATTCATGAAGTGGCATGTCACTGTAAAACTGGTGCAAGACAATAGCTGGACACTCTCACTGGTCCCCACAAATGAACATAATCTGTAAGGAATCGTTTACTCTACCAGATTTGGCCTTTTTTTCTTCTTGGGAAACAAAATTTGTTACTGAAATTATTCCATTTAATATAATTAATTTCTAGGTTTGATACCGTATACCCATCCATGTGCTTCAAGTGAAGATGAAACTAAGGGGGATGTAAAGATTATCCACAAGTACCACAAGAACTCACTGGATGCATTTCAAAGATGTGTTGAATTTACATACTGTGATTGTGTCAAAGGCAAAGAAGTGTCTTTGCCTCCATCATTGTAAGCAAATAACATATTTCAGTGTACATCTACCTTACCTTCTGAGGTGAGACTGAGGCACGTATGGGTGCACCCAAGCTCCCTTTCATTTGGCCAGGTCAAATACTGCCAGAGACCCTAATCACACAGGTAGGCCAGCCTGGGCTAATTGCCTAGGCAACCACACCTGCCTGGGTTTTTGACTGACAGGTCTACCCCATCTAATCACATGGCAGGATTCATGATTGGCTGCTGGGAGAGCAGCAGAGACCCATTTAGTCCCATCTGTGGCAGCAGCAACCTCTAGGCTAGCCAGCAATATTGACTTAGGTCTGCTTTGGTGAGCCTCCCGATTCCCAACTCTGATTTGGTTCTGTTCCTGGACTTTGGCTTTGGATCTTCTCTTGGATCACTTTCCTGGGGCTCAGATCCTGCTTTCTCAATTCCTGGACTCTGGCTTATGGATATCCCACTTGGTTCTGGTAACTTGATTTCAGCCTTCTGAACTCTGACATGGCCAGTGTTTGGACTCTGCCTCTGGATTGCCCATTGGATCCAGTTACTTGGTCCCTGATTCCTGTCCCCAGGTGGGTCTTGTAATTTGGCTCCTGCCTTTTTCCAGTAGCCTGAGAACTATGCCATGCTACCTACATCCTGTTGCCTTACAAATACCAACAGCTTCTGAGTTACAGCAGCATGGAATTCACAATGCAGCAGCATTTCGCTCACAGCCCAATGTAGCTTGATTAAAGCCAACTCAGATATGTTTACATGTGTGACAGTCACACTTCCAAAGTCTCTGAAGTCAAAAAGTTTGTTTTTGGTAGTGGACAACCTAGTTAATACCGTTGGTCTCCCTACCGTTGCTGATATGAGTCACTTCTATCATGAAGATACTCCCCATAAACTAGCAGAAAAAGAGTAAGATATTCAGCTGGTATAATCAGCATGGACCCTCCTGCCTCATAACTCACTAGATTTGGACTCTCTGCATCTGTGGGAGCAGGGCAATATGGAATGGGACAAACAGTAGTTCTTGCCCGCTCAAGTTCTAATTCAGTGTCCTTTGCAGTGCTTCAGGGTATGTGCTAGAAACCCTTCATGTCACAATCTCCATATTGGAATATGTCTAGTAAAGTACTAGGTAGTAAAGGCTCCTAGTAAAAAAATGGATGGATCTGGTTAAAAATGGTCTTTTCACTTTAAAAGGATGTATGTGATTGTGCATGCACACATATACAACTCTACTTTCATTTTTAATTAACATTTTAACATATGGCAGTGGGGCCCATGGAGAGCCAGACAAGCTTTCCTTGATATGGAACATCCTAGGAAAATATCTGAGAATCCCCGGTATAAGAAAGCAAGGACTACAAATCACATACATTTAAGAAGACAAGGTTCTTTGCATGAATCTGATATCTTTTATTAGACCAACTTAAATAGTTGGGAAAACAATTTTTAAGCAAGCTTTCAGGTTCAAAAACCCTTCATCAGGCTAAGGAAGTTTCAGCAGTTGGTGTGTGCTCTTCCTGGATGGAATGAAAAGTAAAGAAGCCAGGGGCTGGGCTGGTATGCATATAAGACAGGCAGTCAGTAAAGATGTAGATTAAGGAGTCAATGGGTGAGAGACAGGCTGGGTGGCAGGGAGAGAAGGGGGATGAATAGTGGAGAAATACCTGGGGAGTCAGATGTTAGGCGGGTTACACTTAAGTGACATTACTTCAGTCATTTCAACACAACCTAGGTAAAACCTTAGAGAACATGCTATATAATAGAGAGCATCCTTGCACTTGCTTAGAGGGAGTAAGGGCAGAATTTAATTTATCCTTGCGTGCATCTACATGAGACACTTACTGTGCAGTGCTTAGTGCACATTTATTTAGTACTTGTATAATCAAGTACTAAAATGCACAGTAACCGGAGTTACTGTGCAGTAGCACTGGCAAGCGCCTTTTAAGCAATGCTACTGTACAGTAGCTTAATAATACTGTGCAGTAGCATATTAGCACTGTTAGTGCTGTGACACACTACTACTCCATATTATTCGGCTACTGCACAGTCAGCATCTCATGTAGACGTGCCCTTTGGGTACCTAAATGATAGTTTTCTAACCATATTGATAATATTTTGACACTTATGCACAGGTAGCAATTCTGTTACCCCTGCACTATGGACACATAAATGAGCATGCAAGACTGATTTTTCACTTACTAGCCAGGCAGGGATGCAGCTATGTATGCACACCCATTCTGGATGTGCAAGTGTATGTGGGTCACAACAATGAAGCTGGTTAGAAACCCATGACTAACAGAGAGGGGAGCCAAGGAGGACCCTTCCATACTTTTGTGCCAGAAGTTCAGTACCTAGGTCACTTGCCCAATAAGCTTGACACCCAGGTTCTTAATTGCCCTCACCTAGAATTAGTTTGAACCTGCATCTCTGCCTTTCCAACATATTCCTCTAAAATCAGGCCACGTTCAGGCATTCCCCAGGCCTCATTCTGGTGCTCCTTTTGAAGCTGAGTCATTACTCCTTGCATTTACTAGTCATTGAAACAAATGGATGGAGACTAGTGCAGTGGGGAAGTTTCTCCCCCATTGGGAACAGAGGACCCCCTCCCAAATAGGCAACAGGCATCATACTGACCCACATACTCTCTAGCTTGCTTTTTCCCTCCTGACCCCACATTTCTCTTTTGGCTGCCCAGGGGCCAACTTCAAAAGATGTGCTGGAGAGAGCACTGGATAAGGTCTAACCCAGGGCCTGGTGGTTTGCATACTGTACTGGGAAGTCAAAAACATAGGCTGTCTTTACATGTGCTCTGAGGTGGGATTGGGGGTGTTTTAATTAGAGTAGCTCTCAGGAGTTAAACAAACTTTAGTTAAAGTGCTTCCGCTGCCATTTTGAAATGCAGGGACACTGAATGCACATAATTAGAATGCTCCAGCAGACTCATTTAATTGAATCTGCTCTACCACCTTCTAATTAGAATTCTTTGGAGCAGGCATTGGGCATGTGTATAGGTGCCCATAGGTTCAAACCTGCTGGGTGAAAGTTGCTTAGAATCCAGGGTTCCCACTTCCTGGATGAGTACCTTAATCACTCAGCAAAAATGTGAGAGGACATTACTTTCCCCACTCTCACCAAATTATTCTCAGATAGCCATATACTTTTACATGCTTAGTCTTCTTGCACAAACTTATGTGACCACAATGCAGGAGAATTGGCCAAAAATGACCAAGTACATGGCTAGAAAACTAGCATTAAGACACAAAGGGAAGTAGAATTTCACCCTAGATGCCCTAAATGAAACACAGAATTCACCACTGTCAGCAGTCCCTTGATTCAAGGATAATCTCTCTATGTTGGGTCTTGAGGTGAGTTATGAATACAATCCTTGAACCACAGAGGTGGGGAACACATAATAATAGAATAGACAGTAGTGCAGCTTTCTGTATTTGTCTTCCTCTGGTATTTAAATGCTCAAAGCAAAGATCCAGAGGCAGTAGGACCTAAGCAATATCAAACTGCACTGTGATGTGTATATCTTTCTGACCTAGCCTGTTGCAACATAAGACTTAATGACAGGGTTGCTGAACACAACAGACTGAAGTTACTCCAAAGCAGTAGATTCAGGATTGTTTCTACCTTTGGGGTCTGATGATCCAGCAGTGATGCAGGGTTAGATAATATTCTGCTCTTGCAGGCAGAGCAGGCTCTGTGTTCTGATGGGTCTTTTCCCTTGTTAATACTATGCTAGTATAAACAGTCAATCCCTACTTTTGAAATGGATATACTTGTGCAGTAGGCCAGAAGTCTGAGTAAGCAGACTGCTCAATATGTTCAAACATAGGTGCCTAAAATTAATCACCTTCCTACAATTGTCCTGTGGCCTGGGATGCTGAGTCACTGCAAGTCCTACCAAATATTCGTGAGGACACAGGAGCTCAGCCTCTCTGATAAGCAGGTCACTTTTCTTCAGGCATCTGAACATGGATTTAAATACTTCAATGTAAGTGCTCACATTCGAAAAGTTGGCCACTGGACAAGTCTACAAACTGCAGGTGATCTGTTCTCTTAAGGCAGGTGCAGGTATTGCATTTAGATCAACCTAACCTCAACTGTGCAGGTCTTTGGAGTGTTTAATTTGGCCAAAAAAAGTACGTGTTTGATTGAGAAGGAGTTAACATGATCTAGGAAGGGGTTGACCTGACTTCATGAATGCTTGCATATGTTCACAGCACAGCTCCAGGGCTGGGAAAACCCAGTCAATCACCGCAGACCTGGGGCTGTACTTTCCCATCCCCCCTGGCCCTGACTGGGCTATTTTTAACTCCCTAACTTCCTCCCATAGGTCCACCAGCCCCCCACAGCAGACCTGCAGGTCCCTGTCCTCAATCCTGCCAGCACCTCCCCTGGAATTATTTGCATTGGGCTCTTTGCATTGCTCTGGGCAGTAGCAAACTGCTGTACATGCCACTCCCTATCTCAGTCTGGATGGCTTAAAGTAAACCACCTAAACATAGTCTGGGTGCAGTGAACAATTTTTCTTACTCTTAGTCTGGACTGGATGTAGGCCCTAAAAGGTGTTTTCTGCTATGTTCATTTCTAAAGAAGACTGGAGATTACACTAGACCAAAGAAATGCAAGCCCAATTATCTGTAGCCCAGAGAAGAAGGGTACATATGAGTATGGGAAAAGCCTGAATTGAATAAAGGTGGGAAAAGTGGTTGGAGAAGTCACTCTAAGAAGAAACAAATCTAACTATTCAGTCTCTCTCTCTCTCTCTCTCTCTCTCTCTCTCTCTCTCTCTCTCTCTCTCTCTCTCCCCCCCTCCCCCCCCCCAATACATATACCTGCTCCAGCCAGGTCCCTGAGGACTGGAGAAGGGCCAATGTGGTGCCCATTTTCAAGAAAGGGAGAAGGGATGAGCTGGGTAACTTTAGACCAGTCAGTCTTACCTCTATTCCTGGGAAAATGCTAGAGAAAATAATCAAAGAACACATTTGTGCAGGCCCAGCAGGGGAAATGATGCTGTGGGGAAACCAGCACGGGTTTGTCACAGGTAGATCCTGCCTGACAAACCTTGTAGCCTTCTATAACCAGGTCACATACTGCCTGGATGCAGGAGCCGAGGCTGATGTCATCTTCCTGGACTTTAGGAAAGCTTTTGACACAGTTTCGCACCCTATCCTCATTGGGAAGCTAGCTGACTGCAGAGTGGATGCCTACATGGTCAGGTGGGTGGCCAACTGGCTTAGGGACTGCACCCAGAGAGTGGTGGTGGATGGTTCCTTCTCGGCCTGGAGGGAGGTGGGCAGTGCGGTCTCGCAAGGTTTGGTCCTTGGACCGATATTATTCAATATCTTCATCAGCAATTTGGATGAGGGCATGGAGAGCACCCTCTCCAAGTTCGCTGATGATACCAAGTTATGGGGCAAAGTTAGTACACTGGAGGGCAGGGAGCAGATTCAGGCTGACATGGACAGGTTGGATCAATAGGCAGAGAGAAATAGGATGCAATTTAATAAAGATAAATGTAAGGTACTCCACCTGGGAAGGAGGAACCCCCAGCACTCCTATAGGTTAGGGAGCGTCCTTCTTAGCAGCTTGGAGGCAGAGAGGGATCTTGGAGTCATAACTGACTCCAAGATAAACATAAGCCGACAGTGTAACGAGGCCATCAACAAGGCCAATCGCACCTTGTTGTGCATTAGCAGGTGCATGACTAATAGAACAAAGGAGGTGATGCTCCCCCTCTATGCGGAACTGGTCAGGCTGCAGTTGGAGTATTGTGTCCAGCTTTGGGCACCGCACTTCAAGAGGGATCGGGGAATCTCTAGAGGGTCCGGAGGAGGGCCACTCGCATGATTAGTGGCCTTCGTGATAGACCCTATAGGGGGAGGTTGAGAGAGCTGAATCTCTTCAGCCTTCACAAGAGACAGCTGAGGGGAGATCCCGTGGCCGCCTATAAATTTATTAGGGGAGGTCAATGGGGAATAGGGGAAGCGTTGTTTACTAAGGCACCCCAGGGAGTGACTAGGAATTGTTATTAAACTAGTTGAGAGTGGATTTAGGTTAGATATTAGTAAGACATTTTTCACAGTAAGGGTGGCCAGGATCTGGAATGAACTTCCAAGAGAGGTGGTGCTATCACCTAGCTTAGAGGTCTTCAAGAGGAGGCTAGATAGTCACCTGGCTGGGGTCATCTGACCTCGGTCCTCTTTCCTGCCAGGGGCAGGGGGTCAGACACGATGATCCATTGTGGTTCCTTCCAACTCTAAAATCTATGAATCTATGAATCTATACACATGGACTTGAAAAGGATGCTTTCCTAGTGTATTGATTTTGAGACCCATCTGGTAGTTGTGTATCTTCAAGGTGCTCACTTCATCATCATCCCTCTTGCTGGCAGTGATTCACAAATGCATGAGAACTCTGAATCTCCTATTACTCATCTCTGGATGCCCTTTTATTATTTTACAACTGCTCTGTCACTAAATGTTACAGGCTATACAAGGAGATGTACTATTAAGTATCAGATCTTCAAAAAAGATCTGCACTCATTGTTGGGGCTGGATTTTCAAAAGAGCTCAGGTCTTTAGTCATGAGAATAAGTGGCCAGATTGCCCAAAGGATTCTGCCTCAGGGCTGAGCTCTTGGGAAAATCTGGCCAAAAGTGTCATAATGAGAGTTGAACTCTTGAAAACTTAAACTTGAGCCTTTTTGAATATTGGACCCCCATTAACCATATAGGGGTAAATAAGATCTTCAGAACTTTGAAGATTGGGCCCAAACATAGGATTTGGACTCACTTCAGCCACCTGTAGCAGGCCCAGCCATTCCAGGAGAATGTATTTCCTTTTTCTAGGAATGGACAAAGCAAGAAGTAAGCAAAGTAAGAAATTTTCCCACCAGAAGACATTTGGGGCTTCAGCCATTATTGCATAATTGTCTAAATAGAACAAATCAGATAGGTTTAAATCAATTAAGCCTTTTTCTGTGCTTCTGTACTTTGTTTCTCATAATATTTCAACACTTGTCTGGAGCCTTGGATGAAACTATGGTCTTGGTTTATTGCTCAATTACCTATAGCTTAAGGATACTGAAAATTTCACAAATAGGCTGAGTAACCTGTTTGGGATAAGCATAGAAAATTCCAGTTTCAATTTTGCTTATTACCATTTGCACCTCCTTTTTCACCAACTGAAATGCAGCTTTTGCTAGTGCTGTGAGAGAGCTATTGGTCCTTATGAACAGGACAGAGCACTATGGGGTCATTAACAAAGGCAGCCTAAATGAGACAAGACACCACTTAACATCTCTACTCTAGAAATACCAAGAAGCATCAGTGGGTGCACCTACACAAGACCTTGCTGCACATTGGCTTAATAACACTGTGCAGTAGCGCGTCACAGCAAAAACCATGCTGATAGCCTACTGTGCAGTGTTATTAGGCTAATGCACAGTAAGCATCACTAAATAAATGTGTGCCAGCACTACTGTTCAGTAACTTTAGGTACTGTGCATTTAGTTAGTGCTTTATTAAGGAAGTAGTAGACTAAATGCACAGTATCTAAGGCGCATTAATGAGCATGTAGATGTGCCCACTTATCACTGAACACATTTCCATGGTCCAGCTACCATCCTACTTGTGAAAAGGAACCAAGGTGAACAAGGAAACAGGCTAGATCAGTTGCAGCACATCTGTTACAAAATATGAAATACAAATTAAGGAAAGACCATCTTATTGCCTTTTAATGACCAGTCCACAAAAAGACATCTTTTAGCTTATGTGATAGAAAACTGATGTTGGAAATCCTGGCTTTATTCCTATTGGTAACCATGCCTTTTTTTCTCTATTGCTTGGATTGTATATACTGCCTGAGCCCAACCCAAAGGAAGCAACACAAGGTTGATTACATTCCCTTCTTTGGCTCTACAACAAGAAAGATGGATTTATGGCATTTTTTAATTAGCGAATCACAAATATTAAAGCTTCCAGGAAGAGACATGACTTTAAACTCTGGCTTTAAACATTTTAAAAAAATGTGTCTGCTGCTTTTCTGTGCGCTTGAAAATCAGAAATGTTTTTGCCATCTCATACTGCTTCTGTTTGACCATTCTTCCTGTCTCTGTTTTCATGTTTTCATTTTTCTATGGCTGTGTGGAACACATTTCTCGGTTAAGTACTTGCTTTTGAGAGTTGTTGCCATAACAACTGTTTCATTCCATGATATGCACACTATCTCTGAAATACAGAATTTCTCCTTAAAGGAGCATGTGCCCCACACATCAAAGAGGAATATGGATTCATTATTTTTACATTATTTTGCGGGCAAATAGATGTTTTCCAATACACATTTTTTCTAACTTGATTTTCTTGTTCAATGGAACTGGTTTTTTTAAAGCAAGCCTATCTTACAGAATATTTTATGTCTGAAACCCAGAACATTAGGAGACAAGAATCTGTATTGTAGTTCCCTTTCTCCAAAGTTCTGAAATAACTGTGCTGCAGTTAATGCATTTAAATCCATCTTAACAGACAGTAAAATTATGTAAATAAAATCTATTAAAAATAATGGGTAGTTTTTTAAAAGAAAAAACTCCATCTTAAGGTACAGAAGGTGCTATTCTGTGGGTGGAAGAGTAAAGGCTACATGCTGTTGGGTTCTTTACTTTTCATTTCCTCACTTCTTCAGATCTCTGTAGGGTATATTCTGTGTGCAGCAACACTAACTGCTTCTCAACATATTTTTGTATATTAATTTCTTCATTTTTTGTAACATTTAAGCATTTGAAGGCATACCTTTCTGCTGCCCTAAGCAATCTGAAGTGAGGGGAAAGAGAAAGGATTCTGGAGTTATTGAAAGACCCATCTTCTGAGAGGATATGTTGTGGCAGCGAGGACCTGTGTCAGGGTGAAGAGGGGCAGGGATCACTAGCACAGATGCAGAGGCTCTCAAATACAGATGCCCCTTCACCTCCAGCACAGTAGCATTTTCACACGGCTCCCTCACATGATACTTTGAAATCCACCCTGTAGAGTTTGACTGTCAGGTCCAGGTTTATCTTACTAGAGGTGTTTATAGTTTTCAAAAAGAGTAGACACTTGCTCCATGACATTCCCTGGGTTTTCACCCTGGCCTTGATCCCTTTGCTTCAACTCTGCCCCTGGCTTTATGCAGCAGACAGTCAGCTGCTTCCTTTCATCCTTTGTCAAGTGTCCCACCCAGCTTCCTTCTTGCAAAATAAACTCTGGGTCAAAATCTAAAACATAAGCAAGTTTTTAAACATATTAAAGTGTTACTCATTAAACAGTGCTGGTCATAGCTGTTTCCATCAGCCCTGCAATATTTTAGTTATAATATATATTTTTTATATGAAATGCATCTGACCATGAATGTATGCTTCAAAATCAAAGGTACTGTTTTAACAGAATGTTTCCAGTCTATGTGGCTGCAAAGATAAACTTAACCTTGTAATCTGTGTTTAACCAAGGCTGTTAATGGTTTGGCAGCAAAGGGCTGTAGAGAAAGCAGGTGACTGAGAACTCATCAAGGGAGGTTATTTCATAAAAACACTTGTCTCAGATATAAATTAGAAATAATATAAATTAGAAATAATCCCTCCTGTCATTCTCACAAAAATGCTGTCTGCCCTAACTGCACATTCTAAACTTCTCCTCCATATTTGCTCACCCAATCCTGGCCAGTACTCAAAATAAATCACTTCAAAATGCTAACTGTCATGGGGTGGAATCCCTAGAGATACCATGATGCCCCTAGGGCTCTGTGACCATGCCAGCTTTGCCTTGTGGGTGCCTTCTAGTCTTGCTTGCCATATCTTGTTGGTTAAGATAATAGATAGATATGGAGGCTGCCCTCAAGTTGCTATGCAGTCACGGTCCTGATGGGTCCCACTAAACCCTGTGGGTTCTTAAACCACTTGCTGGGTCCCATTCTAAGCAGGTGCCCATGGGACACCCCAAAACTTCTGGGCTAGATGTGTGACTCCAAAACCACCCTTTTTCCATGCCCCATGCCTCACAGATAGTATTTAGATATTGTCTACTGTGATGAGGCCTCAGTCTAGTTCAGCCTCTTGTTGTCACTGGACCCTTAGCCTCAGTAACTATGCCCTCTGGTGCTGGGGTTTCCGCACCCCTCTCACTGTGCTCTCTGGCATTGGGGCTCTAGACATAGTGGGAGTAGAGCTTTATTGAAGGGGCACAGGGCTAATCTGTGAAGCATGGCTTTGGTGAAGTTCTCAGATAGGAGTGCAAGGACCCCATAAAATTCTGTTTTCTCCATGGTGACTTTGTCTATATTGGTCTGTTCCTTCAGTATAGGCTCATCCAATTCCTAGGGGTCCGACATCTCCTACAAATATCTTCTTCCATCTTCACAGTCCTACACGCCCAGTAACTATCCCTGCCCATGATTAAAAACACTGGGCCACCTACCCCCCTTTGCACAAGGATATGCTTGGGACTGTGGGAAATATGTATGCACAGTGTGTTTGGGGTAACCGAAGAGTAAGGATGTGGATGAATGGCATTTAGGGCTCATCTTTAAGGTTCTTTTGAGAGTTAGAAACATTTTTAAATCAACACTAAGATCCTGCTTTATCCATTCAAAGTTGAGACCATTAATCAATGAATATCATGATGGAGAGCAAAACTCTTGTGCTGAATGAAGGAAGATCATTTTTTAAATATATTTTTGCTGTTGGAAAAGGAACATCTATTTGTGAGTTCTTACCCTGTGGCTGACTAGTTTTTTAGCTAGAGAGATATCAAACTGCAAGCATAAATTTCTTAAAGGTCTCATTAAATTTACTCTGGGCACATCTACACATGCCCCTATGGCACTGTTGTTACTGCACCATCATTTAGTACTTCCTTTTGTAAAGGAAGTACTAAATGACGGTGCAGTAACAGCCGATACTGCACTGTCCTTGTGATGTATGGTTATTTTTAGCTGCTACATCACCATAGCGATGTACTGTACCAAAGGAGCATGTTACTATGGTGAAGTATCTGCAGCATCACAGTTTTTGCCCACCAATGCTATGGCGCTGTAGTGTGTTGCTACAGCAACATAGCATAACCTTTTAAGTAATAAATTAATCCACAGTTTCAGGTGAAAATCCTTGGGAAGTCAGTCTTAATTGGCACATGATGTGCTGTAAATTTGGGGAGGATACAATATTCTCTATACAGAACACAGAGATTGTTCCTTAGTCCCCAGTTTAAAAATCTTAATGTGGCTTGAGTCATTGCCTCTTGAGTCATTACCATCATTACTAAAATGCACAATGCCAAGCACACTTTGCTGGAGAGCTGGAGATGATCCCAGGCAGACAGGCACAAACTTCATCAGTTAAGACCTGAATGGATTTGGCCTTATGACCCTTGTGTTTGCCAGTCTTATCATGTGTCTTTTTTGGAACAATGTCCTTTGTAATATGGCAAGTTTTATAACCATTGAAACAATAGATTAGCCTTCACAGAAACAGATCCTGCATCTAACAAGTCCATCTCCATATCCCCCATAAATGACGGACAGATCTTAACATGTTGGTCACAACCTAGTCATTTAATATCAGCTTCATGTTAAAGAGCTTTCCATTCACAACTCATTGCAGTCCCTCTACAGAGACTGCTGCTGTTACAGCGAATTATAATCTCTCTACAATGACCTTGAGTCACATGGCATCACAAGTAATTTTTCAGTGACACTACCATCATAGCACAATAAAGTACCACAAGGCACAGCCAGTGCAGCAATCGCACCCCATTGCCACTTCACAGTCGGAATGCATCATAGTCTCTGCTGTGACAGGCAGTCACAGTGAATCAGTCACCACAGGGCCTGACCTTAGACAAAGCCTCTCTGCAGCTAACCCTACAGGATGCAGAAGACAGCATCTCAAGGATTCCCTATACTGCTACATCAGCACCACCAAAACCATGCTCTCCCACAGACTTTGTGTGCCTTCACCACAACCCAGCTCCCACTATGTCTACCTCAATGCATTGTCCCCAGTTTAAACTAGTCAGATAACGTGGCTAAGGGCAAGAACCAAAAGTTCATAAAACAATTATTTGCACTGAAAGTAATGGAATCCTAGCTGAAATTTTCTCTCCAAAAGATTTTGTCAATGATTTAAAATGAGCTGTAGTCGGTTTCTCTAGCTTTGGATATATTCTCCTTCTCAGTTTGTTTAGGAATCATAGACTTGATGTAGAGAACTGTACCTTTCCGAAGCTCTGACTTCAGACTGTAAGAACTGGTTGTTATGTTGTCAGATATAATCGGTGCAATACCAATCAGTTCACACTCAGAATAAACTGAAGCAGACATCTGTCAGATACTGTGGCTCTGAACAATGACTGAAAACCACAGAACAAAATGAACTAAGAAAATACTCTGACTGGAGGAATGAAACAGAAGTCACACTGGAGCTGAGATTCTCTGGAAATATGGAAGACAAATGGAAAAAAAGTTTTAACATGACCTCTTTGTATATCTGTATGGAATTGGTGCTAACACAAAAGATGATAATCAGCTTATTTCTGACAGCTGGTTCTAAAGCATTTGATGTTTTCACTTAACTCAGACATGGGAAGCTAACTATGAAACTTCATTATAGAAATTTGAGGAGTGCAGCATTTCATGTAAAAATGGCATGTTTTTAAACACAGAAGAAAAAAAAGGTGGAAAATGTAGGTGAAATTTTAGCTAATAAAATAATCCAGAATAAAATTCCTCTTGGCATATAAATGGCAAAAATGCCCTGTAGATGACCAAAAAAAATGGCCACTTGGATAACCAAGAAATAACAGGATGTCACCTGTAGGCCAGATTGAAAGTTATGGAGGATGGGCCATGCTCTGACACTGGACATTATGGAGAATCCAAAATATTACAACAAGAGAGGCATGAAGCAAAAATGCATGCAGACACTTTATTATGTTACTGCTTACTGTTAACTGCTATTGTTACATTTGGCTGAGAAAAAACTTGTTTAGAACCATACCTTTAAGAATCTCTAGCCTGATCCAGGGATTGATTGATTATAGGATGACCATGAGCTGCTAGTATGATGCAACAGTGAATAAGGCAAGTGCAATTTTATAGTGTACAAGGTGGTATATTTTTAGGAGAAACAAGGAAGTATTAATATACAGGAGAAGACACTGGCAAGACCCTAGTTAGAATACTTCATATGGTCCAGGTCACCTGTGTTCGAAAAAGATTATTTGAACTGAAATAAGTGCAGAAAAAGGCTACTAGGATAATTAAGGGAATGGAGAACCTATCTTATGGAAGAAGGTTAAAGGATCTTGGATTGTTTAGCCAAGTAAAATCAATGTTGAAAGAAGGTATCTCTTCAGAAATATGCCCCAGAGGGGAAAACATAGAAAGAGAAAAACTAAACAAGTTAGAGGGCAATACTGGTACAAGAACTCCTCTCCATAAATGGAGAGACCTTGTACTGGTGGAGAGACTTGTGTGTCCCAATGATCTTCAGAGCTATGTTGCCTAGAGTCCCACACTCCTGGCAGGGTCATCCATGGGTAGCAGGCCTGAGGGGAGGTTCCAGACAAACCATGGTCCAAACTCCAAGCCCTCAATGGCAGATCAGGCAGAAAAAGATGTTAAGATCTCAATGGCTGTAAATACAGAAGAAGGCTGCAACAAGATGCCATAATTTGGCAGGGAGGGGAGTTCATGACAAGCAGCTGCTCCTTAAGGAAATGATCCTAGAAGCACAAGGGAAGTCCATCCCAACCCATAGGAAAGGTGGGGAAAAGGCTCAGCAAACTCCTTGGTTTAACAGAGAACTCATGGAACTCCTACATCTAAAAAGAGAGGCTTATAAAGGATGGAGAACAAGAAACACCACCAAGGAGGAGTATTCTGCACTGGTCTGCACCTGTAGGGAGTGAAATAGGAAATTCAAGGCTGCAACCAAACTGGCTACATAAATCAAGGCAGTAAAAAGTCCTTCTTCAGATATGTGGGGAGTCAGAAGAAAAACAAGGGCAACATTGGACCCCTGTTAAACCAATTGGGACAGCTGGCAACTTACACACAGGAAAAAGCTAATCTGCTTAATGATTACTTTGCACTGGTTTTTCACCAGTCCTCATGGAAAAATTGAGCAACTGCAGCCTTGACTACACTACAGACTGATGGCTGGGGAACTGGCTCCATGGTCAGACCCAGAGAGTGGCAGTTGACCACACCTGAGGATAGGCTGGTGAACCAGACTGACCTCAATAGGCTTGCAAGATGGGCAGATCAAAACCTGATGGCATACCATATGGAGAAATGCAAGGTGCTTCACCTCAGGGGGGAAAAAAAAACCCACATCATACTTATAGGCTCAGCAATGATACGCTCGCTAGCACCATGACTGAAAGAGACTTGGAGGTCATGACTGACCAGAAGATGAACATGAGCCACCAATGCAATACTGCAGCTGGCAAAGTGAACAAAACTCTGGCTTGTATCTGCCAATGCATCTTAAGCAAGATCCAGGATGTCATCTTTCCACTGTACTCAGTGTTGGTGAGGCTGCAGCTGGAGTACTGCATCCAGTTCTGGGCTCCACAATTCAGGAAGGATGTGGAAAAGCTTGAAAGAGTCCAGAGGAGAGCCACGCACATGATCAGAGGGCAAGAGAACAGACCTTATGAAGAGAGACTGTGAGCCTTGGGAATCTTCAGCCTAGAGAAGCACAGGTGCAGGGGTGACTTGGTGACAGCCTACAAGTACATAAGGGGTGTGCATCAGGATCTGGGGGAGCGCCTGTTCACCACAGCACTCCAAGGCATGATAACGTCCAATGGTCACAAACTCCTTCAAGACCATTTTAGGCTGGTGCAAGCACCTACTCTGGATACTTTTAAGAAGCATTTGGATGCTTATCTTGCTGGGATCCTTTGGCCCTAGCTGACTTCCTGCCCTTTGGACAGGGGGTTAGACCCGATGATCTTACAAGATCCCTTCCAGCCCTAATGTCTATCAAATCTATTAAAATCTAGGTTCTCCCTTGCCACTGGGCTCTGATTTCCACCTTGTCAAGATCATGTGATTGATGTTTCCATGTACCTGCTTCTCCATGTTAAACAAAAGCATATGCAGACTTCTACCACAGGAAGCAACACACTCTTCTGTACCAACCTCCAAAAGCCCTGTGGTGATGTCTGAGTGGAGACAGAGAGAGAATTAGTGAGACAAGATGACTGGATGAGGGTCAGCTGATGGAAATGGGTGGAGGCTACATTTTCCTCTGAAAGAGGGACACTGGCCCGGGACACAAAAATGGTAATGGTGCTGGTTTCTGCCATCAAGAATCAACTTATCAGTCAACTTTCAAAGCTCCCTTTGGATATTAGCAAACATCTTATGGCCATCCATCTTAATCACAGCAACAACCAGTACACTACCGTCTTACTCACAAGGACAAGATCATTCTCTTTGGTGACTTAAATGTCAGTTGGACATGACCTGGAACTGCAGAGTAGCACCTTTGGGAAGGAAGAAGTAGGGAAAGATAACTCCAATGGCATCCATCTCCTGAGCAAATGCATAGAGCACAGTCTTGTCATCAAGAATACCACCATCAGACAGAGTGACAAATACAAGTGCAGCCTCGGAGGCCTCCTAACAAAAGGCAGTGAAGAGGGGACTCATGGTGGAGGGTGAGTATGTCCCCCTCAAGCCCCTAGAAGAGCTGGGGACCAGAGTGGTCCTCAGCTCCGTCCCACCTTATATCCCCCCTTGGGCCCTGCTCCTCCAGCTCTAAACCCTGGGGAGAGTTATCTCCCCAGTTGTGGCCCTCTTGCTGGGGTGCCAAGACCCCAGCCTCCACCACACGCGCTCATTCCATCATCAGGTATTGATCCAGCTGGCAGTGGGAGCACAGCTGGAAGCTGAGGGCTGCCTCGTGATTCCTTTTCAGGAGGCCCTAGTGAGGATTTTCTATGCTCTGGGGGACCTGTGATGCTTCCGGTGCCATGCCTCGAGGCACTTGCATCATGAATGCCCCATGGGCCAGGTGGGGAAGGCATCCGTGCATAACACTGATGAGAGGGGTCTCCCCTTACCAATGGTGCCCCTCCTGCCTCAGGCCCCCATGGCACCCCAGCCACAACTCCCAGCCTCTTCCCCCGAGCTCAGGGGACCCCAGCCACCAACCAAGTTTGGCAGAGTCCCGGGGAGGAGGGCAGCAGCCATGGTTGGAGAGAGAGCGGGGCCCTGTCGGCCCCTGGCCATGCCCCCACTGTAACTGCCGCACCCGCCAACCTTCACCTTCACCTGCTAGAGCCTGCCCACCTGAGGATCACCCCATGGCTGAGTGGGTGAAGGTCCCCTCTGGGTGCAAAATCAATAGGAAGGCTTGGGCTGGGCATGGCTGGAGCCCTCTGACATGGAGGACCCCCCCCCCCCAACCATCACATAGGGAGGAGCGGCCCAGTTAATGGGGGCCTCCCCAGCTGCACCTGATACCCCACCTCTGGAAAAAATTAAATGGGTTATCTCCATGGAGGAGGCTTCAGGACTCCTGGACAGTCCCAAACAGGAGCCCATGGAGGAGGCCCCTCACTCCATTGGCCAGAGCCTACCCCCTGAAACCAAGGACACTGAGGCTAAGGCCTCAGCCAAACCAAAAGAAGGTCTGGCAGTGGAGCCCTCCCCCTCTGATGATCTAGGGGAGACAGGGGTTATAGGGCTCACCCTGGTGAATCCTGAGGAGGGAGGTCCCCTTTCTGAGGTGGTGCTCAGAGATGGTGGGAAGTGTGCATCAGCTTTTGGATCGCAGCTACACTCTGGTAGAGGGAAGTTGTCCAGGAGCAGCTCAAGTGGGAAGTGCTGGAGCTGGAGAGGTGCCTGACCCCATCCCTCTGCAGAGAGTGTCGGGAGAGGCAGGGAGCGCTTCATACTGTGGACGACCATTGCAGCCTCAGTGCGATTGTCCGCTCGCACATCCAGCTCCTTCAGGAGATGGACCGTGGGTCCTGCTTCTTCTATGCCCTGGAGAAGAGGCGGGGGACCAAGAAGTACATCACCTGCCTCTGGTGGGTGATGGCAACCCCTCACAGACCCAGGTGAGATGCTCTGGCACACCTGGGACTTCCACAAAGAGCTCTTCTCTCTGGATCCCACCGATGCTGAAGTCTGTCAGACCCTGTGGGAGAGACTCCTGCAGGTCAGTGCAGTTGACCAGGACTGGATGAGGGCTCCTCTCACTCTGGCTGAGTTTTCATCTGCCCTCCACCTGATACCTGACAACAAAGTGCCAGTTATTGACAGACTGACCATGGAGTTCTACCAGACCTTCTAGGATGTCCACGGCCCAGAATTCACCACGGTCTGGGCCAAATCCGAGGGAAGTGTGGAACTCCCCCTGTCATGCTGGAGGGCTGTGTTGACCCTCATGCCAAAGAAGGGAGATCCCCATGACCTGAGGAACTGGCATCCCAATGTCCCTCCACTGCATGAACTACAAGGTCACAGCACAGGCTGTCTCACTGCGCCTTCAGTCTGTACTGATAGGCATAATCCATCCCAACCAGATATACACGGTTCCTGGAAGTTTCATATTCAACAACCTGTACCTGGTTTGGGACCTCGTGGAGCTAGTGCACCAGGAGGGCCTGCCTTTCACCCTCATGTCCCTGGACCAGGAGAGTGCATTTGACAAAGTGGATCACAGGTACCCCACAGGCACACTGTGGGACTTTGGGTTTGGGCCTCACTTCATGTGGGCTTTTACAGGTGCTGTATGCCTCTTCAGAGTGTTTGGTCAAGCTCAACTAGACCCTGACAGAGCCCATCCCGTTCCAGAGAGGGGTGCATCAAGCTTTCCCGCTCTCAGGACAGCTGTATACCTTGTCCCTGGAGCCCTTCCTTGTCCTCCAGCAGAGGCAGGTGGCAGGGTTCATGCTCCAGGAGCTGGCGGGGTGGCTTGTCTATGTGGCGTATGCTGACAATGTACTCCTTGCAGTCCAGGACTCAGGTGACCGGGTGCAGGTGGAGGCCTGACAGGCATTGTACTCAGCAGCCTCCTATGCTCAGGTCAACTGGATCAAGAGCTTTAGCCTGATGGTGGGTGATGGGTAGCAGGTGGGCTCACTCCCACCTGCGCTTTCCAGGATCCACTAGAGCATGGGCTTGCTGCTTTATTTTGGTGTCTACCTGCCCTCCACAGACCCCCACCCCCCCCATAGAACTGAAACCAGCTGGAGGCAAGGATGGTGGAGCGGCTCTGGGCACGGGCAGGACTCCTGAGGTGTCTCTCCCTGGATGGAAGAGTGCTGGTGCTGAACCAGCTGGTCCTGTCCATGCTCTGGCACTGCTGTGTCCCCTGAGGTCTTGGCATGACTCCAGAGATGGGTGCTGGAGTTTTTCTGGCCAGGACAGCACTGCATCACTGTGGAAGTCCTGAGCCTCCCCTTGTAGGAGGGTAGCCAGGGCCTGGTTTGCCTGTGCAGCCATGTCCTGATGTTCCATCTTCAGGTCCTACAATGACTGCTATATGGTGTCAGTAGCCAGGTGGCATGAGGCCACCTGGGGTGCATCTTCCTTCACCACTCCTGGGGGATTGGATACAACTGGCAGCTCCTCGGCCTGTGGGGCTTCTCCCTGCAGGACTTGCGAGGGCAGACAGAAGTTGATCCTGTCTGGTGTCACCTGTATCAGAAACCTCCTGAAATACCATAGGCAGGAGTGGGTGGACCCCGCTGGGCTGGCCCACTGCATGGGTCTACCCATGACACGTGCCCTGCCGTCTGGTTCAAGAGGTGAAATCTGCCCTACCTCCTCCCACCCTTGCCTTTGTTGACCTGGTCCTGTGCAGTGGCAGTCCCCACCCCTGCATGTCCACCAGCCCATCTGAGTTTGTCTTGGGGATGGTGCCTCATCCAGTCTCATGATGCTCCCTGCTCCACCACCTCAGCCAAGTCAAGCACACCAAACTGGTCTGCCATTCCACCGTCCAACGCTGCCACCTCTACATGCTCCTCAGCCTGTGGGACGTCTCCCTGAAGGACCTACGATGGCTCCCAGATTTCTATCAGGACCTCCTCCTGGCTTGGAGCCTGGTCTCCACCTCTAGTTCCCCCACAACAGTCACCCAGGGTGCTGACCTGCTTGTTGAGCCTCTCCTCTGGAACCCCCAACTGAAGGTGCCAAAAGCAGAGGTGCCCCAGTTGTGACAGAAGTTGATCCTGGCTGGTGTCACCTGTATTGGAGACCTCCTAGACTATGATAGGCAAGAGTGGGTGGACCCCGCTGTGCTGCGCTGGGCCAGTGCATGTGTCTACCCACAACATATGCAACCTGCTGTCTGGTCCAGGAGGTGAAATCTGCCCTACCTCCTGATGCCCTTGCCTTTATTGACCAGGTCCTGCATGATGGTAGTTCCCACCCTCTGGTGTTCTCCAGCCCACCGGAGTTTGTCATGGAGCTGGTGCCTCGCTCAGCCTCACAGTGCTCCCCACTCCACCACCTAAGCTGGCTGTAGGACACCAGACCAACCCATTTTTCCACCTTCCATCACTGCCACCTTTACACATTTGCGCACTGCACTGTCCATCATGCTGCCCTTGCATCCCTCCCAGATGCCAAGTTTTATAGTTTCATAGCTCCATAGTTTGTAGGGTTGGAAGGGACCTGAGTAGATCATCAAGTCTGACCCCCTGCCATGGCAGGGAAGAGTACTGGGGTCAAAAGACCTCGGCAAGGTGTTCATCTAGCCTCCTCTTAAAGACCTCCAGGGCAGGAGCCAGCACCACTTCTCTCGGAAGTTGGTTCCAGATCCTAGTTGCCCTGACAGTGAAGTAGCGCCTCCTGATGTCTAGTCTGAATCTACCCTCTGCCAGCTTGTGAACATTATTTCTAGTCACTGCTGGTAGTGCTCAGCAGAACAGGGACTCCCCCAATGCCTGCTGGTCCCCCCTGACTAGTTTGTAAACAGCCACTAGACCCCCCTCAGCCTTCTCTTATGGAGGCTGAACAGGTTCAGGTCCCTTAGCCTCTCCTCATAGGGCCTGCCCTGCTGACCCCGATCATGTGGGTGGCCCTCCTCTGGACCCTCTCCATGTTGTCCAGAATCCCTCCTGAAGTGTGGCGCCCAGAACTGGATGCAGTACTCCTACTGCGGCCTGACCAGTATCGCATAGAGGGAGAGGATCACCTCCTTGTACCTCCTTGAGATGCATCTGTGGATGTATGACAAAGTACAGTTGGCCTTCCTGACCACTTCCCCACACTGTCAGCCCATGTTCATTTTGGCATCAATAATGACCCCAAGATCCTTTTCTGCCTCTGCACTGATGAGAAGGGAGTTCCCCAGCCTGTAGGTATGCTTCTGGTTCTTCCCTCCAAGGTGCAGTACCTTGCACTTGTCAGTGTTGAAACCCATCCTGTTCTCATCCGCCCACCCCTGTAACCTGCCTAGGTCCAATTGTAGCCTATTCCTCCCTTCTAGCTTGCCCACTTCCCCCCACATCTTAGTGGCATCTGGAAATTTGAACAAGGTGCTTTTCACCCTCTCGCCCAAGTCACTGATGAAGATGTTGAACAGTGTGGGCCCCAGGACCGAGCCCTGGGGGACCCCACTATTCACATCCCACCAGGTTGAGTATGACCTGTCCACCACCACTCTCTGGGTGCATCCCATCAGCCAATTTTTGACCCATCCAACGGTGTAGGCATCAATGCCACAGTCACTCAATTTATTAATGAGAATGGGGTGAGAGTGTCAAAGGCCTTCCTAAAGTCCAGAAATACTACGTCCACTGCTATACCCTCATCTAAGGATTTTGTGACTTGGTCATAGAAGGCCACCTGGTTGGTCTGACAGGACCTGCCTCTAATGAACCCATGTCGGTTCCCCCTAAGCATAACCTTCCCTGCTGGCCCCTCGTGGAAATGCGCCAGGATAATTCTCTCAAAAAGCTTACCCAGGATCGAGGTAAGACTAACTGGCCTATAGTTTCCTAGGTCCTCCTTCCTCCTTTTTTTGAAAATAGGAACCACATTGGCCCTTTTCCAGTCCTCTGGCACCACACCAGAGCACCATGAGTGTTTGTAAAGCCGTGCCAGGGGTCCCGCAATGACCTCTGCTAATTCCCTCAGCACTCTGGGGTGGAGATCATCAGGACCAGCTGATTTAAATACGTCCAGTCCCTCCAGAAGTTTCCTGACTAGATCCTCCCTGACCCTAGGCCTGAGTGCGCCTCCCCTGGGGCCTACAGTGGTCCCAGTGGGGGGTTGTGACCTGGTCCCTGCTCAGAAAAATGGAGGCAAAGAAATTGTTAAATAGGTTAGCTTTGTTTTCTGAAGTGACGACCAGATTTCCTAGCATGCCTTGCAGAGGCCCCACATTACTCGGTACACTCTTTTTACCCCTGTGTATTTAAAGAAGGACTTCTTATTGTCCTTGATCCATGTAGCTAGTCCCAGTTCCATCTCCGCCTTGGCCTTCCTGACCGTCCCCCTACAGCCCCAAGCAATGAAGGTATAGTCCTCCCTGGTGAAGGCCCCTCCCTTCCTTTGAATGTATGCCTCCTTTTTAGCTAGGAAACATTCCTGTATGCTTTTGGTGAGCCATCGGGGCTTTTGTGCCCAATTGCCCCCTTTGATTCGTGTTGGAATTACCTCCCTTTGGGCTTGGAGGATTGTCTCCTTAAGGAACGACCACTCTTCTTAGACACCTGACTCCTCCCCGCTCTGGGACCTCAGTGCCTCCCTGACTATTCTCCTTACCTCATTGAAGTCCGCCCTCCTGAAGTCCAGGGCTGCTGCCTTGCTGCAGGCCTTTGCCACCTTGCACTGGGTGGTGAATTCCAGCAGGCGATGATCGCTGTCACCCAGGTGATCGAGCATCTGCAGACCCCTCACCAGGTCATCACCCATGGCCAGGACCAGGTCCAACAAGGCATCTCCCCTGGTGGGGCTGTGTACCTCCTGGGTTAAATGGCGGTCCTGTATCTCAGCTAGGAACCTATGTCAGTGGTCAGACCTGGCTGACTGCTCTTCCCAGCAGATGTCTGGAAAGTTCAGGTCACCCATGATGACCACATCCTTTGACCTAACTGCCTCCGTGAGCTGACTTAAGAATTCCTGGTCTAGCTTTTCCTCTTGGTTGGGAGGTCTGTAGTAGACCCCCACCATTAAGTCCCTTTCCCCTCGACTACCTTGTATTCTAACCCAGAGCACTTCAGTGTGCCCCTCCTCTGACCCAGTGCTACTTGTTGAGGATGTGTATTTCTCCTTGATGTAGAGTGCCATACCCCCACCTTTCCTCCCTGTCCTGTCCCTCCTGTGGGACCTAAATTGATCATATAGTCTGACCCCCCACCACTGGTCAGTGCACACTCTGGGATCACATGACCCCAGACAGCTGTTCATCCAACCTCTTTTTGAATTTACGCAAGGTAGGAGTGAGGACCACTTCCCTAGGAAGTTGGTTCCAGATCCTAGCCACCCTAACAGTGAAATAGTGCCTCCTACTCTCTAACCTAAACCTATTCTCCAGCAGCTTCTGGCCATTGTTCCTCATCACCCCAGGTGCTGCTGGGAGGAATAGGACCCTTCCTACTTGCTGCTGATCTCCCCTAATGAGTTTGTAGGCAGCCACCAAGTCCCCCCCTCAGCCTCTGTTTGCTGAGGCTGAACAGGTTCAGGTCCCTCAGCCTCTCCTTATAGGGCCTGCCCTGTTGCCCTCTCACCAAGTGGGTGGCCCTCCTCTGAACCCTCTCAAGGCAGGCCACATCCTTCTTAAAGTGTGGTGCCCAGAACTGGACACAGTACTCCAATTGTGGCCTGACCAATGTTGCGTAGAGGGGGAGTATCACCTCTCTGGACTGGCTTGAGATGCATCTTTGGATGCACAACAAGGTGTGGTTGGCTTTGCTGGCTGAGGTCTGGCATTGGTGGCTCATGTTCATCTTGGAGTCAATAATGACTCCAAGATCCCTTTCTGCCTCTGTGCTCTCAAGCGGGGAGCTCCTCAGCTTGTATGTGCACTGTAGATTCCTTCTCCCCAGGTGCAGCACCCTGCACTTATCCACATTGAAGCTCATCCTATTACCATCTACCCACTTCTGTAGTCTGTCTACATCTAATTGCAGCCTGTCTCTCCCTTCGAGCGGGCCTACCTCTCCCCACATCTTGGTGTCATCGGCAAACTTGGACAACGTGTTTTCCACCCCCTCGTCTAAGTCACTGATGAAGATGTTGAACAGTGTGGGTCCCAGGACCGAGCCCTGGGGGACCCCACTGTTCATGTCCCGCCAGGTCGAGTATGACCCGTCCACCACCACTCTCTGGGTGTGCCCCATCAGCCAATTTTTGACCCATCCAACTGTGTAGGCATCAATGCCACAGTCACTCAATTTATTAATGAGAATGGGGTGAGAGTGTTAAAGACCTTCTTAAAATCCAGAAAGGCTACATCCACGGCGACACCATCATCCAGGAATTTAGTTACCTGGTCATAAAAGGCCATCAGGCTGGTCTAGCAGGACCTGCCTTTGATGAACCCATGTTGATTTCCCCTGGGCATGATCTCCCCTGCTGGCCCCTCACAGATGTGATCCTTGATAATTATTTCAAGGATTTTCCCCAAGACCGATGTGAGGCTTATGGGCCTATAGTTTCCTGGGTTCTCCTTTCTCCCTTTCTTATAAATGAGGGCCACATTAGCTAGTTTCTAATCTCCGGGCACCTGGCCTGTGGACCATGATCGCTTGTACAGCTGGTCCAAGGGCACAGCAATGACCCCCGCCAGCTCTCTCAACACCTGTGGGTGGAGGGCATCAGGGCCCGCAGATTTAAAAACATCCAGCCCTTCCAGAAAATCCCTAACTACATCTGTGCAGACCCGAAGCCTGGCAGTGCTATCCCCAAGATTGCCCCTACCTGTGGTGGGAGAGCTGTCCTGGTCTCTGTCCAAGAAGACAGAGGCAAAGAACTTGTTAAAAATTTCGGCTTTCTCCTCTGGCATAGCCACAAGTTTACCATTTGAGTCTAGCAGGGGCCCTACATTACCCAGTGCCCTCTTCTTACTCCCAATGTATTGAAGAAGGACTTTTTGTTGTCCTTAATCCTAGTCGCTAGCCTGAGCACCACTCCCCCCACCCCCCTTGGCCTTCCTAATAGCCCTCCTACACTCATGGGCAAAGGAGGAGTATTCCTCCTTGGTGATAGCCCCTCCCTTCCACCAGGTATACTCCTCCCTTTTGGCCCTCAGGCATTCTTGAATGCCTTTGCTGAGCCATGGGGGTTTCAGAGCACTCTTACCCCGCTTCTTTCTCTCGGGGACTGTCACACTCTGAGCCTGGAGGATCATCCCCTTAAGGTGTGACCATCCCTTGTGGATTCCCATATCCTCTACCTTTTGGGCCCTCAGTGCCTCCCCCACTAATCTCCTAAGTTTGTTGAAGTTGGCCCTTCTGAAGTCAGGGACTTTAGTCTTGGTATAAGCCCTCAACACTCTGTGCTGGATGGTGAATTCCAGCAGGCGATGATCACTGTCACCCAGGTGGTCAAGGACCTGCAGTCCCCTCACCAGGTCATCCCCAGGGGCCAAGACGAGGTCCAGCAAGGCATCTCCCCTAGTGGGGCTGTGCACAGTCTGGATAAAGTGGAGGTCCTGTATTTCAGCTAGGAACCTACACGAATGGTCAGACCTGGCTCACTGCTCCTCCCAGCAGATATTTAGGTAGTTTAGGTCCTCCATGACAATGACATCCCTAGACCCAACTGCCTCCATAAGCAGTACTGAGAAATCCCGGTCCAACTCAACCCCTTGGCAGGGTGGTCTATAGTAGACACACACCGTAAGATCCCTTTCGCCTTGCCCCCTTGAATTTTGACCACAGTGCCTCTGCCTGACCTTCCTCTGCCCCAAAGCTAATTCTTGATGATGTGAGTTGCTCTTTGACATAGAGGGTGACCCCCCCCACACACCTTTCCTCCCAGTTCTGTCCCTTCTATATAATGTGTATCCCTGAATGCCCACCACCCAGTTGTGGGTAGGATCCCACCAGGTTTCTGTAAGCCCCACTAAGTCTGGGTTTTCCCTGCTATCAGAAGGCAAAGTTCGTCCTGTTTGCCCCCCATACTACATGCATTAGTGTACAGACATGTGAGGCCTCCTGAGAGTGCTCGTATCTCCCCCCTGCTTCCAGGACTGCTGTGCCCATTGTTGCTTACCTGGGTTTCTGTTTCTCTTGTCACCTTGCCAGTTGGCAAAACGTCCCTTCTTCTTCGGGTGGCCCCTTCCCCCAATGAAGCTAGTTTAAAGTCCGCCGAATGAGATCAGCCAACCTAGAGGAAAAAATGCGTTTACCCTTGGGTGAGAGATGTAGTCCATCCCACCACAGCATGCCCTCAGCCCAGAAATACGGGTTATTATCCATAAATCCGAAGCCCGCCTCGTAGCACCAGCTCCGAAGATGCCGGTTGACTACCCTGATATAGGCCTCGTGGCATCCACTCCATCCACTTACTGGGAGGATGGAGGAAAATACCACCTGGGGTCCCATCTCCTTGAGTAGATGACCCATGGCCTTGTAGTCTTCTATGATAGAGTCAGTCTTACTCTTAGATGCATCATTAGTCCCCCCATGGACCACTACTGGAGGGTAATAGTCCGAGGGCTTAATGATCTTTGGGATGGTCTCTGTGACATCCTGAATCCTCACGCCGGGCATGCAGAAGACCCCCCATGACCAGAGGTCAGAGTGACAGATTGGGCCATCAGTTCCCCTAAGGATAGAGTCCCCGATGACCAGAACTCTGCATCTCTTCTTCCTCGGGGGCTGCCTCTTCACTGCCTGTGATGTGGGTGAAGCAGCCCCAATGACTCAAAGACTTGTGTAGAGGCATTTGAGGCTTCCTGAAGATGCATGCACTGGCCCCCTAAACTCAGTACTGCCCGGGCCCCTGTTGCTTACCTGGGTATTTGTTCTGCTTATCATCAGTCTAGGCTGTGCTGTTCTTGTGGGTGATGCTTCGTTTAGTGGTCCAAGGCTTCCTCCGCCCTCATCTTCCCCTTCCCCTGACAAGCCTAGTTTAAAGGCCACTGGAGGAGATCTGCCAACCTAGAAGAGAACACATGCTTACCTTTGGGGGAAAGGTGGAGCCTGTCCTACCTGAGCATGTCTCTCATTGTGATGTGTGGGTCATTGTTTAGGAAGCCGAAGCTCACCTCGAGACACTATTCCCAAAGCCACCAGTTGATCTCTCTGATGCAGGTCTCATGTTGTCTTCCACATCCTCTCACTGGTAGGACAAAAGAGAATACCACCTGTGCCCCTATCTCCCTCAGCACGCCCCCCAGAGCATGGTAGTCTGTCATCAAGTGGTGGGGCCTGCTTGGTGAGGGCATGGCTGGGGCACCCCAGTGGCTGAGTCTGTACTCTCCCTTCATTCCATGAGCCACTGGGGACCTCAGCTGGTGGCTCGTCCATGGAGCCATTGCCACGGGCATGTATGTGGTGAGCTTCATGGACACCCCAGTCTCCTGCCCCTTCTTTGAGCAGAGAGAGACCCTGGCACACATGTCCCTCAAGTGCACCAGGATGCATCCCCTCCACCTCCAGAACATCTTCCTGAAGTTCTGGTTAAATTTCACCCCCAACCTTTTTGTTTTTGTTCACCCCATTCATGGTCCCACCAAGTCCCAGGACCTTCTGGTCAACCTTTTCCTGGCCCCGGCCAAGTGGGCCCTGTACTTTTCCAGGAAGGAGATTCTGACCAGGAAGGTACCTGAAGACTGCAGGGATGCTCTCCTGTCACTTGTCCAAGCACTTTTATTGTCAGAGCACCAGTGGGCAGTGTCCACCAGGTCCTTGGATGCCTTTTGAGGACCGGTGGGTGCAGTCCGGGGGCCTCTGCTCGGTGTCCCCCTCAGGTGCACTTATTTTCATGTTTTAACCTTTTGACCCACATGACACTCCTATCCTGTTTTTTCATTAGTTGTCCCAAGAATGTAGTTGTTCCATTTGTCCATTAGCCTTGGTAAAAAGGGGCTACTAGTTAGCCAGGTGGGCCTTGCCCATAGTAATCAGATGGAGAAATAGGGAGGAGCTTCTGGGGATCGGCCAATGGATTCCTTGGGAACACTAGCCCTTGTGCCAGCTGGACTGCTGAAGCAGCCCTGAGATGTCCCTGCATGCTGTACCTACAGCAGCAGTCTGGCAGTGGGGGTTGCTGCCTGGCTGTCACCTGCTGCCGCTTGCAGCATCATGTGGCCTCAAAGTTGCATGCCTGCCAGACCTGGATGGGGACTGCATGGCCATTAGAGGCATCTGCACCCTAGGCCAGCTGCCAGTGGGCTGTGGCTGCACAGTTGGCCTTTGTGCAGCACTGCTGCCAAGTGTTCCACCACCCAGCCATCTGGGCAGCTATAGCCCAGAAGATACTCTCACTGTGGTGGCTTGCTTTAAACTGTCAAAGCCTGTCCTCCTAGCCTCAAGTGACCAGGAGGTCAGCCACCTCCAGCTGGGTTCTGGGTGCCAGCTCTGAACAGGCTCCTCTGCCTGGGTCCTGCCACTTGCCTCACTAGCAGGAATTCTGGTGTTCCCTATTTAAAAACTGCATAAGCCCTGATAAAAAATCCCAAAATCACTGTTTAAAATACCCCAAAATCCATAAATCCATGTTCTTCCACAAGTAAAACAAAAGACCACTATATATATATAGAGAGAGAGAGAGTGAGAGAGACTATATATATATATAGAGAGAGAGAGAGAGAGATCAAATCAGTTGGGCAAGGTTTTATTGATATATTTACTATTTTAAAGCAAATTGGAAGCCTACCAGTGCCTCTATCATCATCATAAAATAAATTCTAAATATCTATAGAGTTTGGCATTGACTTTTGGCATTGTTGTCATAGAAAAATCAGAGCTTCCTCTACCTGCTCTGCTCACCATGATGTGCAGCATTGAGCAGCACTGATATGCCAGTGCCCTGCCCTTGCCCTTCCCCCTCACTCCCAACCAACAGCCCACCCTCCTGCCCCAGTCCCACAGGACCAGGTACATGGGTAAGGGGGTCTGTTGGGGGTGGCTTGGGGGGGGTGTTTTGTGTGTTCATTGTAGGGGGAATGTGGATATGGGGAGGCTACCTTGGAGGGGTGGGTCCCTTGCCCCCCACAGGGTGCAGCCTCCTCCCACAGCTCATGAACTGCCCCCCTACAGGGCCACAGACCCCCAACAGGGGCCCACAGCTCCCCAACAGAGGTCAAAACCCCCTAAATGTGGGCCAAAGCCCCCCCAACAGGGGCCAAATTCACCCAAAAGTGAGTACAGCCCCCCCCAACAGGAGCCCAAGTCCCACAACAGGGGCTTCAGACCCCCAAAAGGGGTCCACAGACCCCCAACAGGGGCCAAAATCTCCCAACAGGGCACCCCTGCAGGCGCTACCCCCTCCCGCAGGGCCTACGTGCCTCCCACCAGGCCCCAGATCCCCCCTTGTCCCCCACCTGGCCCCACCTCTGATCACCACCCCCAATCACTTCCCTGATTGCACCCCTGCCTGGTCCCATCCCTGATCACACCTCCACCTGGCCCGGCCCCTGACCTCCCCTCTGCCTGCTCCCCCGTTCACCCCCCAGCCCCGATCACTGCCCTGCCTGGCACCAGCATCCCTGAACTCAAAATAAAACCAAACAACGCCCCCCCTGCACTCACCAACTGTAGCAGTGGCCATGGAGGCCACTCAGGGCCCCATGGCATAGCCCCCTACATGGCGGGGGACAGTGGGGACTGGCCCAGGCAGCCTAGCACCCAGGCTGCCGCTGCTGCATCATGCGGGTGCGTCACAGGTTGGCAGGACACCATGTGGCTCTGCATGCTGTCAGACAGCTGGAGCCACTGTGGCTGCCACCCAGTGCCTGGCACTGCTCAGCCCGAGTTGCCCCAGATGCCTGACAGCATGTAGAGCCAGCGGTGTCCTGCCAAGCCATGCTGCACCTGAACAATCCAGCAGCGGCAGCGCAGATGCCAGGAGGCTGGAGCCAGTCTCCATTGCCCCCTGCCACACAGGGGGGCTGTGCCATGAGGTCCCAAGTGATCCCAGTGGCTGCTGGTACACAGAGGTTGTTTTGGGTTTTTTGAGTGCAGGGATGCTGGTACTGGGCAGGGCAGTGATTGGGGTCAGGGGGTGATTGAGGGAGAGAGTGCAGGGGGTGATTGGGAGTGGGGGGCAATTGTGGGACCAAGCAGGGGGGCAATAAGGGGCAGAGCCAGGTGGGGAGGTGATGGGGGTGGTGAGCAGGGGAGCAAGCAAGTGGCAATCGTGGATGTAGTGGACCTTGATTTTAGCAAGGCTTTTGATATGGTCTCCCACAACATTCTTGCAGGCGTTCTTGCCTTTGTTGCCAAGAAGGCTAATGGCATACTGGACTGCATTGGTAGGTGTGTTAGTAGTAGGTCAAGGGAAGTGATTCTTCTCTATTCAGCACTGGTGAGGCCACATGTGAAGTACTGTGTTCAGTTTTGGTCCCCTCACTATAGAAATGATGTGGACAAATGATAGAGTCCAGCAGAGGGTGGCAGAAATGGTGAGGGGGCTGGGGGATATGACTTATAAGGAAAGACTGAGAAAACTGGGTTTATTTAATCTAGAGAAGAGGAGACTGAGAGGAAACTTAATAGCAGCCTTCAACTACCTGAAGTGGGGTTTGAAATAGGATGGGCCTAGACTGTTCTCAGTGGTGGCAGATGACAAAACAAGGAGCAATGGTCTCAAATTGCAGTAAGAGAAGTTTAGGTTAGATATTAGAAAGAATTTTCTCACTAGGAGGATAGTAAAACACTGGAACAGGTTACTGAGAGAGGTGTTGGAAGTTCCATCCTTGGAGGTTTTCAAAACCCAGCTATACAAAGCTTTGACTGAGCTGATCTAGTTGGGGATGGGCCTTCTTTGAGCAGGGGGTTGGACTAGATGACCTCTGGAGGTCTCTTCTGACCCTAACTTTCTATGATTCTATGATTCTGTGAAAGTACTGGCCAGATTTGGATGTCTGGAAATGTACATCAAGGCCCTGAGGTTTCTCCAAAGTCAGATGACTGAGACCATTCTATGTAGCTGATAATAAAAAAAATCTGTTTGTCATCCAAACTGGGGTCAAGCAATGTGTCATCACTAAGGTCACACAATGTGTCGCCACCCCAAATTTGCTCCCCAGTTGGGTGTCTACACCTGAGTTACTGTGCTGTAACTAATTGCAAATAAATTTGCTACTTGCATTTTCAGGTAGCAAATTTACTTTGATTAGTGAGGTTTACTGCACAGTAGGGATGTGCATGTATAGATGCACACACTTGCTGTGCAGTAAACTACACTACTGTACAGTAAAGCATCTCATGTAGATGAACCCAGCAGGAAGCAGAGCAGCAGACTGGGCAGAGGAAGGGGTTCAGAGTAGCTCTGAGGCAGGGAGTAGAGCTAATTTGTGTCATTCCTTCCAAAAGGGTTACCCCCCCCCCCCCCCGGCCCTGAAGGATCAATAGTATTCAGTTAAAGATGAAACTTTTAGAATCTCTCAATTATTTACCAAGAAAAATGTAATATGTTTTTAAAATGCCAGATCCTCAGCTAGTATAAACTGACTTCTTTTTATTGAAGTCAGTGAGGTCAGATACTCAGGTAATGTAAATCATTATAGGTTTATTGAAAATAAAGGTGCCATCCCTCAGGTAAATCAACAGTGCTGTATTGAAATTAATAGTGCCAGGTCCACTGTTGATATAAACTGGCATAATTCAGGGGGACAGTTTATATAGTTAAACCAGGTATCCAACTCAAAAAGAGTTTTAATAGTATTTGTTTGAGGTATGTGGACAAATGTATAAACATAAGTCAAAACTCATGAAATGATTGGAAGACTTCCCTCAGCTACAATGGATGTTGGATCTGACATTATACATGCCCAGCCAAAACTGGAAATAGAGATTGCTTTACCATAGAAATTCAACTGGAGGATTTGCTTCAGCTTCCTGTGATGGTCACACTTGGGTTTGGAGTCTGTGGTAAGAGTTCCTACTACCCAATTATCTATTGTTTTGTATGTCTGGAATTTGTCAAGGTTGGGAAAATCTGCATTTAATTTCACATATTTGTGTCATTGCTAGTTGTCCCTAGGCATGCTCCTGCATGTGCACACTGGTGTGCAGCAAATTCCCCGAGTAGGGTAAAGGAGGCTGGGGCCAACACCTGGGCTGGCCCCAGAAGCCTTAGCTGGAGTTCTGGGGGCCTCCCAGAACTAGCATCACTAGCAGTGGTGGTGATCCAGCCACTGGGAGCCTGGCTGGCAGCCAGACCATGGTTTCATAGTTTCATAGTTTCATAGATGTTAGGGTCGGAAGGGACCTCCATAGATCATTGAATCCAACCCCCTGCATAGGCAGGAAAGAGTGCTGGGTTTAGATGACCCCAGCTAGATGCTTATCTAACCTCCTCTTGAAGACCCCCAGGGTAGGGGAGAGCACCACCTCCCTTGGGAACCCGTTCCAGACCTTGGCCACTCTAACTGTGAAGAAGTTCTTCCTAATGTCCAATCTAAATCTGTTCTCTGCTAGCTTGTGGCCATTATTTCTTGTAACCCCCAGGGGCGCCTTGATGAATAAAACCTCACCAATTCCCTTCTGTGCCCCTGTGATGAACTTATAGGCAGCCACAAGGTCGCCTCTCAACCTTCTCTTGCGGAGGCTGAAAAGGTCCAGGTTCTCTAGTATCTCCTCGTAGGGCTTGGTCTGCAAGCCCTTAACCATATGATTGGCCCTTCTCTGGACTCTCTCCAGGTTATCCGCATCCCTCTTGAAGTGCGGCGCCCAGAATTGCATGCAGTACTCCAACTGCGGTCTGACCAGCGCCTGATAGAGGGGAAGTATCACCTCTTTGGATCTATTTGTCATGCATCTGCTGATGCACAATAAAGTGACATTGGCTTTTCTGATGGCTTTGTCACACTGCCAGCTCATGTTCATCTTGGAGTCCACTAGGACTCCAAGATCCCTTTCCACTTCCGTGCCACCCAGCAGGTCATTCCCTAGGCTGTAGGTGTGCTGGACATTTTTCCTCCCTAGGTGCAGCACTTTGCATCTCTCCTTGTTGAACTGCATTCTGTTGTTTTCTGCCCACTTGTCCAACCTGCCCAGGTCTGCCTGCAGCTGTTCCCTGCCCTCCGGCGTGTCCACTTCTCCCCACAGTTTTGTGTCATCTGTAAACTTGTACAGAGTACATTTCACTCCCTCGTCCAAGTCACTGATGAAGACATTAAAGAGTATCGGTCCAAGGACCGAGCCCTGCGGGACCCCACTGCCCACACCCTTCCAGGTCGAAACCGACCCATCCACCACGACTCTCTGGGTGCGACCCTCCAGCCAATTCGCCACCCACTGGACTGTGTAGTCATCCAAGTCACAGCCTCTTAACTTGTTCACCAGTATGGGGTGGGATACTGTATCGAAGGACTTCCTGAAGTCTAAGTATATGACATCCACCCCTCCTCCTGTGTCCAGGCATTTCGTAACCTGGTCATAAAAAGAGATGAGATTAGACAGGCATGATCTGCCTGCTACGAACCCGTGCTGGTTTCCCCTCAACATAATTTGTCCTGCCGGGCTCTTGCAAATGTGAGCCTTGATAATTTTTTCAAAGATTTTGCCAAGGATGGAGGTGAGACTGACTGGCCTATAGTTGCCCGGGTCCTCCTTCCTCCCCTTCTTGAAAATGAGGACCACATTGGCCCTTTTCCAGTCCTCCGGGACTTGGCCCGTGCGCCACGAGCGTTCAAATAGTCCCACCAGTGGCTCTTCAATGATGTCGGCCAGTGCCTTCAGCACCTCGGATGGAGCTCATCTGGGCCTGCCGACTTAAAGGCATCCAGTTCTTCCAAGTGACTCTGCACCATCTCAGGGTCTACACATGGCAGTCTGGTGCCTAGCTGCTGCCTCTCTACAACCCCAGTGAGAGACTTGTCATGCCCCTCGCTTAGGAACACTGAGGCAAAGAACTCGTTGAGGAGTTCAGCCTTGTCCCCCCTGTCCGTCACCAATTGTTTCTGGCCATTTAGAAGGGGTCCTATTCCTCCCTGGGCCTTCCTTTTACTCCCTATAGATCTAAAAAACAATTTGATGGTTCTGGCCAGTCAGGCTCTAGTTTCTAGTGATGTACACTGCAGCCATGTGTGCCTCACCACTTTTTTTTGGTGCAGTGTTTGAGACTTTGAGGCACTGCAAATCACATGTTCCTACTCATGAAGACACAGCCCTTAGGACACAGGCCCCACTAGAACAACAGGATCAGAAGAAATGGTGAATAGCTGCTCCCTTTTGTTTGCTTCTGCCATGTTCAGGGAAACTGGACTATAGATACATGCTTTGCAAACAAGAAGAATGGTTTCAAAGAAATGATGTCTCCCAGAATCAATTTTTATCTTCAAAACATACACAACCTAATGTAACCCGAGTACACCCAAGGGTGTGCCCCATCCTCAGTTGGATAGGTTATATAGGCAGGCTAGTGTGCTGTGAGAGGAAAGCTGCTACTTAGACTCAGCTCCCTCTATCCTCCATAGAACCAAACCAGGGCAATGTTACTTAACTATTTACAATTTATTATTCATGTATATATATACATAAATACACCTGTTGCATAATATTTACAATAGGTAAGACAAATGACAACCTTCATGAAATATGGGGGACCCTCTTCTATGCAGTATCTCACCCAACACAAAATCCCAAAGGAGGGACCCTATAAACCCAAGAGTAAATTTTTTAGTCACTTCCTGGTACTGATGTAGAGGTGGACTCTGTATGAAGGTGAGCACAGGTAAGTGAACTCAGGAGTGGGTAACCAGGAGTACAAAGGAATTTATAAACAGAGTATGACAGTGGAAGAGTGGACTAAAATCCCCACAAAGGGTGGAGGGGACCCTCTAGGGGACACACATACAGGTAAGGCATTACACAATATACAAGTAAATACATAAGCTGCAAATATAGCCAAATAACCGTTAGATAAATCTCAATAATGAACATATGTTAGTAATAACAACCCCATCATCAGCAACATCAACACATTGAAGTCAACATCAATTAATGACCATTTATGAGGTGTGTATAACACATCATACAGGTATTAGCATCAATGGGTAAGGCATCAATCAGCCCAGGTAGGAAACACATTTCACAATTCCTGGTGGTTGACCCCTGTATAGGGACTCTGGCTTAGCCACTTTCCCCCCCAGCCCGGGGAGCTTGGAAGTCCAAGCTCCTTCCCTGCCCCAGAAGACTTCCCTTCCCTGTGGGGACCTGCTTCCCTGCATCACTCACACTCCCTCTCTACCACATGCTGGGCATGCAGTTCCTTTTATTCTCTTTGGAGGCTCCTCCCCAAAGTCTTCCGGACCTGCAAAGCAGTCTTAGTCAAATCCGGGAGCTCTTCGTTCTCCCCAACCCCTCCCTTGTGGGGGCAGGGCCACTTTTCCCAGCCCTCATCTGATGGGTGGAAATATTCTACCAATCAGAATCAAGTTTCTCTGAGCCCAGTTCCCAGCAGAAGGCTGAGCCCGCCACATTAGCAAGGCCCTGAATGCTGGCTAACCAATAGTATGTAAACCAATTAAATAAATAGCCTGTTTTCAAAAGTTCTTTTAAAAGTCTGCTTTAGCCCAGAAAGGCTGAAAATCAGGCCAACAAGTTAGATGCCTAGAAATTAATTTAAAAGAGTAACTTTAGACCTCTGGGTCTCAAAATATTAGGGATATCAATGTTTCAAGAATGATGATAATGGTTTTTATTGTAGATCTTGGAACATTGCTCATTTCACCTCAAAGTATCACTCTCAGGAAGTTCTTTTCCCCATACGTTTTCTTCCTCACTATTATCTCCAGCCAGGTTTATACCTTTAAACTTTTGTTATTATGCAGTTATTGCCAGAGGGATGTTATACCAGAAACCTGGATCCCAGAACCTGTATTCCCTGTACTTGGGCCCATTTATATTACTAACTACCTGCAGATGGAGAAAAAGTTCCTGACAAGGACCATCCCAGTACAACAGCCTCTTCTGATATGCAGCCACCCTTTCTTTTACAGCATTTCTCACATCTTTGAAACCTCAGGCAATATGTGCATTACATTGACCTGTTAATGAAGATCTTTCAAAAACAGATATTTTTGACATCTTTGAAATTGCCTTTAGCTTCTTATTACATTGAAGCTATATGTTTTAGATGCATTTCAATCAATACCATAATGTTTTAGCACCTGCAATAGAGCTTGCCTTTGGCTAGCCAACCATCACATTTCTTTTAAAGCTCCCATTTGCATGCAAGTAACCTCAAAGACAGAACATATTTTCCTCAACTGCTAGCTGAGTTTCTGCAAATACCTATTGACAGAAGTCTCAAAATACTTATTACTGTCCTTTCAAACTTTCTTTTCAAGTAGTTCAACTGAGATACAGAATGGCTTCTGTCACTCATGTCACATCCTGAAGCTTACAACAGCAATGTACAATTCTCAAGACTAAGGACATAACTGCACTTCAGTCTAAGATGGACCTGAGGCTCATATAGACATACTAAGCTACCTTTAAAGTAGCTATCTAGGGTTCTGAAGACAACGTAGCCACAGCAGCACAGAGGTTAGGTGAGCTGCAAAAACCACCCACCCCAAAATCTGTGTAAATACTCAGGAGGTTATCCATAGTTTCATAGTTTCTAGGGTTGGAAGGGACCTGAACAATATCATCAAGTCCAACCCCCTGCCCTGGGCAGGAACAAGTGCCAGGATCATAATACCCCAGTCAGATATCTATCCAACCTCCTCTCAAAGACCCCCAAGGTAGGGGAGAGCACCATCTCCCTTGGGAGTCCATTCCAGAGCCTGGCAGCCCTAACCATAAAGTAATGCCTCCTGATATCAAGCATGAACCTACTCTCAATCAATTTGTGGCTGTTAATCCCTGTAATCTAGGTGCTGCCCGGGGGAACAGAGCCTCACCTATTGTCCGCTGGTCCCCCCTGGTGAGTTTATAGGTGGCCACCAGATCCCCTCTCAGTCTTCTCTTGTGAAGGCTGAATAGATTCAGGCCCTTTAGTCTATCTTCATAGGGTCTGGCCTGCTGCCCTTTGACCATGTGAATGGCCCTCCTATGGACCCACTCAAGGTTAGCCACGTCCCTCTTGAAGTGCGGCACCCAGAACTGGACACAGTACTCCAACTACGGCCTGGCTGGTGCCACATAGAGGGGAGGATTACCTCCCTGGACCTGCTTGTGATGCATCTGCAGATGCACGACAAGGTACGGTTAGCTTACTGACCACTTCCTCACATTAGCAGCTCATGTCCATCCTAGAGTCAACAATGACTTCAAGATCTCTTTCAGCCACTGTGTTGTTGAGACGGGTGTTCCCCACCATAGGTATGTTGCAGGTTCCTTCTCCATTGATGCAGCACCTTCATTTGTCTGAATTGAATTCCATTCTATTCTCATCTGCCCGCCTCTGTAATCTGTCTAAATATAGTTGGATTCTGTCCCTCCCCTCCAGTGTGCCCACTTCTCCCCACATCTTTGTGCCATCAGTGAATTTGAACAGCATGCTTTCCACACCCACCTCCAAGTCGCTGATAAAGCTGTTGAATAGCACAGGCCCAAGGACTGAGCCCTGGGGAACTCCACTGCCCAAATCACTCCAGGTCAAAAATAAGCAGTCCACCACCACTCTGTGGGTGTGACCATAGAGCCAAGTTGCCGCCCATCTGACTGTGTAGGCATCAATGCTGTAGTTGCCTGGTTTTTTTAGTGCATGGGGTGAGAAACAGTGTCAAAGGCCTTCTTGAAATCCAGGTAGATGCCATCCACCTCAACGCCCACATCCAAGGACTTTGTGACATGATTGTAAAAGGAAACAAGGTTAGTCAGGCAGTATCAGCTTGCAAAGAACCCATGTTGTGGAGTGCAACATCCTGTGCAGAGCTTGCTGCTGCAGGTACCTAAGATAGCAGTTCTTAAATATATAATTGGTAGCAAGGAGGGTAGGAAGTTGCTTGAATTCTATTAATGATACAATATGTGGCAATGCCTATAGTTTGATAAAAGAGGAGCTATTTGACACAAACAGAACATGATGGTTACTTTTATCAAACTGTCTATAATTAGTGCCTATTGACTGTGCAGGTGCAAAAGATGTCTATGCTGCTACTATTAAATCTCTAGAAGTAATTCTTATACCATGGTGGTAGGATTGGAATAAAATCTATTTAACACTCTAGCTGTAACATGTTTAGGTTACTCCTTCCAAATGCACACTTTCTTTTTCACTGGAAGGACACATGGCATTTCAAATGTTGTAAATACTCATTCTTCTTTGATAGTAAAATGAACACTTTAACACAGCTGTCGTATTCATTTATTCCATAGTAAAACTAAAGCAGGTCAATAAAATGAAGTAAGATTTTGGATTTTCTGCCGTCTTTGCTTCCACACACATACAAAATGATCCAGATTTCCAAGTACGTTCAGCATGCTATTGTTCACTGTCGCAGAGCACTGAGGTGCCCTGCTCCTAAAGAGGAGAAACTGCTAGGGAAAGAGCCCTAGCAGTGAATAAGGAGCTCAGCTGTTGGTTGCCAGGGCAACTGGAGTCAGCAAGCGACCCACACCTGCCAGCGGTCAGCTGATTGTAAGGGGCAGGGCCTGGCCCTTATAAACCTTAGGGGCTGAGGCCAGAGGTAGTTCCCTGCCAGCAACCATAGAGGAAGGAGTTCTCTGCCATGGGAGAGAGGAGAAGCCTGACATGGGAGCAGTATGAGACTGCTGAGACATAAAGGGTCACTGGTAGGAGTGAGTGTTGTTATAGTCAGGTGGCTTATGTTTACGTTATAGCTAAGAGGCTTGTGTTGTGTTGCTGTTTATCACCGGTGGTTTGGGTGAGGCTATTAGGGGTTGTAGGAGGCCTCATAGGGGACTCTCAGCAGAGTGTGAGGACCCCAGCACCAGTGAGGGCACAGCGTTCGGGGTGCATAGACCCCAGCCCCTGAGCAAGGGGGCAGCATTGCAGTGAACCCCAGAGGAGGGCGGCACTATGGAGAAGGCCCTAGGAGAGGGCGGCACTATGGAGAAGGCCCTGAGAGAGGGTGGCAATACTGAGGAGGGGCAGCATTGTGGAGAAGGCCCTAGAGAGAGACAGGGTCACGGAGGGCCCAAGCGCCAGAGAGAGTGTAGACCTGGACAGAACAACATCTATTCCATCTGCGAGGCTTGGGGCATGGTATTGGGGTGGTAGGAGCCACGCATAGCCCCTAAGGCTAGGGTGCCCCTTACAGCACCATTTATAGAACGGGACCCCCAAGGGGTCCGGGAAACCATGGGGTCATAGGATCCAATGAGAAGTGACCAAGAGGGCATAAAAAGGCAGTCTCCCTAACATATTTAAACATCAAAGATGTGGCGGGTGAGAAACTGAGGGTGCCCTTGGGCCAGCTTGGCATGGGAAGGGGGCCTTGAGGAGATCACGGCCCTCCTGTAGGACCCCGCCATGACATTAACTTATTTATATTTTGACCTAAGCAATGCTTCATGCCACAAGTAATGTATATTTAAAAATACAACATCACAGAAGTTACAAAAAAATTGAATTTCTGAGATCAAAAGCTTTTCTCCTCCTCTCCACTGTACCATCAGTCATCTCATTACTGCTCACAGAACCAAGGCACCATAAACCTGCCCCACACTTTACCAGCAAACAGAACCCTTGCCCTCCTTTGCCTCAGCCCTCAACTGATGCCTGTATCTAAAAAGTAAGCTGTTAGTGGGTGCATCTACATACAGTGGTGATGCATAGGAGGTTCACATGCACCCCCACAGAGCGACAGTGCACCCCGTAACCAGCCATGCTCACCACTTAGGCGATGGTTGAGAGGGAAGGTGGGAACACCTGTGCTTCCACCTGCAAGCGCTGGCCAGGGAGTAGAGCACTCTGGTGCTCCCAGAAGTGGTCACAGCCACTTCCAGAGTGGCTGCAAAGATTGGGCCATCTTGCAATTGGCCGGGGGAGACCCCCTCCCACCTAGTCAGTGAGATCGGCCACTGGGGGATGCCTCCCTAGGTGCTGACTGGTTGCTGGGGGGGCATGTGCCCCCCTCTGACTAAGGCAGCACCAGTCACCCATGTCTACACGTGCTCTTTAATTCACAGTAGCTTATTTTACTGTGCATTACAGCATCGCATCAAAAACTGTGCTAATATGCTAATGTGCAGTAAAATTAGGCTAATGCACATTAAGCATCACCAAAACAGCAAATACTTTTGCTTTCATTAAACAAGATTTAGTTCAAGTGCCCCCAACACCATTTTGAAGTGCAGGGATGCTGATACATGAGGCACAGGAGGTTGCTGGAGCGCAGTAATTGCCATGCTCCAGCAAACTTGATTAATTGAATCTGTTCCAATGCACTGGAATTCCAGCACATCTGAGCAGCCTCCATGGCTCACATATAGGTGCCCAGAGGTACAGGTACTAAATTTCATGCACAGTAACAAAAGCACATTAATGAACATGTAGATGCACTCACAGTATAACCGCAGTGGAAGGTTATATAAATTGCTAGTTTCTAAAACCTAACATTTGAGGTTACCTGGGTTGTGTATGCTGTCAAAGTAACTATGCATGCTAATAAGGTGAGCAACTTCAGGCCTAAGCTATTTGAAAATCTAGCCCATGTGTAATACATTCTACTATATATGACTGTCACACTTGTTGCATCCCCTTGCACATCATTCTCCAAGAAACTGGCCCTATCCAATTTCCTTAACAAGTCCATATAGTACTCACAGATTGCATGCTAGCAGCTCCTTCCTGACTGCCATTACCTCTCACTGTTGTTATGAAGGATCCTATGTAGGATTATTTAAGGTGGACTAGGGTTCTGTGAGGGAAGATGAAGTAGGGGAGAAGAAAGAATCATAGGAGTTTATAGTACTTATGGGTGCATCCAGATGAGCGCACACATGCCTCTTGCCCTGCCTCAAACCCCTTTGAGGTGGGGCAATAGGCATGTGAGGGGATGAAAAAATGTTCCCCATGCTGCAAACTTGCAGTGCGGGGAGAAAATTAGACCCCTGGATAACAGCCAGCAAAAAAGGAGGCTAAAGACAAGAGGGCTGAGGTCTCTACACAAAGACTGGGGACAGAGGAACACCTGTGAGGCATGGTTGTGGCTGTACGGGTGGAAGGAGGCCATGGATTTAGCCCTTAAGGCTTGTAGTGGACAGTAGGAGTGAACATTGAGAAAAGGAGAGAGAGCACCTAGGCTCACCAGCCTCTGAGGGCAGCAACCCATCATTACCTTTTACAACAAGGCATAGCAGGTAAGGAAGCAGGGTGAGATCCTGGGAGGCAGAAACGGGTGCTAGGCAGGACCAAGGCAGCAACTAGGGGATACCATCGCAGCCCTCTGGCACCGCATGTGTTACACCCCTTTTAAGCACTTTTTCTGTATGCCAAACATAGTTTTTTCTCTCAATCTCTCTTCATATGGCTTGCCTTCTAAGCCCTTTATCATTTTGGTTGCCTGCCTTTCATAGATTTCACAGACATTAAAGCTCGAAGGGACCTCGGAAGATCATCAAATCCAGCACCCTGCCCCAGGGGCAGGATGTCAGCAGGGGTCACAGGATCCCAGCAATATAAAGATCCTAATTTCTCTTGAAGGTGTTCAAAGTAGGTGCTTGGACCACCTCCAGCAGCAGTCTATTCCGGACCTTGGGGGCTTGGACTGTAAAGAAGTTCTTTCTTATGTCCAGCCTTAAATGGTTCTGAAGGAGTTTGTAATCATTTGACCTTTTCATTCCCTGGGGCGCTCTGGTGAACAGGCTTTCCCCCAGATCCTGGTGAGCACCCCGATAAACTTATAGCCAACCACCAGATCACCCCTGAGCCTGAGCTTTTCCAGGCTGAAGAGTCCCATAGCTCTCCGCCTCTCATCATAAAGTCTGTTTTCCTGACCTCTGATCATGCGTGTGGCTCTCCTCTGCACTCTCTCAAGCTTCTCCACATCCTTTTTAAATTGCGAAGCCCAAAACTGGACGCAGTACTCCAGCTGAAGCCTCACCAAGGCCGAGTACAACTGGAGAATGACGTCCTGGGATTTGCTTGAGAAGTATCTATGGATGCAAGCCAATGTTTTGCTTGCTTTACTAGCCACAGCATCACATTGAAGGCTCATGTTCATCTTGTGGTCAGTCATGACCCCCAAGTACTCTTCTTCCATAGTGCTAGCCAGCGTAGCACTGCCGAGCCTATAAGCATGCTGGGGGGTTTTCTTCCCAAGGTGGAGAAACTTCCATTTTTCAGTGTTAAACACCATCAGGTTCTCATCCACCCATTTCCTGAGCCTGTCAAGGTAAGCCTGGATCACCCTTCTGTCCTCAGGTGTGGACACTTTACCCCAGAGTTTGGTGTCAGCAGCAAACTTGGCCAGTCCACTTCTGACACCAATGTCCATGCCATTAATGAAGATGTTGAGTAGTACTGGCCCAAGGACAGAGCTTTGAGGGACCCCACTGGTCACAGGGCACCACAATGATTGACTTCTGTCAACCACCACCCTCTGAGTCCGACCACAGAGCCATTTCCCCAGCCAGTGGACTGTGGTGAAGCCGAGGTTGCAGTTGGCCAGTTTTACTAAGAGGTGATCATGGGATACCAGATCGAAGGCATTTTTAAAGTCAAGATATATGACATCAATCTCTTCTCCCTTGTCCAGGTGATAGGTTACCTGGTCATAAAAGGAAATAAGATTGATCAAGCAAGACCTACCCGCAACAAACCCATGCTGGCTATCCCTCAGGATGCTTCCATCAGCCAGTCTGTTAAGAATGGCCTCTTTGAAAATCTTTTCTAAGATCTTGCCCAGAATAGAGGTGAAGCTGATGGGCCTGTAGTTTGCCAGATCCACTTTCCTCCCTTTCTTGAAGATAGGCACCATGTTGGCCTTCTTCCAGTCTTCAGACCCTTCACCTGAGCGCCAGGAATTCTTGAAGATCCATGCCAGGGGATAAGCTATGATGCTTGCCAGTTCCTTGAGTACCCTGGGGTGTAAATTATCAGGGCTGGCTGCCTTTGGACCCTCCTTGACTTCTCTTTATCTTGTTAAAAATGCAGAGCCCAGAACTGTATCCAGTACTGTAGATGAGGCCGAAGCAGTGCCAAGTAGAGAGGCTCTATCACCTTCTGTGTCTTACAACTAATACACCTGTTGATGCAAGTCAAACTTCATTCACCCTTTTTTTTTGTAGCCGTGTGACATTGCAGACCCATGGTAAGTCTGTGATCCACCAACACCCCAAGATTCTTCTCCATAATGCAGCCATCCAGCCAGTGGTCATCCATTTTAAATGTGGGCTTCTGATGATTCTTCTCTAGGTGCAATACCTTGCATTTTTCAAAACTGAATTTCATTCTCTTGGCTATAAGCCAGCTTTCCAATTTATCAAGATCCTCCTGAATTGTGTTCCTATCCTCCAGTGTGTTTGCAATCCTTCCCAATTCCATGTTGTCTTCAGATTTGCTCTGTGAGCTCTCTATTCCAGCATCCAAACCATTAATAAACACCTTGAATAACACTGGACCCAGGACAGACCCCTGTGGGACTCCACTCAAAATCTCCTGCCATTCCAACATGGATCCACTTACAATTACCTTTGGCTTGTGGCTTCTGAGTCAGTTGATTATCCACCTGATAGTAATTTTATCTAGCCCACATTTCTCCAATTTATTTACATGAAGATTATGTAGGACTTAGTCACAATCCTTACTGAAGTCCAGATACACTATTTCCACTGAATTTGAATTTATTCAGATTAAAAAAAAAAAAAAAGCTCTCTAATGGTCTCTTCAGTTATCAAAACTGACAGTCTGTTTTCCCTTCCTCATCTATAATTCTCATTAGCTGCTGGTCACAGCTTTTTTTTTTTTTTTTTTTCTCATAAAAACCGAGGCAAAATATTTGTTGAGTAGTTTCCCTCTCTTTGCATCTTTTGTTAAGAGGTCACCTTAGCTATTTAACAGTGGATCTACAGCTTTCTTTTCTTTTTTGTCTGACCGATATATTTATATAACCTCTCCTTGTTGTCCTTAACTTCCTTTACCAGACATAGCTCACTTTTAACTTTACTTTCATGATTTTTATCCTTGCCAGTTCTGGCTATTTCTTGATAACAGTGAAGTTTGTTTTTTTTTTCCCCTAATATCCAGTCTAAGCCTACTTTTCTGCAATTTCAAGCCATTATTACAGTAAAATAACTGCAGGGAGGTGTATGGGGCAGCAGCCCTGGGTGTCATCCTTTGATTGACTTGCCCATCTACTCATCCATTTTTTTTTTCAATAAATATTTTGTGAAACGCCATAGGTCACTTGCATTCTTCTTGTGCCTCCATCATGGCAGAAGGCTTTCTTGTGGAGCTTTCAATTTCACACCCTTTAGAAAAAGATAGCCTTTCTGGGCTCCTTTACTCTTCAGTCTGTATTTCCATGGCACTTTGCCTATTTTCCTGAGTTAGTTAAATTCTCCCTCTTGAAATCTATTTAGTTCTGCTGGCTCTATGCTTTCCTTATCTCATAATCATAAAATCTATCATGTCATGATCACCTCCTCCTTCTGAGTTGCCCATCACTTTCATATCCTCAACAGTTTCTTCCCTATTGGTCAGAACAAAAGCCAAGATAGATGATCCTCTAATTATAAAAGGTTGTCCTTCACACAGAGTTAGAATAAGCTCATCATTTTATTTTTGTCTGTCTTCCAGCAAGTATGTGGTAAGTTAAAAATCCCTTTATCAGTACTATCTCCTAAGTTTTGGATCATTTTGTCATCTTCTTGAAGAAAGCCTCATCCACATCTTTCTCCTGCCCTGGTAGTCTTGAACAACCCCCCACCATAATATCACCACTATACTTTTCTCCCTTTATCTTCACCCATATGCACTCGTATCTTCTACCTTTTTCCTCTGGACCAAAGAATGAGTGTGCATATGTTTTTACATATAATGTAGTACCACAGGGTTTTTTCCTAATGCTAACCTTGCAAAATAGAGTATACCTCTCAATGTTAATGTTCCTGTCATAAGAGTTGTCCCACTATGTCTCTGTAATACTAATCAAGATGGTTTAACCCTTTAATCATTGTAAAGTCCTCTGACCTACTTGGTATCATTCCCGGCAGTATCACTGGTACCTCCACAGACAGGCAGGAAAGGGTAATGGTCTGAGTTCTGACAATCTCTATTACATCTTTAATATGGGCTCCAGGCAAACAGCAGCCATTCTGGGATCCTTAGAATCCTGTTAAAATGAATAGCACCAAAGACGCCTCTTTCAATTCTGATTTTCAAAGGTGATGTTTCTGAAGTGCTCAGCATTAGCCTATTCTTGCTTCCACCATCCTTTGCTTCCACCAAATCCAATGGGAATTTTTTAATTTGATCTCAAAAAGAGCATTTAGAACAATGCTGAGGACTTTTGAATACCCAGTCTTAAGATTCTATCAGCAGGAAGGGAGAGGCGTTGCCTAAAGCCAAGAAGTATGAGCTCAGAATAGGATGATGAAATTAAGAAAAAGAAAAGGTAGGTTGAATATTAAGAAACATTGCCCAGTAGTGAGATCTATTTGTTGTGCAACCATTTCTTCTGGGCAAAGGTAGCAAATCTATCATTTTGGAAATTTACACTGAGCAAAATACTAGAAACTATGCAAGAACTGTGCTGTACTGGAAAATATGAAATAAAAATGTGACACTGCAAGGTGAGTGGGCTAAAAAAACGTAAAATTGTACTTCTTCCTTCCTTTCTTTCTTTCTTTTCTTTCACCAGGGCAATCTATTAAATCAACACCAGACATGGTCTTATAGCAAAATGCCATAGCCTTTTGTACATAAGCATGATGTGGGTAGCACATAGTGAGAGCATGATGTATGGAATCCAACAAATTGTAATTGGTTGAGGCTTGGCAAATATTTAAATTTTTATGCTAACTCGGTAAGATGCAAAACTAAAAATGAGATGCACATGATAAAGCTTATCTGAGACAGATTTTACCAAGTAGGCCCACCTTCATTTTTTTTTCTCCAGTGTTTAAAAACATCCTGTTCAGTATTTGGAATTGCAAATTTCTAACAGCTTTGAGAATTGGGCCATGTGCATATGAGGTAAGGTGTGGACATGGGGCACAGTTACTAGAGACTAAATTAACATTACTGCCTAGTAATACTAGAACAGATACACAGGACAATCCTGCTAGGGAGTAAATCACTCAACTCCCATAAACAATTTCTCCCTTAGGAATTTTGTGCTCCATGTAAGCTGTCTCCCTGACACCTACTGATGGGACACTGTAATAAGACCTTCTGCAAGCAATCAGCTTTAAAGAGTTGGTCACATGTTTGCTGACTCTGCTCCTTACTGTGGAGTAAATTTACTAAGAAGTAAAGTCTAGGGTAAATTGTTCTGTATAAGTCATATCATAAGTCTGCAACCACTGCTCTGGCAACATAGCTATATCAGCCAGAACACAGATGTTGAATTCAAAATATATTGAGGGCCACCGAAGCATCAGGCTGACATCTGGATCAGCAAAGTGGAAGTCAAAGAGATATAGTCTGGGGTGCAAGCCAAGGTGAGAAGTCAAGCAAATCAAAGTCAGGTGTGGCAGGACCCTTAAGGCACCTGCCATTTTAAGAGGCCAAGCAGCTAACATAGCAGCCTGCAGGTGGGGCCAGAGGTGATTTACAGGGTCAACTGACCCAGGAATCCTGCAAGTGGTGTCTAGGACTGATTGAAAGGAGTCCTATGACCCAGGAGGGGGGCTGGGCTTAAGGTGGATATAAGCCCAGGACCTATTGAAAGGCCAGGTGAGCCTGAAGAGAAGGGCTGTGTGTATGAGACCTATTGTGGGATTCACCACCCTGAGAGAGGGGTTGAGTGTCTGGGGGCCTAGAGGGGGAGGAGGTGCCTGAGTGAGCCCAGTCAGAGGAGCCATATTTATGAGAGCTATTGAGGGGTCCATGTAAGCCCAGACAGAGGGGCTGGGTTCATGTGACCTACAGAGGGCTCAAAGTGAGCCCAGAGAGAGAGCAGCAGAGAGTGTGAGATCCTTAGAGAGATCCAAGAGGGCAGACCCACAGGTGAAAGAGGTCTGACAGTTGACGGACTTACCCTTGGAATCTAAACTGACCTGTGTGGGGCCAGGGCTGAAGAGGGGCCTGAAATAAACCACTGAAGACACTGCCAGAGCCAGGGGAGGAGGAGGGTTTGAGAGCAGGGATCCAAGAGAGGGCCAGGGCCATTGGGATCCATAGGTGAAATTGAGCTGTGCCAAGTTCCAGGGATGATCCAAGAGCAGGGTCAGGGAAAACTGAAGCCAAATCAGGAGCTAGGGAAATCAGAGAACCAGTACTGAGTTCCAGGGAAGATACAGGATCAGAGTCAGGAAAAATAAAAGCCAAGTCAGGAGCAAGAGAACCAGAGGCAGCAGTGAATACAAGTTTTGTCAAAGCAGACTGAGGTTGTTGTCAGGCATGCCTGCAGCCTGAGCCTGCTTAAAAGGGCTGAGGGGTGGTTCCATCAGGACATCCAGTTACAGATGCAGTTGAATTAGTCCAGGATCAAGGTCAAGTGTGGTGGCTGGGCAGAAACTGTTGCTCGGCGTGGGGGAAAAGTTCTTGGTGCAGCTGCCTGGAGCCCATACCACACTGGGCTGCCATACAGCTCCATCACCACTGCCTCTGGGCTACCCAATGTGGCAGCAGTGACAATGCAGACCAGCGGCAGGGTATCTCGACATAGTGTGGGGTCTGGGCAGCTACACTAAGAATGTCCCACCAGCCCAGTGGTGGGAAAGGGGAGGGATCACTTTCCCCCCCATGCTGAGCAACTGTTTCTGCCCAGCGCCACTGCTGCTTCTGCTGCTCAGCCTGGACCAGTGAGCCCAGAGCCAGCATGGGGTGCATGAGGCTGGGGATCAGTGTACTGGTCCCTGCAACTACTGTGGCAGTTGGAACGAGCCACCCCAGCCCTGCTGTATGTCCTGGGGCAGCAGGATGTGCCATGGCCAGCAGCACAGAGCAGATGTGGGGCATGCTGGGGCTCCATGCTGTTGGCAGTGGTGGGGAACACAGGCTCTGGGCTGTTGCAGGGCAAGGGTAAAGATTGTGCATGCAGTGGACTCCCATGCACACCCCATCATACCCACAAAGCCTGTAATCACATCTTCCCCCACCTGCAATCACGCACCCCACAAACAATGCACCCACCCAAACCTTCCCCCCCCCCAACACACTCCCTGAGATCTCTGGGGGGAGCCCCGCCCACTGCTACATGCACACACCACATGCATGCACCTGCACACACCTCCAGCCACCCTTCCCCTCCACACACCCCAAAGTCCTCCCACAAATCCCATACCCACCCACAACCACCCAAACCCCCAGAGCCTCCCCTGTACCCCACATACACACACATCTACATACACACACCCACATCCCCAAACAAACCCCATTCCCACCCACCCATACCCCCCACACTACTCCACACCCCCCACATTATACAAGAGTAAGACTTAACTTTGAGCTATTATGGAATTATATATATACAGTGCAAACACACACAAGCCAGGACATTTTTTTTTTTTAATAAAATGAAGATGTTATTATGGATGTTTAATTTTTAGTATATAATTGTGGGGGTTTGGTTCCAAGAAGACAAACCCCCTTTCCAAAAGAAGTACTTCCAGGGGGAAGGGAAGGGTCCTCCAGTGGCAAAAGTCAGAGGTCAGGGGCAGAACGTCTGATCCCAAGATGGCAACTGGGGGTGGGGCACTTGTCAAGGGGCGGGACCTCCCTTGAGGCCCTTGACAAATCACCAAAACTTGTAAAACATCCCTCCAGCCAAAATAATTGCCTGCCACTGCCATATACTGTTGACCCCCAGGCTGGAGGTTTGAAAGGAATACACCTGGAAGCCAATGTAGATCTGCCAACAAAGCCTACCTTCCCTCTCCCAGGTGGATCTACCTCTGTCAGCAGAAGACTAAGCTTCTTCCACCTAAGCTTCTGCCATCTGGGAAGTTGGTATAAGTAGTAACAGAAAATTTCCTTCTGGCATAAGTGCAACTACACTGCAGCTGTAACTATAGCAGCAGCCACCCCAGAATGGAGGCGACACCTTGCATTGTAAGTAGGTTCCTGTGAGGAGTGATTGTAGCATCTCCCCAGAGTGATCCATAGGCCCCCTCTGCATGTTACAGATATTGCATAATTAACTGGTTAATTGAACAGTTACCCAAGACCAGTTATATATTCAAAGTAGCTATGATGCTATAAAAAGCCCCAACCAGCTATAAAGTTAGATCTTGAAAAGCTGTACTACTATATTAACTTGAATACAAGATAAGGTATTTTCCCCCAGTTGGGAGGGGGGAAAAAAGCCCCCTCATCCATAATTACATACAACAAAATCTCACTGAATACACTATCATTAAACTGCTGCCAAAAGCAATGTGTGCTCAGCAATGGAAGCTAACTATGAAATTGATTAAATGCAGCCAACACTGAGCCTGACTATAAAATACAGGGATTGCATTGGGCAAACATGGTGATGGACACCTTTTTCTTTTTTATTATTAGAAAATATAAAATTTATTCACATATATTCATCCCTCCACCTTATTTGTCCTTGATAATAATTTCCCCCCAAAAAACAAAACCCAAATATACACGCATACTAGAATTCATAAAACAAAAAAAAAAATTTCCTCATAATTACCAAACAGAAATCCTTGTTTCCCACATTACATAAATATCTATTCCAACTCCCCTTTTATTTACAAAACCATAATACTTATTTCCACTAACATCTTTATAAATACATTACTTACATGCATTTTTATAATTTAACAATACACTTAAATATGCTTTCTCTCTCTCTCTCATATATATAACACAATCCCATATTTCCATTTTATTTAACATTTTCCAAATGATTTAAATCTTTAACTCTCTCTCATTTATTAGGTTACATACGTAGTTCCTTGACTTTCTCTATTTTCTTTCTACACAAACACAAAACTTTGTTTCCATTCATCAAAAACAAAATTAACTTAATTTCCTTATTTGTATATACATTTAATCCTTTTAAACCATTCTTGTACTACTTTTGTTTTACTTCATACTTCTTTTAAACCCCCACCATTTCACAATATCATTCCATATCCACATCCCTTTTACCCCTCCACCTTTTATTTCACCTCTTTTACCCAACCCCCACCGGGTTAAACAAAGTTTGCCATTTTATTGTTCTCTGTAACAGGGTTCCTGACTGGAGCCCTATTATTTGGGGAAATCCCTGCAGCAGGCAGTCATGATGCCCAGGCAAGGGTTGGGGGAGATTCCCCACGCGACCAGTGAGCCAATGGGACCCGGCTTCCAGGAATATAGGGAGGATGAAGCCCCGGGAAAGATGCCTTCAGGCACTGAGAGAGTGAGAGAGAGATTGCCCAAGACCCCGGGGGAAAACTACCCCTAAACATGGAGCTGAGATACGAAGAAGGGACTGTACAGCTGCCAGGTCCATAAAGACATCTGATACCTGCAACGCCACTCCAACCACTGGCGGTGAGGTGAAAGGGGGAAGAAGTTGCAGGTCCGGGCAGCAACAGGATGAGGCGTCCCACAATAGAGCATCGGTTCCCAGTTGGGATCCGGAAGGGAAGAGGGGCAATGGCTCCAGAGAAAAGGGGTAGACAGTTGGGACCCTCCATGCTGGTGTGGGCAGTGAGGGAGCTCCCAGAGATGAGCCAACACAAACCACTGGGAGGCGGAGAAGAGACGCAGTGAGTCTCCACCGCTAACAAGGCAATTAGTGGGCAATAAGCTGGCCCAGGCAGGGGTGGCTCACACCCAGGGTGGCTGATTCAGGACTTTAAGATTTTATTACCCACAGAAGAGGGGCAGCTGGGACTGCTCTTTTGCGGTAATTAGTGCCAGATACAAGGCACCATCCACGCGAGCTGCTAGTGAGGCAATTATCACTGTGGGACTCCAGCCAGTACTTACCCCTAGAACTGCAAAGCCGGTGATCCTCCTGGAAATATAAGTAGGATGGGCGGCTGCCTGTGGTCCGGGCCACTGTAAAAGGAAAAAACAAAAAAATAAAAGCACCTGGAATCATGTGACAGGTCAAGCATTATTACTCTGTGTGTACTTACTAATATGTCATCTCCTTCCTCCCTTTAATAAGATCAAAGTCATGGCAGGAAAGAACCAGAGGAACAGATGGTACCCCACTCCCCTGGTAACATTCCCCATATTCCAATTCCTTTTCCTTCTTTCTCACCCTCTTCCCTATACACCAGTGTTTCATGATATCCCAGCTGAAGACATTCCCTCATCATGAAACACAACCCTCTTGTTTTTAGCAAATATCTAATTTTCCATATCATTATTCACATCCCCATCAAGAATACTCTTACTTCCCACTCCCTTCCCCATTTCTACACTGATGGGCACCTACCACAAAGACAGATTAGTACAGCCCATTCAAATAAGACATATGGTAGCACACATTAAACACAGTCCCCCTTATTGCCAACTCTTTTTTAAGTCATGATGAGCCACATTTCATACAGTTCACCCAGAATCCCTGTCAGCAGTTCGCTTAGCCTGGCCCATATGACTAGTGTGGCCCGACCTCCGTGAGATGAAGCCAAATCAGGTTGCCCTGCACCTCATCTGCCCATACATTTTTGAAGCATCCCAGGTGTTACCAAATTTGCCCATTACTTTGGGGTGTGCTCATTTATTAGGTATAGTTTCTAGGGTCTTGGTGATTCTGTCAATGTGCTGCTTGTGTTACTATACGGAGCTGTATTTCTCCCTTCTGCAAGCCCTCACCCCCAGTGGAGCTATCTTGCAGGACTCAATCTCAATGGGACTGGGTTCCTCCAGTCACCAAATCAGTCATACACACAAACACACACAAATTAACGTGACACGCCTGACCTGGCCGGGCTGATCAGCATGGACAGGCTGACACCCTCATATGCCAAGAATCAGTTCATAAGAGCAACAATAAAATGCAGTCAGACACAAGCACACAGGTAAGCAGAATCCCTCTGAATCTGGCTGGGTGTCCAGCTGACACCCTCATGGGCCAGCATTCAGTTCATAAGGGCACGTCTGAGTCAAACTGGGTCAATCAGCCTGTACAAGCTGATCCCCTTATGTGTTTCAAACTCAGCACGTCCCAATCTTTGGCCTCCTGATGAGCAGACCCCACAATAATTTAGGCTTCACAGGGATCTTTAGCATAGGTAAAAGAAGCGTTGCTGCAGAGCACGGGAGGAAAGAGAAGCAGAGAAGGAAAAATATACCCAATTACTACCAGTTTGACTATAAAAGTTATTTATTGCTAAGCATATGAAATATATAATGGTACTAGTAGTAATAGACATGCAAAAGAAAAACAAACACAAACAATGACAATACTACCCTGGTTTCACTAAGTATTTGGGGAAACTGAGCTCAGGCTTAACTAATACAGTTCAGGTTCAGAAGTTTATGCCTAGACAGAAGAGACAGAACGCTGGGGTCTCACCTAGCCCACGGTACTCAGGCTGCAAAGCTGACAGGTACAGTCTGTAGCACAATCCATGAAGAGAGAGATGATCTGTTCTTCCAGCGTCCCAAGAATGACAGGGGATGGTGTCAGCACAGGAGTTTTCTTCTTCTTTCCTTTTCCTCTCCTTCTCCTTTCCTCCTGCTTCTTCTTCTTCTTTCTTTTTTTTTAAGCACACACACTTACAGATTTTTATACCCTCAGTTCAGCTGCTTCAAAGCACCCTCAGTAGTGTAAATCATTGTCTTTTCTATTGACAAGGGGTTATCTGGTTTGGACCATCTCAGGAAACTGATTGATAATCAGGAAACACTTAAGATTAGGGAGTAACCCAAATACTTGGGAGCCAGCTTGAGATTCCTATGGATGGCAGATATACTGATGGGATATCTCATGGTTTCTTCAGGAACAATAGATAGCTTGCAGCATCAGGATTTGGGATTTTTACTTGTTGTGCACAAGCCTCAGCTTAGCATGACTTTTCCAGATTTAAAGCAATTATTGGGGTGCTCATAACCTTTTGTGGAGAGGACTTCCACCAGTCGTCTCGGGAAAGATACGACAACACCTGGGATTAGGGCTCCAGCAGGCTGGATGCTGTGATGAACCCTTAACCATTGTTCAAATGTTGCCCATACCCCCTCGGACTTGGTCTCTTGCCTCAGCATTCCCTAACCCAGCAACCGAGTTTTAGTCAATCAAGTTTAAATAGGCTTCCCATAGTGGGACCGGGGAATGTACGGCCCGAGATGCCTATTAAAGTTAGAGCTGTGTGTGTGTGTCTGGGTGGGAGAAAAGTCCTTAGCAAATCCAGATTAGAACTGGTCTGATAAATGCTGAGCTGGGTGTGTGTGAACATGGGTTAATTAACATTGGAAGCACAGATTCCCCATCATGCAGTGCTCTCCTGCTTCTCTGGTCCCAGAATTCACTGCAGTCTCTGCTTCAGGCTTTCTGTTTTCCATCTCTCATGTAAATGAATGGTCATCTGGTTCCATCTCAGATGCAAATGAGACCGAGGGCAGTTGTTCACTCTTATCACCCCTATCTGGAGAGTTTTAGGTGCGTCTCTCACTGCATCTTAATCAGTTTCATTTAGGTAGAGGAGGGGAGGGGGGTGAGTCCTTTCTGAGTCAGACAGACTGCATCCTGTGCCAGGGTTGCCCAAGAATACAGAGCTGAGGCGTAACACAGGACTCATGATAAGAACACCTGGTTCCAGTCATAAGTGGGGGCCAATTATTACATGGATCCTCTGTGGGAGGTATCTGGAATGCACACATACTGATAAGTGCTGGGCTGTGGGGTCATCAAGGCTTGAAATGCTATTGACTGATGAGGCCCAGTCTAATGAATTATGTCAAGTGTTTTCAAACTTTTTTAATAAGTGTACCCCCGGTTGCCCCCTTTTTAGTAAGTGTACCCCGGGCAGGGTGGGCAGCGGCTGGATGCCAAGTGGGGGTATGGTGAGCAGTGGAGCGGCAGCAGCACAGCATCTGTGCTGCCATGCTGTTGCCCCACCCCAGCCCTGATTGCCACCCCACACCACTGCCTCCCACAGTGCTCCATCCCCGCCCACCCCCATGTACCACCTATGGAGTACCTGTTCTAAAACTTGCGGTAGTTTCAAAAAAAGTTAACATGCATCAATTCTGGATGAACTAAGAAAGTGGATGATATATGCAAATTGCTTCAGCCATTTTAATTTCTAGGCTATTGTTTTTAAATTTGGTGCTCACTTCCATGTGCAGAGGACAGCAGGGTCTGACGGTAAGGAGAGGGAAAAGGGGCTGCGGGGGGGGGGGGAAGTGGAAACGTGGGGAAAACAGAAAGTAAAGGGCTACCTGCCCCCCGCCCCCGATTTATCTCCCCTTCTGTAGTAATGGAAGGGGCATAAATTCAAGGCAAACCATCAATAATTAGATTTTATACCTGTAAAATGATAACAAATTCATCATTTTTCCACATATAGAATCTAATTATGGGGGGGGGTCATTTTATAATCCAGGTCACTTTCTAATCAAATAAATATGGTAACTTTAATTTGCACATATAGCAGGGTCCCCCTGCAGCTGAGAGCCCCATCAGATGTAAGGGTGATTAACCCAGCCTGGGCTTGGAGTTCCACACCTAAGGGGACTCTCAGCTCTAGCAGCTGCCACTCTGGGTCTTGGCAGGACAGGGTCCAAGAGTGCCACAGCTGTGGCTGCTGGAACCCCACTCGGTTCTGGCAGTTAGGAGGCACAGGTGTCCTGTGGGGGTGTGAAACCCCCAGGCTTGGGTGATCATGCAGGTGTGATCTCCCAGGCTTAGGGGGGCTACTAGCTGCACGGTTGTCTCAAACACCCTCAAGCCGGGGAGATCATAGTTGTCCCAGCCACCTGAAGAGGGTTCGGGATTGAGAGTATGGTCGGGGGTAGAAAGGTAAGAAAGGTTTATTGACTTAACAAAAACACAACTACACATAGTAACAAGACAAACAATGACAGACAAGAACAATTCACATCAGCAACTTATTGGCAGTCCCCTCTGATGCCTGATGTACAACAAGTTTCTCTTTCCACAAAGCTCAGCGAAGTCAGGTGTCCCCCTAACAGTGCTGTCCAAGAAGTACCGGGAAGGACCCTGGAATTCAGTTCATGGGCTCCTCGAGGTCCACGGGCCCACTGATCCAGGCCAAGAGCTAACTAATCCTTTTCACAGAGCTGTATCTTCCTTCTGCCTGATTTCCAGATATTCCAGCTAATGTATAGCTTCTGAATGATACTCATCATGTACAACCACTCAGATTCTATTTACTTCAACTGTCCTTAGACTGACCAATAGCAGTACAAGCCCTGCATTCCTTTGATAAGGTAATTTTAACTGCGCCACAGGGCCTTACTATTTCAAGGCTTTGCTAAATTTACTAGGCCTTACTTTATACAAGGCTTCACTACATCTTAAACTTTAATTAGGCTCTTAGCAACAACATGTAGCTTAATATCTAAACAGATACAGAAAAACACTTAGTCTAATCTTCATAGAGCCTTCAGCAAGCACCTTTATCACACAGACATAATTTCAGTTGTCACAATAGCTTCTGTGATCCCCCAGGCCCAGGGGTTTCATGCACCTCTGAGTGTGGGGAGATAGTGGATACCATGATCCCCTAGCCCTGGATGTGCATGGGACACCCCCACAGCTGAAAGTCCCTCAACTGAGGGGGCTACCAGTTGTGGATGCTTGCTTCCTGCTGGTTCAAGGGGATCCCAAAATTGGTCTAGCTAATGTAATGAGTTAATGAGAAATGATTAACACCTACAAAACCACAGACTAAGGATAAGAAATAATCAAAACAGACAATCAACTGCCCCAAGACAGAGACAGTCAGTTGCACAAGCACCCATGTCACAAGTTTTGCCTGTCAGCAGCCAGAGATGCAGGGCCCAAGAACCCAGAAGGCCTGCACCTATCTCCTTGACAGCTGTCAGGCTTCATGGCCGCATCAGGGGATAGCAGGCCTGCAGCTTTCACCCTGCTGCGCCTTAACACACACAGTGTCACCCATGTCAGGAGTTTTGCTTGTTCGCAGCTTGAGGTGCAGTTCCCCCCAAACCCCTGCACCCATCTCCTTGAAACTTGGAAGGCTTTGTGGCCTCCACAGGGGCCGCCATCCCTACAGTTTTCAGCCCACTGCATCTTAACACACACAGGGTCACCCATGTCATGAGTTTTGCCTGTCAGCAGCTTGAGGTGCAGTTCCCCCCAAACCCCTGAACCAATCTTCTTGAAACTTGGCAGGATTTGTGGCCCCTTGTGGGGCCACCACCCCTGCAGTTTTTGCCCCCTTGTGGTGTAACACATATACGTGACATGAGTTTTGCTTTCAAGAATATGGGGTGCAGTTCCCCCCGAACCCCTGCACTGATCTTCTTGAAACTTGCTCTCAGTAGAGGCTATCACCCCTACAAGTTTCATCCAAATAAGACAAAAACCAACAAAGTTATAGATATTTAATTGATTTTCCCATTATTTCCTATGGCTGGATCTCTGAGGCATTCTGAAGCTTCAGAGCCACTTCAGCCAGATCAAACTGGTAAACTGATCCAGAGCTCTGAATCAGATCCCTGGCATCCAAAGTGGCCAGATCCGAAGCTGGATCAAATAGCTGCCTACTCACACAGGCCTACAGCTTACCTGCTTGACTCTTGGACTAGGTGCCAGGACTCACAAGAATGTATCAGCAGGGACAACATGAAGATTTATCTTCTATTATCTAGTGATCTACACCTCTTATATGTTTTGGGATAAAAGTTACCACAGATATAGAAATTCCTGTGTAAAGGCCATGTTCCTTACTGTACAAGCCACATAGTCCCTAGAAAATAAGGCAGAGAACCCACAGAGGCAAAATGTGAGGAACTGTACATAAATAGACTATGGGAGCACAGAATATCCAGCACTGGTTTCAGGGCAACTGGACTGTGAAGTCCCACATCCCAAGAAAGAAATAAGAGGGGGGGTCTGCACATGAAAGTGTGTCCAGAGGCCTAGAGCCAAAAGCAGCTAGTTGGTTTGAAACATCTGGGGTCCAGAGGTTTTTGCCATATCCCAAGTGATCTGGCACTCAGGCAGACCTGTAAAGTTTACATGGTAAATAAACCATAAAAAGGATATGCAGTAGCAACCTTGAGTCTCTGATGATAGATTGCATTATACTGATCTCTAAATTTGGTCTTGTTTGCTGTAAAAGAATGAGCTGATAATCCATTTTGCATCAAAATTTTGCTTTTCACTTGCCTTACAGTGGGCATGTCTACATGAGACAATTAACTCTGCAGTAGCATAGTTTACTGTGAGTAAGCATGCACATCTACACATGTGCACACTTACTGTATGGTAAATGATGCTACTTGTGAGTAAATTTCATCCCTGCAAATGCAAGTAGCAAATTTGCTTGTGAGTAGTTACTGTGCAATAACACACAGGTAGCAACTGGAAACAAATTTGCTCTCAGTCAGCCCCGCCACCAGGGGGACAGACTGGGGCTAGCCCCATGGCTCTGAGGCTGGGAGCCTCTTTTGCTCCAGCAACTCAGGAAGCCTGGGCCAGCACATTCCCCAATGGCTTCATATCCTCAGACTCAGCCATGAGGCATGGCCAGCCATGTCACTGCTGGCTGACAGCAGCACCAGCTCCTCCCTTTGGGGTGCCCTGCCCGAGCACACTTACACCATGCCCTGCTGTCCAAGGACACCACCTGGAGCAACCAGCCAGAACCAAGTGGAACTGCCAGCCATGCCAGCCCCGGCCACATACTAAATCCCTGCACTGCTTGCCCCTGTCCCTGCCCCTTGCCCATCCCACCCCTCTCACACTCCCCTGGCCCCTGGGTTTCCCCCCACAGCATGCAGGGAGGTGGGAAACAGTACCAAACTTTATCGAGTAGCTCATGCCCCCACAGCTAGGCAGGCACGGGCCTCTCACATACTGAGGAATGTCGATGCTGACAGTAAAATCCTTCAACTGTGGGGGGCAGGGACATGTAGCACAACCACAGGCATCCCTCCAGGTGGTGGCAGAGGTTGCAGTGCAGGCTGGGCTTGCTCTCCACACTGTCACTGAGGGTCTCCTACCAGTTGCACAGGTTTACCAGGGTACCATGGTGATCAGAAGCAGCAGGGCATGGTGGTTCAGGCACCCCTCGGTCCAAGAAAACAGCTCCTTGCATAGTGCCCAGGACATGTGTAGTGGGGGCACACTCAGGGCACAATACCAGTGAGGGTGGGGGAAGCTGGCCCCAGGGTGCCTCCCCAGAAAGGCCCTCTGCAGGGAGGCTGGAGCTGTGGCCAGCTCCATGTAGCAGTTGTCCACGGGAGCTCCACATACCCTGAACCAGATGCTGTGGGCTTGGCAGCAGCACAGGAGAGTGGCTAGCCTGCAGAAAGAGAGCAGGGGGCAGAGAGGTCTGCAGCTGCAGCAGCAAGTGCTGCTAGGAGTCAGGCCTGTCCCACCATGGGAAATGGTCAGGGAAGGAAGGTTGCCTGTAGCCAGCAGCCAGTAGCCCACCTGTCCCAGGGGAGCAAGCAGGGATGGGGGCTTGGCCACCTGGACCTGGGTCTCCCCTAGGCATCCGTGCATGCCCAACCCCGGACCTGAGGCTGGGCAGTGCTCAGCTCATACTACAGAACATCTTATCTCATAAATGTTGCAGACTCTCACAGCATCTTTGTCATGGCTCTGCAGGCCCTGCGGCTGCGCACAGGGGAAAGGCCACAGTTGGGATCCAGAATGCAGACTCAGGGTCACAGCTGCCCATAGCTAGGGCCCTGCAAGTGCACCAGCTCTGCCGGAGGAGGACCCAGGACCACACCATCCTCCTGGATTGGCTGGTGACAGTGTTGGAGGATTGGCTGGTAGATGCATGGGCCTGATGGGTGGAGGATGTGGCCCATGTGGATGTCAGGACCAAATGGACTGGGAGTTCCAGGTGCAGCTTGTGGTGGGCCAATATGGGGTGATCCTGTGCTGAGCCACCAACCTCACTGCACCTGACCACCTTCCATGGTCTGAGTGCCTCCCAGGGGGCACTTCACATCTAGCTGACCCCCTTCCTGAAGCACACCCACTAGCCTGAGGGTAGTGCCACCACCACCCAGGGTCTGGTCTGATCCTGGCACTGTATCCCCTGGGAAACACAGGCCTAGTAATCCTTGAGGGTACTTGACCTACTTCAAGAACTTGGGGTGCTTCCTTCAGTCTGAAGCAAAACTGTGGTCTCCCTCAGTTAGCTGAACCAAGGGCACCCCAAGGCATAATCTAGAACCACTCCCAATAAGTCTCCCACGCTAGGTACATAGGAGAACTTTATTGGTTACAAGAAGTAGGCTTGGAATAGGGTACAGGGTTGAGCAATATCAGAGAAATCCCATAAAGCAAACAAGGTGGTTGGGGTAGACTTTGACCATGCATCTGAGTTACTGCAAGCTATATATCTAGTTAGATCTCAGGTAGCTTACTCACGAGTATCATCCAGAGGCAGGTGGAGATTCCCTCTAGAGGCAAGCAGTTCACTGATCATGAGTTTCAAGAGAGAGAGCAAGTTTCAGATGGTCCAGCTCTTCTCTCTATGAATTTTCATCATGGCTACTCCCCCTCCTCCTGGGCATTCCTTAACTTATATAGCCCTTATGACCTCATTTACCTTGTCCAATGGAGGCCATCACCTGTTGGCTGCCATCCAACCAATTTAAAATGCATCACTGGTTGCTGGGCAGACTGGCAGGGTCTCTAGAACAATAGGGAGCTCAAGCCCCTCACCCAGGTATGTGATGCCAGTCATGTAGGCAGAGGGAGCAGGTTTCCCCCCTCCCCCAGGAATATATCCAACTCAGGGTAGCTAAAGAGATAGGATGTCTGCCATCTGCAAGGCCAATGTTAACCAAATTGCCACAGAGCTGAGTTTTTGGGGAGAGACAGAGGTGGCATTCTGCCACACAGCTTTGAGCCCTGGAGTGTGAGTGGGTGGAGGCCTGTGGGAGCAGACCACAATCCTGGGCAGGGCAGTGCAGGCCACAAACGACAACTGCTGGATGCTGAACACCATCCTGGCCCTGGCAGTGGCCTCCTTGCCACCTGCCATCCAGTCCCTGACCTTAGCCCTGCCTGTCCCCTGGCAGCTGCCTGCTGCCCAACCTCAAGCTTCCCACCCTGGGCTTGAGTGGAGGTGCAGCGCTTCCTCTACCAGTGAGGAGCCCCTGCCCTGGACCCCACTCTGTGTCCCCTGCCACCCAGGCCCCTTGCCTGGGCACAGACCCGCAACTTGCCCTGGTTCCACGTGGGTGCAGAGATAGAGCTGCCTGCAGTGGAGCCAGTAATGCACATGGGGCCTGCTGGCCCTGGACACCAGCAGCTGGAGGGAGAGCTGCCTGTGCTGAGAGACCAGTGGCTGCTGTCACCCCTGGGCAAGCCCTCCACCCACTGGACTCACTGTGGTGTGTGCACCTATGAGGGACCAGCCAGAGGCTGGGGTGCTGGCTGTCTGTCCCTGGGCTCTGACCTCTGGGCACTCCTACCCCATGGCTCCCCCCCCTGGGGCAGCACACAAACCACATTTTAAATAGTTTGCACAGGGAAGAGGATGTTTTATTGTTGGTGGTTGGGGTGGGTGGTGGAAGGGCTCTGTTAGGAGGGAGTGGGAGGGGAAAGAGTGGGGTCTGTTTGATGTGAAGGAAATAAAAACTGTTGTTCTTCTGAGATGTGTCTACAATGAGCATGCTGCTAGGAGTTGGTGGTGGGGTTGAGGGGTCTGTGGGTGGCTGTCCAGACTGCCTACAACAGGGTGTACAGGAGGAGGTGGTCAGCCAGCACCTCTCACACCCAGTGCCTTAGCCCCCAGGGGTAGGTGTGCGGCTTGTCTGGGGCTTCGGCAGGGGGCCGGCTGCTGCTGTCACTGCAGGTGGTGCTCCTACTGCCAGGCATCCTTTACACACCACACCTTCTCCATCCAGGCCTTGCAGAAGGGCTCCCTGCCACAGCCTCACAGATGTTATGCAGCATACAGGCTGCAAGAATGACCCAGGGGATGTTTTCCTCAGTGAACTGAAGGCAGGTGGTGAGGGTGTGCCAGCTTCCCTTGAGATGGCCAAAGGTGTGCTCCACCAGGTTGCAGGTCCAGCCTAGGCACCAGTTAAAGTGGGCCTAGTGGGGGCCCAGCTGGCCAGTGTAGGCTCACATGAGTCAGGACAGGAGCAGGTAAACAGGGTCACTGATGTGGAGGAGCAGGACCACCATGGTACCCAGCTGCTTGTCTTGTACCCCGACACAAAGCACCCACTCTGCACAGGCCTGGCAGGGCAGAGTTCCAGAAGATGCAGGCATTGTGGGCACTGCCCACCCAGCTGGCACTCATGTTCATGAAGGTGCCATGGTGGTCCATGATGGCCTGGAGCACAACAGAGTGAAAGGCCCTCCACCTAAATTAGGGGTGGTTGCTGTGAGATGGGAAGGTGATGAGGATGTGGTTCCCATCCAGGACCCCAATGCACTGAGGGAATCCCAGGACACAGAACCCCACCACCAGGGTGTCATGCAGGATTATGGTGGGCCCCAGAACATCCTGGAGGGTGCCGCACACCTCCAGGACAGCTTTCCCATTGGTAGCCTTGCCTATGCCAAAGAGATAGCTCCCATAGTGGAGGCTGGTAGACATGGCCAGCTTGAGCAGAGTGAGGGCCAGTTGGATGTTCACAGGAAAAAGCAACCACATGTTGATGTCCTGCCACTCCAGGTGTGGCTGGAGCTGCTCCAGGAGATTCCAGAAAGTCACCTGGGTCATCTAGAATGCCTCCAGCCACTGTTTGTCATCCCAGGTCTTCTGGATGATGTGCAGCCACCAGTCCTGGCTGGCATGGTGGGCCGAAAGGCAGTGAGGCTGGAGGCCCAGGAGGATGAGGGCAGCTCCAGTGGTGGCATCCAGCAGCCTGGACAGGGTCCAGGCATGCGTGCAGTGGCAGCAGCCCTGGGATAGCATGCTGTAGCTAGGCAGGCTGTCACTGGGCATGGGGGAGCCAGGAGAGCCCAGATGACCAAGGGCCAGCCGGCAGTTGGTGCAGCAGGCCAGCAGGGCCAGCATGGCAGCCAGCAGGAACCCAGGGCACTGATTGTTGCTGCCAAGGGCAGGGGTTGGAGCAGCCATGGCGTGGGGAGCTAGAGATAGCAAAGAGAGAGCTACCATGTGCTGCTCCCATGCTGTGCATGCTGCTCTGGGCCAGGGAAGTAACTGGCCAGGGAACAGAGAGTGGGCTGGCTTTTCAAGAGGGCTGCTGGCAGCTGCAGCCAGAGCCTGGAGCTCACCTCGGTGGTGGCAGGGGCCCATTGCATGGCTGCAGGAAGTGACAACAGTTAGATGCTAGAAGCAGCAAACTTTCTGCCATGTCCCTGCATGTGTAGATGCCTGCCCAGGAGTGTTCACTCGCAAGTAGTTTACTTGCAAGTAAACTGATCTTGGATCAAATGCACATGTAGATGCACCCAGTGGGCACACCTAAATGAGATGCCAACCATGGTGTAACCTAATACTATGAAGTAGCGTACCAGGCAAAAATCATGCTAATATGCTAATACATGCTATTAGACTACTGCTCAGTAAGCATCACTAAAACCCCATGCGCCAGCGCTATTCTGCAGTAGTGCAAGTTAATGCGCATTGATCTAGTACTTGGTTAACCAAATTCCAAACTTAACGCACAGTAATTATGGCACATGAATGAGCATGTAGATGTGTGCAGTGTGTCTTAAAGAAGGGAAAATAAAAAGCTCTCTAGCTTGGAAATCATTGTGACTGCTACTATTTTCCCATAGCTGTTGAGGGTTCAACCCAAACCCTATTACCTGCTATGCACGTGGCCTGAATACGTTTCCAGCTCTGGTGAAGAATTGACATTGACATCAATTTCTTATTGTAAATAAAACTGAAATGAGGGCCAGACGTTGTCTTTAACTAGCTGAGATGACTAATTATTAAACTAATTTTCTAAAGGTTACCGTATATGTAAATATATGCAGATTAAAACAAGTTCAGAAACATGAATCATTCTGAAACTATGGTAAACTCAAATCTTGTACCATTTCTGATTTTTAATGACCTCAGGAACCTTTTTTTTTTTAAGTTTGGGCATGTGTAGACAACACAGGAGTTAATGTAGACTGCCCAAAAATTTCAATGTGGCTTTTTTTTTGGTGCAGTGCATTTTTGTTTGCACGACACGGCATTCATGTTTGCACAAACAACACTTTCAAGTGAGTTAAGCCCCCATATGTTATTATCCACAGATGTCAGTAGAGGGAGTCAAGTACCAATTTACCCCCTAGAATGCCTTTCCTAATGTATTACAGCAGAAGGTGCATGTGAGCCACCTGGGCTCCCCAGTCCCCGGACTCTCATTGGGCAGTCCTGACTCTCTGGGAGTCTCTCTGGGCATGGGCATGGTCACCCCAAAATCCTTGTCATTCTCACCCGCCTATGCTCAGTTGGTTTGGTCTGGTCTGGCCTCTCTCCATCAGAACACAATCGCAAGGACCCTGTGTCAATCCCAAAAGACAAGCCGCACCGGTGAATCCTTCCCTCCCATTCATTCCTTTCCCTTTACATTGGATCATGGAATTTTTCATTAATATAATGGCTTAGTAACTACCTATATCATAAAAGTATTGAGTGAGTGTTTGTTGCCACCTGACTGATAGGCAATTCCTGCCTATACATATGTTGGTGATCTTCTGTCTTTTTAAAGGGGGGGTTGGGGTTTTTTGGACTACATTTCCCAGCATTCCTGAATTCATTGATCTTCTTACAGTTTCCAATGGGAAAGCCTCCAGTTCCCTGGCCAGGTACACCGTTAATCTGTTTCTGTAGAGCCACATCCAGCTTTTGGAGGTGTGTTGTGAATTGTTTTATAAATGTTTTTGGAACATTTTTTTCAAAGTATGGGTTATTGTTTGACTCCCCCGCCACCTAGCCCACCAAGAGGTAGAATGTGGGGGGGGGAAGCCATTCAGATGTGGGTGATGGTGCATAATGCCCCCCTCCTGCAAACCACTCAGTCTGGAAAAGCAGCAAACCTCTAGCCCAGTCCTGATTTCCTCCCCCTTTCCCCTGACCGTCCTCCCTTCTGCCCCCTGTCTGCAACACTGCATGCCCCTGTAGCCAGACACAAATTTTAAAGTGTTTAAAAAAAAAAATGTACAAAGCACTCCCTAGGAGTTGTTGTCACCAATGTATCCTGCAAAAGAAACGTGCACAAGGGCTGCTTGACCAGCTTCTCCTTGAGGATATCTCCTTGGTTCCTTAGCCCATGTCTCTATTGTCTTTCCACTGCCTGTCGTGCTTCTTGTTCCTGCAAGTCCTTGAAAACCTCGCTTCAGCTCTTGCAGATATTGTGCAGCACACAGGCTGCCACAATAAAGGGCGCTAGATTTTCTTCATCCATGTCAAGCCAGCATGTAAGCACCCTCCATCATCCTTTCAGTTGGCCAAATGCACGTTCCATGGCCATCCTGCAACTGCTGAGGTGGTAGTTGAAAGCCAGATTCTGCAGGTCAGTGACGTTCCCTCCATAAGGCTTCATGAGCCAGGGCTTTATGGGGTAGGCAGCGTTCACTAAGATAATGGGGGGAATAGTGACACCATGGATCACTCTCTCCTCCACACCAGGTGCATAGCGTCCTTTCTCCACGAGGCTGGCCAGAGGGAAGTTTCAGAACATTCACTCATCAAGCGCGCTGCTGGTCCACCCTGTAAAAATGTTCATGAACCAGCCGTGGTGGCCCACCATGGCTTGCAGAATCATGGAGGCATATCCTTCCCTGTTTGTGTAAAGCCTCCCACTCCCTGCAGGGCACAGCACTGAGATGTGAGTGCTGTCTGAAGCCCCCACACAGTTTGGGAACCCCTTCTCATTAAAGCCATCTATGACTTGCTGTGGATTTGCCAGGTAGATAATTTTTTTAGAAGGGATGTCCTTAAGCAGCTGACATAGCTCACGAGTTTCCTGCCCCACCGTGTAGGCAGCCACACAAAACTGGTTGGCAATGCAGTGGAGGCTGGATGGGTTGGCCAGTTTTATGATGGCCATTGCAACCCTCTTGCCTATGGGATGACCCAACGCATGTTTCTGTCCTGCCTTATGATGTGTTGGCCCAGCATCGAGACTATATGGTAGAACTTCTCCCTTTTCATTTGGAACAACTCCAGCCACTGCTGGTCATTCCAAGTGGTCAGGACAACTCGCTCCCACCAGTCCAAACTGCTCTTGCAGGCCCACACTGTGTGGATTCTGCTGGTCATCCTCAGGTTTCTCAACAGAGCCTGATCAGATTCTGCTTGTTCACTTCACTCTGTGCATTCCCCTAAGTACCCATTGTATCTTCTTAACATTTAAGCAGGAACACAACAACTTCCCACAGTGTGGTATTCTACTCCTACTGAAGAGTTCCAGCAGTAATCTCCAGTAAAGCATCATTTCTAGTACTGCATCCTCCTCCTCTTCCACCTCTTCCTCATGCTCCACATCCTTCATTGTGTTGCATACTTCATCCTCATTCTCCATTTTGCCCATCTCCCAGAAGCAGCCTCTCACCCATCTACACCAAGCAGGTTGGCAGGGACTGTGTGTGGTTGGTCTGGAGCTTGCTGTAGCTGCTTTTTCAATGCTTCACCCCAGCGCCCTGGGGTATTGTGCCTTTTACATGAACTTTGAAGCCACTGGTGTTGTGATGTAATCAAGCTTGCAAACAAACAAACAAAAATGTTTACCCTACTCTTCTCCAAGCCATTCAAAACTTTTGCCAGTTTAAGGGAAAACATAAAGCTGTGCTTCTGTAATAAGACTATTTTGCACAAGCAGGCAGTTATCATTACCTGTTCAAAATCATTGATAACAGTAGGAGACAGCTATCTATTAATTCCATAGTAATATATCCATAAGAGTTTATAGCAATAGAGTAATATTAATTAAGGTTTATTAATGGTAAATATTGGTTGAAAAGGTTCAATTCTTTTCAAAGCAGGTAGATATGCCTTATCACCCTGCACACATCACACACATCCTGGGCCTTCACCATATATATGTAGCCAATCTCCCTCCTTCTTGGAGACAACTCCCCTCCCCCCCTTAGGGATGCTCCCTTCTTGGACACAGATCCCCCTCCAGTCCCCCTCTTCCCCATTGGGTTTATCTCCCCCCAAGTTCCTCTCCTAGATACCCCCTTGCTGGGGACAGGTCCTCCTCCAGCACCACCCCCCTTAGGGATGGACATACTCCAGAGATGCGCCCCACTCCCAGCCCTGCATTAAGTGCTTGTAAAGGACCCAAATTGACCACTTGCCTTGGACAGTCTAACTGGAGCTAATCTCTATTGAAGCCCCTGTCAGACCACTGTTGGATATATATATATATAATTACAATTACAGTTCAATTCTTTTCCATGAGAAAGCAGATAGTGAGCATAAGGCAGGTGAGTATGCACCCACCCTACCTTCCTCTTTCCCCTGGGGGTGGGGTGAAAGAAATGGCCACCTCCTGGTTCCTGAACTTGTATTGTAACAGGCCACAAAGCAAGCTGTTTTCGTGAGCTATGGCCACTGCATTGGCAGAAGGCTCGGGTCACATAGGAGACCTTCCACTAAGGAAGGTGATAAGGCTTGAGTTCTTCCTCTGAATTGCACAGAAAAAAAAAGTCTCTCCCTCACCTTCCTTCAGACTGTAGAACTACAACACTACTAATGCTTTCATGCATAGCAAACACTTGTCTCAACCTTCTAGTTACTGGCCATCAAGCTGTAGCATTACAACAATGATGCTTCACTTTCTGCTATCTGTAATCAAACTATTACTTATATGTTCCTCTTTTAAAATCTGAAAAAAACCCTTTTATTTTTTTTTTTTAAATACCGTTTGTTAATACCTTCTTCTTAGTTTGCTGGCCAAGACCTCCCCTCCATTGCACACTTGGCAACCTCCCTAGCTCCCTCTTACCCCATGGCTGGGGTCTTAGTGCTATGGTGCTAACATACTCCCTCCCTAGCATCTTCTTTGTGGTTACTGGTGACCATCATATCTATTTGCAAAAGTTCTCCAGGACCACATAGTCTTCTTTCCCTCCTCCTGGTTACTGGCCATGTCCTGCATCAATACCAGCTAGACAGGTTGTGCAAGTGCATTTCATTCATTGCTGCTGAGTTTGCTGCAGAGGGCTCAGGTCACAGGGTGGGGGGGACTTCCACTAGACTCTCCTTTGAAGGGCAGAGGCCTCTTCTTGACTGCTGGCCAAGACCTCCATATTCCAGGGAGTAGGCTTTTTGACCCACTTGCCCCGTACCTCTCCATTGCACCCTTCTAACTTTGGAATCCTTGCTGGGAGAAAGATTTTTGCTGGGTGGTGAAAATACTGCCTACTTCCGGGCCTTCTCCTTGTGAGCCAGGACCACTGCAGTGGCAGAAGCTGAGGCTCCTTCACTGGCTTTGGCATGAGCGACAGCACTTACCCTGTGCCACAAAGCCTTCTTGTTGGTTTCTGGTGGGTGGGAATTGAATAAATGCCTACTCCCTCCCTATATCTTGCCCATTGGTCTACAAAAGTGGTCAACCAGCCAGTACCCTTGATATAGGATTTCAGCGTACTCTCTCCCTAGTATCTCCTTCATGGTTACTGAACACATCTCAGAAAATGTACTTTTCACTGCAGGAAATTGATACATAAAATCCTCATAGACTACTGTAGCATGTGTGCCTTTAAAAATAATTATTGCTACAGTAGCCTATGAGGATTTAGATTTTCATTTTTCCATTAAAAAAAAAAAGGGTGGGGGGCATTCCTCAGGTCATAAGTCTGTACCAGGCCTGTGGGCTCTTCACCCCACTTGCCCACCTCTGCACATACCTCTCTGTTGCAGCCTTGTAGCATTGGAGTCATTGCTGCTGGCCACAAAGCCTTCTTCTAAGTTGGTATTGGCCACAAAGCCTTTTTCTTCTAGGTTGCTAGCCAAGACCTCTTCCCCCCACTTGCCCTGTGCCTTATGACACCTCTCCAGTGCACCCTTGTATCTTTGGAATCATTGCTAGGGAAAAGCTTCTTGCTATGTGGGGAAAACTCTGCCTGCTTCCCAACCTTCTCCTTTTGATCCAGTGGCAGAAGCTATCCCTGTAGTGGCAGAGGTCTTGGGTCGGAGGTGGTGCCTTCTTCCCCACAAACAGCTTAAGTTTCTCTTCTGAATTGTGGAGGCCTTCTTGGTTGCTTTGCCTGCTCTCTGCCTTAGACCTCTCACCCACCTCCTGTTTAGCTTTGACCACTGCAGTGGCAAAAGCTGAGGCATCTTCATTGTCTTTGGCCCCAGCATAAGCTTCGTTTGCACAAGTTCTATAGGCCCATTCCATATAGGCCTGAACCCCTAGGAGCAGTCCAGCACAGCCACAGAAGCCCTCCTGGGGTTATGGGTGAGCCACCATCTGCCTGCTAGATGACAGGAGGCTGGTGTTGCCAGCTGAGCACAGCCTATGCCAGGAAGATTGGTGCTGCTGCTGGCCCCAGCCAGCAGCACCAGCCTCCTGTCATCTGACAGGCAGATTGGGGGCTCACCTGCACCCCCAGGAGGGCTGCAGGGGCTGTGTTGGATTGGTCCCAGGGGTGCAGGCCCCCCAATCTGCCTGCCAGATCACAGGAGGCTGGTGCTACTCTCTGATCTTCTTGGCGCTGGGTGCAGGCTCCCAGGTGGCAGCACCAGCCTCCTGTGATCCGGGAGGCAGATCGGGGGCCCATGTCTCTGGGAGCAGTTTGGCACAGCCCCTTCAACCCTTTTTGGGGTGTGGGTGAGCCCCCATCTGCCTGCCAGATGAAAGGAGGCTGGTGCCATCATCTGGGACCAGTACTGAAGCCAAGCCTGGCTTTGCAACTTGAAATGTTTGAAAACTTTTGAAATGTTTTGAGTGCCCTTGTTTCATTTTGAAACTGTTTCAAAGGCTTACGTTTTGTTTCAATTTCACTGCTTTGGAGCTTGAAATGCATCAAAACAGCTTTGAAGCAAGATACCAGGTGAAATTTCACACAGCCCTAATGGTTGTGTGTTTTTTTTCCCCTGTAATTGAGCCCGTGCAGCACTGTGTACATGGCTGTGTTGGCCATTTTTGTGGGTTGTCTTGAGAATTCCACATGTGAAATAGCCTTGCTCACAATGTAAATATTTGTCTCTTGGTTAATATCTATGCCACCCTGTATGTCAGTGTGGCTAGAACTTCACCAGGCATAGGTAAAGCAGGGGGGGAGGGTGTCCCTTGGGTTAGTCATTGCTATCATTGCTCAGAATGGCTTGTTGCTCATGATTCAGAACCATTATGTGAGACCTTCATCAGGAGGCTTTGTCTGTAGCTTCAGTTTATGCTGAGCAGCACATAAGACCAGAAACATGCATTCCCACACAGGAATACAGGGATGCTCTCTGTTTCATCTCCTATGTTATTGCAGACCTGGGGTACAGCTCCTTCCAGCCAAGTGATGTCACAGCTGGTAAAGCAAACAAAACCCTGGCTTACTATAGATGCTTCTCAAGTAAATCTCAGGATGTCATCCTCCCACTGTACTCAGCCTTGGCGAGGCCACAGCTGGAGTACTGCATCCAGTTCTGGGCTCCACAGTTCAAGAAGGATGATGTCAAGAAGCTTGAGAGAGTCCAGAGGAGAGCCATGCACATGATCAGAGGGCAAGAGAATAGGTCTTATGAAGAGAGGCTGAGAGCCATGGGATTCTTCAGCCTGGAAAAGTAAAGGCTCAGGGGGGAACCTGGTGGCTGCTCGTACGTTCATAAGGGGTGTACATCAGGATCTGGGAGAATGTCTTCCCCAAGGAAAAACAAGGACCAATGGACATAAACTCCTACAAGACCATTTTAGGCTGGACATAAGAAAAAAAAATTGTTATGGTCCAAGCCCCCAAGACCTGGAATAGACTCCCTCCAGAAATGGTGCAGGCACCTACTCTGGACTCATTCAAGAAATGCTTGGATGCTTATCTTGCTGGGATCCTTTGACCCTAGCTGACTTCCTTCCCCTGGGGCAGGGGGCTGGACTTTATGATCTTTGAGGTCCCTTCCAGCCCCAACATTTATAAAATCTATGAAATGCCATGTGGAAATTTCTGGTCACTCTTTGGCTTTCTGTTTCCTCTCTTTAGATAATAAGAAATACCTTTTGTAGCAGGTCAGCTGCCTTAGGGGTCCATGTGATACACTGACAGTCCATATTTATCTGAACCTGGAATAAAATTCCTTCCTGACCCCAAATGTGCAATCAGTCAGACCCTAAGTGGAGGCACAAGAGCCTTTAGCAAGGAACCTTGTGGTTTAAGTACCAGCAGGAGCATTGCCATACACCAGTCAAAACACCCAGCCTTAGAATCATAGTCATAGAAAAACAGGGTTGGAAGGGACCTCATGTGAGCAGGGGGGTGGACTAGATAACCAAAGTAGAACGAACCCCAACAATATTATTCCAGCCAAGTTTTTGCCTAGCTAAGTCTTAAAAACATCCAAGGATGGAGATTCAACAACCTCTCGGGGTAACCTGTTACAGTTCTTTACTACCCTTCTAGTAAGAAAGTCTTCCCCAATATCTAACCTAATCTTACACTGCTGCAGCTTGAGACCATTGGTCATTCTTTTGTTACCTGCCACCACTAAGAACAGTCTAGCTCCATCCCTTCAGGTAGTTGAAGACTGCTATCAAATCACCCCCCAGTCTTCTCGTCTCCAGACTAAATAATCCCAGTTCCCTCAAGTTGTTGATGAAGATATTGAACAAAACCAGCATGAGAATCTACCCCTGGAGCACTCCACTTGACACTAGCTGCCAACTACATATTGAGCCATTTACTACTATCCTCTGAACCCAATGACCAGCCAGTTTTCTATCCAGCTTCTTGCAAAATCAACTCACCATTTCAATATGAATTAGGGCATAAAGAAACACATTTTAGCTGCTTTAAAAGGGAAGGAAGAGCTGATTTGCAGAAACACACAGAATTGGTTATAGAATCATAGAAAATGAGGGTTGGAAGGGACCTCAGGTGGTCATCAAGTCTAATCTCTTCCTCAAAGCAAGAACATCCCCATCTATATCATCCCAGCAAGGCTTTATCTAACTGGATCTTAAAAACCTGCAAGGATGGATATTTCTAACCTCTCTGGAGCATTCCACTTTATACTGGCTGCCAAGTAGATATCAAGCCATTGATTACTAACCTTTTAACCCAATGATCCAGCCACTTTTCTATCCACCTTATACACCATTCATCCAATCTGTACTTTCATAGCTTGCTTGCAAGAATGTTGTGGGAGACCATATCAAAAGCCTTGCTTGATGTCAAGGTATATCACATTCACTGCTCTCCCTACATCCACAGAGCCAGTCATCTTATCATAGAAGGCAATCAGGTTGGTCAGGCATGACTTGCCCTTGATAAATCCATATTGACTGTTCCTAATCATCTTCTTTTCCTCCAAATCACCACAGGTTTTCAAAGACAATGGCCAGGAGCTCTGCAATCACATCAGCCAACTCCCTCAGCACCCTTAGGTGCATCCTGTCTGTCCCCATGGACTTGTATATGTCCAGCTTTTCTAAATAGTCCCTACTCTGTTCTTTTGCCACTGTTGGCTGCTCACCTCCCAAAACTGTGCTACGAGGTGCTGTAGTTTCGGACATGACCTTACCTGTGAAGACTGAGATGAAAAAGGCATTAAGTACTTCAGCCTTTCCCCCACCATCATCTGTCATGAGGTTGCCTCCCTCACTCAATAAGAGACCCACACTTTCTCTAATCTTCCTCTTGTTTCTGATATACTTGCAGAAACACTTCTTGTTACTCCTCCCTCATTGTTTGTCCAAGGTTCCACCTCTTGTAAACTTCCTTTTTGTGTTTTAGATCATCGAAGATTTAAGCCAAACTGGTCTTCTGCCATATTTGCTAGTCTTCCTGTGCATTGGACTGGTTCATTTCTTCACCCTCAGTAAGCTCTCTTTAAAGTACAGTGAACTGTCCCAGATTCCTTTCCCCCTCAGACTGGCCTCCTAGGGGCTCCTGCCCATAAGTTTCCTTTGAAGGTTGAAGTCTGCTTTTCTGAAGTCAAGGGTCCTTACGCCACTGCTGCCCTTCCTTCCTTTCCTCAGGATCTTAAACTCAATCATCTTGTGGTCACTAGTGTTAGGGTGACAATATTTGGATCTTGGGGAGCACTGGATTTGCAGCTGAATAAAGGCTGTAACCTGTGGCCTAGCAGAACTGCTAACCACAAGGCAGAATGATGCATTAAAAAGTATATTGCAAGATGCTTAGGCAAGCAGATTTTGCTTATGAATGTTTATGCTAAGCCAGCCATTTGCTTATGCTAAGTAACCATCTTAACTGTGTCAACCATTTTCAAGCGAGTCTGTGTAAGTCTGTGTGCTGTGAATGAGATGAAGCCTTAGGAACATGAAAGATGGTACAACTTGGGACTGAAAAACAATCTGGAATGTGAAACATGTAATTGGTAACAGGATCCGAGATGAACATACGCAAAAAAAGTGAATGGTGATTGATGAAGAAGCTTCCAAGTTTTGGTCAAAGTCTGCCCAGTGACCAAAGGAGTATGTTCATGGTGTTGGACATGCACTCATGGCCAAAAGACATGTAAATAAATGAAATGCATAGGTAATTCCATGCTAATGAAGCAAACAGAGGCAGAGCTTGAGATGGGAGGAGAAATGGGTGGAACAAAAGGAGGGACAGAGGTGGAACAGATGTTAATGAGGATAAACCAAAGCGTATAAACGTGGAAAGAACTATTGTTCATTGCTGCTTCCCGTGTTCACAGGCTGTCTGTGAGGGAGCTCGCCCAAAGCTGCCTCCATTTTGAATAAAGCTGTTGCAAGCAATGTGTGCTTCCCTCCCTCCAGAGCTGAGCAGCTTCCTCTCACCCCTCTTCCCCCAGCAAGAAATGGGTGGCTGCCATCAACAGTTAATCACCTCCCAGCATCAGTGGCGAGTGGCAATGGCAATAATAGTGGACAGGTGGTTGGGTGGACAGGAGAGAGGAGGTGGGAAGCATGTGCATGGCAGCTCCTGGCCTGGCCCAGGTCACTATGGCTGAAGGCTGCCTGTGGCGCAACAGCACTACCTGAGAGTTCCCAGTGCCACCATGCCTGAGCAACATGTGGTGGGCACCTTTCTTTCTGGGAAGGGCCATTGCTGAAGAGGACATAGGAGTATGATGATGGGCTGGTGCTAACTATTTCACACACTGTAAGTACCTACTAAAGAAAAGAAATTCAAAAACAGATGACTTTTCCGTATTTGCAGCCTGTTGTCATCCTCCTATGTCCTCTTCAGCAGTGGACCAACAATGTCCTCCTGAACTTTTGAGTCAAAGACCCTATATTTCCAGGCTGGGCCAGGCCAGGAGCTGCCATGCACATGCTTTCCACCTTCACCTCCTTTGCCACCACCTCCTCTCCCCTGCCCACCCAGCCACCTCCCCACCATTGTTGCCATTGCCACTCACTACTGATACTAGGAGGTGATTAACTGTTGATAGCAGCCAGCCAGTTCCTGCTTGGTGGTGGCGGTGGATAGGCCAGCAGGGGGTGGCCAGTGGGCACCAGTGCCTTCTACTCAGGAATACTTTCTGCCAGGCTGCCGGGGGTGGGGGGGGCATGCCAAAAAGCAAGTTCACCTGGGGCACAATTTTCCTCCAACACTGACTTTCAGTTGCATCATAACAGCTTAATTCAGCATCCTTTGATATGTATACGATGGTTATGTCTGCTTATACCATTTGTTTAGTTACAGCTGCCAGCCTTTAGACCTTGCTATATTTTTTGCCTGCTCTACTGAGGAGTCATCTGTTATTGAATTTCTTTTCTTTTTGTAGGTTTTGGGGTGATTTGATCACACTAAGTACCTACTTTGAATCTTCACTGTAAGGCCCGTTTCCCAATTTTTTAATTGCTCTTTTGGCTCCTGTGTGAATACTCTCCAAATTAACAGCATCTTTCTTAAACTGTGAATATCAGAAGTTGACATAAAATTCTAGTACAAGTTACACCAGAACTAAGAATGGAGGTGAGAGCACCTCCTATAAATCAGATTGCAAAGACTGCAGGGTCAGGAGGGAAAGATTGGCTTCCTCTAAAGCAGAGGCATGGGTCTTTTTATAGGATTTTCTGAGCACATATTAACTCATTTTTGACATAGCAGTAACATTGCCTTCATCTCCCCTGCTTTTACATATGCCATGTTGTATGGTATTCTTGATATTATAGATTGTGGTTGCATTTCAGGGTTTTAAATGGGGATTTCTCAAGTTATTGCATGGAAATATAGGGGCTTTGACTCAAAGGTGCAGGACAGTTTTGGTCCTTCATTCCTCCTTATTCCTACTCAAAATTCCCTGTTTTACATCCATGATAAATGCCCTCTTTTTCCCCACAGCATCATACTGAGAGCTCAAGTTCAGCTGATTATCCACCATATCCTACAGGTCTCTGTCATACTAGATTCCTTCATCCTGCATTTTCTGCTCTTAGATGTTTGACTTCACACTTTGCCTTACTGAAGCACATAGTAAGCCAAGTAGAAACAAACATAAGTGATCCAGAATACTTTGGAAAAGCAGCTTTCTTTTTATTATATACAATTCCACCAATTTCTGAGCATCTGCAAGTGTTATCAACAAAGTATCAAAGAAATATTAAAATGAAACAAAAATAAATTTAGAAGATTCTTAAAAAGTTAAGAAATGAAGACGTGTCTAAGATTGCCCTTTACTAACAGCTTTCTTTGCAGATAGCAGGGGGGTCACACCCCTTCTCTTCCCCCGCCCTGACCCTTATGACTCTTCAGCACTAAAACAAGCCCTAGTGGCATGAGGTCAAGCTATGAAATTCCCCATTAAAAGGCTCCCAACACAGTGCCCTACCTCATGGATTGTAACTCACCTCAAAAGAAGAAGACCATTTGGTCATGGCTTTGATCATGATATAGCCTACAAGGAAATAAGGGATTCAGGGTAGATGCTTCCTGGTACCAAGGGTGGATCTAGGGAGGTTTTTTGGGGGGGGGGGTGCTGTCAGACCCCTCTTTCATTCATGTTCCACTAACTGTTTAAAACAAAATGCCCAACAGGGACAGCCACTTTTCTATTCAGGTGGACATAACAATGAGCCGTGAAGCAATTGACTCACTTATCTACTTTATTTCTGCTGGTCTCTTCACTCCATAGGTGTTAACAACCCTTGATCTTCCTCTAATCAAGCTAGCCATTCTTTTACAATCATCATGTCTGTCATTTACTGGTAACATTTCTCTGCTCATTCCCCAGCATATCCAATAAAGGTATGCTGCCACCTAGGAACTTTGTTCCTAAGGGATTACAACCCACAACAAATCAGAAATAAGGAGGGGGAAGGGCAATGCTAAAAGCAGGCTGAACTGCACTGTGGCACAACAGTCATGAGCAAGAGGGCATTGCAAAGGCAAGCCAAAGTGGTAAGTTACTGCAGTGACCCTTTCCTTGCTTATTCAATGCAGCAGATGACAGAGGCTAAACCAGCAGTATATCCAGGGTATCATAAAGCTGGGCATGGGTGGATGTTTTCAGTTAGGAATACTGCCAGCAGTAGAAAAGATTCGACGTACAACCCCAACTATCTATTTCTGTATGTTGAGTGGGAAAGGCAGTAGAGGCCAGCTATGATTGTGCTGTGGAAAAAAAAGGAGAGGGCAGTTACAGCCCTGGCTCCACCTTCCCAGTAGTCATGGGTTGTGAGGTAGAGGGAACACTTTAGAAGGTGTTTTGAGGGGAAGGAGCTCCCAAGGACCATAAGGGATTAAGTGGGGAGTCATGGGCACCGGGGGCTTTTGGTGGGAGGGGAGCCTGTGGGGTAGGAAAAGTGCGGGCTGAGATGAGTTTTGAGGCTGAGCAGGTGGTGGGACCTCTGCAGTGAAATGAGGTTTGCCAGAAGGTTTGGAATATGTGGGTTATGGGTGAGAGGAGACAAGGGGGTGTGAGAGGCTGTAGTGAGTTTTGAATGCTCAGGGGTGTAGAGGAGGGCTCGGTGGCATGTAAAAGGTGGTGGCAAGAAGTTTGGGGGGCTGGTCTGTAATGGATACAAGGGAGCCAGTGGGCATTTTCAATGGCAAAGGTAAGGCACAAAGAATAGCAGGAGGCACTTCAGGGCCACAATGGACTGTCTGGGGGAAACTCATGTGTGGTGGTATGAGGACCAGTTCTGCCTTTGGCCAGGGTAGAAGATAAGTACTGTATATGCTGAACAGCAGATGCCTGCACCACCCTGGGGCTGGCAATCAAGAGTCAGTTATATATTCAGTGCTATTATATTGAGCTCCTCTGGTACTGGAGCTAGCAAAAGAGGATTGTGCGCCAGTCAATAGGAAGTAATTCAGTCTTTCCTTACCAACTTTGCTATTTTCTGTCAGGTCTCATTCCGATGCCAAGGGAGAACATGAACTCTTACACTACATATTCCTGAATACAGCTGAGTTCACAGGGTGCACAGACTAGCAAAGAAATCAGGGAGCAGCAAAAAACACACAACCAAACAAAACAAAGACACCCCACAAAAGTGTCTCAAGAGCAGAGGGCTGGAAAAGCCAAAGCATCCTTAAAAACATAACAGATGTGGACATGTAAGTAGAAGAATTATCCTATTTCAATTTCCCTCCTTATTCTATGTCCCTGAAGGCCCTGCTTTGGATGGACCTCCCCTCCTAGTACAGCAGGGTTGGGTATCCCTGAGGTTTCAGGGCATATCCTGAACCAGCCAGAAGAGGAAAGATGCACGGTTCAAGAGCAATATACTGTTCTCACTCCTATCTTCTCAAAGACAAAGCAGGCCGAGTAACAAACAAGGTTTAAAACAACATCAGATGTAGATTAAGAATTCCCAGGACACAGCAGTATTATCAAAGAGTCCTTGGCAGAGTAGGGGGGGTGTTAAGCAGTGCTGCAGCACTTCCTTGTGACCTCTCACTACTTCTTCCTCCAGTCTCTTGGGCCCTTCCCTCTCACTCACCTACCATGTCTTTGATATTGTTTTAAAGTAAATGTTGGGAGGCTGCCAAAGGCCCAGAGGGAACCCAGTTCACTATCCAGTCTCTCTATTAGTATCTCCAGATACCAGATGCCTTAAGGGTGTTTTTCGTAGCCTCCAACCTCCCCTACAGCCATGACCATACCTTGCAGGTATTATCAGTCAGAGCATTACAAGACAGAGCTCTTTCCCTACTCACCAGTTGGCCCTTCATGCCTCAGAGTCTTTGAAGGAGCCTCAGCCTTGTCTCCTTTCATCTATCTGTGTTCAATCACCTTAGCCCCACTGTCAGGTGGTTTCAGCTCCTCTAGGCATTTGCCACTTCAAAGCCACCTCTTTTGTCTCTCTAATAAGAGATGGGCCCTCACACTCTGTACTTAGTGAAGTTAACCCTTTCTTGGCTGGGAGCTCTGGCCCTTCTGGCTTCAGCCCCTCCCCTTGCCATCTCTCCTAGGCTTGGACACCTTGGCTCCTTCAGAACTTGTGCCCCTGTTCCCAGCAGGGCTTCCTGACATGCTTCTCAAGTACTCTGTGAACTCCTTCCACCCTTGCTAGTCATATCCAGTGCACTGCTTTAGTTATAAACATAAAAATGGGCCACTTACTTTACCCAACACCTCCCCACTCTGGAGTGGACAAACATCCTGAAAGAAAGAAAAAAAAAAGTGTGCTGCCACTTTAACAAAACCTGTCCCCACTCCAGGGACACTACCCTAGAGATAAGACAACTTGTCTTCTTACCTCAAATGTCTCTGGCATGGGTAAACAAACCTAAAGAAAGCACAGACAATCACCTTAATAAAAGACCTCCCCCACCTTAGTAAACACCAGAGCATCCCAAGGCCTCACAAGGGGAGTAGGAATGTTCCCCCACCAGTCCTGCTTCCTGGTGTTCCCCTTTATCTATTCCCAATGCCACCTTATCAGCTGCAGGCGAGTCATAGGCTCCCACAGGTGTTTTCCCCTAGTGCTAATGAGCTGCTGGATTCCACTGCTGCTTAAGCCTGAAGTCAGAGGCCCTTATTTTGGTTGCCTGTCTGTTTATGTAGCAAGCTTTGCTGCATTCCTCCCTTTCCAGTAACAGAGGCCTCTGTTCCCATCAAAGCAGAACTTATCTACAGTAGCTCACTGCAGGATGCCCAAAGCTGCATCCAAACTCCATAGGGAAAACAAATGGCCCTGATCCAGTTTCACTGCATTTTTACTGTGGTGTGAACAAAAGCAGCATCACCCTGTATGGGCACGTCTCTGCTCTGGAATATATACAGCCATTTATGCATTTTCAAGGGGTAGAATGGGATTAAGATATGCAGCATCTTTGGACCCGATTTACAGTCTTCAGTGGTCTAAAAGGCTAGAAAATTTTGTGGCCGAGGTAGCACACTGAAACTTCAGAGTTCTTGGATCTGCCACAGACTTTGTCATGTTGTAGACTCCAGCTATGTCCGATATGCAAGGTGTACTCACTTAAGCAAAAATGAATGACTCTGCATACCAATGTCTCTCCAATTCAAGGTCTCCATCTCCAGTGCAATTAGACTACAAGAAAACAAGCTTTGACTTGGTGGCATTAAAATCTCTGGTGCCAGCTGAGGGCAGAATTCCATGGAGCTCTACCATGCCCCTTACAGTAGATGGAGGTTGGCTGGAATAGCTGGTTTCTCTCCTAGAAGGACATGAGGAAATTCTCTGCAGCAAATTTAAGACTGCTTTGCAATGCCTTGTGGCATGAAACATCTGTTATTGAAGTGGAGAATCTGGACCTTAATCTCCGTGTACCTCAGCTCCCCAGGTTTGGGGGTCCATCCTTCCTACAACAGAAAACATCAAACATTCTCTCATGCTATGTCTGTCTTGTCTATTTAGACTGCAAGTACATGATGATGCAGCACAGAAAAGGCTCAGTCAGTTGGGGATGGTAGGTGCTATTCCAGTATCACAATGACTGACTTTACAGGGCACATCCAACCACTGTAAAACACTGCCTGTGCACTCTCACTCTGCTCACAAAATGCCAAAACGATGTAAGGAAGTTGCTGTTTGGGGTGCTGGGGTGCACCCCAGCACCACTCTAACAGCATCTAAATGTTTGGTATCTGGTGTTTGTAAAACAGAAGAAAATAGGCGGGGCATGTTTTCCCAGTGGTAACTGGCCTGCCATTTCCTGGGGGTTCCCACACCACTGAAAGCCCTACCAGGCCACCCACTCCTGGCAGGATGCAGTTTTAGGTCATGCCCAGGACCAGGAGCCTCCTAAACCATCCCTTACAGCTCCTCCCTTACCTCTAGATTACACCAGCAGCCTTACAGCCAGGCAATGTTGTTGCATAGCCTTCCAGCAGCAAAATGCCCTGTTTATATGGGCAGCCCTGAATCAAAAATGGCTGCCCTCTTCAGGCACCTGCCAGCTGCTGGCTTCAGGTCCTTAAATTGGCAGGCACAAACAATGCCCTGCCACAAAAAGGAAGAGTTACTCTTTATGTTAAAAAGTGGTAAGATTGCTCAGAGCTCCAGTATGAAACTAGAAATAGACCTGTTGAAAGTCTCTGGGTTAGGGTCAGAGGGGAGAGCACCAAGGATGATGTTGTGGTGGGTGTCTGCTTTAGACCACTGGACCAGAAGGATGAAGTGGATGAGGCTTTTTTTCAAAAAGCTAACACAATGTCCCAATCACAGGTTCTCATGGGAGACTTCAATCACACTCACATCTGCCAATACAGCAGTGTACAAGTAATACAGGAAGTTTCTGGAGAGTGTTGAAGAAAACTTCCTGATACAAGTGTTGGAGAGGCCGACTAGGGGCCATGCTCTTCTTGTCATGCTACTCACAAATGAGAGAGAATTGGTAAGGAATGTAGTAGTGGATAGCAGCTTTGGCAGCAGTGATCTTAAGATGATTGAGTTCAGGATCCTGAGAAAAGAAAGTAAGGATTTTTTTAACTACTTTATTCAGGGGTTCAGGGATACAAAAAGGTTGGCCACTTACAAAGCAAAAAAACAAACAAATTACTATCAAAACAAGAACACCATGTCATTGCATTCATCACATGAAACCATAACAAACTCCTTCACTACATTCCACATCGTGTCTTACATGCTAGTTATGCGGTAGGAGTGCCGGTCACATGGCCATAACTATAAATAAACAATTCATACCCTTCTGTATCCAGTCATACAACAGACAACACATTCAACTTCCCACACAAAAAGAAAGCAAAAAAAGCACTCTGGTGAGGGCCCAGGATGCGGCACGAGCTGGAGAATCATAGTCTGACACCAAGCCAGCCCAGTCACCCAGCCCAGTCATGACATCAGAGCACGTATTTGAGATGGCTGTCCTCCACATGGCACAGTGCTCTCTCAAGGGCCCAGCATGACTCAAAGACGGGCACCGCCTGCTGGAGCACAGCGTACTCCAATTCCAGCGAGAGGCTCACCTGCACCAGGAGGCGGAAAAGCCACAGGGCATCATCTGCGCCGGTACCGGGAAGCCAGTTTGGGCGGCTCTTGAGGATGGCCATCTTGGCCTGACCCAGTAAAAAGTTGGCCAGGCAGACAGGGCCCTTCGCAGCTGCCTGGTATGGGTAGGAGCACAAGTAGGTGGTCTTTGAAAAGCTCCTACCCGGCGCTCCCAGCAGCGGCTTGAGGGTGACAAAGAGCGGCCACAGGTGGGGTCAGTCGAGGAAGGCATGAAAGAGGGTTTCCTCAACACCCCCAAGGCAGAAGGGACAGGCCATCATGGCGGCTGGGTCAAAGTGGGACGCAAATGTGCCAGTGGCTAGGATGTCATGCAGCAGCTGGCACTGCAGGTCACCAGTCTTCTTGGCGGTTGGCGGCTTATACAATGTGTGCCACACCAGGTGGCCTGATGGAAAATCTGGCAGCCCCAGGCCCCATCGCCACAGTGTATCAGGGTGGCCCGCCAGCACTTGGGTATGGTGGACATGAACCACCCAGGCATATAGGCTTCTATGCAACAGAAAAGCAAAAGGGCATCCCTTGTCGCTGTCAGGAGGCACAGGTAGTGTCAGCAGGGTGCCAGGTCCACCGGCCAACTTGCCGACCATGGCTGGGGTGACTGGTAATGCAGGAAAAACCTCACTCGGGACATCTGCATTGCAGGGGACCTGGCCTGCCCAGAGATGGTCATCCAGGGTGGCTGCTGCATCCAATGGGAGGGCAGCCTGGATGTCACACAGGAGATGGCCCACGCTGTGGATGGAGCGCATGCCCAGCCGGATGGTCAAGGCCTCAGGTGAGAGCCAGGCCTACTGAGTGGTGTCAAGGAGATGACTCAGGCAGAGGACACACACCTGGATAAGAACAGCCATGAGACTGGCAGAGGCCAGGCTCTGCACGGGTCACCTCAGAGCTGGGTTGTGCACCAGGGGTTCCCTCAGCAAATGTGGGAACTGCAGGTGATGGGCCTGGGGCTGGAGGCAGAAAGTGATTTGCCAGGCTCATACCATGCCATGGTAGAAAGACAGAAGCAGCACCAAGTTCAAAAGCATGAGGTCCAACAAGAACAGCTCCTGGTCAAAGCCGAGGGCCCCCACCCTCTGCAGAAACTGGCACACCAGTTGTTAACAAGATAGGCACTCCTCGCTGTACAGGAGTCATGGAAGGGCCAGCGTGTGGAAGGCAACCACCTTGCTCACAAGGTCAACCAAATTCTGGCCGCCCTCAGCAACAGGTAGGTAAAGGACAGCTCATGGGAGCCAGTGGTGCCCATCCCAGAAAAAATTGCCCAGGAGGCACTGGAGTCTCTCGAGTAAGTCCTGTGGTGGATTGAGTATGGTACACCAGTGCCACAAGGTCACCACCACTAGGTTGTTTGCAATGAGGACATATCCATGGTAGGAGAGGCTGGGTAGGTGCCAGTGCCACCTTGGTAGGTGGGCCTCCACTCCTTCCTCGAGGCCATCCCAGTTGTGTGCCATGAAGGTCAATGGCCTTAGGAACACGCCCAGGACCTTAAGGCCCTCACAGTGGCAGGTAAGGCTCCCTGGCAAATCTAGGGGAGTCATGGTGACCCACGCACCAAGAAACAGGGTATCACTCTTGGCCCAGTTGATATAGGCTCATGGTTCATGGTCTCACTGGCAGTCTGTCAGGGCCTCCACATCTTCCTGGGTGTTAAGGAAGATGGTCACATCATCTGCATATCCTGATAGCCAGAGCAGAGGGGCAATGGACAGACCCATGGCCGGTGGCAAAGCCACACCACCCAGGCGGCGCTGCAGCGCATGCAGCAATGGCTCAATGACCAGGACATAGAGCATGCCCGCCAGGGGACAACCCTGATGGATGCCTCTGCATGTGGGGAACGGGGCACAGAGCACTCCATTCACTTTAAGCAGACTGGAAGTGTCATGATACAAGACCCAGAGGGCCCCGGTGAAAAGGGGCCCAAAGCCAAAGGCCTCCAGGGTCTGAAAGAGGTAGGCATGGTCCACCAGGTCAAAGACTTTCTCCTGATCCAAAGAGATGAGACCAGTGTCTAGGCCAAAGAGTTCACTGGCTGTAAGCAGGACGCACAGCAGAAACAGGTTGTCTTGGATGGTTCTGCCCGGCAAACAGTAGCTCTGCTCAGGCCTGGTGATGGAGGCCATGACAGTGTGGAGGTGGGTGGTCAGCACTTTGGCCAGAATCTTATAGTCCACGCACAGCAGGGAGACCGGCCACCAGTTCTTAATGCAGCCAAGGTCCCCTTTCTTGGGCAGCAGCGTGAGCACTGCATGGCGGCAACTGATTGGCAAGACCTGGTCGGCAAGACTCTGCTGGAAAACATGCAGGAGACAGGGACTGCAAAGAGGCCAGAAAGTCTTGTAGAACTCAGCAGGTAACCTGTCAAGGGCTGGGGCCTTGCCGGAGGTGAGGCCAGCTGTGGCAGCTGTCAGCTCCACCAGAGACAATTCCTGCTCAGGCTCACTGGCCTCCAGGGCACAAAGGTGTGGCAGGTCCGCATGGAATTCCCGCGTGGACTCGGGGCAGGATGGCTCAACCACAAACAGGTCACGATAGAAGGCAACGGCGTGCTCATGTACTTCACCCGGGTCAGTGATTACCTGGCCCTCAGGGGTCTTGAGGTGATCTAAGACTTTGCTCACTGCCCGCCATCACTCCAGGTTGAAGAAGAAGTGGGTTGGGGCACCTGTTTTGGCCAGCTCTTGGCAGCCGGTGCGGATCCTCACTCCACAGGCCATGCTCTCCTCCAAGTCATGCAGGCACTTTCGCGCAGCACTGCATCACTGCCGGCAGCCAGCAGGGCAGCCTTGAGCTCTACCACATCTTCCTCCAGCTCTCTGATATGGCAGCGCAGTTCATTGGTGGCCAGCGGCATGTACTGCTGGCAAAAAGCCCAGATCTGTACCTTGCCCACATCCCACCATAGCTTCCAGGAGGAGTAATTCAGTCTTGTGGCCTCCCAGCCCTGCAAAAAGTTGGCAAAGCAGTGTCCCGGAAGTAAGAGTCTTGAAGTAGGCTGATGTTGAAGCACCAATAGGGTTCTTTTGCGCAGGTTTTCCCCAGCAGGCTCAATTGACACCACGCAAGCCATGATCTGATAGGCCTGAGGGAATGATGCAACCACTGTGTAGGAGTGGCAGATCATGCCTGGTGACATAAATGCGGTCAAGGCAGGCCATAGTAAGACCGCCGGCACTCATCATGGCCCAGGCATACTGGTGCGCATTGGGGTGCAGGGCTCACCAGACATCAATGAGGCCTGCAGTCTCCAAGATGGACTGCAGCTTGCGGGTTGAGGGCAGGTGAGGCTCAGACCCCGTACAGTCAAACGGGGTATCAGCAGTACAATTAAAGTCCCCACCTACAAGGAGCAGGTCATCATTCTCACTAGCATCATGCAAAAGGGCGGCCAAGGTCTCAAAGAAAGTGACCCTCTCCTGGCCATCAGTAGGTGCATAAACGTAGACGAGTAGCACGTGGTTTTGTGCTAGGGTGATGTGGATGGTCAGCAGGAGTCCGGGGAAAATCTCCCATGCCACTGCCATGTCATGCTGTAGTTGTGACATAGAATCATAGAATCATAGAATGATAGAAGTAGGGTCGGAAGGGACCTTGCAGATCTTCAAGTCCGACCCCCTGCCTGGGCAGGAGAGAAACTGGGCTCAAGTGACCCCAGCCAGGTAGGCATCAAGCCGCTTCTTAAAGACCCCCAGGGTAGGAGCCAGCACCACTTCCCTTGGAAGTTGGTTCCAGATCCTAGCCACCCTAACTGTGAAGTAGTTCCTACAGATGTCTAATCTAAACCTACTCTCCAACAACTTGTGGCTGCTATTCCTTGTTATCCTGGGGGGCACTAGGGGAAACAAGGTCTCCCCCAAACCCTTCTGGTCCCCACTTATGAGTTTATAGACAGTCACCAGGTCCCCCCTCAGCCTTCCCTTGTGAAGGCTGAACAGGTTCAGGTCCCGTAGCCTCTCATTGTAGGGTCTGCCCTGCTGTCCCCAGATCATACGGGTGGCCCTCCTCTGGACCCTCTCAATATTGTCCACATCTCTCTTGAAGTGGGGTGCCCAGAACTGGACACAGTACCCCAGCTGCGGCCTGACCAGTGTCGCATAAAGGGGGAGGATCACCTCCTTGGCCCTACTTGAGATGCACCTGTGGATACACGATAAGGTCCGGTTAGCCCTGCTGACTGTGACCTTGCATTGTCGGCCCATGTTCATCTTGGAGTCAATGATGACTCCAAGATCCCTTGCTGCCTCCGTGCTCTCAAGAAGGGAGTTTCCCATCTTATAAGTGTGCTGCTGGTTACTACTGCCCAAATGCAGCACCCTGCACTTGTCCGTATTGAAACACATCCTGTTTTTGTTAGCCCACCCTTGCAACCTATCCAGGTCTTTCTGCAGTCTTTCCCTCCCTACTAGCATGCCCACCTCACCCCAAATTTTGGTATTGATGGGTACCCCTGAACTTTCACTATGCATTTTCTACTTTGGGAACAGCTTTGTATGTTTTAAAAAGTATTTTATCTAACCAAGGGTATAGAGTAGGTTGTTTAGGCTGGGGGAGATCGCTTGTTGCTTAGTTGCTTAATTGCTGGCCTTGCTAAAAGAAAAGCTGTATCAACAGAGTCCGGAGCTGGAAGGGGGGTTACTTGGGGCGGGAGCTGAAAGGGAGGTTACTTGCTGGGCTTGCTATACATTTCATCATATCAGCAAGTTTAACCTGTTACATAGCTATATAAGACAGACGCCCACTGAGGTGTGTGTGCTTGCTTTGCGAACGATTGCCAAGCACCACTTTCTGCGCAGAAATAAAGATTAAGTTAGATCCTTCAACCCTGTGTGTTTATTGGCACAAGCGCACCAGGCACGAACTCACCGTTGTTTACAGACAACAATATCATCAGCAAATTTTAACAGGTTGCTTTTCACCCTGTTGTCCAAATCGCTGATAAAGAAATTGAACAGTGTGGGCCCGAGGACTGAGCCCTGGGGGACTCCGCTGACCACTTCCTCCCAGGTCAAATATGACCCATCCACCACCACCCTCTGAGTATGACCCTTCATCCAATTAGCAATCCATCTGACCATGTAGGCATCGATGCCACAGTCACCTAGTTTTTTAATGAGAATGGGGTGGGAAACAGTGTCAAAGGCCTTGCTGAAGTCCAGAAAGACTACATCCACGGCGACACCTGCATCCAATGCTTTTGTGACCTGATCGTAATAGGCAATCAGGTTGGTCTGACATAACCTGCCCCTAATGAAACCGTGCTGGTTGCCCTTGAGCATCATCCCTGATGCCGGTCCATCACAGATGTGCTCCTTGATGATCTTGTCAAAGAGTTTCCCCGGGATTAAGGTAAGACTGACGGGCCTATAGTTGCCCGGGTCCTCCCTCCTCACTTTCTTAAATATGGGGACCACATTGGCTATCTTCCAATCATCTGGCACCTGGCCTGAGCACCATGAGCACTCATAAAGCCATGCCAAGTGCCCAGCAATAACCCCTGCTAGCTCCCTCAACACCCTGGGGTGGAGAGCATCTGGACCTGCTGACTTGAACACATTCAGCCCCTCCAGAAGCACTCTAACCTGGTCCTCCTAAACCTTAGGCCTTGAGGCGTTCCCCTCGAGTCCATCTTGAAACATGGTGGCGTCGGGGCTGAGGGGCTGTGGCCAGCAGCCCGGGCACGTGGGCCGGGGAAAGGGTCGGCACGGCGAACTAGAATTAGGCACGGATGCGTAGAGGTTGATTAAAGATTATTTTACTTACACCGTAGGTGGTCGCGGTGCAGGCAGGAAAACTTTCTTGAGTTGCAGTTACAAAAAAAACCCACACACGAGCGGAGTTTGCTAGGCTCCACCAAAGACACACGAGCTGAGTTTGCTAGGCTCTGCTAAATGAACACAAACAGAGATCTGGATACCACTCACGGAGTTTGCTAGGCTCCGTGGACCGTCCGAAATGAGAGTCCGAAAGGTGACTCTCCACGAAAGCGCGCAGGGTGGGGTACGTCAAGGGATCATGCGGCGACAGGGAGAGATTCTTGATGAGTGATCAAACCATCATTCAGTCCGAGATTTTTGTAGAAGTCCGCGAGGTAATCGTGGACTCCTTGCTGGAATTCTCTCGGATTTCTCCCGGAATTCTCGGAATTGGGGTTCTCAGGATCCTCCTGAGATTCTCAGAGATCTCCGGCTTGGGCGGAATCTGCTCAAGCCTCTTATACGGCTAGCAAGCCAATCGCTAGCCGCCACGTTGGAATAATTTAGAAACAGCCAATAGTGGGAAACAAATTTACATACGGGTGGCGGGAACTCCTTTGCACCGGGGTTTTCTCTATGCAACTGAGAATTGCACCGTGCAAAGAAAGCTCCATGTGGCGGGAAATAATTCTGGAGAGCCAAAGCACATACAAAATCATACCCTTTGGGTCATGACAGGTGGGAGAGTCCCGGTCCCTGCACAAGAAAATGGAGGTGAAGAATTTGTTAAAGAGGTCTGCCTTTCTGCTGGCGCAACCACCAGATTGCCCAGCGCATCTTGCAGGGGTCCCACATTTCCTGGTGCCTTCTTCATCCTCCCTATATATTTGAAAAAGGACTTTTATTATCTTTGATCTTGAACGCTAGTCCTAGCTCTATGTCCACCTTAGCTTTCCTAACAGCCCCCCTACAGGCCCAAGCAGTGGAGGTATACTCTTCTTTGGAGATAGCCTCCCCCTTCCACCAGGTGTACACCGTCTTTTTGGCAACCAGGCATTCCTGGACTTCCTTGGTGAGCCGGGGAGGCTTTTGGGCACTCTTACCCCCTTTGCTTCTTGTTGGGATCGTCACCCCTTGGGCCCTGAGTATCGTCTCCTTAAGGAATGACCACTCATCTTGGGCACTGAGTTCCCCTGCCCTCAAGAACCCCAGCGCCTCTCCCACTAATCTCCTTAACTCATTGAAGTTGGCCCACTTGAAGTCTAGGGCTACTGTCTTGCTGCAGGCCCTTGTCACCCTGCGCTGGATGGTGAATTCCAGCAAGCAATGATCGCTATCACCCAGGTGGTCAGGGACCTGAAGCCCCCTTAGCAGATCATGCCTGTGGCCAGGACCAGGTCCAACAGGGCATTTCCTCTGGTAGGTCTGTGCACCTCCTGGGTTAAGTGGAGGTCCTGTATCTCGGCCAGGAACCTCCTGGAACGGTCCGACCTGGCTGACTGCTCCTCCCAGCAGATGTCTGGGTAATTTAGATCACACATGACAACTACATCCCTCGCCTTAAGTGCCTCTGCAAGCTGGCCCAAAAAATCCTGGTCCAGCTCCTCCCCTTGGTTGGGGGATCTGTAGTAGACCCCCACCATTAAAGCCCTCTCCCCACAACCCCCTCGTATCATGACCCAGAGCACTTCAGCTTGCCCCTCCTCTGACCCCATTTTGCTGGCAGAAGATGTGTATTGCTCTTTGACATAGAGTGCCACACCCCCTCCCTTCCTTCCTTCCTTCTCTATCTCGCCTGTAGAGCCTATAGCCCCCAGTGCTAACTGCCCAGTCGTGGGATGAATCCCACCACGTTTCTGTAAGCCCCACTATGTCTGGGTTTGAACTGGCTATTCTGAGGGCGAGTTCCTCCTGTTTGTTCCCCAAACATGATAGAAGAGTCACAACTCCAGTTCTAAGGTTGGTGCAATGACTCAAAAACAACTGGCCTTGCCAGGCAGCGTGCCAAGCCAACTGATTGAGCTTGTCGGAATGCGTCTCCTGAAAGAAGGCAGCAGCCAGCCGCTTCTGGCGCAGGAGCTCCAGGATGGCCGCCCATTTCACTGGATCTTGACAGCTGTTAATGTTAAAAGTACCAATGGTTGTGGCTGCCATGGGTGTGGGTAGGGGAGAGGAAGAGGGAGGAAAGGTGTAAATAGAAGAGCGAGCCCCCGAGAGAAGAGCAAAAGGCAGAGACAGGTTAAAAAAAGGCCTATCATGCCCTACTCTACTCCAGGGACCCTGCCAGGCTCCATTCATCTTTCACCCACTGTGTGACCTTCTCCAGGCGATAAGCCATCTGCCGAGTGCCTAGATCTTGTTGCATCAGTTTGGCCGCAGCTCTTGCAGCCTTGAAAAAAACTTTAGGATCCGCGCACCATTGGGTGATGTGCCCCGCTATGTTCTTCTGCCCCTTAGTCTGTTTCAAAAATGTCAGGAGCCCCCCATATTGGGGACCGACCCAGGGGAGATCTGCCAACATGGGCTGCATATCTTCGACAGGACGCACGATGAGGCTGCACCCTAGTTGGGAGCTCAGCTTCTACACCTTCAATATCTAAACCCATCAACCTCCTCTGATCTTCCAGGTCAAGGTCTGGCTCTCGAAGAGCAATCCCCACTTTTTGGAGGAAGAGAGGCCATTTTGCTCTTGAGGTCACTGGCAACACTCAGAACCCTGGATCTCCATGTAACTAGCCTCCTCATTTAGTTCAGTAGTTTAGGGTGTGACCAAGAAGTCAGCAGACTCCTCTTCTGCCTCCTAGGTCAGGACTCCAGAAGAGAGACATTGTGTGTAGCTCTTACTGCCATCCACCTCCAGAACCTGGGAGACAGGTGAGGGGTCAGTGACCCGCGCCTTCACCTCCCCCACCTCCAAGCTGCCATCATCCCCAGTCAACAGGGTCATTGACATGACAGCCGGAGCGGGGCCAGGCTCTCCAGCAGGGGCCCTGCAGCACCAGCTGAGGAAGGTCTCAGCAGGGATGGGGAGTCCTGAATGGTCCCTTTCACTTTCTTCTTTGTTCCTCTTCTTCTTTGTGGAAGATGGCCCACCCTTCTTAGAGGATCGGTCAGACTGCTTCTGGCCTGCCTCCCCAGGGCCATCCACCCCAAACAAGGTCATGGTGGAGGGCAACTGGGAGGAGGCCTGAACCACATCATCCAACAGGGCCTTGATGCCACAATTTTTGACCACCCCAGCCACCTCAATCGGGGTGGTCAGTGCAGGCAGGGGGCAAGTGGAGGCATCAGCCTCTCCACCTGGTGGCATCTCCATATTGGTCGGGGTGGGCACTGTAAGTGGAAATAATTGCGGGGAGTGGGTCCTAGTCCCAGCCCCTCCACTGGACGGCACCCTCACGCCAGAGACTCCAGCTCCCTCAGATGGAACAGGGATAGAAGGAGGTTGGGAAAAGCTCCCAGCCTCACTGGGTGGGGCCTGCATCCCAGAAGTGGATGCGCCATCCGTCGGCACCGCTGTAGTAGCCAATGTTCTGGCTGATCTCCCCCACGGGCATTGGGCTGCTAGGTGGGAAGAGCTCCCACACTGAAAACACGTGGTCTCCCCAAAGGAAAAATAGATCACAAACCTCCACCCATTGAACATGAGGCTCAAGGACTGAGGCAGAGACCATGGGCCCTCCCTGAGAAGCATAAAAACCTGCCTTCGAAGACAGGATGTGCCTCAGTTTGGGGTTCTTACTTCCTATTGTTAATCAGTGAAAGGAACTTGTAAGATCCCCATAGGGCTCGAGTTCCTTGGCCAGCTCCCAATCGGTCACATGTGGGGGCATTTCAGAAATCACCACCCTCACTGCTGGAGTGTCTAGGTGCGTGACAAAATAATGTGCGCCCACAATGTCCAGGCCCTCTGCTGGGTGGGATCGGTAAGGTAAATCATTGGGACCAAGTTAACATGACCTGCATAACTTATGTTACGCTGTGCCAGGAGACTAGCAAGGGCATTGACGCAGACCTCGACCCCAATGTAGGGAGGGGTGTGAATCCTCAAGCCATTGGTAATGGGGAGGTTCTGAGAAGCACCATCATGCCAGCTGCTGGGTGTAGGAGCAGCCATTCCTGCTAGGACCGGGTTAATTTGAAGTTATAACTAAGCAAAAGAAAGCAAAAGAAAACAAAAAAGTTTATACTAACTAAAAAGATAAATGGGAAAGCAGCCACAAAACTCTAGATGGGAGGGGGAAAGGAGTGGAGGAAAAAATGGCAGGGGGCAAGGAGGGGGTTGAAACAGTGAAAATAAAAGAAAACAAAGTGGGGGAAGAAGAGCACCCCTCAGAAGGCAAGCTAATGGAAAAGATAACTCCCCACAACAAGCAAACAGAAAAGAAAGGCCCACCTGGCGTGGCACACGTTGTATAAGCCGCCGACCGCCAAGAAGATTGGAGACCTGCAGTGGCGGTTGCTGCACGGCATCCTAGCCACTGGCACGTCTGTATCCCACTTGGCCCCAGCCGCCTCTATGGCCTGCCCCTTCTGCCCTGGGGGTGTGGAGGAGGATCTCTTTCACGCCTTCCTGGACTGTCCCCGCCTATAGCCGCTCTTTGCCACCCTCAAGCCGCTGCTGCAGGCGCTGGGCAGGAGTCTCTCGGAGACCACCTACGTGTGCTCCTACCCATACCGGGCAGCCGAGCAGGGCGCCATCTGCCTGGCCAACTTCTTGCTGGGCCAGGCCAAGATGGCTGTCCTCAAGAGCCGCCGCAACCGGCTTGCCGGCACCGGCTCAGACAATGCACCGTGGCTCTTCAGTCTCCTAGTGTGGGCGCACCTCTCACTGGAGTTTGAGCACACTGTGCTCCGGCAGGGGGTGCCCACCTTTGAGGCACTCTGGGCCCTTGAGGGAGCGCTGTGCCATGTGGAGGACGGCCGTCTCAAATACACGCTCTGATGTCTTGACCGGTCTGGGCGACTGGGCGGGCGCGGTGGCAGATTGTGGCTTCCGGCTTGTGCCGTGCCCTGGGCCCTCACCAGGCTGCTTTTGTTTTTCTCGGGGTGAGATACTGAAGGTTTTTGCACGTGTACTATGGGACAGTGAAGGGTGGAAATTTCATTTCTCGAGGGCTCTAATGGCATGTTAGGCACGACGTGTACTACTGCGAATGTGTTTGTCACAGTGTGATGTTCTGAATGTACTGCCATGGTTTCTCTTTGGTGTGGTTTGATGGTTTTTTTGCTTTCTGTACCTGACCTTCTCTGAAATAAAGTAGTTAAAAAGTCCCTGAAATAAAGTAGTAAGAAAGAAAGAAAGACTTTTGACTTTTAAGAGGCATTTATTCTAGGGAGGGTGACAAATCGGGGCCAGTAGACAGTATGTACAGGTTGGCCCGAACACCTGGGCCTCACAGACATGGCCTGGGCTCATGGCCTGCAAGGCTTGCCCATACACTCGAGATTAAAAGCTACAACAAACTAAAGGACTATTTACATATTTACAGTTCTGCCAGCGGGGACACCCATGGGGGGCTTCAGGGGTCAACCCGCGTGAAACAAAGTCCAAGGCCTCGGCCCGCTGGCCGCATCTCCACAGCTTGAGCAGCCGGTGGTGTTACAGGGCGAGGAGCAGGTGTCCTGCCTCGACTCGGCACAGCGCCCCCTCAAGGGCCCAGTGTTCCTCGAAGGTGGGCACCGTCCGCCGCAGGACCACATGCTCAAACTCGAGTGAGAGCCGGGCCCGCACCAGCAGGCGGAAAAGCTGCAGGGCATCGACCATCCCGGTCACGGTGAGCCAGTTTCACTGGCTCTTCAGGGTGGCCATCTTGGCCTGGCCCAGCAGGAAGTTGGCCAGGCTGACCGCGGCCTGCTCAGCTGCCTGGTAGGGGAAGGAGTGGGTGTAGACGTCCTCCGAGAAGTCTCGGCCCAGCGCCCGAAGCAGCATGCCCAGGGTGGCAAAGAGTGGTTGCAGCTGGCTGCAGTTGAGGAACGCGTGGATAATGTCCTCATCCAGCACCCCCGGGCAGAAGGGGCAGTCTGCCGAGGCCGCCGGGTCCAGGTGGTGAACAAAAGTGCCGGTGGCCAGGATGCCATGCACGAGTCGCCACTGCAGGTCACTGGTCTTCTTGGCGGGGGGCGCCTTATACAACGTGTGCCATGCTGGGGTCCCAGGCCGTGCCAGGCGCCACGGCCACACGGTGTCAGGGCGGCCGGCCAGCACCTGGGCGTGCCGGGTGCGCACCACCCATGTGTAGAGGCCCTTGCGGGGCAGGGTGCCAAAAGGGCAGCCTGTATTGCTGCTGGGGGGCACCGGGAGCCTGAGCAGCATGTTGGGCCGCTCGGCCAGTTCGCCGGGTACCGCTGGGATGACGGGCAGCAGTGGGAAGGCATCGACTGTGCCGTCCACGGCGGGGAGGGGCCGGCGAGCCTGGAGATAGACTTCCAGGGCAGTCGCTGCTTCCGTCAGGAGGGCATCCCTGACGGTCTGCAGAAGCCGGCCCACGGTGTGGATGGAGCGCAGCGCCAGCTGGGCAGCCAGGGCTTCAGGTGACAGCCAGGCTGACCGAGCAGGGTCCAGGAGGTGCTCCAGGTGTGTGGTGCGCACCTCAACGAGACCTGCCACGAGGCTGGCGGAGGCCAGGCTCAGCACGACACGCTACAGGGCTGGGTTGTAGACCAGGGGCTCCCGAAGCAGGTGTGGGAACTGCAGGTGCCTGGCCTGCGGACAGAGATGGAAGGCCGCCCGCCAGGCCTGCACCATGCTGCGGTAGAACAGGGGAAGGACCGCCCCGTTCAGGAAAGTGAGGTCCAGCAGAAACAGCTCCCAGTCAAAGCCGAGGCCCCCCACTCGCCACATGAACCGGCACGCCAGCTGCCACCACAGGAGGTAGCCTTCAACGTACAGGAGCCACTGGAGGGCCTGCAGCCGGTAGGTGGCCACCCTGCTGGCCAGGTCGATCAGGCCTTGGCCCCCCTCACCGGTGGGCAGGTAGAGGGCAGCTCGTGGAAGCCAGTGGCATCCGTCCCACAGGAAGTCCACCAGGAGCCACTACAGTCTCTCCAGTAGCTCCGGCGGAGGGTCGAGCACCATGCAGCGGTGCCACAGGGTCGCCGCTGCCAGGTTGTTGATGATGAGGACCCAGCCGCGGTAAGAGAGGGCGGGCAGGCACCAGCGCCAGCGCTGAAGGCAGGCCTCCACTCCCTCCGCCAGGTCCTCCCAGTTGCGGGCCACAAATGCCAGCGGCCCCAGGAACACTCCCAGGGCTTTGAGGCCTTCCCGGTGCCAGGCAAGGCCTCCCAGCAGGTCCGGGGCTAGCGTGCCAGCCCACGTCCCAGGCAGGAAGGTGTCACTCTTGCCCCAGTTGATGCGGGCCGACGCGACGAGCTCGTAGGCGCGTTGGCAGTCCACCAGGGCCCGCACATCCTCCCAGCTGCCCAGGAAGATGGTCACGATGTCCGCATACGCCGTCAGCCAGATCGGGGGGCCGGTGGTGGGGCCCAATGCCTGTGGCAGGGCTAGGCCGGTCAGGCGACGTCGCAGAGCGTGCAGCAGTGGTTCGATGGCCAGGGCATACAGCATGCCTGACAAGGGGCAGCCCTGGCATATGCCGCAACGCACAGGGAATGGGGAACACAGCGCACCGTTCACTTTGAGCAGGCTGGAGGCATTGTGGTACAGGACCCGGAGTGCCGTGGTGAAAAGCGGCCCGAAGCCAAAGGTCTCGAGGGTGCCGAGCAGGTACCGGTGGTCGACGCGATCGAAGGCCTTCTCCTGGTCCAGGGAGACTACGCCAACATCTAGGCCAGAAAGCTCCACAGCCGTGAACAGGTCACGCAGCAGAAACAGGTTGTCCTGGATGGTCCTGCTTGGCACACAGTAGTTCTGCTCGGGCCCGATGACGGAGGCCATGACAGTGTGGAGACGGTTCGCCAGCACCTTGGCCAGGATCTTGTAGTCGGCGCACAGGAGAGAGACGGGCCGCCAGTTCTTCAGGCAGCCGAGGTCCCCCTTTTTGGGCAGCAAGGTGAGCATGGCCCGGCGGCAGCTGGTCGGCAGGGTCCTGCCGGCGAGGCTCTCGCAGAAGACGTGGAACAGGCTGGGCCCGAGAAGGGGACAGAAGGCTCTGTAAAATTCAACGGGCAGTCTGTCAAGGCCTGGGGCCCTGCCCGAGGCAAGGCCTCCCACAGCAGCCTCGAGCTCCGCCAGGGAGAGTTCGCACTCCAGGTCCTCGACCTGCGAAGCGCCCAGGCATGGCAGGTCCTGATGCAGCTGCTGAGCGGCCTGCGGACAAACGGGCTCAGCCGCAAACAAGTTCTGATAGAAGGCGATGGCATGCCCCCGCACTTAGCCTGGGTCTGTGAGCAGCCGTCCCTCCGAGGTCTTGAGGTGGTCCAGCGTCTTCACCGTGGCCCGTCGCCTCTCCAGGCCGAAGAAGAAGCCAGTTGGGGCTTCGGCCTCTGCCAGCTCCTGGCAGCAGGCACAGACCTGCGCACCGCGGGCCGCACCTTCCGCCAGCTCTCGCAGGCATTTCTAGCAGGACCAGAGGCTCTCGAGGAGTGTCACGTCATTGCCCACACAGAGCAGGGCTGCCTCGAGCTCTGCCACGTCCTCCTCCAGCTCCTGAGTGTGGCGGCGGCAGAGCTCGCTCACCGCCAGCTGGCTATACTGCTGGCAGAATGCCCGGATCTGGACCTTCCCCATGTCCCACCACAGGTGCCAGGAGGAGTAGCCTGCTTGCACTGCCTCCCAGGTCTTCCAGAGGTGGGCGAAGCAGTCCCTGAAATGGGTGTCTTACAGCAGGCTGATGTTGAGGCACCAGTAAGGGGCCCGTGTGTGTGCTCTGCCAGGCAGGCTCAGCTCACAGCAGACCAGGGCATGGTCTGAGAGGCCCGATGGAACGATGCAGCTGCTGCGCAGTAACGGCAGGTGGTGCTGGCCGATGTACAGGTGGTCGAGGCGGGCCATGGCGAGCCCGCTGGCACTCTTTGCCCAGGTGTATTGTCGCACGTCAGCGTCGATGAGGTCCGCCACCTCCAGCACAGTCCACAGCTTGCAGGCTGAAGGAAGGTGCGGCTCCGGCCCTGTCCAGTCTAGCAGCACGTCGACGGTACAATTGAAGTCCCCGCCCACAAGGAGCAGGTCATCCTTCTCACTGGTGTCAAGGAAGAGGTCGCCCAGGGTCTCTAGGAAGGCGATCCTCTCTCTCCCATCGGTGGGCATGTAGACGTTGACAAGGAGCAGGCTCTGGTGTGCCAGGGTGATGTGGATGGTCAGCAGCCAGCCAGGGATGACCTCTCGTGCCACTGCCAAGTCATACCGCAGCTGCGGTGAGAGGAGGGTTGCCACTCCTGCGCTGAGGTTGGTGCCGTGGCTCAGGAACAAGCGGCCTCTCCAGGCGGCATGCCAGTCAGCTTGAACGTGGACATCGCTGTGCATTTCCTGGAGGAAGGCGATCGCCAGGCGCTTTTGCTGCAAGCCTTCCAGGACAGCCGTCCGCTTCACTGGGTCTCTGCAGCCGTTGGTGTTGAGCGAGGCAATTGTGGTAACCGCCATGAACAGGAGAAGAGGGAGGAATGGTAGGCAGGGTACTGGTGGGAGAGAAGGTGACAGATATCGGGCAAAAACCGCGGAGACAGGGGGAGGCCTGGTGTTGCCCTACCCTATTCTGTGGGCCTGCCTTGACCCCACACCTCCCTCACCTGGGTCACCAGCTTCTCGAGCCGGAAGGCATGTTGACGTGTGCCCGGGTCCTGGCGCATGAGCTTCGCCACGTTGCTAGCGGCGCGAACAAACTGTGCGGGGTCCGGGCACCATTGCTGGATACTCTTGGCCACATTCCTCTGGCCCTTGGTCTGGTCCAAGAGGTTGAGGAGACCCCCATAGCTGGGGGCCACCCAGGGGGGTTTCTCCAGAAGGAGTTGGATATTGCCAACTGAGAACTGGCGGGGCTGTATTCTGGGAGGGGACTTCCCAATGAGGCCGGTGAAAGTGCCCTCAATGGTCAGGCTCCCTAGCAGGCCCCCCTCTGTATCTGGGTCGAGGACCATCTCTGGGAGATCGATCCCCATCTGCTTTGAGGGGCAGATGTGATCCCGCTCCCGGGGCCTCTTGCGGCGCTCAGAAGGCAGGCACTCCATCTCCTCCTCATCAGTCTCAGTGGGCAGGGGAGCGGGCGGTGGGGTGGCAGGACCCTCTACTGTCTCTTGTGCCTGCTGCTGCTCGGGAGGCAGGCACTCTCCCCCTGCCTTGCCGCTCACAAGCCCCACTAGCTGGGATGGGGGCGAGGGGTTGCCAGACGTCTCTGGGACACCCTCAGTCATAGCCTGAGGTGGCAGGGTTTCCAGGGGGGCAGACAGGGTGGGCTCAGGTTCCCTGGCTACCTTTTCCCCGGTGCTGTCTGAGGCAGGCCCCAAAGCGGCAGGAGCTCCTTTAGACACTCCTTTTTGCCTCTTGCTCTTGGCTTTTTTTGGGGTGGCCAGCACCTCCCCCCTAGGGGGCGGGCCAGGCTGCTTGGGGTTCACCACCTCCGGGTCCACCACCTTGGCTGAGGCAGGGGTGGAGGGAGGTGGAGGGGAGGTCTCGGGTGCTCCACCTAACGGGGCCCCAGCGCCTGAGATGCTAGCCACCCCGGGTGGAACTGGGACAGGAAGGGACTGGGAGGACTCCCCAGCCCCCCCACCGGGTGGGGCATCAGCCACGACAGGGGCGGGAGAAACCCAGGGGGATGTCCCAGCCCCTCCCCCCCCGGGTGCATGCCAATGCCGGAGGGGTCGAGCCCCTCGGATGGAGCAGGGGTGGAGGGGGGGTTGGCATATCCCCCCGCCCCACCCTTTGATGAGGGTCTCACCCCAGAGGTGGATGCACCATCCTCCAGGGCGGGTGCAGCAGCCTGTGCCCTGGCTGACTGCCCTAATGGGCACTGGGCAGCTAGGTGGGAGCTGCCACCACAGCAGCAGCATAAATTCCCGCCCTGGGAGAAATACACTACGTAAGACCTCCCATCTAACACAAAGGTCAAGGAGGGAGGCAGTCTCTGGGTGTCACCCCTGAGGAGCATGAACGCCTGCCTCCGAAAGGACAGGACGTGTCTCAGCTTGGGGTCCCTACTCCCCATGGTCAGCCTGCGCCAGGGGCTGGTGAGGACACCATAGCGCTCGAGTGTGTTGGTGAGGTCCCAGTCTGGCAGGTGTGGGGGCACATTGGAGGCCACCACCCGCACTGCCAGGGTCTCCAGCGGTGTAACCAAGTGGTGGACCCCCGAGATGTCCAGCCCTGCAGCACACACCTCCCTCACCAGGCTGGGAGAACTCAAATATACGATGAGCACTGAATTTACCCGGGAGGCATACTGGATGCTCCATCATCCCAGCAGGTCCGCCAGAGCTCCAGCGCAGTCCTCCACCCTGACCTAGAGAGGGGCGTGCACCTGCAGGCCATGGCTGAGGGGAAGGTCCGCAGAGACATCCCCATGCCAAGTGCCTTGGCTGCTGGCAGCCATCCCGGGCAGGAGAGGATTAACTCTCTCACAGGAGACGGAAGAAAAAAAAAAAGCCTCAGGCTGACGTCCGGGACGGGGACTGGGAGGGGGCTGAAAACGCCCCCAAATCGGCCTGAGGGGGGGCAGACCAACCCTGCAGGGGCTGAAGGCAAGCCCTAAGGCAGGGGGAGATGGCAAAGACCAAGGCAAGGGGCCCTGGGGGAGGGAGGCAGCATGAATCAAAGGGAGAACTCAGGTGGGGGTGGGGGAGGGGCAGAGGCAAATGAGGCTTCCAGAGTCCAGGGGACTTTATTCACTTTTTAACTACTTTATTTCAGGGAAGGTCAGGTACAGAAAGCAAAAAAACCATCAAACCACATAAAGACAAACTATTCCAGCACATTCAGAACATCACACCGTGACAAACACCTTGGCAGTAGCACATGTCATGCCTAACATGGCATTATAGCCCTCGAGAGACGAACAGTTCCACCTTTCCCTGTCCCATAGTACACATGCAAAAACCTTCAGCATCTCACCCCGAGAAAAACAAAAGCAGCCTGGTGAGGGCACAGGGCACAGCACAAGCCGGAAGCCACAGTCCACCACCACGCTCGCCCAGTCGCCCAGACCGGTGAAGACATCAGAGCGCATATTTGAGATGGCCGTCCTCCACATGGCACAGCACTCCCTCAAAGGTGCAGAGTGTCTCAAAGGCGGGCACCCCCCACCGGAGCACAGCATGCTCAAACTCCAGTGAGAGGCACACCCGCACTAGGAGGACGAAGAGCCGTGGGGCATCGTCTGAGCCGGTGCTGGCAAGCCGGTTGCGGCGGCTCTTGGGGATGGCCATCTTGGCCTGGCCCAGTAAGAAATTGGCCAGGCAGATGGCACCCCGCTCGGCCGCCATGTACGGGTAGGAGCACACGTAGGTGGTCTACGAGAGGCTCCTGCCCAGCGCCCGTAGCAGCGGCTCGAGGATGGCAAAGAGCGGCCACAGGCAGGGAAAGTCCAGGAAAGCATGAAAGAGATCCTCCTCCATGCCCCCAGGGCAGAAGGGGCAGGCTGTCGAAGTGGCTGGGTCCAAGTGGGACACAAACATGCCAGTGGCTAGGATGCCATGCAGCTACCGCCACTGCAGGTCACCAGTCTTCTTGGCAGTCGGCGGCTTATACAATGTGCGCCACGCCGGGTGGGCCGGTGGGGAAGCTGGTGGCCCCAGGCGCCGTCCCCATGGTGTATCGGGGCGGCCCACCAGCACCTGAACATGGAGGACGCAAACCACCCAGGCATACAAGCTTCTACACGATAGAGAAGCAAAGGGACAACCTGTGTCACTATCGGGAGGGATGGGGAGCCGCAACAGAGTGCCCGGCCCACCGGCCAACTCCGCGGCCACGGCTGGGGTGACCGGCAGCGGAGGGAAAGCCTCACTTGTGGCATCCATGGCCCGCGGGATCTGGCGTGCCCGGAGATGTTCGTCCAAGGCGGCCACCACCGCCGGCGGGAGGGTGGTGCGGATGTCACGCAGGAGATGACCCATGGTGCGGACAGAGCAGACGCCCAGCCATGCGGCCAGCGTCTCGGGCAAGAGCCAGGCTGACTGAACGGGGTCAAGGAGATGGTGCAGGCAGAGGACACGCGCCTGGATGAGGGTGGCTGTGAGGCTGGCAGAGGCCAGGCTTGGCACGGAGCACGACAGGGCTGAGTTGTGCACCAGAGGCTCCCTCAGCAGCTGCGGGAAACACAGTGTTCGGGCTCGAGGCTGGAGGCGGAAAGCGGCCTGCCAGGCTCGTAACACGCTGCGATAAAAGGCCGGAAGCACCGCCCAGTTCAGGAGCGTGGGTGTCAACAAAAAGAGCTCCCGGTCAAAGCCAAGGGCGCCGACCCTCTGTAGGAACCGGCACGCCAGTTGTTGCAAGGGCAGGTGCTCCTCGCTGTAAAGCAATCACTGAAGGGCCTGCAGGCGGAAGGCCACCACCCTGCTCGCCAGGTCAACCACACCCTGGCCCCCCTCAGCTACAGGCAGGTGAAGGACGGCTCATGGGAGCCAGTGGCGCCCATCCCAGAAGAAGTCCACCAGGTTGCGCTGGAGTCTCTCCAGGAGATCCGGTGGGGGGTCGAGCACGGCGCACCGGTGCCACAAGGTCGCTGCCGCCAGGTTGTTGATGACAAGGACGCGCCCCCGGTAGGAAAGGCTGGGCAGGCGCCAGCGCCACCGCTGCAGGCGGGCCTCCACCCCCTCCTCGAGGTCGTCCCAGTTACGCGCCATGAAGGCCGGTGGCCCCAGGAACACGCCCAAGATCTTGAGGCCCTCGCGGCGCCATGTGAGCCCCCCCGGCAAGTCCGGGGGGAGCGTGCCAGTCCATGCGCCAAGCAACAAAGTATCGCTCTTGGCCCAGTTGATGCGGGCGGAGGAAGCGCGCTCATAGGCACGCTGGCAATCCGCCAGGGCCCGCACGTCTTCCTGAGTGTTGAGGAAGACGGTCACATCATCCGCATATGCCGACAGCCGGAGAGGAGGCCTAGCGGACGGGCCGCTGGCCACTGGCAGGGCCACACCACTCAGGCAGCGTCGCAGCGTGTGCAGCAGCGGCTCGATGGCCAGGGAGTAGAGCATGCCCGACAGCGGACACCCCTGACGAATGCCCCTGCGTGCGGGGAACGGAGCACACAGCACACCGTTCACCTTGAGCAGGCTGGAAATGTCTCGGTACAAGACCCGGAGGGCCCCGGTGAAGAGGGGCCCAAAACCAAAGGCCTCCAGAGTCTGGAAGAGATAGGCGTGGCCCACCCGGTCAAAGGCCTTCTCCTGGTCTAGAGAGATGAGGCCGATGTCGAGGCCAAAGAGCTCGCTAGCCGTGAGTAGGTCCCGCAGCAGGAACAGGTTGTCTTGAATGGTCCTGCCCGGCACGCAGTAGCTCTGCTCGGGCCCGGTGAGAGAGGCCATGACCGCGCGGAGGCGGGTGGCCAACGCTTTGGCCAGGATCTTATAGTCCGCGCACAGCAGGGAGACCGGCCGCCAGTTCTTCACGTAGCCCAGGTCTCCCTTCTTGGGCAGCAGGGTCAGCACCGCTCGGCGGCAGCTGATCGGCAAGACCTTGTCGGCGAGGCTCTCCTGGAAAACGCGCAGGAGGCTGGGGCCGAGGAGAGGCCAGAAGGTCTTGTAAAACTCAGCAGGCAACCCATCGAGGCCCGGGGCTTTGCCGGAGGCGAGGCCGGCCGTGGCGGCCGCCAGCTCTTCCAGGGACAAGTCCCGCTCAAGCTCTCCGGCCTCCAGGGCATCGAGACGTGGTAGGCCCTCGTGGAGTTCCCGCGTGGCCTCGGGGCACGACGGCTCGGCCGCAAACAGGTCACGATAGAAGGCGACGGCATGTTCGCGTATTTCGCCGGGCTCTGTAATTACCCGGCCCTCAGGAGTCTTGAGATGGTCCAAGACTTTGCTCGCTGCCCTCCGCCGCTCCAGGTTGAAAAAGAAGCGGGTCGGGGCGTCAGTTTCCGCCAGTTCCTGGCAACGGGCGCGGATCCTCGCGCCGCGGGCCGCGCTCTCCGCCAGGTCGCGCAGACATCTCCTGCGGAACCGGAGGCTCTCGCTCAGTGCCGCGTCGCTGCCAGCGGCCAGCAGAGCAGCCTCGAGCTCCGCCACGTCCTCCTCCAACTCCTGGATACGTCGGCGCGTCTCGTTCGCGGCCAGCTGGGTGTACTGCTGGCAAAAGGCTCGGATCTGTACCTTGCCCACGTCCCACCACAGCTTCCAGGAGGAGTGGCTCGATCTCGCAGCCTCCCACCTCCTCCAGAAGTGGGCAAAGCAGTCCCGGAAATAGGAGTCCTGAAGCAGGCTGGCGTTGAAACACCAATAAGGTGCCCGCGCACAGGCTCTCCCCGGCAGGCTCAGTTCACTGAAGGCTAGGTCATGATCTGACAGACCCGAGGGATCGATGCAGCTGCTGCGCAGGAGTGGCAGGTGGTGCCTGGTGACATAAAGGCGGTCGAGGCGAGCCATGGTGACACCACCGGCACCCATCCTGGCCCAGGTGTACTGGCACGCATCAGGATGCAGGGCTCGCCAGATGTCCACGAGGTCTGCCCCCTCCAAGGCAGATTGCAGCTTGCGAGCGGAGGGCAGGTGGGGTTCAGGCCCTGTGCGGTCGAGGCGCGGGGCAGTGGTGCAGTTGAAATCCCCACCGAGGAGGAGCAGGTCATCATCCTCGCTAGCGTCGCGCAGGAGGGCAGCCAAGGTCTCGAAGAAAACGACCCTCTCCTGACCATCGGAAGGCGCGTAGACGTTGATGAGCAGCAGGCGGTGTTGTGCGAGGGTGACGCGGACGGTCAGCAGGCGGCCGGGGATGACCTCCCGCGGCACCGCCGCGTCAAGCTGCAGCTGTGGTGATAAGAGAGTCGCGACCCCAGCGCTAAGGTTGGTGCCATGGCTCAGGAACACCTGTCCTCGCCAGGCAGCCCGCCAGGCCGCCTGGTTGAATCTGTCAGAGTGTGTCTCTTGAAGGAAGGCGACGGCCAGCCTCTTCTGTCGCAGGAGCTCCAGGACGGCTTCGCGCTTCACCGAGTCTCGACAGCCGTTGATGTTGAAGGTGCCAATGATTGTGGCTGCCATGGATGTGGGTGTGGGAGAGGAAGAGCAAAGCAAGGTACGGGTGGAAGAACGAGCACCCAAGAGCAGAGCAAGGCAGTACAGACAGGTCAAGGAAGGCCTACTGTGCCCTACTCTAGTCGAGGGACCCGCCCAAGTCCCACTCAACTCTCACCCTCTGGGCAAGCTTCTCCAAACGGTAAGCCATCTGGCGTGTGCCCAGATCCCGCTGCATGAGCTTGGCAGCTGCCCTGGCACCCTTTACGAACACTTTGGGGTCTGTGCACCACTGAGTGATGCGTCCTGCTACGTTCCTCTGCCCCTTAGTTAACTTCAAGAAGGACAGGAGTCCCCCATAGTCTGGAGGGACCCAGGGGGGCTCCGCCAGCTTGGGGTGGATGTTGCCTAAGGAAGAGCGTCGAGTCCGCACCCCCGGCGGGAGCTCGTCCGCAACCGCAGCATCGACACCCTCGATGTCTAGACACATCAGCCGCCTCTCATCGTCCGAGTCAAGGACCGGCTCCACGAGGGCATTCCCTGTCTTCCTGGGGGGGGAGAGGCCATCCCGCTCACGACGCCTCTTGCGAGACTCAGTGAGCTGGACCTCCATCTCGTCAACTTCTCCATCTAATCCACCAGGCTGGGGCATGACCAAGGGGGTAGCAGACTCTCCCGCCACCCCCGAGGCCAGGCCACCAGAAGAGAGGCATTCGCCACCATCCCCGCCGCCGCCCGACTCCGGAGGCTGGGGGACAGGCGAGGGGAGAGGGACCCCTGAAGCCCCCTCCCCCTCCGCCAAGTCTACCCCGCCGACGGCCAACGGGGTGGGTGGTATGGCAGCCAGAGTGGGGCCAGGCTCTCTAGTGGGGGGGTCCCTCGGCACTGGCCGAGGAGGGCAGGGCATCCTGAGAGGCCCCCTTCATCTTCCTCTCTTTGTCCTCCTTCTTCTTCTTCTTGGTGGTAGTGGGCAGCTGCCCCTGTGCTGGGGACGGGCCAGACTGCCCCGCCCCCCCAGCCGGCGGGGCCCCCGCACTGAGGGCAGGGGGCGCCACAGACGGGGGAGGCGGCGGCGGGGCCTGGGTAGTAGCACCAGCCTCTCCACTGGACGATGGTTTCACACCAGAGCCCCCCGTCCCCTGAGATGGAATAGGGGTGGAAGGAGGCTGGGAGGAAGAGCTCCCTGCCTCCCTGGGCCTGCCGCGTGTCCCAGAAGTCGACACGCCGTCTCTCGGCTCTGCCGCAGGTGGCGATGGTCCGGCCGCCTTGCCCTGAGGGCACTGAGCAGCCAGGTGGGAGGAGCCGCCGCACTTAAAACACGTAGTCTCTCCCACAGACAAATAGATAATATACCTCCGACCCTCGAGCGTGAAGCTCAGGGAGCGAGGTAGAGACTGGGGGCCCTCCTTGAGGAGCATAAAGACCTGCCTCCGAAAAGACAGGACGTGCTTCCGCTGAGGGTCCTTGCTTCCCATCGGCAGCCGGCGAAAAGGACTCGTAAGAACTCCATAGGCCTCGAGTCCCCTGGCCAGCTCCCGATCAGAAACATGTGGTGGGATGTTAGAGATCACCACCCTCACTGCCTGAGTCTCTAGGGGCGTGACAGGGTAGTGGATGCCCGCAATGTCTAGGCCCTCAGCACACACCCTGTCAACCAAGGCAGGCGTGCTCAAATAAATCATCGGGACCGTGTTCACACGACCCGCATAGCGGATCGTACGCCATCCCAGGAGCGCAGCCAGAGCCTCCATGCAAACCTCAAGCCCCACATGGAGAGGGGCATGAACCCTCAGGCCATGCGTCAGCGGGAGGTCCCGAGAGACATCCTCATGCCAACTGCCAGGTGTAGGAGCAGCCATCCTCACTAGGACAGGGTTAAACTGCAAAGCAAAAAAAACTAAGGGAATGAAAAGAAAACTTAAACACAGGAGCTCAAGGCCAAGCTCCCGGAAATGCGGCCAAAACAGAAAGTGAAGATAAGCCACTGAAAGGGAGGGAGGGATTTGGGGGGTGAAAAAGAAAAAAAAAAAAAAAAGCGTGGATAGAACAAAAAAAGAGGGGGGGAAGAAGAAAAAAGCACCCCTCAAGCGGCAAATGATAATAGAGAGCTCCCCACAAAGGGGGAGGAGGGTGGGGGGGGGAAAAAAGCGGCAGGGGAAGGAGGGGGGGGGTTAAAACAGCAAAAAGAAAAAAGAAAAGGAAAACTAAAGGGTGAGGGGGGGATGGAGGGTTAATTAAGAGCACCTCTGGAAGGCAGGCTAATGGAAAAGGTAACTCCCCGTAACAAGCAGACAGAAGAAAGAGAAAGAGAGGGAAAGAGACAGTAAAAGAGAAGGCTGCGAGAAGCGTCTCACAGACAAAGAAACCGGAAGCAGAGGGGGAGGGAAGAGAGAGGAGAGAAAAGTGGGGGTAAAAGCTGCAAAAAAGCAAGAAAAGAGTCAGAAAGCGAAATAAACAGAGGCTAGAGACCTTTAGAGAGGTGGGAGTGAAGGAAGAAAAGAGATAGGAAGCCGGGGAGTCTTACGCTCGGGATCGCCCCACGCAGCTCCAAGCGAGCCTGGTCCGAAGCGTCCGAAGCGGAAGGAAGGAAGGAAGGAAGGAAGGAAGGACTTTGACTTTTGACAACTTTATTTCACAAAAGATCGGGTACAGAAAGCAAAAAAACCATCAAACCACACCAAAGAGAACCCATTCCCGGACGTTCAGAACATCACACCGTGACAAACACCTTCGCAGTAATACACATCGTGTCTAACATGCTATTTATGTATATAGCCCTCGAGAAACGAACAATTCCACCCTTCCCTGTCCCATAGTACACGTACAAAACCCTTCTTCTTCTCACCCCGAGAAAACGAACAAAAGCAGCTTGGTGAGGGCCCAGGGCACGGCACAAGCCGGAAGCCACAGTCCGCCACCGCGCCCGCCCGGTCGCCCAGACCGGTCACGACATCAGAGCGCGTATTTGAGACGGCCGTCCTCCACGTGGCACAGTGCTCCCTCAAGGGCCCAGAGTGCCTCGAAGGCGGGCACCCCCCGCCGGAGCACAGCGTGCTCAAACTCCAGCGAGAGGCGCGCCCGCACTAGGAGGCCAAAGAGCCGCGGGGCATCGTCTGAGCCGGTGCCGGCAAGCCGGTTACGGCGGCTCTTGAGGACGGCCACCTTGGCCTGGCCCAGCAAAAAGTTGGCCAGGCAGATGGCGCCCCGCTCGGCCGCCCGGTACGGGTAGGAGCATATGTAGGTGGTCTCTGAGAGGCTCCTGCCCAGCGCCCGCAGCGGCCGCTCGAGGGTGGCAAAGAGCGGCCGCAGGCGGGGACAGTCCAGGAAGGCGTGAAAGAGATCCTCCTCCACGCCCCCAGGGCAGAAGGGGCAGGCCGTCGAAGCGGCTGGGTCAAAGTGGGACGCAAACGTGCCAGTGGCTAGGATGCCGTGCAGCAACCGCCACTGCAGGTCGCCAGTCTTCTTGGCGGTCGGCGGCTTATACAATGTGCGCCACGCCGGGTGGGCCGGTGGGGAAGCCGGTGGCCCCAGGCGCCGTCGCCACGGTGTATCGGGGCGTCCCGCCAGCACCTGAGCATGGCGGACACAGACCACCCAGGCATACAAGCTTCTACGCGATAGAGAAGCAAAGGGGCAACCCGTGTCACTATCGGGAGGCATGGGGAGCCGCAACAGAGTGCCCGGCCCACCGGCCAACTCCGCGGCCACAGCCGGGGTGACCGGCAGCGAAGGGAAAGCCTCGCTCGCGGCATCCGCGGCCCGCGGGATCTGGCGCGCACGGAGATGTTCGTCCAAGGCGGCCGCCGCCACCGGCGGGAGGGCGGCGCGGATGTCACGCAGGAGATTACCCATGGTGCGGATGGAGCGCACGCCCAGCCGTGCGGCCAGCGCCTCGGGCGAGAGCCAGGCTGACCGAGCGGGGTCCAGGAGATGGTGCAGGCGGAGGACACGCGCCTGGATGAGGGTGGCCGTGAGGCTGGCAGAGGCCAGGCTCGGCACGGAGCCCCACAGGGCTGAGTTGTGCACCAGAGGCTCCCTCAGCAGCTGCGGGAAACACAGTGTCCGGGCTCGAGGCTGGAGGCGGAAGGCGACCTGCCAGGCTCGTACCACGCTGCGATAAAAGGCCGGAAGCACCGCCCAGTTCAGGAGCGTGGGTGTCAACAAAAAGAGCTCCCGGTCTAAGCCAAGGGCGCCGACCCTCTGTAGGAACCGGCACGCCAGTTGTTGCCATGGCAGCTGCTCCTCGCTGTAAAGCAGTCGCTGAAGGGCCTGCAGGCGGAAGGCCGCCACCCTGCTGGCCAGGTCAACCAGACCCTGGCCCCCCTCGGCAACAGGCAGGTGAAGGACGGCTCGTGGGAGCCAGTGGCGCCCATCCCAGAAGAAGTCCACCAGGTTGCGCTGGAGTCTCTCCAGGAGATCCGGTGGGGGGTCGAGCACGGCGCACCGGTGCCACAAGGTCGCTGCCGCCAGGTTGTTGATGACAAGGACGCGCCCCCGGTAGGAAAGGCTGGGCAGGCGCCAGCGCCACCGCTGCAGGCGGGCCTCCACCCCCTCCTCGAGGTCGTCCCAGTTACGCGCCATGAAGGCCGGTGGCCCCAGGAACACGCCCAAGATCTTGAGGCCCTCGCGGCGCCATGTGAGCCCCCCCGGCAAGTCCGGGGGGAGCGTGCCAGTCCATGCGCCAAGCAACAAAGTATCGCTCTTGGCCCAGTTGATGCGGGCGGAGGAGGCGCGCTCATAGGCACGCTGGCAATCCGCCAGGGCCCGCACGTCTTCCTGAGTGTTGAGGAAGACGGTGACATCATCCGCATATGCCGACAGCCGGAGACGAGGCCCAGCGGACGGGCCGGTGGCCACTGGCAGGGCCACACCACTCAGGCGGCGTCGCAGCGTGTGCAGCAGCGGCTCGATGGCCAGGGAGTAGAGCATGCCCGACAGCGGACACCCCTGACGAATGCCCCTGCGTGCGGGGAACGGAGCACACAGCACACCGTTCACCTTGAGCAGGCTGGAAATGTCTCGGTACAGGACCCGGAGGGCCCCGGTGAAGAGGGGCCCAAAACCAAAGGCCTCCAGAGTCCGGAAGAGATAGGCGTGGCCCACCCGGTCAAAGGCCTTCTCCTGGTCTAGAGAGATGAGGCCGATGTCGAGGCCAAAGAGCTCGCTAGCCGTGAGTAGGTCCCGCAGCAGGAACAGGTTGTCTTGAATGGTCCTGCCTGGCACGCAGTAGCTCTGCTCGGGCCCGGTGAGAGAGGCCATGACCGTGCGGAGGCGGGTGGCCAACGCTTTGGCCAGGATCTTATAGTCCGCGCACAGCAGGGAGACCGGCCGCCAGTTCTTCATGTAGCCCAGGTCTCCCTTCTTGGGCAGCAGGGTCAGCACCGCTCGGCGGCAGCTGATCGGCAAGACCTTGTCGGCGAGGCTCTCCTGGAAAACGCGCAGGAGGCTGGGGCCGAGGAGAGGCCAGAAGGTCTCGTAAAACTCAGCAGGCAACCCATCGAGGCCCGGGGCTTTGCCGGAGGCGAGGCCGGCCGTGGCGGCCGCCAGCTCTTCCAGGGACAAGTCCCGCTCAAGCTCTCCGGCCTCCAGGGCATCGAGACGTGGTAGGCCCTCGTGGAGTTCCCGCGTGGCCTCGGGGCACGACGGCTCGGCCGCAAACAGGTCACGATAGAAGGCGACGGCATGTTCGCGTATTTCGCCGGGCTCTGTAATGACCCGGCCCTCAGGAGTCTTGAGATGGTCCAAGACTTTGCTCGCTGCCCTCCGCCGCTCCAGGTTGAAAAAGAAGCGGGTCGGGGCGTCAGTTTCCGCCAGTTCCTGGCAACGGGCGCGGATCCTCGCGCCGCGGGCCGCGCTCTCCGCCAGGTCGCGCAGACATCTCCTGCGGAACCGGAGGCTCTCGCTCAGTGCCGCGTCGCTGCCAGCGGCCAGCAGAGCAGCCTCGAGCTCCGCCACGTCCTCCTCCAACTCCCGGATACGTCGGCGCGTCTCGTTCGCGGCCAGCTGGGTGTACTGCTGGCAAAAGGCTCGGATCTGTACCTTGCCCACGTCCCACCACAGCTTCCAGGAGGAGTGGCTCGATCTCGCAGCCTCCCAGCTCCTCCAGAAGTGGGCAAAGCAGTCCCGGAAATAGGAGTCCTGAAGCAGGCTGGCGTTGAAACACCAATAAGGTGCCCGCGCACAGGCTCTCCCCGGCAGGCTCAGTTCACTGAAGGCTAGGTCATGATCTGACAGACCCGAGGGAGCGATGCAGCTGCTGCGCAGGAGTGGCAGGTGGTGCCTGGTGACATAAAGGCGGTCGAGGCGAGCCATGGTGACACCACCGGCACCCATCCTGGCCCAGGTGTACTGGCGCGCATCAGGATGCAGGGCTCGCCAGATGTCCACGAGGTCTGCCCCCTCCAAGGCAGATTGCAGCTTGCGAGCGGAGGGCAGGTGGGGTTCAGGCCCTGTGCGGTCGAGGCGCGGGGCAGTGGTGCAGTTGAAATCCCCACCGAGGAGGAGCAGGTCATCATCCTCGCTAGCGTCGCGCAGGAGGGCAGCCAAGGTCTCGAAGAAAACGACCCTCTCCTGACCATCGGAAGGCGCGTAGACGTTGATGAGCAGCAGGCGGTGTTGTGCGAGGGTGACGCGGACGGTCAGCAGGCGGCCGGGGATGACCTCCCGCGGCACCGCCGCGTCAAGCTGCAGCTGTGGTGATAAGAGAGTCGCGACCCCAGCGCTAAGGTTGGTGCCATGGCTCAGGAACACCTGTCCTCGCCAGGCAGCCCGCCAGGCCGCCTGGTTGAATCTGTCAGAGTGTGTCTCTTGAAGGAAGGCGACGGCCAGCCTCTTCTGTCGCAGGAGCTCCAGGACGGCTTCGCGCTTCACCGAGTCTCGACAGCCGTTGATGTTGAAGGTGCCAATGATTGTGGCTGCCATGGATGTGGGTGTGGGAGAGGAAGAGCAAAGCAAGGTACGGGTGGAAGAACGAGCACCCAAGAGCAGAGCAAGGCAGTACAGACAGGTCAAGGAAGGCCTACTGTGCCCTACTCTAGTCGAGGGACCCGCCCAAGTCCCACTCAGCTCTCACCCTCTGGGCAAGCTTCTCCAAACGGTAAGCCATCTGGCGTGTGCCCAGATCCCGCTGCATGAGCTTGGCAGCTGCCCTGGCACCCTTAACGAACACTTTGGGGTCTGTGCACCACTGAGTGATGCGTCCTGCTACGTTCCTCTGCCCCTTAGTTAACTTCAAGAAGGACAGGAGTCCCCCATAGTCTGGAGGGACCCAGGGGGGCTCCGCCAGCTTGGGGTGGATGTTGCCTAAGGAAGAGCGTCGAGTCCGCACCCCCGGCGGGAGCTCGTCCGCAACCGCAGCATCGACGCCCTCGATGTCTAGACACATCAGCCGCCTCTCATCGTCCGAGTCAAGGACCGGCTCCACGAGGGCATTCCCTGTCTTCCTGGGGGGGGAGAGGCCATCCCGCTCACGACGCCTCTTGCGAGACTCAGTGAGCTGGACCTCCATCTCGTCAACTTCTCCATCTAATCCACCAGGCTGGGGCATGACCAAGGGGGTAGCAGACTCTCCCGCCACCCCCGAGGCCAGGCCACCAGAAGAGAGGCATTCGCCACCATCCCCGCCGCCGCCCGACTCCGGAGGCTGGGGGACAGGCGAGGGGAGAGGGACCCCTGAAGCCCCCTCCCCCTCCGCTAAGTCTGCCCCGCCGACAGCTACATCCAACGGGGTGGGTGGTATGGCAGCCAGAGCGGGGCCAGGCTCTTTAGTGGGGGGTCCCTCGGCACTGGCCGAGGAGGGCAGGGCATCCTGAGAGGCCCCCTTCATCTTCCTCTCTTTGTCCTCCTTCTTCTTCTTCTTGGTGGTAGTGGGCAGCTGCCCCTGTGCTGGGGACGGGCCAGACTGCCCTGCCCCCCCAGCCGGCGGGGCCCCCGCACTGAGGGCAGGGGGCGCCACAGACGGGGGAGGCGGCGGCGGGGCCTGGGTAGTAGCACCAGCCTCTCCACTGGACGATGGTTTCACACCAGAGCCCCCCGTCCCCTGAGATGGAGTAGGGGTGGAAGGAGGCTGGGAGGAAGAGCTCCCTGCTTCCCTGGGCCTGCCGCGTGTCCCAGAAGTCGACACGCCGTCTCTCGGCTCTGCCGCAGGTGGCGATGGTCCGGCCGCCTTGCCCTGAGGGCACTGAGCAGCCAGGTGGGAGGAGCCGCCGCACTTAAAACACGTAGTCTCTCCCACAGACAAATAGATAATATACCTCCGACCCTCGAGCGTGAAGCTCAGGGAGCGAGGTAGAGACTGGGGGCCCTCCTTGAGGAGCATAAAGACCTGCCTCCGAAAAGACAGGACGTGCTTCCGCTGAGGGTCCTTGCTTCCCATCGGCAGCCGGCGAAAAGGACTCGTAAGAACTCCATAGGCCTCGAGTCCCCTGGCCAGCTCCCGATCAGAAACATGTGGTGGGATGTTAGAGATCACCACCCTCACTGCCTGAGTCTCTAGGGGCGTGACAGGGTAGTGGATGCCCGCAATGTCTAGGCCCTCAGCACACACCCTGTCAACCAAGGCAGGCGTGCTCAAATAAATCATCGGGACCGTGTTCACACGACCCGCATAGCGGATCGTACGCCATCCCAGGAGCGCAGCCAGAGCCTCCATGCAAACCTCAAGCCCCACATGGAGAGGGGCATGAACCCTCAGGCCATGCGTCAGCGGGAGGTCCCGAGAGACATCCTCATGCCAACTGCCAGGTGTAGGAGCAGCCATCCTCACTAGGACAGGGTTAAACTGCAAAGCAAAAAAAAACTAAGGGAATGAAAAGAAAACTTAAACACAGGAGCTCAAGGCCAAGCTCCCGGGAATGCGGCCAAAACAGAAAGTGAAGATAAGCCACTGAAAGGGAGGGAGGGATTTGGGGGGTGAAGAAAAAAAAGCGTGGATAGAACAAAAAAAAAGAGGGGGGGAAGGAGAAAAAAGCACCCCTCAAGCGGCAAATGATAATAGAGACCTCCCCACAAAGGGGGAGGAGGGTGGGGGGGGGAAAAAGCGGCAGGGGAAGGAGGGGGGGGGTTAAAACAGCAAAAAGAAAAAAGAAAAGGAAAACTAAAGGGTGAGGGGGGGATGGAGGGTTAATTAAGAGCACCTCTGGAAGGCAGGCTAATGGAAAAGGTAACTCCCCGTAACGAGCAGACAGAAAAAAGAGAAAGAGAGGGAAAGAGACAGTAAAAGAGAAGGCTGCGAGAAGCGTCTCACAGACAAAGAAACCGGAAGCAGAGGGGGAGGGAAGAGAGAGGAGAGAAAAGTGGGGGTAAAAGCTGCAAAAAAGCAAGAAAAGAGTCAGAAAGCGAAATAAACAGAGGCTAGAGACCTTTAGAGAGGTGGGAGTGAAGCAAGAAAAGAGATAGGAAGCCGGGGAGTCTTACGCTCGGGATCGCCCCACGCAGCTCCAAGCGAGCCTGGTCCGAAGCGTCCGAAGCGGAAGGAAGGAAGGAAGGAAGGAAGGAAGGAAGGAAGGAAGGAAGGAAACCAGCAGAGTATTGATCCTGGACTTTAGAAAAGCAGAGTTTTAACTAACTCAGGGACATGATGGGGGGCAAGTCTGAAGGAGAAAGGAGTCCAGGGGACCATGCTGTATATGTCAAAGCTGGCCCTGTGGTCTGGTTGTCCCTTTGATTGCCCTCCTTGGGGAGAACCATTCCCCGCTATGTCTTTATGGAAAATAATCAGTAGAATTCTGCCTCGGTGAGAGATGCTCTCTCACCTAGTTAGAGTGTATTCATTATTAGACATGTAATATTCCTAGATGCCTGTTGGTAAGACTCTTATGGGGTCCAAACTGGGAGCTCCTCCACCCCTAAACTCCTGCCACAGGACTCTGTATGGTTTCACAATCACGCTGGACTCAAGTTCCAATCATTGCATTGATCACAGTCCGACCATCACACTATCCTTGGAGGGTTTCAGCCATACCTCCATGTACTCATACTGGGAATTCCACAGTCTGTCTAGTACAAAAACAAATAAATGTAGGAAGTCTGGCTGCCTCTCACCCTCTTCTGGCATATGTGTCTACATCCATTGTCTGGGGGCTCCTCTTGCCTTCAGTGGCCTTTTAGCTCTGCCCTGAGGTGCATGAAGCCTATCAGCATCAGAACTCTCCTCCCAGCTGTGGCTCATGCCCCCAGTGAGAAGAGAGCCCACCTAACATGAGTTAGGGCCCAGACACCTCTTATCCAAGGCACAAGGCTCCCCTGTGCTCCAGGGTTTCTCTCCTTGGCAGCTATAGTTTCCCAGCTGAGACTTGCAGTTTGCCGCACACCGGCCATATGTCCTGTGGCATGGTGTTGAGTGCTCCAGCCTCATCACCCTGAGCTTTTTCCCACCTAAATCCTTGCTACACTGTACTTTAAAGAAAGCTTACTGAGGGTGCAGAAACAACATCTCGGTGTGCAGGAAGACTAGAAAGTATGCCAGAAGACCAGCTTGGCTTAGCAGGTAAATTTTCAGTGAGCTAAAATACACAAAGGAAGCTTACAAGAAGGGGGAACTTGGACAAACAACTAGAAAGAAGTATAAGAGTATCACTCAGGCATGTGGGGATGAAATCAGGCCAAAGCACAATTAGAGTTTCAGCTAGCAAGAGATGTGTAGGGTTTCCACAAGTATATCATCACCAATAGGAAGATCAAGGAAAGTGAGTAATTTACTACATGACTGAGGCAGCCTAATGACAGAGGATGAAACATTCAGTGCCTTTTTCACCTCAGTCTTCACAGGCAAGGACAGCTCTCAGACTACAGCACCTCACAGCACAATTTGGGTAGGAGATGACTTGCCAACAGTTACAAAAGAACAGGTCAGGGACAATTCAGAAAAGCTGAACATGTAAAAATCCATGGGTCCAGATGGACTGCAACCAAGGGTGCCTGAAAGAGTTGGCCAATGTGATTGCAGAGCTGCTGGCCATTATCGTTGAAAACCCATGGCAATCAGGAGAGGTCCCAGATGATTGGAAAAGAGCAAATATAATCCCCACCTTTAAGAAAGGGAAGGAGGAGGATCCAAGGAACTACAGACTGGTCAGCCTCACCTCAGTCCCTGGAAAAATAATTAAGCAGGTCCTCAAGGAATCCATTTCTAAGCACTTGGAGGAAAAGAAGGTGATTAGGAACAGTCAGTATAGATTCACCAAGGGCAAGTCATGCCTGACCAATCTGATTGCCTTCTATGATAAGATGATTGGCTCTGTGGATGTGATACTTTGACTTTAGCAAAAATTTTTATATGGTGCCCCACAGTAATCTTGCAAGCAAGCTAAGAAACTACAGGTTGGATGAACAGTCTATAAGGTGGATAAGAAACTGACTGGATCATTGGTCTCAAAGGACAGTAGTCAGTGGCTCGATGTCTCATTGGCAGGCAGTGTCAAGTGAAGTGCAGCAAGATTACAGATGACATCAAGGTTGGGGAAGTAGTAGATACAATGGAGGGTAGGGCTAAGAGTCAGAGACCTCAACAAATTGGAGGATTGAATCAAAATAAATCTCATGAGGTTCAATAAGGACAAGTGCAGAGTCCTACACTTTGGATGGAATAATCCTGTGCACCATTACAGTCTGGAGACTGGCTGGCTAAGCAGGAGATTTTCAGAAAAGGACCTGGGCGTTACAGTGGACAGTAAGCTGAATATGAATCAACAGTGTGCCCTTGTTGCCAAAAAGGATAACTGCATACTTGGCTGCATTAGTAGGAGTGTTGCCAGCAGATCAAGGAAAGTGATTATTCCTCTCTATTTGGTATTGCTGAGGCCACATCTGAGCACTCTGTCCAGTTTTGCCTCCCCTACAACAGAAAGAATGTAGGCAAATTGGAAAGTCCAGCAGAGGGCAACAGAAATGGTTAGGGGGATGAGGCACATGACTTCTCAGGAAAGGCTGAGGGAACCGGACTTACTTAGTCTGGAGACAAGAGGATTGAGCATGGATTTAATAGCAGCCTTCAACTACCTGAAGGGTGGTTCCAAAGAGTCTGAAGCTAGACTTTTCTCAGTGGTGGTAGATAACAGAACAAGAAGCAATGGTCTCAAGTTCCAGCAAGGGAAATTTAGGTTAGAAATTAGGAAGGGCTTTCTCACACTTCAAAATGGGGGTGGAGGCACTTGAACTAAAGCTCATTCAACAAGCTTTAGTTCAAGTGCCCCAATTGCCATTTTGTAGCATGGGACACTGATACATGAGACACAGGAAGCTGCTGAAGCACACTAATTATCATGCTCTAGCAGACTTGATTAATTGAGTCTGCTGCAATGTGCTGTAATTATAGTGCATCAGAGCAGCCTCTCCACTCATGTATAGGCACCCCATGCTGGTTAGTTAATGTGCATTAAGAAAGGCTAATAGTCATTTTCATAGTACCTCACAATGTAAGTACTAGATTTCATGTGCATTAAGTAAAGCACATTAATGCATGTGTAGATGTGCCTGGTGAGAAGCCACAAATAGTCCCAGCTGGGGGCTCTGTAGGGGGCATTAGACTGGTGTGAAGGTTGGAAAAGAGGGCACTGGTACATGTCTGACATTCTGGTAGTCAAGTTAGTGGATGGGCTAAGAAAGTTTTAATGAGTCATGGTGGGTAGATCATAAGAATGATTTACCCTCTGTCCCACCCACCAGCAAAGGGCTCAGCAAGAAGGCCCTTACAATTTTAGAGGCAGTGACACTAATAACACAGGCTCTTGAAGCATTGTTCCTTAATGGTGTCAAAACAGTGTGGTGAAACTTGTGGGGAAAGGGTCTAGGGGTGCCTGGTCCTCCATTCCTCTGCCAGTTCATCCCTTCCCTTTGTAGCTTTGCTTTCTCCGGTTTCTTTTTCCTTTGTCCTCCTGCTCCCCCACTCACCACTAGCCTTGTCTCCCTCTTTATTTTCCTTATGCTTTCTTTGTGTTCTGGGGTCAAACACAGAGGAAGAGATGCCTGAAACAAAATGGTCACTGGGTCCAGGTGCAGACAGTGCTTGATGACCCAAGGGGTGGAAGTGGAGGATCAGGTGAATGGGAACACCATTTATAAACCCAAGCCTCAGGCCAGGAAAAGGAGTCTGGTCATAGGAGCTGCAGGGGATGGAGTCCCTGACAAACGGACTCAAGGGCTGAAGCCCAGGCCATGAAGGGAGGGTACAGCGTGGCATCCTTTTCTATTTCTATTTTGCTTGGTGTGCACCACTACAAGGTGAGGCAAACTCTGGGAAGAACATTTGTTTGAGCTGGGACCAGTACCTGTGTTTTGTGGTTTTTGTTTCCTTGATGGACTGGATTGTAGCTGTAGGGGAAGTGGAGGCCTCTTAAAGAGGTGCTTGGGGAGGGGACACTCTGAATTTCAGACTGTTGAGAGGATGGAAAATAAAGACTTTGGTTATGTTCTGAGCTCAAGAGGGGCAGAGCCTGTCAGGGGCTGAAAAGCAAGAGTGGAATGAGGGAAAACAGGACCTATGCCCCAGGTGCCTGTGCATGGGTCTCACAGGGCCTGGAGCCTAAGGTCACAAGGACATAGCCAAAGTGGAGCCAGCAGCTTGTGGCCCTGAACAGTGGGCTCCAAGCGAGAAGGCACAGCCAGAGTAAAAATGGGATGAGTCCAGGAGAGCCATAATTGGGACAAGCTCTCTTTGCCTTCCCTTCCCCAATTTTCCAAAGCTCTCTTTGCCTTTTGGGCAACCTCCCCTGTCTAGTTATTACATCTGTTATTCAAATAGCATAAATACCAACTTGAGACTTTTGCCTATTGCTTTTAATTTTATGTATTTTCCTGAGTTTTGCATTGCCTTATGAAACTCCATTTTGTATTGCTCTGTAGCTTGACATAAGTGCTCAACCTTTTACTCTTTTGTATGCTGTATGGGTGAGAGTGTGTTTGTGGAAAAGGAAAACATGAGCTGGCGAGTGACTGAAGAATGCAGACAGATAAAAGATGAAACAACAAGAATCCACCCCAGAACAGCAAGAGAACAACAGCAATCAACCTTCAAGAAAGGGCTCAGTGATAACCCAGCAAAATCCCAGAGGACTGGGTGAATTGACAAGGCTATAAAAGATGGGGTGAGATGTATCAATTTTGGGTCTTGTTCTGCATGTCATCCTGGAGCATCAGTTCATCTGATGAGATGGACTGGCAGGAACCCAGCTCCTACTCGTGATCAACTTGGCTGGCCACTAAGTTGATCTGAGCATCAATAAGACTCGTAACATATGCCAGCACAGAACAAAAATTGGGGTATGAGAGTGTGTGTGTATGTGTATTAAGCACTTCATCAATAAACTCAGCATCTTGCCTTATCCTCCCTCATAAGGTCTCACTCATGATTTGAGCAATTGGCAAATTGTGTAACACATCAAGATGTAGTAGGTGACCGTACAGGGTGAGAGGAGGCTTCTAGAGCCAGATGTGCTGTGTTTGCAACCATGGAAGTCTTATAAGCTGCTGCTGCTGCAGTAGAACAGGTGGGCAGCCAGAGGGTGAGGGCTAGATTCACAAGGGAAATGTGGGTGTTACAAGGTATAGAATTGCTGCACTTAATCCTTTGCTGGCCTACTGGTTAAGACTCCACAGCCCTGTGTGAGGCATGCAGGTTTTGTACATTGGGCATGAGGAGAGTACAGAACCTCTGAATGGGACTTACAGAAGCTAGCATGCCGACCAGGAGAAAGGAAAGCATATACTAGACAAATAAAAAAGGCCAAATAAATGGATGTGGCATAAGTCCCACCACTCTCAGGGACTTTACATCTCCTTCCATCCAGGATTCACAAACATGACCTCTCCCCTGGAGGTAGGCCTCCCCAAGTTCTTTCTTTTAAAAACAAAAGAGAAAGCAGCTTCTTTTCCACAAACAGATGGCAGGAGGTGGAGATGGAGAAGATGGAATTAGTGCTGTCCTTTTGCACAATAGCCCTGTGCTGAGAGTTCTACCATGGGATAAGGATTTATCAGAGTGAATTTGCCCCCCCACCCCAGCATGATTATTGTAACCAGCCAACCATAGTGTAAAGGGAGGGGAGGGAAAAGATTTCTCTCAGTCTGTCATGTGAAAACTTAATTTTTTATACAATAATTACAAATATGTTGCTGTACTAATTAAATGTTATTTAAGGGCAAGTTATGGAAATGGCAGCAATGAAGGCAGGGAGGCAAGGAGCGGTGAGGTGAAAAGCAGCAGGCTAAGCAGCAACAGGGCAAGCAGGGCTATATCAACACAGCCCTTGCTTGCTCCCCTGCCAAAGGTCAAGCTCTGGATTCAGTGGCCAGCCATGACCTCCCCCCCACCCCCGTAATGATAGGCAATCTCAAGGAGTGCAAGGTGGACAAGTACCTGAACCAGAAGAGGATTCAGAGCAGGAGCCAAGGCTGCACAAAAGTGTCAGAACTAGAGGGTCCAAGTCAAAGTCCTATACAATAAGGAAAATTAACATCTGTAGTCCAGGCAGTGCCAAAAGTCAGAAGCCAGGGATCTAGAACATCCAAACATGGTAAGCAGAAGTCAAAAACTAGTCAGGAGCCAAGCTGAGGAGGAGCAGTTTGTTTGTTTAAACTACTAAGTGATCAAAACCCATAATCATCTTCCCAGGTGCAAATCACAAATTTTCTGTTACATTGTTAAATAGCATTCTCTTGCCGTGCCCCCCGCCACCTTTCCCTTCCATTCCAATCCTTATCCCACCACCCATAGGCTAAGCAAGCAAAGCAAGCTGTTTTCAGGTCCTTTATTAGGTCCACTTCCATCATGTACCTTTTCAGATACCCTCCTTTCAGGAACGCCCCATTCAACCTACTTGAACAACCAACCTCATCTCATGACAGGTACCGGTGCCAGCTAAAACAAATGTTCTGCCCAGAGTTTGCCTCACCTTGTAGTGGTGCTGTGGCAGGGCACTGTTTGTGCCTGCCACTCTGAGGGCCTGAAGACAGCAGCCAGCAGGTGCCCGATTAGGACAGCCATTTTGGATTCAGGGATGCCCATATAACCAGGGCATTTTGCTGCTGGAAGTCCAGGCAACATTTCCAGGCTGCAGGGCTGCTGGTATCATCTAGAGTTAAGGGAGGAGCTGTAGGGGATGGTCAGGAGGCTCCTGGTCCTGGACATGACCTAAGACTGCACCCTGCCAGGAGTGTGTGGCCTGGTAGGGCTCTCAGTGGCGTGGGAACCCCCAGGAAATGCCAGGCCAGGTACCACCCTGGGGAAAGGTGGGTCAGGGTGCTTTAACCCCAGCTCCTACAACTGGGTGAGTTACCCCCTTTGTAGGGTCTGGAAGGTGGACCCCAGCGAGAGGGTGGAGCCATAGACTCAAACCTGTCTTGACATCTCCTAACTGGTCCATGCTGGGGCCAGGACTGGAAGGGTCAAAGGGCCAGGGGCCCACCATGAGGGACACCCAGAGCTGAGGGCCTGGGGTTCCAACTGACCTGGAGGTGGGCCAGGGCCAGTAGAGCCAAAGGTCCCAGGGGGACCACACCCATAAGGCAAAATGGGCCGCCTGAAAGGAAAGATCCAGTTGTGGTTCAAAGAGAAGGATTCTGGGGCCCAGTGTGGGGCTGGTGATATTGACAACAGCTGGATGCCATCTGCAAGGCTTGGGCTGTGGTGTAGGGGAGGAACAGAGCTGCAGATAGTGCCCCAGGGCAAGAAATGGGCAGCCTCCTGCTTAATTAACATCAATTAATTAATTAACAACAAGGCATGAAAGGTGAGAAAGTGGGCAGTTAGCCCAGAAACAGGTGGGTGGGCCACAAGGAATTTGGCCCAGAGAAGGCCCCCTATTACAGATGCACACCAAGCAAAAGAAAAATAGAACCTTGTCCATGTAGAAATAAAATACATAAAAACAAAGCAGCTGAAGGATAAGGATCTGGCCTTATCTGTTCGGTCTGGTTAAACATCTGGGATATTCTTGCTAAAATGTACACCTAGCACAACAGGGCCCTGGCCTGTTGTTACTAATCCTTTAGAAACAGCAATAAGGGAGACTTCCTACTACTGAAGAGTTGGCCACCGGAAGAAGTGTGTCCGTTAGAACAGTACCTTCTCTGACTGCTTTGGCTTACACCCTGGCTAGACCTTCCCAAAATACAGACAGTGCAAATGTGGCCTATATCTACCTCTCTTTCCTCCCCACTTCTTTCTATGTTATATGCAGAAACAGACTATTAAGCAAGTCTGTCCCAACACCCCAGACTGTATACCTACAGTCCTGCTTAGCACAGTCTTGTCAACCTGCCCAGTGAAACTGCAGTAATAATGCCTTGCTTGCTTTTACCATGATAACTCAGGATGCTAATAAGAAAACAAAAGTTATAGATTCATAGATGTTAGGGTCGGAAGGGACCTCAATAGATCATCGAGTCCGACCCCCTGCATAAGCAGGAAAGAGTGCTGGGTCTAGATGACCCCAGCTAGATACTCATCTAACCTCCTCTTGAAGACCCCCAGGGTAGGGGAGAGCACCACCTCCCTTGGGAGCCCGTTCCAGACCTTGGCCACTCGAACTGTGAAGGTTAGACATCAACAAGATGTGCTTATTCTTGCAAAACTCTACTAGCTCATTTGCAGAGAAGTACCTAGAAATACACATGGCCTGTTTTTGGAGGGAATTATCTCTGCTTTGCTGATGCACACCTGAGTGAGAATTTGTTTGGTGAGTAGTAGCCGTGAAAGCTCTGGGATCAAAGGTTTGGTCCTACAAATGGCATTTTCCCCAGACTGTTATTAATTAATTAGCAAGTTAGCCTTTTTATTTAAGGTATACAGTGTCCTCTAGTGGCATGCAGAATAATTCTTCCTCACAATGACTCAGGATTTCATTACAGTCCAACTATACTTGGTATATAAGATCTGATGAATTTATGCCTGTGTCTTTATAACACCAGACAACTTTGCATTCAGTCCTTCACAGGTCATTGTTCATATTTTATTAATTTTCTTAGCAATAAATGGGAACAGAGAATAAATAGCTCTCTCTAAATAGGAACAGCATTAATTTGAACAAAAATTTGTAGCAAATTAAAAAAAACAAAACACTTCAGCTGAAGAAGGTTTTGGATTTTATGTTGGTTTTGTGAAGTTCTGGGCCTAACTTGCATTTAGTTTAATAATCTTTGAGGTTTGATAATGGACTAGGAAAGTCATATTTTTGTGATCTTGTGTAAACTAAAAAAAACCCATATTTTTCAAAACCAGGATCAATTTTGGATTGAAATTTCCAAATGTCACACTGATAAAAAACCTGCCTTTTCTTGAATATGCTGAAAAAGCAAATTGTCACGCAGTCTGGTTGTGAATGTTCACTCCAGCATGTCAAGAACAACATTTTCTAAGTTCAGTTGTTATAAGGAATAACAGATGAACGTCCAACTCTCCCATCCAGTGACTGGAACTAGCAACTGCAATACAGACATCCCAAAGGGGAAAAGATAGGCAAGCACCAAGCACAAGTGAATGAAAGCAGTGAGCCTTGGTAGCTTTATTAGTTCAGTAGTGCTCAACCCTCCATCCTTCAAGCCATATCTAGCTTGTATGCTGGATGACACAGCTCCACAGGGTAGCCAGGGGTCTGTAAATTTGGCAGCAGGGAAGCAGTAGCAGTATTAATAGCTCCCAAGGCTGCAGCAATTAATGCTGCCACTTCTCCCCCACTGCAAGATTTATAGGCACGTGAGGAGCCTTGCAGTCTGGATGATATGGCCCAGGGAGTTAGCATGTGCAGTCACTGTTAATTCTCTCCCCCTGCGAGGCCACTGTTCCACCTTCCTGGGATCTGGTGGGCCTGTTCCATTAAGATTCAGTCTAGGAACATCTTGGTCCAGTTCACTTAGATGGAGTGTTCTCACCCAACATGCCTTGATGTTGCAACTTAAGTTTCTGGGAGCTGGAAAAAATGGACTGATGATAATTCCAAGAACTAGAGGCCACTCTTCTTATGGGGCTCCAACATCCTTGTGCCCGTCTCACTTCAAAGATCCATTTGCGCACCACCTTGGCGTGGGTGCCTGGTGATGGACACAGAGAGGCTTCGAGTTACCTCTGGTAGGGGCCTTGATCACCCCAGGGAGTACCCCAGAACTCACCTGCCATGACTTTGAATTTAACTTCAATGGTGGGGTCTCCTGTTGGAAGTCCCTCGAGATCGGTCATTCCTCCTGACAGATATTCATGAGGCTTCACCTCCCCTACACCCCTTCCATACACCAGCCTACAATGGACTGCCTGATGTCAGCGTGGCTTGCCCTCCAGTCTTAATGGTCTTTGCACTTTCTCAGGTATCAGGTTGTATTTCCATCTTACTGATGGGCTTTTGAGTCCATTGGATGTTGGCTTCTCCTGCGGATTCTTCCCTCCTGCTCAATGCTGGCTGCCAGTTAATTCCCATGAGTGGCTCTTGTGGCTCATTATGTCCCTTAGACCTCATGGCCCAAGGTTATCACCTACAGTTTGAAGTTAAAAAAAAAAAAAAGAAACAAATACAGGGCCACACAGTGTTATACTCAGACAAGAAGAAACAAAAAGGTAGGACACTCAAACAAAGAGGGTAGGTGGGAAAGACACTAGTTTCCAGCTGCTCCAAAAGTGAATCTGCACCATGGTCCAGTGCTGCCCTCCTTACATTGCCCCTTACTGGGGCTAGAAGTACCCCTGCCTGGTGCCTTTTCTCCAATCTGGAGCAAGAAACTGTTTTTAAAATGCTGCATCTTGGGCATGGCATGACACATTGGCTCCAGGACCAGGTAAGTGTGGGGTTGTTCTGCTGCCATTCTCAGCATTAATCTTTGATCTTCTGCAGCTCTCTCAGTCACACCACAGCCAGATCCAATGCATAGAGTCATGCCACTGTGTCAGATTGCCCCTTTAAACTGACACTGCACTGACCCCACATACTGGATCTAACCCAAGGACTGCCCTACACACTAGATCACGTTCATGGATCAACCCTGAGAACCAGATACCTGTGCCATTCATCTTGCCTGCAGGTCCAGATAGTTTGAACATCACTGGTTTAGCTGGTTCCTAGAACTGAGCAAATATTAATAGCTGTTTGTGAATGTTTCTTTGAATAAAATCCTACATGTACTTCTCACTTCTGCTAGCCTTGGGTTTTCAAAATTGAGCCATTTCAAATGGTTAAAAATAATGTGGGTGGAATGAAATCTCTCATAATGGCAACACTGAAATGTTATTTTTTTAATTTCTACCATTTTAAAACACTTATTCTTCAAAAATAAGATAGATTTTTTTGAACAAGTTGTTTCAAATGGAAAAATTAAAATGCATCAATTTAAAATATTGAGTGAAAATGTATTGATTGTCTCCCCAACCTAAATCAATAAAGCTTCTAAATCTGTGTTGTCTGCATTTTCCCCAAGAAAAAGATTAGGAGAAAAAGTGTGCCCAGCTCTATTTCAAACACCTTTAAACTCCTAGGGTGCCTATACACATGCAGAGAGACTGCTCTGACACATTGCAATTACAACACATTGAGTCTGTTGGAGTGCAGCAATTACTGTGCTCCAACAGACTCTGGTGTCATGTGTATTAGCATCCCTGTGCTGAAAAACAGTGGCAGGTGTGCTTTAACTAAAGCTAGGTCAATGAGCTTTAGTTAAAGTGTCCCCGCCGCCATTTTTCAGTGTGGGGACACTGATACATGTGACACTTCAGGCACTTTAATTGCAGTAACTCTCACAACTGCTCTAATTAAAGCACTCCTGCCCCCTGTCCCACCTCCTGGAGCACATCTATAAGTGTCCTTAATGTCCTAGGTTAGCTCAGTCATCTGCCAGGCCCCTGTTTATAATCAAGGCAGCTCCACAGATGCTCTCAATTAGAACACAATTAGATACTCTGAATTAGAATTAGGGCTGCTCTCAATTAGAACTCTGCTTCCCTAACCTACAATGGGAATAGGTACAGCACTGTGTACACAAATCACACTCTCTTTCCGCTCCTGGACAATCTTAGCCTGACCCATGCTACACCAGGGGTGAGGCACAGGCCAAGGTAGAGCACTTGTACAGATGCCATTCTCAAGGTCCTTTCCAACTTCTTCAAGATTCCTGTAGGATGTCAGAATAATGTAAAAAAGCCTTAATTTAACTGAGTCAGGTCACAGGAATTCATGTGATAAAAACTCTGACACTCCTGACACAAACACTTGGAGCCCTTTCAAAAGGAGAACGTTTCAAAAGGGCAGAAGCTGGTAGTTCTAATTGTGTGAATGAAGGTGCTGAGAATGATTCAAATGTGGCAAACCTGATCCAACTTTAACCCTGGATGAAGGAATATTAAAGTTGGGGCAGGTTTACTGTATTTGAATCAGTCTCAGCTAGTTCATACATAACAATTAGAAGGTACCAGCCTTTTTGAAAAGTTGCCCTTTTGATAGGGTTACAAGGCTGCCTATATCATGCTCAGGGGTGGATTGGGGGGCATTTTAGCTACAGTAGTTCCCGGAAAGCCACTGTAATTAAAATGCCTCGCTGTCACATGTATTAAGCCCCCGCAGGTTGAAAAATGGCTGCAGGACACTTAATCTAGACCTCATTTGCTGAGGCTCAGATGAAGTGCCCTATCACCCATTTTTAAATGCACAGGGGCTTATACATGTGACAGTGAGGCCACGCTGGAGCATTTTAATTAAAATGTGGAGCAGACCTGTTTAAAATGTTTGCTGACTAACTTGAAACCCATAAGCATACTCAGGCCCTCTGGTGCCAGAATCCACCATCACCACCATGTACGAGCCTGACCCGTCTCATTCCAATTTACCTTTGCCCTCCCCTGAACCTGGTGCTGCTCTAGGCAGGTCTGGCCTACCTTCACAATGCAAGGACAACTTCCAGAGCTCTCCAGATCACAGCAAGTAGCAGCACAGATTGCTGAAAAGACAATGAAGAAGAAACAGAAATGAACAGTATATGATCCCTTCCCTTCATTGTTGCTCCCTTTTCCTTACTACACTGACAATACAGTTGCTTTAAGGTTTAAGAACCCCTACTCTGGATCAGCGCTACCACCACACACACGCATGAAAGAATTGTGTTACGGTCACACTATGCTGGAAGAACATGTCACATTATGTTGCAAGTCCTAGGATAAATATCACAGAGAGAGAGTACTTAAAGAGCAACATCCCTACCCCACACTAGGTCCAGGCATTCTGAGAGGGGACATTTTTTTAGGGAAAGTTTGTATGTGTTTGTCAAAAAATCTCTGTGATAATTTGCAACCTGCTTGTTGTTCTCATGAGCACTTGGAAAAGTAACCCTGCAAATTCCCTTAGGCCAGTCAATTTCTTCAGCCACATTTTCATTACTATCATTTTATCTTAATGAAAATGCCGGCTGTGTTTGCCAACATGGTAGTGAATTCCCATACATTGTTCATATCCTGAATCTGGAATACAGGATCTGGAATACAGGGTCGGTCTTTCACGTCTTTTTGGTTCCTATCTTCTTCTTAAATATATCACAATGAAATGCCAAAAGCACTTTGGTCTCCCAATGGGAAGTGCTAAGGGGAACATGTGGATACCTTCCATAGCCTCTGGAGAGATGGGGAATGTCATGAGGAGAGAGAGCCTGTGATGGCACAAGCCAAACACCAGAAAGAACCAGCAAAGGAAAGGAGGGAGCCACATTTCCAGAACAGTTGCTTTATGAAGCTAGAGCAGCCCCAGAGAGAGAGGGAGGAGAAAAGAGTCCCAGATAAAAACAGCATCATGTGTATAAGCCCCCCATCATGATCATTACAGCATCATGTGTGTAATAGGGGGAATTCTTGGAGCTGATTTCCCCGTGGCCTGCCCACCTGTTCCTGGGCTAACTGCCCTCCTTCATGACCACCAAGCCTTGTTGTTAATTTATTAACTGTTGTTAATTAAGCAGGAGGCTGCACATTTCTTGCCCCGATCCCATGGGGTGCTATCTGCAGCTCCATACCTCCACTACACTGCAGCCCATTCCTCGCAGATGGCATCCAGATGTTAGTAGTCACACCAGCCCCACAGTAGGCTCCAGAATACTCCCACCAGGACTCTCCTTTGATCTCTCCATTCAGGCAGCCTATGCCACCTTCTCTCAGGCTGCTGAGCTCCTTGTAGCTGGCTCCCCTCTCAGGTGTGGTCCCCACTCAGGACCTTTAGCCACACACAGGCCCTAGCCTCACCTCCAAGGCCAGGTGGGACCCCAGGCCCACAACTCTGGGTGCCCCTCGTGGTGGGCACCTGGCCCTTTTGACCTTCTTGGACCCAGCATGGACTAGTCGAGGGGGACCTCTATCTCCGGCCTCACTAGCCCCACACTCTCTCTGGGTCCCCCTTTCTGGATGTGGTGTGAGTCACCCCATCTCCCCACAACTGGTACTCCAGGGTCTCACAGGGGACTCTAACTCCCCACCTCCCACCCCGGAGCAGCAGGTCATGGTGCTACCCTGTGATCTTACACAACGCCCCCTCTACTCGGAGTCTCAGGGCTTCCCTCCTTGGGTGGGCTCAGGTGGCCATAGCCATGCCTGGACCTCTCTACCTCTGGTGTCACCTGACCTGCCCAAAGGTGGGAGCTGGGGTTAAGGCACCCCAACCCACCTTTCACCGGGGTGATAACTGGCCTGGCATTTCCTGGGGGCTCCTGTGCCACTGAGAGCCCCACCAGGCTACCCACTCCCAACAGGGTGCAGTTTTAGGTCATACCCAGGACCCGGAGCCTCCTGACCTTCCCGCACAACTCCTGCCCTTACCTCCAGTTGATACCTGCAGCCAGGCGATGTTGTTGCCTAGTCTTTCAGCAGCATATGACCAGGGCATTTTGGGCAGCCCTGTATCCAAAATGGCTGCCCTAATCAGGCACCTGCCATCTTCAGGCCCTTAAAATGGCAGGCACAAACAGTGCCCTGCCACAATGTGTATAAGCCTCCCTGGGTTTAAAAACGGCCAAGGGACACTGTAACTAAAGCTCATTCACCAAGGATTCACCCCCACAAACCACGCACCCAAATACCCAGCCACAAACCCCAAACCCCTGCACAAGCCCAATATCCCCCACAACCCCCCCCTCAAACTCCCCCCGCATGCTCCACACCCACAAAAACACCCCCACCCGACACATCATCTACACCCCCCACAAACCCCACAACCCACACATACCCCCAAGAACCCCACCCCCTTCCCCACCCTGCTCCTGCAAACCTCACATTCCCCCCATATCTCACACCTTATGTGCCCAGCTGCTGGACAGGATGGGATCTGCTGGCGGGAGCTCTGGCTGCAGCTGTCCCCACATCCTGGTTAGCAAAGGGGTAAGGAGGAGCTCTGATTTTTCTTTGATAAAAAACTATAAGCAAACACCGAAGCATATAGATATTTAGAATTTATTATGATTATAGAGGAAATGGTAGACTTCCAAATTGCTTGAATGGTGCATAAGCATGTACAGGTGGTGGTGATGGACCATAAAAATCGGACCAGTTCTGTGTCCTCCGGGTGGTGTAGGTGGTGGAGCAATGAATGTCTCAAGGCCAGGTGAGGCACCATCCCCATAACAAACTCCAGTGGGCTAGAGGACACAGAGGGGTGGGGACCACCACCTTGCAGGCCCTGGTCAACGAAGGTAAGGGAGTCAGGAGTTAAGGCAGATTTCACCTTCTGGACCAGGCAGGAGGTTGTAAGTGTTGTGGGTAGACCCATGTGTCAGGCTAGCACAGTGGGGTCTATCCCTGCCAGCCTATCACAGTCCAGGAGGTCTCTGAAATGGGTGACACCACCCAGGATCAACCTCTGTTGCAACCAAAGTGCCTTTCCAGCACTCACCTGCAGGAATGGGGTGAAGTGCCAACTACACAAGTGAAAGAGCCTGCACTTTGAGACCTGGGTGCAGGCCCTGTCTCAGGTACTGGGGGGGCAAGATTATGGCAGCCTCCAGCTTTCATAGCAAGGGGGACTTTTTCCTTGCCTCAGAGGCTGCCACAGAAAAGGTGGTGAGGAGGGGGCTCATGGTGGAGGGCAAGTACAACCCCTTCCTTGACCACTTCAAGGGCTCCGATATGACTGGCAGCTCCTCAGCCTGTGGGGCTTCTCCCTGCAGGACCTACGAGGGCTGCCAGATTTCTACCAGGTCCTCCTATTTCTAGTCACTCCTGTTCCCCTGAGCACTACCAGGAGTGACTAGAAATAATGGTCATAAGCTGGCAGAGGGTAGATTCAGACTAGCCATCAGGAGGCGGTACTTCACAGTCAGGGCAGCTAGGATCTGGAACCAGCTTCCAAGTGAAGTGGTGCTGGCTCCTACCCTGGGGGTCTTTAAGAGGAGGTTAGATGAACACCTTGCTGAGGTCGTTTGACTCCAGTACTTTTTCCTGCCATGACAGGAAGTTGGACTTGATGATCTACTCAGGTCCCTTCCAACCCTACCAACTATGAAACTGATGTTGGTACCTCAAGCTGGGGGTTCCAGAGAAGGGGCTCGATGAGCAGGTTGGCACACTGGGCAAGTGTTTCCAGGGGACCTGGAGGCAGACACCAGCCTCCAGGCCCAGAGGAGGACCTGGTAGAAATCTGGCAGCCCTCATAGGTCCTGCAGGGACGAGCCCCACAGGCTGAGGAGCTGCCAGTCATATCGGAGCCCTTGAAGTGGTGAAGAAAGGGGTTGTATTTGCCTCTCCACCACCTTTTCTGTCACAGCCTCTGAGGCAAGGAAAAAGACCCCCCTTGCTATGAAAGCTGGAGGCTGCCGTGATCTTGCCCCTCCCCCCCCCCCTACTGCCTGAGACAGGGCTTGCACCCAGCTCTCAAAGTGCAGGTTCTTTCACTTGGGTAGTTGGCACTTCACCCCATTCCTGTGGGTGAGTGCTGGAAAGGGGGGCCATCTAAGCTGAAAGGGCTGGCAGTGGAGGGTCCAGACCCCACAGCTTCATGTTGCCCTGTGGCCACCTGTGCATAACTGTGGTTCCTCTGCTGGGGGGGTCACCTTGATAGGGACAGAGCTAGGGCCAGGGACAGGCTGAGTGGGTGTACAGGCTGATGTAGTGCACCTAGTAGGGCACTGGTGTTCTAGGTTTGGAGGCAAAGCCCTTGCCCTTCCTACTCCCAGCTGTGGAGGAGACTGAAGAGGAGCCCTTCCTACTCTTCTTGCCCTGGATCCTCAATGGTGGGGGAAGGGGGCTGGGGAATTCCTCCTGGGGGGCCTGGCCCTTCTGACCCTTTTGGCTCCCTGCTGGAGTCCTGCCTACTCCCACAGTAGAGGTTTCAGGCTTCTCTACCCCTGGAGGAGGTTGGTTGGACTCTGCCTCTAGGGTGGGGGCTGAAGTGGCATGTGCCTCCTCAGGAGCTTGGTTGGGATATGGCCCTATAGTGGGGGCTGCAGGAAGTTCTGTGGGGTCATTTGCCCCTCCAGAAGGTTCCTGCCCTGCCATGGTTTTACATAAGGGAGAGGAAATCAATGAGGAAAAACAAAAAATACAGCAGGGCTATTGAATCCAACAGGGGAAGGCTGGGTCTGTGGGAGAATGGAAGGAGGGGAAAGGGGCCTGAAGCTTGCTGAGCTACAGCACCACAGGAAACCAAGTGGGTTATGCCTGGGAAAGAGGGGCAGTGGGTACACACACTAGGGCTGGGGGGACTCAGGCTGGTTTACTCAGCCATACAACAAACACTGGGCAAGAGGAGTGGACCACAGGACTTACCACACAAGGATAAAACACACAGGGGAGACCGTGGAGGCAGGTGTAAAAAAAAAAAAGACTGGAGTGATGGAGGGACTTTTTTTTGTTGAAACTCAGTCCAGGAGCCCCTCAGGGCTTCAGCCAGATACTCAGCAGCAGGACAGTAGGAAGGAAACAAGGCACAGGATCAGATGTAGTGAGGAAATTATGAGGGACTGCTAGAGCAAACAGTCAATTAGGGAGTAATCCAGTGCAGATGCGATGCATCTAGTGGTACAGCAGGGAAATCCCCACCCCATCCCCTCCTGAGAGGGGGCAGCAGCCTTTCAGGCAGCAGCAGCTGTGGTATCAGCCATCCAGGTCAGCCACCCAAGGTGTGCTTCAGGTAAAAGGTGAAAGTGAAGGTGGAGGGTGGCCTGCAGAGGCAGCTGGGGCAGGCAAGGCACCCTTAGGCTCCAGCAGTGATGGTGAGAGGAGGGGCCCACAGGAAGCATAGGCCTCCTCCCCAGGCTGTCCCTGACCACGTCTTGGGGGCAGGCTGGGCAGTAGACTGAAACAGAAATGCAGAAGCTGGGATGAGGTGCAGGGATGTAGTGCTGGGGTGCAATGCAGAGCGGTGCCCCTGACCCCCGAGGTGGGGGGGCAGTGGTATGTGGCATGCAGCAGAGGACAGCAGCAGTAGCCAAAAGAAGGAAATGGTGCAGCAAACTTCCCTTCAAAAGCTTCCGAGAGAAATCCAGCAGCAGCAGTAGCCAAAGGCAGGAAGGGGCATGGCCATCTTCTCCCCAGAAGCTCCTAAGAGCAGGCTTTCAGCAGCAGCAGCAGCAGCAGCCTGGGACAGGAAGGGGCATGGCCAACTTCTGGCCAGAGGCTCCTCCCCCAGAAGCTTTTGTCTATTTCTGTTACCCAAATGCTGTGGGCCCAAGGCCCATCTAACTAGTGGCCACTACAGTGTGGGGCCAATGAATGAATAACACAACTAATTCCTTGGGACAACTAAAGCAAAACCAGAATAGGAGTGATGTCGGGGGGGGGGGGGTCAAAGGTTCAAAATGAGAAAATAAGTGTTCCAGAGGGAGAGACCAAGCAGAGCCCCCCTGGGCCTCACCCACTAGTCCTCAAAGGCATCCAAGGAGTGGGTGGATGCCACCTACTGGTGCTCTGCCCAGAAACATGCATGGATAAGTGAGAGGAAAGTGTTCCTGCAGTCTCCAGGCACCTTCCTGGCCAAAGCCTTCTTTCTGGTCAAGTACAGGCCCCACTTGGCCACAGCCAGGAGGAGGTTGACCAGGAGGTCCTGGGACCTGGTGAGGCCATGGATGGAAAAAAGGTGGGGGGTGAAATTCAACCAGAACCTCAGGAGGAGGTTCTGAATGTGGAGGAGTGCACCAGGCTGCAGCACAAGGGTCATGTGCGCCAGGATTTTCCTCTGCCTGCAGAAGGGGCAGGAGACTGGGGTGTCCATGAACTTCACCACATACATACCTGTAGCAATGGCTCCATTGAGCACCTGCCAGCTGTGGTCCCCAGTGGCTCACGGGATGAGGGTGGAGTACAGATTCAACCACTGAGGTGCCCCAGCCAAACAAGCAGGTCCCGCCACTTGATGCCTCGGCAGGACACGGGGGGCAGCATGATGGACCATACAGCATACGAGCATGTAGAGGTGGATGGTAGAAAAGCAAACCAGTTTGGTGTCCTCCAGCTAGCTCAGGTGGTGAAGCAGGGCATGCCACGAGGCCAGGCAAAGTGCCAGCCCCATGACAAACTCCGGTGGGCTGGAGAACATGCAGGGCAGGGAATGTCACTGTGCACAATCTGGTGAACAAAGGCAAGGGCATCAGGAGGTAAGGCAGATTTCACCTCCTGGACCAGATGGGAGGTTGCACATGTCATGGGTAGACCCAGGGACCCAGCTGGGGCTAGAAGCAGAGAGGAGGGAGCTGGGCATACATGCATCCCCACATACACGTGTGACCCCTTTACCTGACTGGCAGTGGCAGCAGTGGCTGGGGAGGGGGCAGCAGCACCTGATCCCCTCAGGTAAGTGGGGCAGAGGGAACTGGCACAGCTGAGGCAGATCCAGAGGGGAAGCTTCCCAGATCCCTTTTAACTGAGCCAGCAGGGAGCCGTGCTCCTGAGCCATGCGCAAACAGTGCACGCAAACAGGCACACTCTGAAAGGGTGTGCTGGCATTTGCATCAGCGTTCATGGAAGGCGGGCACGCAGCATGAACCAGAAAGGAGTCTGCGGCAAGAGAGAGAGGAAGACTCACAGCTCCACGGACATGGTAAGAACATGGGGAGCGGCTGCTAGGGACTGTGACCCAGTGGTAAGGACAAGGAGGGCGGCCACTAGGGATCACACCCCAGTGGTGCCAGCTACTCTGGGCCCCTGAGGCCTCCACCCAGACAAAGCCCATGGTGGTGCCAGCAGCCCCTCCCCCCCCCCCATCTGTGGGGACTGCCTGGCGGGGACCCAGAGGTTGCAGGTGGGAGAGGGGTCTGGAAGCTCCCTTGATTGTTTCTCTTGTTCCAGATGTCGGGCCCTGGAAGAGCAGGTGAGGGAGCTTCAGTCCAAGGTGAGCAGGCTATGGGGGATCAGGGCTGCGGAGGATGAAACTGACGCATATTTCCATTCTCTGCAGGGTCAGTCTTTCAACAGACAGACCTCCCAAGAGAGATGCACAGCCGACAAATGGAAGAAGGTGACCACCAGAACCAGGGCTGCTTGGGCTAGCATGGAGGTGGCTCCCCAGGTACAACTGTGTGACGAAGCCATCAGAAAAGCCAATGGCACTTTATCGTGCATCAGCAGATGCATGACAAATAGGTCCAGGGAGGTGATACTTCCCCTCTATAGGGCGTTGGTCAGACCGCAGTTGGAGTACTGCGTGCAATTCTGGGCGCCACACTTCAAGAAGGATGCGGATAACCTGGAGAGGGTCCAGAGAAGGGCAACTCGTATGGTCAAGGGCCTGCAGACCAAGCCCTACGAGGAGAGACTAGAGAACCTGGACCTTTTCAGCCTCCGCAAGAGAAGGTTGAGAGGCGACCTTGTGGCTGCCTATAAGTTCATCACGGGGGCACAGAAGGGAATTGGTGAGGATTTATTCACCAAGGCGCCCCCGGGGGTTACAAGAAACAATGGCCACAAGCTAGCAGAGATCAGATTTAGACTGGACATTAGGAAGAACTTCTTCACAGTTCGAGTGGCCAAGGTCTGGAACGGGCTCCCAAGGGAGGTGGTGCTCTCCCCTACCCTGGGGCTCTTCAAGAGGAGGTTAGACGAGTATCTAGCTGGGGTCATTTAGACCCAGCACTCTTTCCTGCTTATGCAGGGGGTCGGACTTGATGATCTATTGAGGTCCCTTCCGACCCTAACATCTATGAATCTATGAATCTATGAACTGGGGAACAGATTCAAGGCCTTGGCAGCCTTAGAGGAGAAGGTTGAAGGAGATGCCTCCCGGAGGGATGGTGGCACTGTACACGTGGCATAGTCCAAACAGGGCCAGAACACCATGAGGAAGAAATGCCAAGTCTTTGTCATTGGAGACTCTATCCTGAGGGGAACAGAGGATCCCATCTGCCAGTCTGACCCTATAGTGTGTGAGCTCTGCTGTCTACCTGGGGCTTGGATTTAGGATGTTACAGGCATGATCCTGAAACTCATTCAACCCTTAGACCAGCACCCCATGGTCCTAATCCATGTAGGAACAAATGATGCGGAGGAGAGCAATCCTGACTGCATCATGAAGTACTACAAGGCCCTGGGAGCCAAGCTCAAGGAGACAGGGTTGCAGGTGGTATTTTCCTCTATTCTCCCAGTAAGTAGACATGGATGGCACCATGAGGCCTGTATTGAAGCGGTCAACCAGCGGCTTCAGAGTTGGTGCTACCAGGCAGGCCTCAGGATACTTGACAACGACCCACATTTTCATGCGGAGGACATACTCAGATGGGATGGGCTTCACCTCTCCCCTAAAGGCAAGTGTGTCTTTTCTACCAGGTTGTTTGATCTTGTACAGCATGTTTTAAACTAGCTTTGCCAGGGATGGGGCCACAGGGGAAAATGATGACACTTCCCAGGCAAGACAGGCGATGAACACAAGAAGTACCCAGGTAAGTGGCAGGGTTCTGAATAGTCCTGGGATCAGGGGGGTGGTGCATAGACCCACAGGAGGCCTTAAATGCTTCTACACTAATGCTCCTACTATGGGAAACAAGCAGGAGGAACTTGCCCTCCTGCTAGCTAACACAAACCTGGACACAGCAGGGCACACTGAAACATGGTGGGATTCAACCCATTACTGGATGGTAAACATCAAGGGCTACAAACTGTATAGGTGGGGTAGAATGGGGAGGAATGGTGGGGGTGTGACGCTCTACATCAAAGAGCAATACATGTCCTCAACAAACAGTACTGGGTCAGAGGAAGGGCAGACTGAAGTGCTCTGGGTTAGAATACAAGGGGGTCAGGAGGAAAGGGACTTAACGTTGGGTGTTCTCACAGGCAGGGTCCTACAGGAGGGCCATGATCTCCTCAAGGTCCCCTTTCCGTGCCAAGTTGGCCCAAGGGCACCCTCAGATTCTCGCCCAACGCGTCTTTGATGTTCCAATATATTAGGGAGGCTGCCTTTATGCCCTCTTGGTCACTTCAATGGATCTTAAGACCCTGTGGTTTCCCGGACCCCTCGTGGGTCTTGTCCTGCAAATGGATGCTCTGGGCACCCTAGCCTTATGGACTATGCATGGCTCCAACCACCCCTTATACCATGCCCCAAGCCTCGCAGCTGGAATAGATGTTGTTCGGTCTCTGTCTCTGTCTCCGCTCACTCTCTGGCACTCGGGCTCTCAATAGCCCTGTCTCTCTCTCTCTCTCTTTCTGCGCTCTGTCTCAGGGCCTTCTCTGTAATGCCGCCCTCCTCTGGGGCGTTCTCTGTAAAGCTGCACCCTCTCAGGGCTCCTCTAAGTAAAGCCATGCCCTCTCAGGGGCTGGGGTCTGTGCACCCCAAATGCTGTGCCTTCACTGGTGCTCGGGTCCCCACACCGCTGTGAGAACCCTATGAGGCCTCCTCCAACCCCTAATAGCCTCACCCAAACCACCGGTGTAACAAAAAGCAACACAAACTCAAGCCTCTTGGCTATAACTTAAACATAAGCCGCCCAGCTATAATCATGCTTTGCCTACCAGGGTTCTTCATCCCACAGCCATGTCATGTGCTGCTCCTTCAGCAGGCTTCTCATCTTTTCTGCAGCAGAAAGCTCCTTCCTCCTGGGCTGCTGGAAGGGAACTGCCTCTGGCCTCAGCTCCTAGAGTTTATAAGGGCCAGGCCCTGCCCCTTACAGTCAGCTGACCTCCTGGTTTCCCCGGCAACCCACAGCTGGGCTTCCTATTCCCTGCTAGGGCTCTTTCCCTGGCAGTTTCCCCTCTTTAGGAGCAGGGCACCTAAGTGCCCTGTGACAGGTGTCTACTACAGACTACCCAACCAGGGGGAAGAGCTGGACCGGGAATTCTCAGGTCAGCTTATGGAGGCAGTTAAGTAAAGGGACATGGTCATCATGGGTGACCTAAACTACCCGGACATCTGCTGGGAGGAGTAGTCAGCCAGGTCTGACTGCTCATGTAGGTACCTAACTTAAATACAGGACCTCCACCTGCTCCTCCCCCACCCTCACATAGGTGAAAGCAGGAGGGTCGATAGTGTGACAGGGATGCCAGACATCCACTAGGGAGTAGTCATTAGGATCTCCCCGAGCACCCCCTGCTTCCGCTTCCTGCCTGACCAGCCTTGGGTATCTAGGGTGACATTAAAGTCCCCACCAAGGACCAAGCACTTGCAAGGGTTGAGGGAACCAATGCAAGTGGCCTCCTGGTGGAAAAAATCTGCCAACTCTGGGTCTCTCAAAGGTTCAGGGCCACCCCTACACTTGGACCTGAGGGTGCAGCAGGCAGCACCACCTCAATGCCCTGGAGAACCTTGAGCTTCAGGCTTGGGTAGAATAGGGTGGCCACCCAGCAAAGGTGGCCAAAAGGTGACTAAAAAATACCCTGCCTCCCCAATCCAGCCACTAATTAGGCTCATCAGCCAGAGTCATCAGGCTCTCCTGCAAGAATACCATGGGGTACTCCCCGTCCTGAAGGAAGGAGAGCACCCGGCATCCCCAGAGACCCTTCCTGTGGCCATGGACATTGAGGGTCATGATCTGAAATGACCTCATGGCTGTGGGGGTGGAGTAGATGGTTCAGCAGGGGCCTCATGCATCTCAATGCCCAGTGTGGGGATCACCGGCTCGCACAGCACCCTCCCATAAGTATAGAGGGCATCTATGAAATTGTAGACCCACCTATAGATCCAGGCATTGCAGGTTTTGGGCCCCTAGACTTCCCCTGCGAGCACCCTCGCAGTGGTGAGGACACTGTCAAAATCTCCTCAGCAGTCCAAGCTGAGCTGTACCTTGCTGGTGGACTGGCAGGTGCAGTCACAGTCAAGAAATGCAAGTAGCTTACCCCTGGGGACTTCCAGGACTGAGAGGTCTCCAGACTCTATGAAGCCTGCTGGTTCTTGGAATCTCTTCTCCTGATACTTGGGTTCAGTGAGCTCCTTAGGTACCATCTGAACACCCCAGTCCACTAAAACCTTGGACTCTGGCTGGGATTGGAAGAGCTCCCCTTGGGATAGGGGTGGGGGAAAGGGTTGGGGTGGGGTTCCCTCACAAGATGGCAGGGGAGAGCTGGAACCCCAGGGGGTCTTCACAGGTTCCCTGACAAGATCAGACTGTTGGTCCAGGGATGCCACCTCAACCCTCTCTGGTGTAGGATCTTTGGTGGGATAGTAGCAGGGTTTGACTGGGAGGGGGGAGGAAGAGACCCATCACAGTGGTATTAGTGCCTGTCTTGGGATCCTGGGAGAGGGGACTTCCCCCCACAGAACTCACCAAGGTGAGCCCCAGGATCCCCTGTCTCCCCTACCTAGATTTCCAGGTATCAAATTTAGAGCCCATGCTGCAAATATGCATTGTGGTGAACATTTTTGTTTTCCCACCGTGCCTCTTGTGGTGTCTCAAAGTGGTTTGAGGTACCACAACATGTGCATGCACACTCATCATGACATGCCCATAAAGGGCAAGAAGATTTAGGGAAGTCTCTAAAACACAAGCTCTACCTTCTATTTGGGGAAACATTAAAATAGGGTGAGAGGAATCCTGCAGGAGATACCGTTCATCTAATTATGCCCTGATAGCTGAGAAACCAGGAAAATGAGAAAAGCACCCTAGGAAAAGAACCAGCCCTTGGAGGACGAAGAAGGGCACAAAGAGGGAAAGAGAAAATATGGGTGTCCCCTTCCTTGCTATCTTTAGCACCACAGTGAGTGAGAGCTGAACTTACTCAAAAACAAACAAACCACCTTGAGTGCATCCAGACAAGCACAGTCATGCAGTACATGGCACTGTAAACACTGCCACATACTGAAAGAGTGCACTGCCTGAGTGTGCACTGTGCTGGGTTTTTTTTCCATGGGTTTTTTTGATCCCTGGATATCCAGGGGTAAAAAAAAAACACAGAAAAGAAAAATGTATTAATGCACACACAGCCAGCAAGCACTGCTGAAAAGCAGAGCCAGCCTGCCCAGAGCCACACTCTGTTGCCAGCTAGGCTCCACACAGAAGAATTTCCATGACTGCAAGCCTGGGAGGCCCTCAGGCCCCAGGTAAGGCTGCTGGGGCCAACACAGTGCTGCGGCCAGCCTCCCCTACGCCACCTGGGGTAACTTGCTGCATGCCAAAGTGCGTGTGGCATAGGCATTCCTCAGGGACAAGAAGTGGTGGCACAAGGTGCACAGCTGCTATGGGTTCCAAGGGAACCAATGTTCACACATGTCTGGACACACCTCTTGAGTGCATCCACACATGCAGGCACATGCGCTTGCAGCAGCTCAAATAGCAGTGGCACAAATTTGTGCCTGAGATTTGTCCCTCGGCACAAGTGCCTGAACATTCACTTTGGCGCGGGGCAAATTGGGCCACTTGGGGCAAACTGACCCTGCCCAGCTCCTTCCAAATCTTCAGCCAGTGAGAGCTAGAGGCTGGGACCAGCACCTGTTCTGACTCAGCAGTATAAAAAGCTGCCCTGGTGAGAATCTATGGGCTACTTGCCCTCAGGATCTTCTGTGGCCTGTCCAGTTGCTATCTGGGGACACTACCCTTTGTACTAGCTGAACTGCTGAAGCAGCCCTAACCTAGAGTGGCCCCTGAATCCTCTACCCACTTCAGCAGTCTGGCAGTGGGGGCTGTTGCCTGGCTGTGATCTGCTGCCATCTGCAACAGCTTCCGACCCCTTGGTCCTGCAGCCCCATGTCTGCATGTATGCCAGACCCAGATGGGGACCGTACAGCTTTCTGGAATGTGGTATGGGCACTGAAACAGCTGTCTGCACCTCTGGGCAAGCTGTCAGTGAGCCATAGCTTCACAGCTGGCTTTCAGGTTGCACTGCTGTCATGTCTTCTGGTGTCTCCACTCTGCCATCTGGGCAGCTATCAACCAGGTGTGCTCCTTGTGGTGGCCTGCTTTGCAATGTTGAAGCATGTCCTTCTGGCCCTAAATTAGGGCCATCCACCTCATCTGCCCTACAGCTGGATCCCTGGTGCTGGCCCAGGGCAGGGTCCTCTGTCCAGGTCCCGCCATTTGCCTCAGCAGCAGGGATTCTGGTGTTCCCTGTTTTAAAACTGCTAATTCTCTGAAACCACCCTCCCCCCATATTCTCTCATTAAAATACCCAAAATCTGTGTTCTTGCACAATTAAAATGAAATGCCACTATATAGAGAGAGATCAGTTCAGCAATATTTTATTGATATATTTACAAATTTAAACCAATTTGGAAGACTACCTGTGCCACTATCATCATAATAAAACCAATTCTAAATATCTATACACTTTGGTGTTTGCTTTTGGTTTTCTTATTGTAAAAATATCAGAGCTGCCCCTGCCTCTGCCCCCTTTACTCACTAGAATGTGGGGTGCTAAGCAGCACTGATATACCAGTGTCCTGCCCCAGCCCTTGCCCCTCACTCCCAATTCACAGCCCCACCAGTGCCCCTCACTCTTGACCCACAGCCCCTGCCTGGCCCCACTAGCTCCCTCCTGGCAGCAGCTCTGTCCTAGCACCACAACATCTAAGCATCATAGCTCAGCCCCTGGCATGGATCTTTGAGAGCTCTTGGTGCTCTGGTGAAGTGCCCGATGATTGGAAGAGGGCCAACGTCATGCCTATCTTCAAGAAAGGGAGGAAAGTAGATCTGGCAAACTACAGGCCCATCAGCCTGACCTCTATCATGGGGAAGGTCTTGGAAAAGATTATCAAGGAGGCCATCCTTAACAGCCTAGCTGAAGGCAGTATCCTGAGGCATACCCAGCATGGGTTTGTTGCGGAAGAACAGAGGGAACTTGGACTGACTTTCAGGGTTGGCATCAGCATTTAAAAGAGTCCAGGACAGTACAAACAAAGTTGTGACCAGGAACCTGAACTGCCGTGGTGGAGTGCACCAAATGACCAAGTAGCAGACCTGATGTTTTAAAAACCATGTGTCTTCTCCTTTTGTTGCTTTCTGCATTGCAATGTACTGCTTGTAAAACACCTTTATTATCCATAATGTTTCATTTGCACAGCAGTGAAGGCCACTGGGCATCTATACTCATGCTCTGGGGTAGAGGTAGGGTGTGGCTCTGAGAGCCCCTCTAATTAAACAGCCCACAGCAGTTACATGTATTCAGCACCCCACACTCCAAAACAGTGACAGAGGCACTTTAACTAAAGTTTGTTCAACAAGCTTTAGTTATAGTGCCCCCCCACCACCGTTTTGAAACATGGGGACACTGAATACATGTGACACAGAGGCTGCTGGAGTGAACTAATTAACATGCTCCAGCAGACTCGCGGGCTCCAGCAGACTCACTCAAGCAGATTTGATTAATTGAGTCTGCACCGATGCGTGCTAATTAGCACACATTGGAACTGAGGTCCATTATGTGTATAGGTACCTATTGTTCCTACTCTCTCAGGGCTGAAAAGCTTCAGGCACTGGCAAAGGGGGATGGTGCATCTGGGAGTGAAGCCAAGACTGGTGCCTTATGTTGAGCTTTGGTTGTGAGACTAATCACAGCAGAGGTCTCTTGCTGTGCACTACCACTATTGTGTTTCTGGTTGGGGGGGGTGGGGGGGTGGATGAGGCTTTAAGTAGGCAATTGACTTAAACAGTGTCAATCACAGCCTAACTGAAGTGGGACCCACAACAGAATTGTCAGGGGCCCTAACAGGCATCCCAGCCAGGACTAATTGCCCAGTTGGCCAAACCTGCCTGAGGCTCTAATGTTGTACCAGCATTGGTTTATTCGTTTTTAAAGTATTTTGCATTTGTTTTAATTTAATAATATTTAGCTTTAATCAAGCTTTAGTATAAATCAATAATATTTAGCATAAGTATAGCAGACATTTTATTTTGTTTTAATGTAGTGATTTTAAGTTGCTATTACGGATTGAGTTTGTTATTGTATCTTTATCTTTTCTTATTGTGTTCTTTTATATATACTTGGATGTATGGATGAATGAATGAAGAGTGGATAGTAAAAGCAGAGTATGTCAGCAAGCAAGTTACCAAATGGTGAATCATGCTGAAGTAGCTGAAGAATTCAGTCTGTACTAGGAGAAAAATAAAGGTAAACAGAAAAGATAAGATTGAAGACAAGGTTTGCAACATCTCAATGCTAGACATCCTGGACACAGCCCACACCAGTGATAATGGAAGAATGTTGTAGAACAGAGTGATTGAAGAGCAACACCTAAGGACAATGATGCATGAGCCTAACCGCTTGTCAGAATTGAAAAGTACTGAGATTTTAGACAAAGAAGTTAGAGAGTCAGGAAAGGTAGACCAGTCACCCAACACCAATCTGGTAATCCCTATAAAGGAGAGAAACTTAGCAGCAAGAAGTGGAGAGAGACTCTGCAAACTTCACTGGAACACAGACTGATCTGTATCCCCCGTTCCTGCTCTCATATTAGCTAGGCTGGCCACTAGGCCTGTGTGAGTCGGCAGTGATCCAATCCGGCTTCGGATCCAGCCACTTCACATGGCAGTGATCAAATCTGGAGCTCCAGATTGGTTTGTCGCTTCGATTTGGCTGAAGTGGCTCCAAATCTTCGGAGCTGGTTTGGAGATCCGGCTATGAGCTATAATGGGAGATCAATGAAATCTCTATAACTTTATTGTTTTAGCTCTAATTTGGGTACAAATTGCAGAAGTGGTAGCCTCTGCTAAGAGCATGAAACCTACCAAGTTTCAAGAAATTCAGTGTAGGAGTTCAGGGGGAACTGCACCCCAAATTCTTGAAAGCAAAACTCCTGTCACATTTATTTGTTACACCACAGGGGGGCTGAAAGCTGCAGGGGTGGTAGCCCCTGGTTAGGCCACAAAGCCTGCAAAGCTTCAAGAAGATCAGTGCTGGTGTTTAGGGGGAACTGCTCCCCAAGCTGCAGACAGGCAAACCCATGACACAAATTACCCTGTGTGTGTTAAGGTGCAGCAGGCTTAAAATTGCAGGGGTGGTGGCTCCTGCTCAGGCCACAAAGCCTGCCGAGTTTCAAGGAGATAGGTGCAGAGGTTTGGGGGTAACTGCTCCCCAAGATGCTGACAGGCAAAATTCATGACACAAATGGCACTGTGTGTGTTAAGGTGCAGCAGGTTGAAAACTGCAGGGTTGGTGGCCCTGCTCAGACCACAAAGTCTGCCAAGTTTCAAGAAGATCGGTGCAGAGGTTTGGGGGTAACTGCACCTCAAGCTGTTGACAGGCAAAACTCATGATGTAGGTGGGTGCTTGGGCAACTGCATCTCTCTTGGGGCACAAGAGGGTGAAATCTAATGTAGGCCTGGGTGCTGGGCCCTGCCAGGCCATGAAACCTGCCAGCTGTGTGTGTCTTACTGAGGGAGTCTGTTGTCCAGGGTCCTGCACCTCAAGCTACTGACAGGCAGAACTCGTGTGATGGGCTAGCTGGCAGTGACTTAGCCCAGGGATTTTGAAATGGTAAAAGATGATTGGAAGACTTGGGATTCCCTTTCCTCACCAATCAGGCCCCAGAGACTCACCCTCTGTGTCCCCTGATAGGCCCCTTGTGTCACCTGGAGGGGGATAAAAGGGGCAGCATGGCTGACTCAAGGGAGAGACCAGTGAGGGACCACAAGGAAGGAGCTTCAAAGAGCTGGGCTAGCAGGGTGGGAGCAGCTGCCCCAGAAGAGCCTGAAGGAGTGGGACCTGAAGGCAGCAGTTGGACCCTCAGCAGCATGGAGTGCGGCCAGCAGGAAAGTCTCCCCCCTGGGCTCCAGGATCACCAACGAGAGGCTGTGGCCAGCAGGAGGGGCTCCCGAACTCCAGCAAGGATCTGAGCAGTGACCTGAAAGGTTCCCAGCTCTGCTTCCAGCTCCTCCAATAAGAGGCCAGGCAGCTTGACGTGAGGCCAGGGCTCTGGGAAGGTCAAGACACCTAGCAGCTTGAAGCAGTGTCACCAGTGGTGACTGTGTGGTAGTGTTTCTGCCTACCACGTGGGAAAGCTGAGTCCTGCCTATCACGTGGGAAAAGTGGTTTCTACATTCAAACAAGCACCTAACCTCATCACCAGAACTGAAGCCAACTTCCTACAGTTCAAAACACAAAACCTGCCAACTATCTCCAGTACCCCGACAAACTGCACACCAGAATCTATCAAAGACAACAAAACACAACTACCTGTGGGGGAACATTCCTCACAAAAAAACCCCACTCTGCCTCCAGTCTCTCAGGCCTGATCCTGAGAAGGAAAAATTTACAATGCAAACCACTTTTCAGAGCTGGGCCTATGAACTGCACTTCATCAACCTCCTAGGTAGTACGTACAGAAACTCATGGACTCAATATACTCAGTGAAGTTCTGGCACACTGCAACCTGCCAGACATCTGACACCCCAGGCACCTCTGCACTTTAACCTGCCTTGCTACATCCCCTTCCCCCCCTACTCCCCACCTAGGCTGTCCCTTCCCTCTGACACCTCCATTTCCATTTTCACTGACTGGCATTCTTGCCTGCATTGCAGACCAGGCCAGCCTCTGGCTTATTTACTATTCCTTCCACCCAGAACCACCTGCAAGTACTTCCTCAGCCTGACAAAGGGGTTGATAACCCTAAAGCTAGCATTCCGGGCAGCTAAGCTGAGCTCACCAGGAGCTTCACAACTGCACTGCAACCAGCAAGCATCAAGCCTGTCAAAGATGTGACAGGTCTAGGCGTTCCCCATCCAGGACTTTCTGTGTGTGTGTGTTAGCTGGAGGTTATGGCACCTCCTACCCACCTTTCACCAGGGAATCATTGGTCCTGGCATTTACGGGGTGGCTGCACCACCAACAGTCCCACCAGGCCTCCCTACCCTGGCAGGGTGCAGTTTTAGTGGTCATGCCCAGGACTTGGGGCCTCCTCCTTCCCCATAGCCCCAATCCCATACCTCCAAGTTCATCCTGGCAAGGGAATGAGCTGAGCAGGGACATGTTCTTCCCCTGGTGGCTGGTGATGCAGGTAGTGCCCCCTCCAGCTGAGAGTGGGGCATTACTCAGCTTTTCCAAACCTCAAAAAGGGAAATTGGTGCAGATGGAGTGAGGAGGGTGGCACTCAGTCCATATGCAGGTGGAGCTTGGGGAACCCCAGCAGCAGGAGGTTCACCTTTAGGAACACCAGATGCTCCACCAATGTTGAATCCAAGCAGGTGTGGTGGGGTATCACAACATCCCCAGCAATGCTGAACACCCTCTCACTTGGAACACTGGTCGGTGGACAGGACAGGTGTTGCTGGGCAACCATGGCCAGATCCTGCCACATCTGGCTGTGGTTTGCCCAGTAGGCCAAGGGGTCACAGTCCAGTGGCTCTGCATCCTCAGCGAGATAGGTAGCCACTGAAGCCTTAGCACTACCCACCTGAGGCTGGGGTCTGGTGTGTTTGGACCCCAGCATTGAAGACATGCCCATGGCCCACATTGGCAGTGGCTGGTGTGAAGAAGACTGGCTGGTGCTGGCACCAGTGCTGATGCTGATGTTGGAGCTGGTGCTCATGCTGGGAGTGCTGGCACAGGAAAGTGGATCCCCCTCTTCCACATCACTTCAGCATCCCTGACTTTGTTCACCAGCACCTGCATCCAGTGATCAAGGGTTTGGGGGCTGCCAGTGCCCATGCTTCCTTCCCTCTCGGGTCGCACATGCCCACAATCAAGTGGACCGTACTGGACCAAAAGGGATCCAGCCATCTTCTGATGCCCTCCTTCAGCCACCTCACCTGTGCCTGCATGTCTGGTGACAGTGGCCTGCCCCAGCCAGGGACATTGATCCCCTGGAACTTCTCCATTTGGTTCTCCAGTTCCCTCACTAGGGGGATTACCTGGATGAGGAGGGCATCATCAGCACTAAGGGTCTCAGTGGCCTTGAGGAAGGGCTTGAAGACCCCCAAGATCTGGGAGATGGTACCCCACTCAGCTCTGTTCAGAGGGGCACTGATCCCAATCTCCCCAAGCAAGGCCATATCATGGATGGCCTTCTGTGGCTCCACCAACCTTTGGAGCATCAGGTATGTAGAGTTCCCCTGAGTCTCCACATCCTGTATGATTCTGTGCTGAGGGATGCTCAGCTCTGCCTGTTTCTCCCAAAGCATCTTGCCCCCCTTGATGCTGTGGTGGAAGTAGCCTGGCACCTTCCTGCATTTAAAAATCAGCTGGCTTGTAGCAGTACTGGTGGCGGTGCCATCACTGAAAGCCCTGTCCCCCTCCAAGGCATCCCTCACTATTAGGTGCAACCTGTGTGGCACACAGCGGATGCCAACAAAGTTGGCATCATGAGCAGTCTTCACCATATTGGCCACACTGTTGGTGACCAGAAACCCATGGGTGAGCTCAGCCTGCTCAACGAGCCACCCCTGCACCATGCAGTTCATGGCCCCCATGATCTCCCTTGCTGTATGGGACTCATCCAGCACCTCGGCTTGCAGTAGAGTCCACCAATGGCTGGACTGATTGCACCAGTGCCCTGTGAAGGAGAGGTAGGTATGATCACCACCCTGGCTGCTCCAGATGTTGGAGGTGAAGTGCAAGGCTACCTGAGGCCCTGCCTTGTGCAGTTCCTCCCTCAAGTACTCCCTGCATGCCTCATACAGGGATGGCACCACCGCCATGCTGAAAGTGGTGCATGCAGGCACTTTGTAAAATGGGCCAGAAGTGCTACAAACCACCTGAACCCTGGCCACGCAACTAGGGAGAAGGGCTACCCAGAGCAAGCATCTCCCCAATGCTCTGGGTGATCTCGCTTGCCTTGGGAATGCACCCCACTTTCTGTCCACCTTTCTTCCACTGGTCCAGGGTGGCCTGCCTCTGCTTTGGGGGGATGGGGGCTTTGGACCAAGTGGGGGACTTTCCCTTCAGCACACTTGCACTGATGCTAGGCTGAGCAGGAAGAAGGGCAAGGGGGTAGTGCCTCCTCAGGTGCAGCAGCATCACCATGATGGAGAAGTGTCTCACATCCTTTCCACAGCTCATGTGCTGGTAGATGGCACACCTGGGATCATCTTCCACCTCAAAATGCTCCCACACTACCCTAGTCCCCTGCTTCTGGGTTGAGGGTGAGGATCCTGCCTTTTCCCCCTTCTCAGCAGGCTGAGGCTCAACAGCAGGAGGAGCTGCCTCAGATGAGCCACTTGCCTTCACAACCTCAGCCTCCTCCGAGGTGCTCCTTTCCAGAGGACACCTGGGTCTAGAGGAAACTTGAGGGGTGTAAAGCAGAAATTCTGATTCCCTCTCAGTCCCCAGAATTGCTTGAGTCAGTGTGCTCAGCATCCCTGGTTCCAGCTCCAGCTCCTCCTCTGGAAGTGGGAGGCTCACACTGAGAGCTGAAATTGGGATGGAGAAGACAGCAATTCCACTGCTGCTTCCCACTTCTGGACTGAGCAGAGGTGGTGCAGGTGCAGGGACATCAGGTGCAGATACTGCTCCCACCTCCTTGCTTCCAATGGCAGCACTGATGTCATGGCTGCTTGGGAATAGAATGCGTCTGTGTTTGGGAGGGGAGGGGCTTTCAGCTCTAGCTTTCCCCCTACCCCCTCTCCCTCTCCTGCCAGAAGACCTGGCACCTGACTTTCCAGCACACTTCATATTGATCTTTCCTGTGCTGCAAAAGATGTGTGTGTGTGTGTGTGTGTGTGTGTGTGTGTGTGTGTGTGTGTGTGTGTGTGTGTGTGTGTGAGAATCCTTTTGTATTGTGCATTTTATTCCCCCTGTTGTGTGCATGCACTGGCCTCTTCTTTGATTGTTTGCTTCAGTGTTAAGGGTTGTGTAAAAATTGTGTGCTGCCTCTCTGTCTGTCTTCTGCTATGAATATCTGATTTTTTTGTATATTGCCTCTGTCTAACTGCGTGTGTGTGCACGTGCAAGCAATCTGTGCCTACCTGCACAGTGATAAATCACACTAGGAGGGAAAACACACCTTTCTTTTTGCAAAATTTCCACAAAAAAAAGAGCAAATATAAATTCAAAGTAATAAATTGAATAGTAATACTAATAATAATTGAATAGAAAAGCTAAGCTAAGTTAACCTAAGCTAAATCCTACCCACTCCTTTGTAACGCGTTTGCGCAGGCAGGTGAGCAGGGAGGGCTGGGAGGGAGACTCCATTCAGAGTAGGGCAAGGTGTCCTGGGGCACCAGGGTTACAGGAGGACCCCAGGCCAAAGTAAAAGAAAGCCCCAACTTACCTCCTGCAGGGGCTGAAAAGCGTGGGGAAACGTGAGCAGAGAAACTGCCTATGCAGTTCATCAGCTGTGTTCATATCCAGCTGGGGCCAGGTGACATCACCTGGAAACACCACCCAGCAGACACAAAAGGTGGCCTCGAGAGCACAGGAAGGGAGCCGGTGAGCGGAGGCTCCACAGGGAAGCCCACGGCATGGGAGGCACAGCCTCAGTGTCAGTCAGTCCGGGAAGATGGGGGCAGAGCCAGCAGAGGAGCCGGCGAAGGCCCCAGCAGAGAAGCCGGCAGAGAAGCTTGCAGCAGAGCTGGCATCAGCAGAGAAGCCAGCAGCGGAGCTGGCAGAGGAGCCAGCGAAGGCTCCAGCAGAGCCAGCACCGGCAGAGAAGCCGGCAGCAGGGGCACCGGCAGAGAAGCTGGCAGCGGAGCCAACAGAGGAGCCAGCAAAGATTCCAGCAGAGCCGGCACTGGCAGGGAAGCCAGCAGCAGAGCCAGCGGAGAAGCCAGCAGAGGAGCTGGTGGAGGCTCCAATAGAGAAGCCCAGGGAAAGCAGAGGTGAAGACAAGTGCTGGGGAAGCTGGAGCATCTATGGGGAACCTGGAGAAGAGGTAAAGAGGGCAGGGCCGATGGGAACCCCAACTAGGAATGCCGCAGGGTGAGCGGCAGAAGACCCCAAGCGGGACTGGTCAACGAAGTAAGGGAGCCTTCAGCTGGGCCTGCAGCATTCCCCCTGCCCCAAGAGGATCAGTTGCAGCCCATAGGATCTGGCCGACTGGGACGCCATCCCTGCAGTAGGGCCGAGCCTAAGAGGGGAGATAGCAGCCCCGAGTGGGGCAAGCCAGCAGGTTTGGGTACTGAGGCACCGGGATATTACAGGGCCCATAGGCTGAGAGGTACTTTATATTTCTTTGGGGCCTCCTGGCCTGCCAGTCCCATCTCTCTGGCAGTCACGGTGGTGGGGTCGCACAGTGAGTCATGATGGGGGGGAAAAGGGAGCTAGGGACAAGGGGATAGATGAGGCTAGGACAAAAGGGCCTCGTAGCCTTCACACCTGAGCTGTGACCCATGGTCACTGGGGGCCCATGGATGGAGAGCCATGGGAGGCCAGGGTACATACCAAGAAGAACCAGGGATGCTAAAGGGCCAGAAGACCCGCAATTGAAGGTGGCGAGTGGCCGGGGTGTAGGGGAGGTCGGAGCCCCGTGAGTGCCCACCGAGAGGCATGATGGCCCTGAAGGCTGCCTCAAAGGGGAACCCCTCCACTGAGGTTCCATTCAAAGTCATGGCAGGTGAGTTAAGGGGACCCCTGGACATCAGCCAGGGTAGCCTTTGGGGTCCACTCCCAGGCCTAGGACAGACAAGATCAATAGTCCAGGCCAAGGCCGCAAGAGAATGCCTGATAGAACAGAGGTGGGCACACAAGGGTAAGGGCAGGGGCTCCACAGGAATTTAAATAAACAGCACTCGATATGACGGTGTCAACCTGGAGTGCTTCTAGGGCCCGGGGGGCGTTGCCTACCCGAGGCTTGTCTGAGGCCTCCACCCAGACAGAGCCCTTGGGGGGGGGCTAGCATCCCCCTCCCCCCTGGCCTGCAGGGGATGCCCAGCAGGACTGGGGGGTGCGGGGAGCAGGGGCCCCCACACCTGTCCTGCAGGTGCCCATCTTAGGGCCCTGGAGGTGCAGGTGAGGGAACTCCAGGAAGAGGTTAGCAGCCTGAGGGACATCAGAGAGGCACAGGATGAGATTGATGGGTACTTTCTCTCCCTGCAGGGCCAAGCACCTAAAGGAGATGTGCCAAAAGGAGTAGCACCCCGGGAGGCACCATGCCCAATGGAGTGGCGGACAGTTCCCCCCAGGGCAAGGGCTGCTCACAGGAGTCCAGTACCAGTCTCCCCAGTTCAGCTGTGGAACAGGTACGAGGCCCTGGTGACACTACAGGAGGAGAGAGGGGAAGAAACCATCAGAGAGGAGGACACTTCACATTCCTTGTGCCCCAACCAGACTGAAAGTGCTAAGCTGACCCAGAGGAAGAACCATCGGGTGATCGTCATAGGGGACTCAATCCTGAGAAATACAGAGGGTCCCATCTGTTGCCAGGATCCCTCACATGAGGTCTACTATCTGCCCGGCGCCAAGATCAAGAACATGACGGGGATGATCCCAGCCATTATCCGCCCCACAGACTACTACCCCATGGTCCTTATCCACGTGGGTACAAATGACACGGCCAGGAGAAGCCTCGATCACCTGATGGCAGACTACCAGGCACTGGGGGGTGCTGCTGAAGGAGATAGGGGTGCAGGTGGTGTTCTCCTCCATCCTACCAGTGAGCAGACTTGGAAGGAGACAAGAAACCTGCATTGGCGAGGTCAACTTCAGACTTCAGAATTGGTGTCTCGAGGCAGGCTTTGGCTTCCTGGACAACGATCCGCACATCATGATGAGGGACATGTTCGGATGGGATGGGCTGCACCTTTCCCCCAAAGGTAAGCGTGTTTTCTCTTCTAGGTTGGCGGATCTCCACCGGCAGGCTTTAAACTAGGCCCACTGGGGGAAGGGGATGACGTGGGCAGAGGAAGCCTCAGACAAGCAAGCCAAGCATCGCCTGCAGGAGCAGCTCAGCCTAAACTGATGACAAGAGAAACAGGTAATCAGGTAAGTGACATGGGCCTGGGTACCGCTGGGATTAGGGGAGCTGTCCATTCATCCTCAGGAGGCCTCAAATGCCTCTATACTAATGCCCGCAGCATGGGGAACAAGCAGGAGGAACTAGTCCTCCTGCTAGCCAGCACCAACCCAGACCTAGTGGGGCTCACCGAAAAGTGGTGGGACCCAACGCATGACTGGGCAGTGAATATCAAGGGCTACAGGCTCTACAGGAAAGATAGGACAGGTAGGAAGGGTGGGGTTGTGGCGCTCTATGTCAAGGATCAACACACATCCAAAATGTGTATCACTGGGTCAGAGGAGGAGCAAACGAAGTGCTCTGAGTTAGAGTACAAGGGGGTCAGGGAGAAAGGGACTTAACGGTGGGGGTCTACTACAGACCACCCAACCAAGGAGAAGATTGAGACCAGGAATTCATAAGTCAGCTCACGGAGATAGTTAGGTCCAAGGATGTGGTCATCATGGGTGACCTAAACTTGCCAGACATCTGCTGGGAGGAGCAGACAGCCAGGTCTGACCGCTCACACAGGTTCTTAACTGACATACAGGACCCCCATCTAACCCAGGGGGTGCACAGCCCCACCAGGGGAGACGCCTTGTTGGATTTGGTCCTGGCCACAGGCGACGACCTGGTACGGGGTCTGCGGGTGCTCAAAAACCTAAGCGATAGTGATCATCATCTGCTGGAATTCACCATGCAGCACAAGGTGGTGAAAGCCTCCAGCAAGGCAGCAGCCCTCGACTTCAGGAGGGCAGACTTTAATGAGGTAAGAAAACTAGTGGGGGAAGCACTGACGTCCCAGAGCTGGAGGGAGTTGAGTGTCCAGGAGGAGTGGTCGCTTCTTAAGGAGACAATCCTCCAAGCTCAAAGGGAAGTAATCCCTACATGAATCAAAGGTAGCAAGAGTGTGCAAAGGCCCCATGGCTCACCAAAAGCATCCGGGAACATCTCCAAACAAAAAAGGAGGCGTACACCTGTTGGAAGGGAGGGTCCATCACAAGACAGGGCTATACCTCCGTAGCTCAGGAATGTAGGGGGGCGGTCAGGAAGGCCAAGGGAGAAAAGAAGCTGGGACTAGCAACCCAGATCAAGGACAACAAGAAGTCCTCTTTCAAATACATAGGGGGGCAAAAGAAGGTGCCAAGTAATGTGGGGCCTCTGCAGGACATGCTAGCAAATCTGGTCATCTCACCTGACGGTAAAGCTGACATATTCAACAATTTCTTTGCCTCTGTATTTCTGAGGAGGGATCCAGATATCTCCCCCACTGGCCCCCACAAGGGCCCTGTGGGTGGCACACCCAGGCTGAGGGTTAATGAGGACCTTGTCAGGGAACTTCTGGAGGGACTAGATGTATTTAAATCCGCAGGTCCTAATGATCTCCACCCCAGAGTACTGAAGGAACTAGCAGGGGTCATTGCGGGACCTCTGGCACAGCTCTACGAACACTCATGGCACTCAGACAATGTGCCGGAGGACTGGAAAAGGGCCAATGTGGTCCCCATCTTCAAAAAAGGGAGGAAGGAGGACCCAGGAAACTATAGGCCCATGAGTCTTACCTCGGTCCTGGGGAAGCTTTTCAAAAGAATTATCCTGGCACATGTCCAGGAAGGGCCAGCAGGGGAGGTTATGCTCAGGGGCAACCAGCATGGGTTCATTAGGGGCAGGTCTTGTCAAACCAACCTGGTGGCCTTCTATGACCAGGTCACCAAGTCCTTGGATGCAGGTGTCGCAGTGGATATAGTCTTTCTAGACTTCAGGAAGGCCTTCGACATGGTCTCTCACCCCATTCTCAGTAAGAAACTAGGAGACAGTGGTGTTGATGCCTACATGGTCAGATGGGTCACTAACTGGCTGGAGGGCCGCACCCAGAGGGTGGTGGTGGACAGGTCTTACTCGACCTGGAGGGATGTGGGCGGTGGGGTTCCCCAGAGCTCGGTCCTCGGGCCCACACCGTTCAACATCTTCATCAGTGACTTGGGCAAGCGGGTAGAAAGCACCCTGTTCAAGTTCGCAGATGACACTAAGATGTCGGGTGAAGTGGGTATGCTAGTAGGAAGGAACAGGCTGCAAGCAGATCTAGACAGGTTACGGGGTGGGCTGAAGAGAACAGGATGGGGTTCAACACTGACAAGTGCAGGGTAATGCACCTGGGGAGGAAGAACCAGTGGCACACCTACAGGCTGGGGAACTCCCTTCTCGCCAGTGTTGAGACAGAAAAGGATCTTGGAGTCATCATTGATGCCACAATGAACATGGGCCGACAGTGTGGGGACACGGTCAGGAAGGCCAACCATACCTTGTCGTGCATCCACAGATGTATCTCAAGCACGTCCAAGGAGGTGATCCTCCCCCTCTATGCGACACTGGTCAGGCTGCAGCTGGAGTACTGCGTCCAGTTCTGGGCACTGCACTTCAGGAGGGATGTGGCCAATATGGAGAGCGTCCAAAGGAGGGCCACCCGCATGATCAGGGGTCAGCAGGGCAGGCCCTATGAGGAGAGGCTAAGGGACCTGAACCTGTTCAGCCTGCAAAAGACAAGGCTGAGAGGGGATCTAGTGGCAGTCTACAAACTAGTCAAGGGGGACCAGCAGGCATTGGGAGAGTCCCTGTTCCACCGAGCAATCCCAGGTGTTACAAGAAACAATGGACACAAGCTAGCGGAGAGTAGTTTCAGGCTAGACATTAGGAAGTGCTATTTCACTGTCAGGGCAGCTAAGATCTGGTACCAACTTCCAAAAGAAGTGGTGCTGGCTCCTGCCCTTAGGGGTCTTTAAAAGGAGGCTGGACGAACATCTGGCCGGGGTCATTTGACCCCAGTACTCTTTCCTGCCATGGCAGGGGGTCGGACTAGATGATCTACTCAGGTGTCTTGCGACCCTATCAACTAGGAAACCATGAAACTATGTAACAAGAAAAAGGAGCAGGCAAGTTCAATTAGTACTGAGCTAACAAGCCACAATGCAGCAGTCTGAGCGTTCCTCTGTCACACAGTTGCTGACAGGGAACAAGCTGGGAAAAGACACAGAATGCCTCCAAACAGAGGCTTTTATGTTGTTTTTAATCCCACCCCACAGACGCTGCCTTTGGAAAGGCAGCCAGGGAGAAATCCTTCTCACTGGCCACCTACAGATGTCAGTCTCCCACCCACCCCCCTCCCTCCCACTCTCCCTCACTTCCCCTCCCTCTTCTGTCAATCAAGGTGTCTGAAGCATCCAAAGTGTCCAAAGTGGATCCGAAGTGATTCAGACGCGACCTGATTTGGATATCTTGCCTGAGCCCGTCCTTCAATCCGGGCATGCCGTTTTGGATGCCGAAGCTTCCGAAGCAGCACCAGATCCAAAGCATGATCTGAAGACTCACACAGCCCTACTGGCCACCTAGTGTATAGTATTTGAGCAACAAACTTTGGTAACTATAACATCTGCAGAGTCATTTGGAATGAGTGTGTGTATGTGTATGTATGTAAGAGTGCTCTTTTGAATATTATAATCAATAAACACATCATTTTGCCTTTTCCCCCTCATAAGGCCTCGCTCATCATTTGAACTAATTGGTAATTTGTGCAACACTAACTGGCAGCCTCCCCTGGCTGATGAATTTGCTGGCCACTGTTATGGCCTCCTGATTGGTCACTGGGGGTAGCAGACTCCCCTTTTAATTCCACCTGTGGCAGCAGGCTGAAGATCAGCCAAGAGTTTTGCCTGAAGATCTGTTGTGAGAGATATACCAGCAGTGATCATGAGGGAGCTGGTGAAGGAAAGAGCAACTACCTGACCTGCACAACCTTGCGGGGTAGGGACAGTGACAAGAGGAAGAATAGCAGACAGGATAAAAATATGTTGTTCAAGTGAGCATGAAGAATGATTTTAGGAATGGAGCCAGGAAATTCTCTATAAAAGCATTTATTGGTTTATCTAGCTGACCTGAAGGTTTTGATTGAGATCCCAGATGGGCTGGACTGTGAGGTGAGCTTTCAGGAACTTTGTAATTAGAGAAGCTTTGCAGTATGAAGCAAGTCCAAGTGATCGACAGTTTCATTTCTTTGATTTTGGAGAAACTTTCAATACCCAGGCGAAGGGTTATTACACTGAAAATGTTTTCAGATCTGGTTGAGGAAAGTGACAGAGGATTTGGCTACAGAGGTACTGTAAGAGAGTTGGATCTGTGGAAAATGTGCCTGATGAGGATAGGGTGTGGATCAGAACCCAGTGAACTCATGTCATCTTGTGCTCTAACCCCAGTACCCTGGGTAGGATATGGCACTTTCCCTGGCCATAGCCCTGGGTACACATCAAGGCTTTGTGATGGCCAAACAAAGTTATACTATAAATGTGGGTAACAGGGCCACTTGGCAATAGCTTGCTGTAGCAGGTTCATGTTCCAGAGCCACCCATGATGCTTTCTGTTGGCCACACAATCCCTGACTCCAACTCTAGGGGGCCCTCACCTCCTTATTCACATGCCATGCCTTTGATGTTATTGTTTTATTGGGAGGGAGGCAGACTAAGGATACTAGACCAAGCTTCAACCTATCTGATAGCAAGCAGGTCTACCCCGGACCCTGCCCTAGTCTCAGCTCTGCCCCTCTTAGATAGAGTGGGTCCTCTTGACTGCCTGTGCCTCCCAGGGCACTTGAAGCTTTAAAGGCTGTTAGGTGCAATTGTTTCCCATGCTGGGCCACAGCATTCTTGGCCTCCACTCCTTTTCTCCTGCTGAGCCCTCTAGCTCAAGACCACTGTACCAGGCCAAGCTTCTGAGCCCCAACTTCTTATCTTGCCCTCTGTGACCTTTGTCTCTGTCTTCTCTCAAGCTGCTGGGACCTCTGACCCCAAACTCTACCCTGCTTTGACACAAGGCCCTATGGCTATAACTAAACTTCTAGCCTTGTGACTACATACCACAAATCCTACCCACCCATGGGCCTTAGTCCACTGATAGCCTTCAGTCCTTTGCTTGCTTCCTCCAGGAATAACATGCTCACATTCCATCTTTCAGCAACAGGCAACTCATAGCCAAGCTCTTCCTTCTTCAGCCTCCAGTGCCAGACTACCTGCCCTGGATCTTGAGCCGGCTTATCTCCCAGACCCTACCCCTTTTCAGTCAGGTAACTCCACAGGGTTTGCTGCAGGTACTTTCTAATTAGGCTCGTTAACTGGGCTCCCTGGCAACCCAGTTGCAGCTATGCCCTGTCTCCCCTGCAGGGCTCTCCTTAGGCTCTTTCTCCCTTGAAGTGATAGAGTCCCAGGCTCTGTGTTACACCTCCCCTATGAAAATATGTGAAGAGTGTAGGCAGAGAGGCCATATAGCACAAGAATAACAGAAAGGTTGGAGGTGGAACTTGTGTGAAGAGTAGGAGGGGCATTTCAGGGCATTCCCCTGATATTACGCAAACCAAGCCAAAAGCTGTGTGGTGGAAGGAGTGCCTAAGGAGCTGGATGGTGCAAAACTTGTTGGTGTTTACAACTTTGGCCTTTATGACCCAATATTGCTTAAGGCTAGGCTTGAGGGAACTAAAAAATATTGCATCCAAGACTGTATAAACTATGGGGAAGAGAAGGTGGATGAGGCCTGGTGGAGGAGCAGCTATGTACTGTTGTTTGTAGAGAAGCAGCACACCACACATGCTGGAAGGGCAAGGATGAGAAAAATAGACATGTTTTATTTTTGTTTGTTGACAATTTTTATTGTTTAATAGCATGGGAGGTAGTGAAAATAGGCCAAAGAGGGGCAGGTGTTCCCCTCATATGGGAAATAGTTGAGGCTAGGTGAGGCCTAAGAATGTGATGGTTAGGGTAGATTAAGTTATAGTTATTGTAATTGCTAGCCTACCCGAAAAAAGGAGAATGTCCTAGGGATCAGTGTTTTGGTGGGGGATGAATACAAGGGGAGGATATGGAAAGGATGGTCACTGATTGATTTGCAGAAATGTAATGTGGATAGTGGAAAGAATTTGCTGTTTATAGGTCACTTTTACTTTTTAAGTTTAAGCTTGTAATAATTATGTAGATAAAGAATAACCTCTCTGGATCCTGTGCTCTTTGGGTTTCTGACTTCTTATCTTGTTTGGCTCTGCTTATGGACTCTGGCTTTTAGAAACTCTGCTCGGCTTTGTAACTTAGTCTCTGAATCCAGAACCCTGACTCGGCCTTTGACTTGGACTCTGCCTCTGGCATTCAGATTTGGTAACTTAGACTCTAGCTCCTGCCCCACTGTGTAGCTCTGGGTCCCTTGGTTCCTACTCTAGACCTACCCTAGAGGCCTACCCACTAGGCGAGATGGCCTAAGGCCTGATCTTTACAAAAATGATGTGACCATTACAGACACCCCTCCAAAAACAATGCCAGTTTCATTAATGCACCACTTTGTCTAAAGTGGTTTCTATTAGTACACAACAATCACATGGGAAATGAGGGAAGTGGGGCACAGTGGGGCAGTCCCCAAAGCACAGCCAATCAGTTCAAGCACAGACCCAAACTACAATTCTTTTGGGGGTCATAGGGAAAGAGGACAATGGTTCATCCACCCAGTGAGCCACTGAGGTGCCACTAAAAGCACTCTGGCTCTTTCCCAACTACCCCAAAGTCCAAAGACTTCCTCAGCAACTGGATGGTTAGGTAGATGGAGGTCCCTGGGAGACTCAGTGGAGGTGGGCTCAGTGGATCCAGGCTCTGATGTTGCTCCTGGGTGGCTGGAAAGCATGAAGTGTCTGTCAAGTCACTCTGCAGGGCAACTAATAGGTGCAGGGTAGCCAGTGGGGGCCTGACATTTCTGGGCACTAGCCCAATTCCTCCTACAATGCATGACTGCAAAGTTGGCAGTCTGTAAAAGGCATAATTCCTCTCTGTTAGTTTTCATGCTCATTTCATAGATTCATAGACAATAGGGAAGGAAGGGATCTCAGAAGATCATCGAGTCCAGCCCCCTGCCCCAGGGGCAGGAAGTCAGCAGGGATCATAGGATCCCAGCAAGATAAAGATCCAATTGTCTCTTGAAGGTCTTCAAAGTGGGTGCTTGAACCACCTCCGGCAGCAGTCTATTCCAAAACTTGGGGGCTCGGACTGTAAAGAAGTTCTTCCTTATATCCAGCATGAAACAGTCATGGAGGAGTTTGTGACCATTCAACCTTGTCATCCCTTTGGGCACTCTGGTTGTCACGGCGCACCTCGCTGCCCCGCTCCTAGAGAGGGGAGAACTGCTGAGGAAAAGCCTTAGCAGAGATAATGAGCACAGCTGCAGGTTGCCAGGGCAACTAATGAGAGTCAGCTGATCCTGAGGGGGCAGGGCCTGGCTCCTATAAAGCCTAGAGCCAAGGCCAGGCTAGTAGTTCCCTGCTAGCAGCCAGAGGGGCTGGGGCTGGGGCTGGGGCTGGGGCTGGGGCTGGGGCTGGGGCTGGGGCTGGGGCTGGGGCTGGGGCTGGGGCTGGGGCTGGGGCTGGGGCTGGGGCTGGGGCTGGGGCTGGGGCTGGGGCTGGGGCTGGGGCTCGGGCTCGGGCTCGGGCTCGGGCTCCTGTGGTTAGGATGCGAGGAGAAGCCTAACAGCAAGTATAGTTTGTGAGAGCTCCAGAGGCTGGAGCAATGATGTTAAATTACAGCCAGGAGGCTTATGTTGTTAGGGCCCACTGCCTTGTGTTTTGGTTATAGCCAGGAGGCTGGGGTTTGCTTTAGTGTTTGTATTACACTGGTGGTTTGGGTGAGGCTATTAGGGGTTGGAGGAGGCTTCATAGGGGGCTCACGGTAAAGTGGGGACCCCGGTGCCAGTAAGGGCACATTATCCTCAAAGGGACCCACAGTGGTGTGGGAGCCCCAGCACCAGTGAGGGCACAGTATCCTTAAAGGGGCCTCACAGCGGAGGGTGAGGACCCCGGCGCCCAGGAGGGCGCAGCATATGGGGTGTATAGACCCCAGCCCTAGAGAGGGGCACTTCTTGAGGAGCCCTAGTGTGGGCGTGACGGGCCCCAGAGAGGGGGCACGATTGAGAAGAAGCCCAAGTTGGGCACAACGAGCCCCAGGAGGAGGGCAGCCTTTTAAGAAGCCCGAGAGGGGCAATATGTGAGAAGCCCAGGACGGGCATGATGAGCCCGGTAACAGGCTAGCACTACAGAAAACCCAGGGCAGGGTGCTGCGGTGGACCCAGACAAAAGGGGTTAGCAGTACAGCGCCCCAGGAGAAGGGGCGGTGCTGCAGTGGTCCCCAGGAAAAGGGGATAGCAGCACAGTGCACCTGGCAAACGAGAGGTTAGCAGTGCGGTGGGCCTAAAAGACAGGTGGCTCAAGAGGACGTCCCAAAGTGGACTAGATTATTTTAGAGAAGGCCCAGAGTAGGCCTCAAGAGTCCCAAGAGAGGGGCGGTGTTACTAAGAGTCCCAGTGAGGGGCACTGTAGTAGAGAGAGCCCAGAGTGGGCATAGTGAGAGCCCAGGAAGGGGCACTAGCATAGAGACATACGGAGAAGGCCCTAGAGCGGGCTAGATTACAGAGGAGGACCCAAGAAAGCGGGTGTGTATTTTGACCAGACAACATCTGTCCCATCTGTGAGGCTTGGGGCGTGGTATTAGGGGCTGGTAGGAGCCACGCGTAGCCCATAAGGCTGGGGTGCCCGAGTAGCACCCATCATACAGGGAAACCACAAGAGTCCGGGAAAACCGCGGGGACAGAGGTCCCGAGTAGCCGTGCCCAAGGAGGAGTAAGGTAGCCTCCCCATTATATTTACCAGCAAGACGTGGCGGGCGAGAACAAGAGGGTACCTTGGGCTGGACTTGGCACGGTGAGGGACCTCAGGGAGCTCACAGCCCTCCCGCAGGCGCTGCCGTGACACTGGTGAACAGACATTCCCCCCAGATCCTGGTGAGCATCCCTTATAAACTTATAGGTGGCCACCAGGTCCCCCCCTGAGCCTATGCATCTCCAGGCTGAAGAGTCCCATGGCTCTCAGCCTCTCATCATATGATCTGTTTTCCTGACCTCTGATCATGCATGTGGCTCTCCTCTGCACCCTCTCAAGCTTCTTTACATCCTCTTTGAATTGTGGAGCCCAAAACTGGATGCAGTACTCCTGTTGCAACCTCACCAAGGCCGCGTACAATGGGAGAATGACGCCCTGGGATTTGCTTGAGAAGCATCTATGGATGCAAGCCAGTGTTTTGCTTGCTTTCCTAGCCGCAGCATCATATTGAATGCTCATGTTCATCTTGTGGTCAATCATGATTCCCAAGTCCCTTTCTCCCATAGTGCTAAGCATTATAGCACTGCTGAGTCAATAAGATTGCTACAAGTTTTTCCTTCCAAGGTGGAGAACCTTGCATTTTCCAGTGTTGAACACCATCAGGTTATCATCCACTCATTTCCTGAGCCTGTCAAGGTCAGCCTGGATCACCCTCCTGTCCTCAGGTGTGGATGCTTTACCCCACAGTTTGGTGTCATCGGCAAACTTGGCCAGTCCACTTCTGACACAATTGTCTACATCATTAATGAAAATGTTAAATAGTATAGGCCCTAGGACAAAGCCTTGAGGGACCCCACTGGTCATAGGGTACCATAACAATTGACTTCTGTCAACCATGACACTCTGGGTCCTACCACAGAGCCAATTCTCCAGCCAGCAGATCATGGTGGGGCCAAGGTTGCAGCTAGCCAGTTTTGCCAAGAGGAGATCATGGGATACCAGATCAAAGGCTTTTTTCAAGTCAAGATATATGACATCAATCTCTTCTCCCTTGTCCAGGTGATAGGTCACCTGGTCATAAAAGGAAATGAGATTGGTCAAGCAAGACCTACCCGCAGCAAACCCATGTTGGCTATCCCTCAGGATGTTGCCACCAGCCAGTCTGTTAAGAATGGCCTCTTTGATAATCTTTTCTAGGATCTTCCCTGGGATAGAGGTCAGGCTGATGGACCTATAGTCTGTTGGATCCACTTTCCTCCCCTTCTTGAATATAGGCACCAAATTGGCCTTCTTCCACTTTTTGGTCACTTCACCAGAGCACCAGGAGTTCTCAAAGATCCATGCCAGGGGCTGAGCTATGATGCTTGCCAGCTCCTTGAGTACCCTGGGCTGTAAACCATCAGAGCCAGCTGACTTGAAGGTGTCCAGACTCTCAAGGTGCTCCTTCACAAGGCCAGTTTTGATGGAGGGTGTAGCAGGGCACTAAGGTGCCTGCTACTGAGAGAGCTGGGAAGACTCCTCAGGTTGTTGAGGCAACTAGAGGGAGCTAATGATCTGCACCTGCCCAGCCAGCTAACAAGAAGGGGCAGGGCCTGGCTTCTATATAAACCACAGGCAGGAGGCTGGGTGGCAGTTTCCTACCAGCAGCCAAGGAGGAGGTAGCTCTCAGTCATGTTACAGAGAAGAAGCCTGATGCAGGAACAATGTTTTACTCTGCTGCAAGATGAAGAAACCCCGGTAGGCTTGAGCATGATTATAGCCGGGCGGCTTCTGTTTGTATTATAGCCCAGGGCCTTGTGTTTGTGTTGCTGTTTGTTAAACCGGTGGTTTGGGTAAGGTTATTAGGGGTTGGAGAAGGCCTCACTGGGGACTCTCAGTAGAGTGGGGACCCCAGCGCCAGTGAGGGCACAGTATTCGGAGTGCATAGACCCCAGCCCAGAGAGGGGCAGTTGAGAAGCCCCGAGAAGGGGGTGTTGCTGAGAAGACCCAGTGTGGGCGTGGTGAGCCCGGAGAGGAGGGCGGCATTACCGAGAAGGCCCTGGGAGAGGGCACGGAGGGAGAGACAGGGCTGTGGAGAGCCCGAGTGCCAGAAAGGGCGTGGAGACGGAGAGAGACAGAACAATGTCTGTTACATCTGCGAGGCTTGGGGCGTGGTATGGGGGTGGTTGGAGCCACGCATAGCCCATAAGGCTAGAGTGCAGAGGAACTGGAGATAACCGGATAACCATGGAATAGAGGACAAAAGGCAGCCTCCCTATAATTTTTATATATATGTATATTAGAAGATCAAAGTCGTGGCGGGCAAGAATTAGAGGGTGCCAGTCGGCTACGTGACATGGTAAAGGAGGCGGCAGGGGAGAGCACAGCGACCCTGACTGCCCTCTGGTTACAGAGGGTAAGGAATTTCCCTCACCCAGGCCTCCTTGTCCCATATTGGGCAGGGGCATCCCATGGGACTGGTGAAAAACTGATGCAAAGTACCCATTTAGCAAGTTTGCTTTTTTTCTGGGCATCAGTTGTCAGTTGTCCCATCTGGTTTAGCAGGGGTCCAATGTTGCCCTTGCTTTTCCTCCAGCTTCACACATCTTAAAAAGGACTTTTTATTGTCCTTGATATTTCTAGCTAGTTGGAGTTCCATCGCAGCCTTGGCTTTCCTGGTTCACTCCCTGCAGGTCTGGACCAGTGCAGAGTATTCCTTCTTGGTGGTGGATCCAGTCCTCCATCCTTTGTAGGTCTTCCTTTTAAGATGAAGGAGGTCTGCTAGATCCCTGGAGAGCCAAGGAGGCTCCTGTGCCCTTTTGCTGCCTTTCCTCCAAGATGGGATAGACTTTGCTTGTGCATCCAGGATTGCTCCCTTGAGGAGCAACCACTCATCCTGAACTCCCCTCCGCTTTGAGTTGTGGCCCTTTAGGGCCTCACTGACAAGCCTCCTTAGCTTGTTGAAGTCAGCTTTCCTGAAGTCAAAGCCTTCTGTATTGCTGACTGACTTGCCAGTTTTGCGGCGAATGGTGAAGGTGATCAGCTCATGGTCACTGTCACCCAGCTTCCCTTTGATCATTAGGTCACTGATTAGGTCATCCTCGGTTGCCAGTACTAGGTCAAGCAGCACTTTACCTCTCATTGGCCCATAGACTTCCTGTATCAGAGAGAGCTCATCCACGCACGAGACAAAGCTTTGTGACTGCTCGGATTTGGCTGAGCACCCTTCCCACGAGATGACTGGGTAGTTGAAGTCTCCCATGACAACCATGGACTGGAAGCATGCGGCCTCAGCCAATTCCCTGACGAACTCCTGGTCAAGCTCTTGATCCTGGGTAGGGGGTCTGTAATAGACTCCCACTGTTGTGTCCCCTGTCCTGTGTTCCCCATAGATTTTAACCCAGAGGGTCTCCAGCCATCAACCTTGGGTGCCGATGTCGGTTTGCAGGGATGCGTAGCTTTCTTTCACATAGAGAGGTACACCCCCTCCCCTTTTGTCCACTCAATCTCTCCTGTACAGGGTATAGCCATCTATACCCCTGGCCCAGTCATGGGCGGAATCCCACCAACTCTCTGTTATCCCAATGAAATCATAATTATTTGTATTAAGCAGGAGGACAAGTTCCTCCTGTTTATCCCCCAAGCTCTTGGCATTTGTGTATAGGCACGCAAGGGTCCCTTTGGGGGCCTTTGCCTTGCCTACAGTTTGTTCCAGGGCTGGGGCAGGGGTGGGCTCCCTCAAGTGCCTCAGCCTGCTGGCTTTGCAAGGGTTGCTCAGTGGGCCAGCAGTGGCGGTAGTCCCCCCCCATCCCCCGGCAGGCTTAGTTTAAAGCCCAGTAGAGCAGGTCAGCCAGTCTGGCTGAGAAGAGCCTCTTCCCCAGCAGAGAAAGATGGAGGCTTTTTCTTCCCAGCAGCTCACTGCCTCTCTCACCGAAGAGCAGACTGGTCATGGAAGCCGAAGCCTTCTTGATGACACCAGCGCCGCAGTCTTTAGTTCACTGCCTCAATCCTCCTCCTCAGCCCGTAGCCCAAGACTGGGAGGATCGATGAGAAAAACACCTGTGCCCCCAACCCCTTGAGCCCCACTCCAAAATCCCTGTAGCACTTCATAACCCAGCTGGGAGTGCTCTGAGCTGTCACTGATGCACACGTGGATAAGAAGCATAGGGTAGTGGTCAGTGGGCTGGAGGAGCTCAGGGATCTTCTCTGCAATGTCTCAGATTTGGGCTCCCAGGAAGCAGCAGACTTCCTGGGCTAAGGGGTCGTGGTGGCAGACTGCCCCCTCAGTCCCTCTCAGAATGGAGTCTCTCACAACAAACATTTTGCGTTTTGTCCTAGGGAGAACAGGGGCGGTAGTTACAGTACAGCCTATGTTGCCTGCAGGAGCTGGCAAATTAGCAGGCTCTGCTGGGGCTGCAAGAGGTTGATACCTGTTGCAAAGCTCCAGCGGTGGGGGGACCTTGGGGCTCTTTATCACTTTGGTCCAACCCCTGGGCTGGACAGCATGGGAGGTCCTCAAGTCCTCCCCAGTCCTGGAAGGCAACCGTGGTCTGCCCTCCACCTCCCATGGGGTGAAGGGCCTGGCAGTAGGAGTCGATCTCCTGCACGCAGTCTCTGGACTGTGGCTGGAGCAGACCTCACAAGGGGAGGTGGCCATGCTTCCCGAGCCTGAAAAAGTGACAGACAGTCCCTGCAGCCAAGAGCCAGGGGCACTGTCTGCGTACAGCCCGGAACCATGGGCTCCGTCTGGGTGGACAACTCTGAGGAGCCAGAGGGGAAGGCCACAGACCCTGAGGGGACCCTCAGGTTGCAGTGCTTTCCCATCTGTGGCATGCCGCTGTTAGCCAGACCCAGCCACAGCCAGCCTACCCTAGGGGTCTGACAGGCATGCCTTGGGCCCTCCTGTGCAAACTCCCATGCTAACTCATGTGCCTGGCCCAGGAGCACATCTGTTTGCACTGCCTGTTCATGAGGTTCCAGTCACACGGCTCCCTGGGGGGCTGGGCAAAGTAGGAGCTGGGGCAGGGTGAGGCCCACCTTGGTTCTACTCAGCCACCCTGCAGTTGGGCTGTGTCCCTCCCACCACGGGTCCTGCTTACCTCCAGCAGTGCTGGGGATCAGCAGGGTGCTCTGCGGTCACTGGGGGTTCCTGGGGGGGCTCAGGGTACAGGGGCATGATGGGCTTACAGCCATGTGTCTCATGCCACTCCCAGGGCCAAACTGCAAACCAGGCTTAATTTTTATTTTAGGCCGATTTTACCACTTCCTCATGGCTCTCACTGTAACCCTGTTGAACAACATAGGATCTGTCTTCCTCCTTCCTTCATCTGAATCTCCTCTTCCAAACTACACACTGATCACCTCCTCCTCCTGCCAGCATAAATCCACTCTCCACATTGCCACCCATCTCTGGTGACATTCACTTCAACCCTGGCCTTCCCTCTGCCCCAAACCTCCATCTGCCACAGGCACTACAACACCCATCTCCACCCCTCTTATAGTCTCATGCCCAGTCTCTCCTGCTCTTCCCTTGTCGTCTCTGGAATTCTCACTCCACCTCTAAAACAATCAAAACTAACTTCATCCTCTTCTTATCTTGCTCCCCCCAAATCTCAGAGACCTGAACCTCTCCACCCGATGCTGCCTCCACAGCCACTCTCTGACAGTGGTTTCTCCTCTCACCATCTCCAGAGCAGACTGTGGCAGAGACACTGGGATTCTTTATAATCCCTGCCAATTCCAGCCCTTCCCATCTTCTTCCTCTTTTGAACACCATCAAATCCAGTTCTACTCTTCTGAGGATGGCAGATCACTTGACTCTGGGAGTCCTTGGCCTGCAGGATTCTAGGTCATTTGGATGCCTATCTGAAGGTCAGCATCCACAGGTGTTTCTGTGGAAGCCTGGAAGAACCAAGTTGTTTTACAAAGAGCTGAATTGACCCTGGATGGAAATGAATCATGTCCAAGCTCCTATGCCAGTTCATGGGGTAAAACAGCTGTGAAGAGCTAATGTAAGGCAGCCTCTGTACAAGAGATACCTAATCTCTTCCCCTTCTGTGCCAAATGGAAAGCCCATACTTTGATGTGCTTTCTCTGTTAAAATTACTATGCATATCACTCATCAAAAATAATACATGAATAAAATCTAGTCATAAATTTCCCCCTTCAGAAAGAAAGGGGAAAAAAACCCAAAATAACCACATCTGAGAGACTGTAGTTACATTATTTACTGGTAGGTGCAGCACATCAACCTAATTGAGAAGCTGTGTCATCAGTAAAGAAACACTTCCAAAACTTTGGCTGAACTTGGACTAGGTGTAATAAGATGTTCCTGTAACTCTTTTTAATATACTTTTTGTTGGGTGTAGCTTGTAATGGCCATTATTTCAGTGATTTCTATAGATACTATTGAAGTGGATCAGCTGTGCTGGGACACATCCTGGAACAACTGATCCCGCTCCAAACATGATGTGTGTTTATATCCAAAATGATAGCTCTTCATGGCAGTAGCCTCAACATATATAGCTTGTGGGGCTAATAAAGTCGCAAGGGAAACTCCAGGAACTCCTGAAGAGACTTCTGCATGCAAAGACCTGCACTGTTTACTCTAGAGAAGAGTCAAGTAAAAAAGTACACAAAGAGCATCTAGAAAATAATGGCTGGCACAGGAAGGAAAAATTAAGCACTTTTCTTTGCCCTTTTCTAGATTACAAGAACAAAGATACATTTCCCCAGATTGAAAAACACCAAACTTAAAACTGGGTAAAGGAAATACACCACTCAAACTTTAACCCTGGAGGAAGGAGTGTTAAACTTGGACATGGGCGTCTGGTAGGGGGGAGGCACATGCCTGACAGAGCCATCCCCAATGCCGGCTTCTGCAGGTGCTTGCCAGCCCCGTCTCCACCACCAACACCTCTGGAGGCTTCTGTGGATGCTCGCCAGCCCCATCCCCACTGCCGCCACCGCTGCCAGCTTCTGTGGGTGCCAGTGGTGTACCAACAGGGAGAGGTGGGGGGGCATGCCCCCAGATGTTGGCCAGGGGAGGGGCACTCACCAGTCCCTCTAGGGGTACTCGGTCCCCAATCAGCACTTCTGGTTTCACCGCTGGCACTTCTGGTTTTGCTGCCAGCACTTCTGGGCTAAGCACCTGGCTATCAGTTGTTACCAAATTTGCCCATCACTTTGACAGTTACAATATTACATTGTTTCAATTCGGTATTTAGGGAAGCCTAGCTCAAATTTGATTAGCAAAAGTCAGGCTTAGAAAGCTGTGCCTGGAATAAGTGAATAAAAGTCAGGTTCCTGGAGTCAGAAACAGAGAGAGAGTTGGGGTCTCACCACTCAGTGAAACTTGAACCAGTTGAGGTTCCCAGGTGTTTGGTGAAGCTTGCAAGCAAGTAGAGTCCTCAGCACAATTGATGAAGGGATCCCAGGCAGAAAAGGAGTGGAACTGGTGCAGCTTTTGGATCCAAGCACCAGGACAGAAACTTGAGCTTGGGTAGGGGGTTTTGTAGAGAACTAACTATGGCTCAAGGGAGAACACTAGTTTTGTTTATGGGTAAACAATTGCCCATGTGCTGGATAAAGGAACTGATCACTCCTTGCTGTGGGTGGCATTACTATGAGGGACTTCATGATACAGATAGGCAGATTCAGTGTTTTGGGTACCAATAAAGGAGTCATTACTAGAATTGGTCTGATAAATGCTGTGTGTAGATGTGGGTTGATTCACATTTGGAGCAGGGATCCCCCATCATGCAGTGCTCACCTGCTTCTCTGGTCCCAGAATTCAGAGCAGTCCTTGCCTTGGAATCTTTGTTCTCCATCCTGAATGCTAATGAAGGTACATTCCTGTCCTATCTCCCATTTCAATGAGATGTCATCCGGTTCCATCCCTGATGCAAATGAGAGCAGGGGAGTTGCTTCACTCTTACCACCCTTGTCTAGAGGGCTTTATATGCGTCTCCCTCTGCATCTTCATTGTCTTTTGTAAGTCCTTCCTCTAATTAGTTCTTGTTCAGGCAAAGGTGGGGAGGGGGTGAGTCCTTTGTGAGTCAGACTGGCTGTGTACTGTGCCAGGGTTCCCCAAGAACACAGAGCTGAGAGGGAACACGGAGGAACTCCCCCAGCCATTGGCCATGGATGAGCAGAGAGTGCAATGCAGGTATTGGCACCCAGGCATCGGAGACCCATGGTAAACCAGTGGCTCAGGAGGCACCAGTCACCCATTAACTTGAAGCAGTTTTGCTATTTCAGTTTTTCTTAACTCGTTCACACATAATGATTAGAATGTAGAATGTACCAGCTGCTACCCTTTTGAAACATTTCCCTTTTGAAAGGGCTCCAAGCATTTGTGTGTCTATATCCATTTATCACATGGAATGTATTGCACAAGATAACACTGAAGCCAAGAACTTCAGAACTGATGAGATATGTACATGAAGAAGGAGGAGACGCTAGAACAACATTCAAAAAAAATTGGATGAGGTAGGAGCACACACCAGGCGTATCTACATATTCATTAATGTGCTTTTCCTAATGCACTTTAAATTTACTCTCTCTAATGTGAGGTACTAAATAAATATGCATTAGGCTGCCTTACTGTGCAGTAGTGAAAATGTGCACTACTTTAGTGATGCTTAATAACAGTAGCCTATTTTTATTGCACACTAACATAGTATGGTTTTTGACATGCACAGTAAAATAGGCTATTGTACATTAAAGCACACTTGTAGACACACCCACCAATCACTAACAGATGTAGTTTAGGAATCAACCTCCCCTTTAGACCAATTATTCATTAAATGCCTGCTAGGAGAGTCTTCTACCTTCTTCTTAAGTTTTTAGTACCAGCCCCTATCAGAGATTGGATACTGGTCTAGATGAAGCAACTTGAATCATATTAAGGAATCTTATATTCAGGAAATGTTGATCAACGCGGTCTGATCACCAAGCCCATTCAAAGTGTTTCAGATCAGGTCTCCCCAAATCAAGACAGTGCATAATGCTGGTTGCTTTTGAAAATCATGCAGCATGAAAATGTGCAAGAAGAAATCAACCCTATGAGGAAGCAATATTAAAAAAAATTGAAAAAAGAGAGAAGATAAGAAAACAAGTACAAACCAAGTATGGTATATATCATTATGAACTGCTCTCACAGTAACTTCAAATCACACTGCTTCTTCTATACTAGTGCTGGACATAAAATAGCATTTCTGATTTAGTGAAATTCCTGTTAATGCCTGAACACTGGTTAGTATTTTCTAAAAGCTTTGACCAATTAGGTCCTCTCAAAGAAACATTTAATTTCTTTTGGGATAATATCAGTCTTGCTCTCCAAAAGTCATCTGCCTCCTTTAACAGTCCTCCAAATAATACACTTGGGAGGAAGGCTTAGTGAATATTCTATCTCTATCTGATCTCTTTTAATATGCCAAACACCTTAGTATCTAGAGACTAATGCTACCTGCCAGCTTCCTCCAGCCAAATTTCCAACTCATCAGTTCATACCTTCACCCCAACAATATAAAAAAGCTTAAATGGAAGATTTCAAGGGAACGTTATTTAGATAAGAGATTATTAGGTATACTTTAGTGTTAGGCAGGCCCAATGATTTAATGCAGCATAATGAATCACTCATCAAGATACATACTCTTTTCCCACAGGGTGTTGTCCTGTAGAATCTATTTGCTTTTGTAGGGCCTACAGATCATTTGTAACAAATAATTTAAAGCATTGCTATCCAAGCATTCAAAAATTAGAAGTTGTGTATCATAAGATTGGCTTAAAAACCATGAGATTTTTTTCAATAATAATAAAAATTTGGAGGTTTTGGAGGGGATTGAGGGGTGGACAGGAGGTTGCCTTCTGGCTTCAGTCAGACAGGAAGTTGCCTACTGGCCTTACAGTTCACTTGTTTTGTTCTTTCAAGTTTTTCTATACAACCAGAAAAGCTAGAAATGTACATTTCTTTGTAAATGAAGACAGAGCTTTCCTTTCAATCTCTTGACTGACTCCAATGTCTGGTGCTTTAAGAAAAACAAATATTGCAAGAATTAGAAACACTGTATTTATTTGACTTGCCTTCTATTTGCAGAATGCCAGAGAACAAATATTGACTTTCTCAAATTAATTTGTTGCTCAGTATCATGCATCAGATCATTCCTGGCACCAATGCTCAATCTATAGCTATATTATCAGTTACCTATATTTGATATCAGTTAGCTATATGTGATTTTCCGAAAAGCCCTTAATTATCACCCTATCCCCCAGACTGGACCTGGACCATAGTACTCCTCATGGACCAGGTTTAGATGCAGTGGCAAGGTAAACAGCAGGGTGAGAGGTGGTGGTGGGGTTAATGGAACTACTTCTCACCCTTCCACCCCTAACGTGCGTACTCAGCGATACTCTGTGACTTGGATTTCAGAGGCAAACCCTGCCTCTCAAATTCCTGCCAGTGTTGACAGATGTACGATAATTGTCATATCTGTATGATAATTTCAACCCTTGTACGATGTATGATCAAGTGTTCAAAATTGTACAATAATTTTTGAGGTAGCTAATTGATACAGCATATGCAAAACCGAAGTCACTCTCAGGGAGTCTTAACTGACTTTTGAGTTTTACTGTCAGCACTTTCTTATGAGTGCTTACCTTGAAATAAAGAAACGCCTCAACTTTGATGACCCAGTTTTCAATCACTGGCAACTTACAGAGAACAATATGAAGTAAATAGGAAGAAGACTTATTTGCATACTTATTTGCATAGTTTTCAGTGTATGATAATTTTTCAGCAAATACAATAATTTTGAGCTTCCAATACAATAATTTCATATTTAAGACCTAGCAACGCTGATTCCTGGCCTTTCTGATGGCCCTGTGCACCACATGTCATGGCTCCACAGGCCAGACGTGGCCTACAATCTGAAAGTCTGACATTCCCGCTTTAGCTCTAATGGCTTTGTTTCTATGCAGCCCATTGACTTGGGCAGTGACTTCTACCGAAGTCCCTCCCTTCATTTAGACTGAAAGGCTTTTTAGAATACCCAGCCTTAACCAGAAATTAGCCCGATGGCTGTCATTGACATCTGCCAGCACAGCATATTTTCAAGCTAGTTCCAGAACTGACAAATATTTTTGTCACACCCTTCTCTTCTCCTAAAGTCTGCATCTCTGAAATGGAGTTGGAGAAGATGTTAAAATGGAACAGGTATGTTCTGGTCCAGAAAACAGCTACTAGAGCCATATCTACAGTATATACGAAGGGTAGTAACTTGAAGGAGGTTGCTTCTAGCAACGAAACATGGTGCTTGAGAATCTGAAATACAGAATGTCATTCATACTATGCTTGGCAAATTCTCACCATACTAATGGACATTTTGATATATCAGTTGTTCTGGGTAAAGAAGATAGCAATTTACTACACCTATCTGATCATCTGTGATAGCTACTAACTTTTATCTGAGCCACTATTTATTAAATGTTCATCTCTGTTGCCAATATCATTCTTCAGGGTTTTCATGTTGTTCTATTAACCATGATGATAATTAAAGCTCTAGCTGTGGAACAGGAGAAAGCTCTGTACTTTCAGTATGACAGTTTCTGACAATGAGGCATTTATTAATGCTCATTTATTTTTAAAGGAAACAAACCAAACGCAAGCCCTTATCTCTCTCTCTCAGTATTTAAGTTATGAGTAACACAGGAAGTTATTAGCCCATGAGACAGCAAATACACTCTGCTCAGTACCTGGAGGTGTAGGAGGTGTAATGATAAAACCATGATAAATCTAATCACTCCCTTGCACCCAGGGCTTTCTGCAACTTTTGAAATGATGTAGGGATATAAAGGTGCTTTGTCTTTTTTATGAGAAATGCAGCTGTGATTTAGCAGTTTAATCACTTTACCCACAAAGACATGGAAAACAATGTGTATCATTGGGAGATGTCTTGGTTTCCCATCAGTGTGGAACAATATTAAAATCTGGACACACAGGTGCAAGAGAGACAGATCAAAATTAAATTATTTTCTACATCAATGGCTTCATGCAGGACCTGATTTCTTAAATGACTGATATGGCAATGGTGTTCCTAGACACAAGCTTGTAGCCAGAAGGCCATGATAGACATTATACTTTACAACGTGATAATGTGTTACAAACAATAACATGATACAAGTGCATGGGGTTAAATTTCATTTAGGGGCCCAATCATTGTGTGATAACTAAAGCTTGATGGACATAGTTTAGCTGAACCAGATGTAGTTGAATCAGGTTCTGTGACTGGTTTTGCAATGTCTATCAGGTAAATGTGATTTAGGGTCTGTCATCATTAAAAGCTACGTAGGTTGTCCACCAGGTGTAGCACCAGAGCCTGTAATTTCTTATCTCCATGCTTCCTTGTTGTGGTGGGTGTACTGCGGGGCGTTATGTGTATGTGGGGGGGGGGGCAAGTGGAGGGGGGCCTGTGCACAGGGGAAGAATGTGGTGTGGGAGCCCACACCTGCCCACAAGCCACACACACTCACAAACCCCACACCTGCCCTCAAGCCACACACACTCACAAGCCCACACCCCTTCACAACCCCCCCACCCACAAAGCCCCCGCACACCCACACCCCTCCCACATGAATTTAACACCCTGCCTGACATCTGACAGTTTCAGGTAACCAGACTGCTTCAGCCATTATCTGCTCCTAATTTACATTCCTGCAGAGCAGTTTTTTAAAAACTGACCTTTCCACTTGGGAGAAACCCCAATGTCTCTGGTTTCTTGTCTGCAAGATGAAGTTTCCTTTCTACCTGGGAGAACTCTTAACAGCTTTGATTTTTCCTTTGCCTGATGAAGGGTATCTGAGCCTGAAAGTTTGCAAAGAAAAAAAATTGCATCTGTTTACTTGGTCTAATAAAAGATATCACTTCTGCCCCAAAAGTTTTATCTGCCTATGCACTTACACCAGCATGGCCACAACCAATATCCCTTTCCCCATTAAGAGCTTTTCTACAACAGTTTTGCATTGCTGTCTCCCATTGACACATTATTGGGCCTAGTTTTTAATTTAAGTTTTATTCACTCATCCATGCTAGGGGAACTTGCACTGGAAAGTACGTGAATATAAGCCATGCTGTAAAATGTGGGCCACACTGTGACTGACTGAAGTTAACAGAAGATCTGTGCTGGTCCTGTAGCAAAATGTTTGCTAAACCAATCCCTGAAGGCTGAATTAGTATTAAACCAAGTCAAAACTTTCTGAGATCCCTTCTTCAGTTCACAACAATAATGTTTCACAAAAGCCACTTCTTGGTTGCTGGCCAAGACCTCCTTGGTCCAAGTAGTAGGCTCTTCACCCCACTTTCTCTCTGCCTTACACCTCTTGCCCTCCTCCTGGTTAGCTTTGACCACTGCAGTGGAAGAAGCTGAGGCTTCCTTCCACTAAGGAAGCTGATGAGGCTTGAGTTTCTCCTTTGAATCATGGAGGCCTTCATAGATTCGTAGATGTTAGGGTAGGAAGGGACCTCAATAGATCATCGAGTCCGACCCCCTGCATAGGCAGGAAAGAGTGCTGGGTCTAGATGACCCCAGCTAGATGCTTATCTAACCTCCTCTTGAAGACCCCCAGGGTAGGGGAGAGCACCACCTCTTTTGGGAGCCCGTTCCAGACCTTGGCCACTCGAACTGTGAAGAAGTTCTTCCTTCCAGTGGGGTCCCGCAGGGTTCGGTCCTTGGACCGATACTCTTTAATGTCTTCATCAGCGACTTGGACGTGGGAGTGAAATGTACTCTGTCCAAGTTTGCAGATGACACAAAGCTATGGGGAGAAGTGGACATGCCGGAGGGCAGGGAACAGCTGCAGGCAGACCTGGATAGGCTGGACAAGTGGGCAGAAAACAACAGGATGCAGTTCAACAAGGAGAAATGCAAAGTGCTGCACCTAGGGAGGAAAAATGTCCAGCACACCTACAGCCTAGGGAATGACCTGCTGGATGGCACAGAGGTGGAAAGGGATCTTGGAGTCCTAGTGGACTCCAAGCTGAACATGAGCCGGCAGTGTGACGAAGCCATCAGAAAAGCCAATGGCACTTTATCGTGCATCAGCAGATGCATGACAAATAGGTCCAGGGAGGTGATACTTCCCCTCTATCAGGCGCTGGTCAGACCGCAGTTGGAGTACTGCGTGCAATTCTGGGCGCCACACTTCAAGAAGGATGCGGATAACCTGGAGAGGGTACAGCGAAGGGCAACTCGTATGGTCAAGGGCCTGCAGACCAAGCCCTACGAGGAGAGACTAGAGAAACTGGACCTTTTCAGCCTCCGCAAGAGAAGGTTGAGAGGCGACCTTGTAGCTGCCTATAAGTTCATCACGGGGGCACAGAAGGGAATTGGTGAGGATTTATTCACCAAGGCGCTCCCAGGGGTTACAAGAAACAATGGCCACAAGCTAGTAGAGAGCAGATTTAGACTGGACATAAGGAAGAACTTCTTCACAGTTCGAGTGGCCAAGGTCTGGAACGGGCTCCCAAGGGAGGTGGTGCTCTCCCCTACCCTGGGGGTCTTCAAGAGGAGGTTAGACAAGTATCTAGCTGGGGTCATCTAGACCCAGCACTCTTTCCTGCTTATGCAGGGGGTCGGACTTGATGATCTATTGAGGTCCCTTCTGACCCTAACATCTATGAATCTATGAATCTATAATGTCCAATCTAAATCTGCTCTCTGCTAGCTTGTGGCCATTATTTCTTGTAACCCCCAGGGGCGCCTTGGTGAATAAAAACTCACCAATTCCCTTCTGTGCCCCCGTGATGAACTTATAGGCAGCCACAAGGTCGCCTCTCAACCTTCTCTTGCGGAGGCTGAAAAAGGCCTCTCTTGCAGAGGCCTTCTTGGTTGCTGGCCTTCTTGGTTGCTGGCCAAGACCTCTTTACCCCACTTGCCCTCTGCCTTATACCTGGAAAGCTTCTTGCTGTGTGGGGAAAACTCTGCCTGCTTCTTGCCCTTCTCCTTGGGAGCCAGGACCACTGCAGTGGCAGAAGCTGAGGCTTCTTCACATGCTTTAGCATGAGCATCAGCACTTGCCCTGTGCCTTACACCTCTCTGTTCCTTACTCCTCTCCCTTGCAAACCTTCTTCTTGGTTGCTGGCCAAGACCTCCGCATTCTGGGTAGTAGGCTCTTCAAACCACTTGCCCTCTGCCTTACACCTCAACAATCAAGCAGACACATCCCAACCTGACCTCTCTCCATTGCACTCTTGTGAAAAACCTACCTGCTTCTCACCCAGAAGCTGAGGCTTCTTCACTGGCTTTGACATGAGCATTAGCACTTGCCCTGTGCCTTACACCTCTCCATTGAACTCTTGTAACTTTGGAATCATTGCTCAGGGAAAGCTTCTTGCTGGTGGGGAAAACCCTGTCTGCTTCCTTCCCTTCTCCTTGGAAGCCAGGACCACTGCAGGGGCAGAAGCTGAGGCTTCTTCACACCCTTTAGCATGAGCATCAGCACTTGCCCTGTGCCTTACACCTTTCCATTCCTTACCCCTCTCCCTTGCAAACCTTCTTCTTGGTTACTGGCCAAGACCTCTGCATTCTGGGTAGTAGCCTCCTCACACCCCTTGCTTACCTACCTTACACCTCTCCATTGCACCCTTGTATTTCTGGAGTCACTGCTGGCCACAAAGCAAGCTGTGACCGTGAGCTATGACCACTGCAGTGGCAGAGGGCTCGGATTGTAGGTGGTGCCTTCTACTAAGGAAGCTTGAGTTTCTCCTCTGAATTGCAGAGGCCTTCTTCTTGGTTGATTTGTTTGCTCTCTACCTTACACCTCTTGCCGCCCTCCTGGTTAGCTTTGACCACTACAGTGGCAGAAGCTGAGGCTTCCTCACTGGCTTTGGCCTGAGCATCAGCTCAATTTGCACAAAGTTCTGCAGGCCCACTTCATATAGTTTTGTTGCCCTTCACCCGGTTACTGACCAGGTACCAGAAAATCCAGATTGAGGTACATGTCTTCTGACACCCACCCACCACTCTGTCTCCTTGAGGGGGGGGGGTCTGTATTTTAATATGGAAATTTTTAATTTTTTTTTTTAAACAAGGAGATTTTAAATAAATAAATAAAAGTAGAAAGTCCCTCCCCCACCCCTGACCTGAGGAGGGTATGGGGGGGAGGGCAAGAGGACAGGAGGTTACATGGGTGGGGGGAGGACATACACTATAAGTGAGGTTGGGGGCCCAAAGAACTAAAAGCGGATAGAAAATTAATGTATTATTTCTCTCCCCTGCCCATGCCTCCCTCCATCCCTCTCCCCCACCCATGTAAGCTTTGTGCCCAGCAAAGATTCCAAAGTTACAATGTGACTGATATGGAAAGTGAGTAGCATGGCCCAACTCAGCCATCCAGCTGAGTTGGGCCATCCATCTGCAGCTGAGTTGGGCCATCCATCTGCATGCCTGGGGGCCCCACCTGAGGCTCCTTTTGGGACCATGGCTTGGGCCCATCCTTGACCCAGCTGTGTTCCTGCTGGATGGGACATAGTAACCAGGAAAAGGGTGCAGGACACCTCCCTCCCTCTTCCCCTCCCCCCACCCACCCACTTACCTACCCACCTGAGGGCCCGCTCCCTCCCTTACCTTTGTGCCCATCAAAGATTCCAAAGTTACAAAGTGACACAGGGAGAGTAGCATGGCATGGCCCAACTCAGCCAGCCAGCTGAGTCAGGCCATTCATCTGCACCTGAGGAGGCCCCTACCATGCCTGGGGTCCCCCACCTGAGGGGGCTCCTTTTGTGAACATGGCTGCCCCCCCCCCAACCCAGCCATGTTCCTGATGGGTGGGATAAATTCAGTAACTGGGAAGGGGGTGCAGGGTGCCTCCTTTCCTCCAGCCTTCTCTCCCACCCACCTGTCAGCCGCATCCCTTCCTCCCTAAGCTTTATGCCCAGCAAAGATTCCAAAAGTATAATGCAATGGAGATTAGCATGCCTGGGGCCCCCCACGTGAAGGGGAGCCTATCCCTCCCTCCCTCCCTAAATAAGCTTTGTGGGTGGGTTTGCTTTCTTTCTTTCAAGAAAATTATGGTCATGCATGGTTCTGAATGTGATGAAGTTCAGAAGGTTTGAAATATTGAAGGAAGTGTCATGTAACCAATCACTCCAAAGTTTCAAACCCAGCTGTCTTCCTGCTGGGACATGTTCAGGAACTGGGAAGGGGGTGTAGGACATCTCCCTCCACCCCTCTCCCTCACCTACCCACCTGGAGCCCCCTCTCTCCCTCCCTCCCTCCCTGAGCTTTGTTCACAGGAAAGATTCCAAAGTTACAAAGTGACATGAAGAGAGTAGCAAGACCCAGGTCAGCCAGCCAGCTGATTCAGGCCATTCATCTCCACCTCAGGGGGCCCCAACCATGCATGGAGGCCCACACCTGAGGGAGCCTCTGGAGGACCTTGCCTGGTGCACCCTACCTGAGGGGCCCCCTTTGTGACCATGCCTGAGGGGTCCCCTTTGCAACCCCACCGGAGGGGTCCCCTCCCTAATTAAGCTTTGTGGGTGGGTTTCTTACTTGCAAGAAAAGGCTGGCTGCAGACTAGCCTTGGTCAAGCATTTGACCTCCCTCCATCCAATAACAGTCCACCCTGCAACTCTTTGCAGGCTTTCCAGTAATTCCATGACTAACCCCACCCCACCCCACCCCAGGCAGAGCATTCCCACCACTGAGGCCGACACAGTCTCTGAAAACAAATCCAATCATCTCAAAGAAAACATATCTACTATTATAGAACAAAAAACTTTACTGAGAATGAATAGGAAAAATAACTATATATAAATTGACAACATAAAAATAAAATAAATACAAAATATAAAAGAAAAATTAAAAGGTGGGAAAGTCTCTTGACTTTGAGTCCCTATTAGCAAAAGTAACTATGTACAAATTCACGGACAATATAAAAAATAATGTAAAAATAAAGGGGCAGGGGTTCAGTATCTTGACAGTGAGTCTTCACTGGCCTGTGGGCTCATCCCTGGAAAGTTTCTTCCACAAAAGTTTTCTGCAAGGAGGGAGGAAAAGGGAAGAAGAGGAAGAGAAGGGGGGCTTGGTACACAGTCGAAAAAATGGACTTTTGCCACCCCCTCTCTCCCCGACACACGCACACAAGGTCAGTGGGACATATTACCTAAATATCACCTGGGACGCTGCATACCCCAGGTGTTGGGTCTGGCAGGCAGTGTCCTGCTGCCCTTGGACTGATCTCTCTGAAATGGAATGTGATGAAGTTCAGGTTGCAATATTGAAGGAAGTCATGTAACCACTCACTCCCTCCAAAGTTTCAAACTACTTGCAGAAAACTTAACATTATGTTGAATGCTGATGCTGCCACTCTCATCATGAGCCATGGCCACTGTGTTGGCAGAAAATGGGGAGCGCAGGGGTCACAGCAAATGAAGCGTACCAAAGGGGCTGGAGGACAGGAGGGTACATGGGCAGGAGGGAAGGACATGGACAATAGGTGGTGGGGATAGGTTAACAATTAAGAGAGGGTAGAAAATTATATAATTTTTCCCCCATTCTTTCCCATCATTTAAAGTAAGAATAAAATAAGAATAATTGGTCCTGTCAACCAAGAAGACATGTCCTGACCTAACTGCGGAGAAGGGAGGGGTGAGGCATGAAAGAGGGTAAAAAAGAACACACAGCACCACCTACTGGATAGAAGCTGAAACACAGTGGCCTCTAATGGCGAAGGGGATTCATTACAAGTCTTTGGGGTCTCTGGCTGTTTGCATGAACAAAATCCACAGTTGAAGCGACATAATAGGAAAGCAACACAAATTAGAACATCTTTGAGTAGAGTTAGCTTAAATGAGCTTTAAAGAGGCAGGAAATCCCAGGTCATGCAAACAAAACGCAGTTGCATCAATGTAAATGGGAATTTTTGTTTCATCTACACACGCTCACTGAGACTGCCATGTTAACAGAAGATCTGTGCCAGCCCTGTAGCACAAGGTTTGCTAAACCAATCCCTGAAGGCTGAATTAGTATTCAACCATGTCAGACCTTTCTGAGATCTCTTCTTCAGTCCACAACAATAACATTTCACAAGCAAATGGATAGAAACTGGAAGGTTAGCCCATAGGAGCAATTAGTGAGCAATTAACTTGGTAATTGCTAGCATTGTGAAGTCAAGTAGCCCCGTAATCACAAACAATGTTGGGATGGCCATCTCCTCCTCGCCCCCTCCCCCTCCCAAAAAGAAACCAGGCTCAGAATAGCAAGCAAATAAATTGTATTCTTTACAGAAATGAAAACTTTAATTTACTTTAGATACATACATGCATGCATACATATATATTATTAATTACAGCTAAATTGAAGCTAATTTATTAAAGCTAACTTCAAATCTTAAATATATAATCTTTTAATATTTATTCATGTATTTATTTAAGGTTAAATATTTAAGCTTTCAGAGTATATAAACTAAAGCTAAGTAATTGAAGTAATTTTAATTGAATTAAAATTTAATAGATATATTTTCTATCTGGGACAGCACTACCTGAAGCCTGAAAATTCAAATGATGTGAATCTACTCTGTAAAAAAACATCATGGCTTGCAAGCACCATCCAGTGGTGCTATGAGGTATATAACTTAACACACATAACCGAATGAACATATATCACCCCTGTAGATATGGGTGCATTTAAATCAGATGAAGTTGAATCCACATTTAGATAAATCACTTGCACATGTATTAAGGCCTTCTAAGGAAGCTACTGATTGCTACTGGAGTTTCATCATATATGTCTAGAGAGCTCAGCTTATGATTGCTTGCCTCCAGTAGTAACATAAAGCTTCCCCAGCTTAAGGCAACATCAGGCCATCTAATTCTTGCCTTGGAGTGCTCTCTACTGGGCCTTACTTATCCACACTGACATATCCTATGAATCCTACTTCTGAATCTGTGTTACTCACAAAAGGCACAGATAACCTTAATTCTAATATTTCTCGTATGTCTTTGATTTTGCATTCTTCATAATACTCTTAACACATTTTTAAATATAATTTTCTAGGTTTTTGATAAAGCAAACTAAAACAAAAACAAACAAGACAAAGTGAAAAAATGTCAGAAGCTCCATTATATGGTGTCAAAAGGACACCCATATGATTGGCACATCCAGATTCACCACACAACCTGACACTTAAGCTAACAGATTATTCAATGATAGCATTAGGTTTCTGTCCCCTTTGGGCCAAACTGAAAGGGAACAGAATTCTGTGCCAGTCAGTTTCACAAATATTTTTTGCTCTTGGCAGAAGAACAGTGAATCTTTAGGACCTTGGGATTTATTCCAAGCCCTAGCAGAAAGTGTTCTTTAGGAAACACAGACTCTTTTTCTCTTTCTCTGTAAATTTGACCCGTTCTCCTCTGGACCTGTACCAGTCTTATATCATCCCTACTCTGATATCATCTTCCCTACTCAGTGGTCTCATTGCTAGGCTCCCCACAGTTACTTGTCCAACCTCATTATCCCTAGGCAGTCCCCTTACACAGCCAACTCCAGTCTTATGACTACCACAATGGACCCCAAACCTTACCCAGCCTGTCCTGTATTTTCCATATTCTCAAGAGTTTCCCTCCCAACATCAGCCTCCAGTCCAAGTTTACTTTTCCCTTGTTCCTCCTTTCCTTGTACTCACCACACCCACTTCCTCCCTCAAAGTCCAGTTCTTGTCCCTCTGCATTTGAATCAGGCTGCTTCATTCTCTGTATTCCTTGGGCATCTGCAAATGAGTCACTGAGAGCACCGATGAAGCAGTCTGCCAGGTTTCAAATCCAGTGCCTGGGCCTGATCCACCCCAGAGTTGTCCTGCCAGGCTTGGGCTAAAGCAGGGGTGATCAATCTGTGGTACATGTGCCACAAGTGGCATGAAGAGCCTCTCTGTGTGGCACAGGGCAGATTGGGGAGGGGACTGGCAGCACAGTAACAGATAGGGCAGAGAACAAAATAAAAAACAAAGCAGCAGACTGGGCAAGAAGCAGAAGGCAGAGGATCAGGCAAAGGAAAGGGATCTGAGTGGCACTTAGGGAGGATGCAGGTCTAATTTGTGGCATACCTGCCAAAAAAAGTTGGCTCTCAATAGGCCAAAGCAGTGGTTTTCAACCTGTGGTATGCAGACCCTAGGGGTCCACAGATTATGTCTAAGGGGTCCACGAAAAATGACTATGATCAATCAAAAGTATACGAATACCCATATTTACAAATCAAAGGGGTCTGCACCTCCATTTGAAATTTCCAAAGGCATCCACAACTCTATTTGAAATTTTATAGAAGTATGCAAATGAAAAAAGGCTGAAAACCACTATGCTAAAGCATACTTAGTATGGGTAGAATTCTTGCAGAATTTAGCTGTGAATTTACTCTTTCAACTAAGCCTGTGTGAAGTGCCATTCTTAAAGGATTGCACCTGGCCAAACTTTGGCAGCTTCACAAGGAACAAGCCACACAGATTTTGGGGGCAGAGTGGGACAGAGCAGAGAGGACAAAATAGGAATCAGAAGATTTAGGATTCAAATGTTTGAGGCCAACCTGGACAGAGGTGCATAAGTTTGCACACGATAGCATATTGGAAACCAACTGCCAATTTAAAGCACTGGGTTTATTTATCCGCACAACAAGCTGTGGAGCTGTTGTGGCAGGTGCTGGCCCAGGCTCCCCAAGCTGCTGGTGGAGGCTGTAGGGAGGGAGCTCAGTGGGACAGGCTGCTGTTGCCTTGAGGAGCCCTGCCGTGGTGACGCATCATCATGGGTGCCAGGCTGGGGTGGGGACTCGGACAGGCTATCCATGCTGCGATAAAGAGCACAGCTGTGGCCTGGGTCCTGGGGCATGAGGTTTTCTGTCAGTTGCTGCATAAAGGGCATGGACTTGAGGGCACTCCCTAACTGATGATTGCGGTCAGTGATGGTGACGCACTGTGCCCTCCAGGCCTTGACCTTTATGCTGCACTGCCATCCTGAGCAGTTGTGCCCGTGCTCCCACAACCGGTTTGAGAGCTCCTTATGGTTGGGGAGACCAGTTCTCCTTGTGATGAGAACTCAAACTGAATTCCATCCTCTATGTGCAGTTACGCAGGAATCTATAAAAAAAAAAAAGGAGGGTGCTTATCACCTCCGTGTCCTAGGAAGTCTTTTCATGGACTTTTTTGCTACCTTCTCACATTAATCCCAGCTAACTAAACTGCACCCTCTCATAGACGATCTGTTTCACTGCCTTTTTTCCAAGTGGAGTTACCTTCGTTTTCGAGGTACCTCTCAATATATTTTCTGCATGTCTCTAAGCCTTTTTGGCCTTTCTGTTATTTTTCTGCCTTCTTTCTAATCTGCTTCCTGCAGTAATTTGGAATGGTCTGTGAATTTCAGAAACATACCTCTTATTTTTATTTCCAAATCACAAATAAATGCTGGCACTGCCTACCAATATACAGCAACTGACACTTTGCACATGGCACTGCTTATAAATTAGACTAGTAGCTCCCTGCCTATTCTGAAAACAGGTTATGCATGTTTGACATTATGCACTAATATAACTACCATGCAAAAAGTTAAAATACTTGCAGAAGTCTTTGCAAGATCAGGGATATCACCAATATGACACAGCAAAGGATAGAAATGAACAAAAGGGACAGGTCTTTGCTGGTTTTATGTGCAGGTTTTATGTGCAAACTATTCTGAATGATCAAGTGCCTTGCTGAAATCCAAACATTGGATTTCTCATGTTTTTCTCTCTGTTCTCCCCCTCAGATGGTATTGTTCTCCCAGCAACAGCAATCAAGTTTGTTTAGCCATCTAGTTCAACCTATTCATAAGTCCAATTTATGAAGGAAAACATTTACAGATCAACATCGCTGTTAAAAACAAAGGTCAGCACTGTAACAGGTTATGGTAACAAGTCCTTGCAACATCATCACTTAGAAACATCTTACAGCACAGAGAACTTAAAAAAAAACCAAAATGGAGGCTTGAGAAAACTAAAAGCAGCTGTTGATCTCAAAGGGAAAGATAAGATTCCAAGATTCTAATTTTTATTAACGAACAGGGAATATTTTAACAGTTTTGTTGTTGCTGCTGTTAAAAAATTCTGATTTGTCAAAAACAAAACTTTGCACAGTTGCAATGGCATTTTTGTTAAGAAAGGTTTCCCAAGTGCAGGATGGAAAGCTGGTCAAAACCAGTGGGACAAAGAAAAATGGCAGCACAACAAGAGCATTATATTTCAGTCACTTGACACCTTAAAGAATCAGAAACCAGAAGGCAAATATAAAGTAGCCGCCAGTCATTTCTTTAAACCCTCAAGCTTTCTAAGCCAGTGGTGCTCAACCTCTGGCCTATGGTCCAAATCTAGTCTACAGGGCCCTGTCATCTGGCCCATGAGGCTCCTCACAGAACAGGAATTTGGCAGTGGTGGAGTGGTGACAGCCAGAGCTATTAACACTGCCACCGCTCCCCCACTGCCAAATTTCCAAACAATGGGGACCCCCATGGGACGGATTATATAGCCCTGGTACTGCATACTGGATCATGCTGGCACACAGGGTTGGATCTGGTACACTGGATCACACCTGTGGACCAACCCCATACACTGAATCCACACAGGATCTGGCCTCCAGATCAACCTCCTGTCACTCATCCAACCCACAAGGCAGAAGGTTAAGCAGTACTGGTATAGAGCTTTGCTGTGGGATTGCCTCTCACTGTCCCCTGCTTATTCCCATTTGTTTTCATCTGTAAGGAGTAACTACTGTGTAAATAACAAGCAGTCTCTGCCCTGCTTCACAAAAAAGCTCCCTTGCTGACTCCCAAAAAGAAGAATGTCTTCTTTTCACTTTTCCTTTTCTTCTCCCCGGTGCATGGTTCATTGCTGATCCCCTTTGCTGCATGACCATTACCCAACTCCCCTTCCTCCAAGCTCTGTTTGCCAATGGCAAACAACACACACATTCCTTTTCCAGGGGGAGACATTCATGGTAAGAGAAAATTTCAGACCATGCAGATCTTCTGTATATAGTGCAGCTTAGGAGAATAATTGAAGCCAAAGAAAAAGAATCAGCACATGGTAGGTTTGTGTGTGCAGAACAAGCTGGAAAGGTGTGCAGCTCTGTAAGTATGCTGCCTAGTTACAAACATCAGCACAGAAGTAAAGCAGCATTCAGACAAACTTCATGCTCCAAATCAGATTCATGCCACAGTAGCATTGTGTGCTTAGTGTCTCAGGAGTGCCAGGTGCTGTGACGGTGCACATCCATGTTAAATGCATTAAAGATTCTACAGCATTTGGTTATTTTTGCTGAATGTTTCCATGAAGTTTATGATCTTCTTTAAAACAATTTTTTCTTTATTTAAATTACCTCTGTCCAGGGATGAGCACAGCCAGCTCCTGATCTGAAGCTAGTCACCTAGGAATGCCTGAACCTTTGCTAACTGAAGTAGCCTATTCAGTTAGCTGTTGCTAACTGAAGTAGTTTTGTAGAACACTCATTGCATTGTCATAATGAGGATGTTCTACTGCACTCTAGTTTTGCACATAGCTACAAGCTGTTACCAATAAATCCTGACCTTTAGCAATAGAATCAAACCCAGGGAATCCTCCTCCTCCTGCCCTTAATGTCCATCCATCAGCTGCAAAGGTCCTGGATCCCTCTTAGCTGACCGTGGGAGCCTGGCATTTAATGGATTCATAGGCCAGTTACAGACATTACACTTCTACCAGTGATCAGAAAATGGTCTATACCTGTAACAGAACAGAAGTTCAGCACACACAGACTGGTTTAAAAATGTTGGGACCCAGTTTAAGATTTGCCCTACCCCCACCAAAGGGTGAATGTGTGTTCTGTGCACTACCAATCTAAATACGCTACTTGCAAAAATCATGTTAACAGGTTGATTCCACCTTGGGCTTTTTGAATGTCTGTGAAGCAAAGGCATTTTCAAGGTCATATCACTGCTTGTTTTCTGAGTCGGTAGAAGCTAGCATTGCTTAGCTTAGGGTGGGGAAAACAAGGAGCTTTCTCTTGCTCTGACAAAGCAAGGAACATCTCGGAGGGACACTGCTGGAAGCCATATCTGGCCAAACTAATGTGCACTCTCTATGGGAAACAAAACAGGAGGCTATAGCAGGGACCACTTCATTACATAAAATGATACGAGTGGGAGTTCTTTGCCTCGCCACCATGAAAATCCCACACCAAAACCCACTTATGAATACCCACATGTTTTGGAGGGTTGTGACACAAATCAACATGGTATGTTTCTGTCGGATTGCCAGTCATGCTTGCTTTGCTTTCCCTGATGCTCTGTGTCAATGCCAGGTCAGACCAGGGGACAGTAGCACTGGCAGGCTGTGGGAGGGTGGAAAGTGCTGATCAGAGCATTTCGTACTGTGAGCGTGTGCCCATCCTGGGTACCCAGTTTTCTGGTAGCTCCTCCCAATTCCCGCCTGCCACGACTTGATCTAAACACAATTTGTGGTGGGGGGAGGAACAGTTGTTAGAAACCGGTACCCCGGTAAAGAAAACACACAGGTCAGATCTTCACTGCTAGTGCTTTATTTAACGTTTGCCTGGCTCTTTCTCTGGGGACGACACTCCTCCTGTGTGATCGCCGCGGGGTTCTCACCGCCGGCTGTCAGAGATCAAAGCAAGACTACTTGTTGGCCTCTTACACAACGATCAGCCGCTAATTGCCTTGTTAGCAGCTGATTAACGCCGACACCGGGATTCACTGGCTGCGGCTTGTGAAGCACGGCTTCGTTGTTTTACTTTTCTCTTTCTTTACTTTCTTTCTTCTCTGCCTCCCTCCACACTCTGGTGCAGGATCCGGGTTACAGTAGCTGCAAGGCAGGGTCGGGGCTCCTTCACCTTCTTCCTCTCTGCCTCTTCCTTTACTCTTCTTCTCCCCCCTCCCTGCTCGGGGAATCCCCACGCTCTGAGCCCTCAGAGCTGTGGCGGGGCTTCCGCACCGCTGCTCAGTTCATGACTCACCGCAGAGGCTGTCTTTTCACGGCAGGACGCAATCTGGGGAAGGGTGCCTCGCTCCCCAAAATTCCCCTCGTCGTCTGGACGTGCATCCCTATCTCCTGGGCTCTCTCAGTCTCCGTCGCCGTAGGGGTCCCTTCTCGTTCCTCTCAACGAGTGCGTGCCTGAAGGCGCCCTTGGGAAGTTTCCTTCCCTTTTTATTGCACTTTCCTGGCTTCGTATTATCTGCCTGAGTTTATTCATCAATTTCCTGGCTGTCTTCGTTTCCGGCAGCTGCTCCCTCCTTTTAGTAACCGCGTCGCAGCTGCGGCACTGTTACACATACATTTCACATTTCGACAAAAATGGAAAAGATTTGCAGTTTGAGTTCTGCAACACCCACCCACCTGTTCCTGACCAGAATGAAGAAGTTCCTTCCTTCCTTTAGGTGTCCTCTTAAGGAGGAATCAGGTGGCCCACCACCCTGGAAGTTGCACTCTTTGTTCAAGCTTCCTTGGACACAAAGTATGTTTTTTTCCTCACCTGAGTTCTTTCGTAACTAACATCAGGTGTAGGCGGGTTTTATGTCTTTGGAAAGCACACCTCAATCTTCTTCTGGGTGCTAAGGAGATAATATGCATTTCCCAGGAATCCATAGCGGAAGTATAGATGCACACTTTTTACTAGTGAACTGTAAATATACAACCCAGATACTTAAGCAGTATCACACTGAGGCCTTATTTTCACTCTGGTTTTTCCAGCATAAGATCAGGCTCCTGTTACTTTATGGGTGAAGGAGCAGCAGAGAGAGATCCTCAAGGCAGAGACAGCTGTTTATTATGAGCTGCCAAGGAACAGGTACAGTTACCTAATGCAAGCACTTACCATAGAACTAGCTGTGCTGCAGTAGCACCATGGGCTAGAGCCTTGCATAGGAGACAAGTTAGGAGCACAGCAGAGTCCAACAATAATAAGTCACCCTGAGGCTGAGCCAGTAAACAGAATCAGGAAATGCCTGTGGCAGCTCAGGGAGGCAAGTGACCAGCAGGATATATAAACCCAGGCCCTTAGCCAAGAGTGGCAGTCTAGCCCTGGAGGCTGCTGAGGGAAGAGCTTCAGAGCAAGGGAAATGCAGGAGTTCTGCTAAATGGCATTCAGGCTGGATTGAGGAAGGCAAAGAGAGTGCTGATGTCCCACAGGGGAATATTACCTGGGGTAAAGGGAAGCCTTGTTATGCAGGCAGGTAGCCATTGTTTATATTTGGGCTCAGAGCATGCGTCCAGACGAGTGCGTACGTGCATCTTGCAGCATCTCAGACCCCTTGGAGACACTGCAAGACACATGTGTGGGAACAAAAAAATGCTCCCTGCGCTGAATATTTGCAGCGCGGGGGGCAAAATTAGAACTCTAGATATCCAGGGGTCAAAAGAAAAACCATGCTGTGGGGCAAGGCACAGGCCAAGACCATGCCTGGAGGCAACCCAGGAGTCAATCCTCCAGGAGAGAGGCTCTGGTTTCTGGCCAGAGAATCTCTGTGGTGCTCCTGCTGCCCTCAGCACTGTCAAGGATAAGTTAGGGACGTGGGGTGAGGGTGTTTATTAGTACTGTGCAAAGTTTCAGATCGCAATTCAGATTTGGAGATGATTTGGATGATTCAGAGGCCAAATCTATGAATCCAAAGCAAATTTCTAGAAGCTTTAGGCTTTCTGAACCAATTGGGAGCTTCTGGAACGATTCAGGAAAGGTTCGGCGATTTGGAGATTTGACCATAGGGTATAATGGGGAATCAATGAAATATCTATAATTTTGTTTTTTGGATGATTCAAATGAAACTTGTAGGAATGGTAGCCTCTGCTGCAGGAATGATGCGTGCCACATTTCAAGGTGATAGCTGCAGGGGGTTCTGGGAAACTGCACCTCAGAATCCTGAGAGAAAAACTCATGTCACGTGTGTGTGTGTGTTAAGCCACAGTAGGGATAAAACTGCAGGGATGGTAGCTCTTACTGAGACCACAAAGTTTTCCAAGTTTCAAGGAGATAGGTGCTGGGGTTTCTGGGAAACTGCACCTCAAGCTGCTAACAAGCAAAACTCATGACATAGGTGACTCTGTGTGCGTGTTCAGGTGCACCCTTCTTGGTGCTAGGGCCTCTGCACAACACGGCAGTGTGCCCCCATGAGGTCTCCTCCTCCCCCGACAGCCTCAGTCCAGTCCACCACTGTAAATGACGGCAGGTCAAAATAACTTAGCTGGCTCAACACCAGTAGCACCAGCAGCGTCAAAGGTATCCAGACAGAACTGTCACAGAGCCTTTCTTTTTATAAAGGAATTGACAGCAAGAAGTAAAGATGTTGTGTTGGATATATGTTACTTGTGGTGTGTGATGGTATATCTTGTACTTTTATGTTTATATGTTTATTATGAAAAACCCCAATATAATTAGAAAAATATATCTTAGGAAGCTTTGGGGTTGAAAAACCCTTTGTCAAGCTGAGTAAATACGTGCAGTTGGTGTGTCTCTTGGTCCTGGATGGAAGGAATAGTAAAGCAGCCAGAGCCTGGCCTGGCACACAATGCAGGCAAGAAATCCAGTCAGTGAAAATGGAAATGGAGGCATCAGGGGGTGAGGGACAGTATGGAGGGTGGGGGGGAAGGAGGATGTAGCAGCACAGGTAAAAATGCAGAGGTACCTGGGGAGTCAGATGTCTGGCAGGTTTCAGTGTATCAGAATTCCCCTGTGTATATTAAGTCCATGAGTTTGTGAGGGAGGAGGTCTCATGGGGGCACAATGCCATGTTGTGCAGAGGTCCCAGCACCAGGAAGGGTGCACCTGAACACACACACAGTCCCACAAGCACCCATGTCATTAGTTTTGCCTGCCTGTGGCCAAAGGTGCAGAGACCCAGAATCCCCTTGCACCTGTCTCCTTGACAGCTTGCAGGCTTTGTGGCTTCATCAGGGGTTACCACCCCTGCAGTTTTCACCCCCCGCCCCCCCCGTGCCTTAACACGCACACAGTGTCACCTATGTCATGAGTTTTGCTTGTCAGCAGTTTGATGTGCAGTTTCCCAGAAACCCTTGAACCGATCTCCTTGAAACTTGGCAGGTTTTGTGACCTCAGCAAGAGCTACCACCTCTGCAAGTTTCATTAGAATCAGCCAGGAAACAAAGTTATGGATATTTCATTGATTCCCCATTATACCCTATGACCGAATCTCTCAATCTCTCCGAATCAGCTCCGAACCTTTTCTGAATTGATTCAGAAAAGTGATTCAAATCTCTGAATCAAATTGGCTAAATCTGAATTGGCTGAATCTGAATCCAAATTGAATAGTTGGCTATTTGCACAGGGCCAGTGTTTATGGGTGTGGGTGGCCGTGGATGCGTAGGAAGTGGCAAGGGATGTCAGGGGGTATGGGGAGTGGTGGGGCATGTAGCGGGTGTGTCAGGAGTGGAGAGGGTTATCAGTGGCTATGGGGAGTGGTGGAGGGAGATCAGGAGGTGTCAGGGGCTATGGGGAGTAGAGAGGGGATGTTGGGGAGTGTCAAGGGGTGTCAGGGGCTATGAGGAGTGGTGGGGGATGCTGGGGGTGTTGGGGGCTATGGGGAATGGCATAGGGATTTGGGGGAGTGTCAGGAGTGGCAGAGAATGTTGGGGAATGGTGTGGGGGATGTCCCATATGTGAATGGGTTTCTGGAGGGGCAGCTAGTGCATGGCCTTGGATGGGCTGGGCTGGCTGGTTCCATTCAGCATGTACAGAGCCCAGGTAACATACCACCATTTCACCACCCACTGTGCCTGAAGCAGAGCCACAGCTCCCCACAGCCCCACTTGGCTGCTTCCACTGGCACCACAGGGGCTGGATGGTGGGGCAGGCATGTGGCAGCCCCAACTCAAGTCCCTCCATAAAGAGCATAGTGGGACCAAACCCAGCCCAGCTCAATGTGGCTCACTAGCCGGGCTTTGCACCAGAGCAGGACATGTGGCACCAGGAGGCGCAGCTCCGGGAGGCATGGCTCCTGTGCAAACACATGCTAGTTGTGGGGCCTGGGGCCCCTTTGGACAGGACCAACTGGTTCAGCACCAGCACTCTCCCACACAAGGAGAGACATCGCAGGAGCCCTGCCCATGCCTGGACCTGCTCCACAACCCTTGCCTTCAGCTGGTGCCAGTTCTCTGGTGGGGAGGGGTCTGTGTGGGATAGGTAGGCCCCCAAGTAGAGCAGCAAGCCCACACCCAAGCAGATCCTGCAGAGGACAGGTGGGAGTGAGCCCACCTGCCACCCATCACCCACCACCAGGACAAAGCTCTTGACCCAGTTGATGCAGGCAGAGGAGGCCGCCAAGTACAATGCCTGGCAGGCCTACACCCACGCCAGGTCGCCTGGGTCCTGGACCATGAGGAGTAAGTTGTCAGCATACACTGACAGAACCAGCTGCACTGCTGGCTCCCAGAGCATTAACCCCACCAGCCACTTCTGCAGGAGAATGAGGAAGGGCTCCAGGGCCAAGGCATACAGCTGGTCTGACAGTGGGCAGCCTTGGCGCACCCCTCTCCTGAATGGGATGGGCTCTGTCAGGGTCCAGTTGAGCTCATCCAAACATTCTGCAGAGATGTACAGCACCTGGAGACCCCACACAAAGTGGGGCCTGAAGCCAAAAGCCCACAGCGTGCCTGTGAGTTACGCATGATCCACTCTGTCAAACACCTTCTCCTGGTCCAGGGATAGGAGGGCAAAAGACAGGCCCTCCGAGCGCACTAGCTCCAGAAGGTCCTGAACCAGGCAAAGGTTGTCAAAGATAGAACATCCAGGCATTGTGTATGTCTGGTTGGGATGGATCACATCTGTCAGCATGGACCACAGGCACAGCAAGATGGCCTTCACTACCACCTTGTAGTCCATGCAGAGGAGGGACATGGGACTCCAATTCCTTAGGTCATGGGGATCTCCCTTCTTCAGCAGGACAGAGGGAGCTCCCCACTTCCCTCGGGTTCAGCCCATACTGCAGCAAGGTCCAGGCTGAGGAAGTCCCAGAAAGCCCAGTAGAACTCCAAGGTCAGCCCATTGATGCCCAGAGCCTTGTTGCCAGGCATCAGGCAGAGGGCAGCCAAAAACTCAGCCAGAGTAAGAGGAGCTTCCAGGTGGTCCCAGTCACCCACACCGACCTGCAGGAGTCCCTTTCACGGGGTCTGACAGGCCTTGGCATCGGTCGGATCCAAGGAGAAGAGCTCTTCATAGAAGGCCCGCATGCGTTGGCACATCCCACCTGGATCTGTGAGGGGGGTGCTGTCCCCTGCCAGAAGGCAGGTGATGTACTTCTTGGCCCCCCACCTCCTCTCCAGGGCATAGAAGAAGCAAGAACTGTGGTCCATCTCCCAAAGGAGCTGGACACATAAATAGACAAATGCACCCCGTGCACGGTGATCATCCAGAGCTCGAAGATCTTCCCACCTCTCCCGACACTCTCCGCAGAAGGATGGGTTGGTTGGGTCAGTGGCCAGGTGCCTCTCCAGCTCTAACACTTACTGCTTGAGCTGCTCCCAGACTGCCTCCCTCTGCTGGGTGTGCCCCAGTGTGTAGCCGCGGCAAAAAAGCTGAATAAACAGCTTGCCCACATCCCACCATCTCCGAGCCAAGGGGAAAAAGCTGCCCAGTGCTCCCACCAGACCAGCCAGAACTCCTGGAAAGCATCCCTGAAGCCCACATCCTCCAGCAGGCTGGCACTGAAATGCCAGTAGGCTGACCCCAGATGCCCAGGCCCCAGTGTGGCCTAGGCCCAGACAAGGTAGTGATCACTGAAAGGGGTTGGCTGGATGCCAGAGGAGTGGGCCTGGGCAAAGTGTGACAAAGAGATATAAACCAAGTTTAACCAGAAGCGGCATGCCTACTTCTACCCCAGCCTCACATAAGTGAAGGCAGGGGTTCAGTGGGGTGACAGGAATGCCAGACACCAACAAGGGAGTAGTCCATTAGGATCTCCCTGAGGACGCCCACAGCAGCCTGGTTCCGTTCCTTGCCTGAGAAGTCTCGCACATCTAGGGTGATCTTGAAGTCCTGCCAAGGACCTGGCACTTGCGAGGGTTGAGGGTGCTGAGGTATGTGGCTGCCTGGTGTAATAAATCCACCTACTCTGGGTTCTTCACAGGGGTGTACACGTTCAGAGCCAGCTCTCACACCTGAACCCAGAGGTGCAGTAGGCGGCCTGGCACCACCTCAACATCCTGGAGAACCTCCAGCTGCAGACCCAGGGAGAACAGGGTGACCACCCCAGATGAGGTAGCTTAGAGATGACTAAAAAAGACCCTGCCTTCCCAATCCAACCACCAACTTGGTTCATCGGCTGGAGTCGTCAAGGTCTCCTGCAAGAATACCATGGGGTACCCCCCGTCCTGCAGGAAGGAGAGCACCCAACACCTCTGGAGACCCTTTCTGCAGCCATGGACATTGAGGTCCGCAATCTTAAATGACCTCATTGCTGGGAGGGTGGAGTAGAAGGTTCAGCAGGGATCTTATGCATCTCAATGCCCAGTGTGGGCCTGCTGGTTTGTGTAGCACCCTCCCATATGCATAGAGGGCATCTATGAAACTGCAGGCCCACCTATAGATCCTGGTGTTGCAGCTTTTGCGCCCCTTGCCACTATGAGGGCACTGGCAGGGGAAGGCAAGGACGCTGTCAAAGTCTCCCCAGTGATCCAAGACTAGCTGTACCTTGCTGGCAGACCAGCAGGTGTAGTCAAGGTCAAGAAATGCAAGTAGCTCATCCCTGGGATCCTGTTCAGGACTATCTAGCAGCCTCAAAACATCCTCCATGGGGAATCACCCATTTGACCTTTCTTGGGGTGGGGTGTCGGGCACAGCTGAGAAGGACCCTGGAGGCTGGGCCACTCCCTCCCCCTGTGTGGTGGTCATTCCCTCCACATCAGAGGGCTCCAGCTGTGCCCAGGCCTTCCTCTTGCCTTTACACCAAGACGGGACCTGCACCCACTCAGCCATGGAGTGGCCTTTAGGTGGAGAGGCTCCAGCAAGAGAAGGTGAGGAAGCCACTATGGGGGTATGACTAGGGGCAGGGGGGGCCTGCTCCCTTTTTCCCGCTGGTTGCTGGTGCCCTCCCTGGGACTCCATTAGATTTGGTTGGGGTGCAGGGTCCCTTGAGCTCATGGGTGGGCTCGTAGTTGTGGCTGTGGTACCAGGGGGGCCTGAGGGGGTGGGAAACCGGTGGTAGGAGCACCCCTTTTTCCAGTGGGACCTGCAGATGCCCTTCCCGCCTGTCCCATGGGGCACTCATGATGCCAGTGCCCCATGGCATGGCACCAGAAGCACCACAGGTCCCCCAGTGTATAGAAAATTCTCACAAGGGCCCCCAGTAAGGAATTGCCAGGCACCCCTCAGCCTCCAGCTGTGCTCCCGCCACCAGCTGGATCATGACCTGGCAAAGGAAAGAGTGCACGTGGAGGACACCATGGTCTTGGCACCCCAGTGGGAAGGCCAGCACCAGGGAGGTAACTCTCCCCAGGGTTTGGAACTGGAGGAGTAGGGCCCAATTGGGTATATAGGGAGGGATGGAGCTGAGGACAACCCTGGTCCCCAGCTCTTCTAAAGGATCGAGAAGGATGTACTTGCCGTCCACCACAAGCCCCCTCTCCACTGCCTTTTATGCAGCAGCCTCAGAGGCAAGGAAAAAGACCCCCTTGCCATAAAATCAGAAGGCCACCACGATCCTGGGTGCCCCACTACCCAATCCAGGGCCTGCACCCAGGTCTCAAAGTGCAGGTTCTCCTGCTTGGACAGTTGGCACTTCACCCCATGCCTGCAGTTGCAGGCTTCTCCACCCCTGGAGGTTGGTTGGTCTCTGCCTCTGGGGTGGAAGCTGCAAGGGCATACATCCCCTCTGGTGTGGGGGTATCTGCCCCCCCACAGGAGGTTCCTGCCCTGCCATTGTTTCACATGAGGGCAGGGAAGATGATAAAGAAAAACAAAATATCCCACGGGACTGGTGAATCTAGTAGGGGCAGGCTGGGATTGTGGGGCAGAAGGGAGATAGGGAGGAAGGGAGTTGAAGCTCACTGAGCCACAGCCCCACAGGAAAAAAGCCAGGAGGCCTATGCTTTGAGAATGTGGAGGGGAGGGGAGGGGGGGTGAAAATACAAAAGACAAAACAAAACAAGGACTGGGGAAACTGGAGCTGGCTTACCCAGCCACACAACAAACACCAGGTCAGTGCGAGTGGACCACAGGACGTATCACACAAGGGCAAAAAAAAACAAACAGGGAAGGCTGCTGAGGCAGATGTAAAAGATGACTGGAGCAGTGGAGGAGCTTTGTTTGTCCAGAAGCTCCTCAGGCCTCCAGCCAGTCACTCAGCAGCAGAACAGTAAGCAGGAAGACAAATCAGGATCAGCTGCAGGGAGGTAGCTGTGGGGGAGGGCAGGAACAGTCAGTCAATTAGGAAGTGATCCAGTGCAGGTGTGTTGTCAGGTGGTACAGCAGGAAATCTTCTGAGAGGGGGCAGCAGCACTAGCACTGCAGTTCAGCCACTCAGGGTGTGCTTCTGGTGAAAGTGGAAGTATAGATCGGGGTGACCTGCCAAGGGAGCTGGGGCAGTCAAGGTTCCTTTAGGCTCTGGCAGTGGGGTGGGGGGGAGCAACAGCAGCTGCTGCTCAAGGCAGGAAGGGGTGCAGCCAACTTACTCCAAAAGCTCTGAGACTAAGCCAGCAGTTAATAGTAGCCAGAGGCAGGAAAGGGCCTAGCCATTTTCTCCACAGAACCTCCTGAAACCAAGCTTGCAGCCACAACAACAGCCTCCTGCCTAAGACAGGAAGGGGCATAGCTAACTTCCTCCCAGAGGCTCCTCCCCCAGAAGCTCCTAAGAGTGAGTAGCCTTGAGCTGCCTGATAGAGCAGGTTTTTACATTGCTGGGGCCAGAGCAGGTGCTAGTTTCAGGCTCTAGCTCCCCCTGGCTGCAGATCCAAGAGGAGCCAGGTAGGGTCATTTGCCCTAAGTAGCACAATTTATCTCACACCAAAGTGAATGTCTGAGCATGTGTACTGAGGCAAAAAGCCCTGGCTCAAATTTGTGCCACTTCTATTTGAGCTGCTGCAAGTGCACGTGCCTGCATGTGTAGATGTGCCCAGAGGGGTTTTAGTTTGTGTTTGCCAGAAGGCTTACTCTTTGGTTGCAGTGTCAACCAGTGGTTTGGGAGTGGCTGAAAAGGGAGTGAGCAGAGGCCATGGCAGGGGTGGCTGAGGGGGTTAACTGACAGCATAGGCACCTGAGTGGCACCAGTATTTAGAGCCCTGCTAGGGGCCTTAATTCAGGATTTAGGGCTGAGGGAGAGTTTGAATCTGAGAGAGGGAAAGAAAGGAAGCTGAAGCATAGCTTGAGCAACAGCTGGGCCAGAGCCAGGGGTCCCAGTGTCCAGGAAGGGCAGAGCCAGGGCTAGGGTGTCCTGTGCATAAAAAGGATAGAGACAAGGTGCAGGAGTGCCAGGAGCCTAAGCAGTTTCAGCAAATGTATTGCCCAAGACAGGGCAAAGACAAAACCAGATTAGGCTGTCAAAGACTGGAACCTAGAAGCCAGGTCAGGTACAGTGTCTGGGCTAAAAGAACCAGCAAGAGAAAAGAGGCTGAGGCTGAGAAGGCTGAGGCCCTAACAAGGGTATAAAGGACTAAGCTGGGATGCTTTCGGGTTGGGGCTAAGTCATTAATTGGTAACACCTGTGAGGCATGAGCACAGCTGTAGGGAGGTCAGAGGCAGTGATTAGTCTTTAAGGCTACAGGCACTCTGGAGAACTAGCTGGCATCTAAAGGAACTGGAGCTCACTCTAGGACCCATTAGGCAGCCTCCCTTCCAGTCAAACAATTACATCAAGGCATGGCAGATGAGTAAGAAGGGGAGGGCACCTGAGAGCTAGAGCAAGGTAAGGGCTGCATGGCCAGCAGGGGGCATTCCGGTCACCTGTGGAGCCTGAGTGTGGTTAAACCCTTGTGTTCAGCATACTTACTCCAGTTTCATTCTGGTGTAAGGCAAGAAGAATCAGTGTTTGCATTACTAAAGGAAACCAGAGAAGCATTTCGTGTGTGTCATAATTTCTCACATATAACTTACACCTTTTTTCTCTGAAATAAGCTGGTGAAAATTGGGGTGTGCATCATACATGAGAGTAGCAGATCTCCACAAGTCTGAAAGTCTGGTGGCAATGGAATCACATTAATTGCTTTGGCTCTGAAAGATATGCAACCATTCAGCTTCATCTGCTGAAAGAAATAAATTTATTCCTTGCCAGACCAAGTTGAATAATGGGGAGACATTTTCACCCCTCTAAAAATGTCCAGTGTTTCTGTCTTAGAGGATTTGTTTTCCTGTTTTGGCAACATTTTCAAAATTCATAATCAAAATTTGAATTGAAAGTGTTATTCAAACCCTGAGTTTATATGCTGCCAAAGCCCAGCCCCTCTGGGTCATGTGACCTCACTTGGCTGCCACAGGTGTTCTCTTTTCAGCTGGCTGGCTGATCTCTAGAGTGGCTTGCAGCTGCTGGTCTAAGAGCTATAGCCCTGCCCTCTGGTACTACTGCAGGACAACTAGGTCTGTAATAAGCACTCTGCTATCCCAAGCAGCCTTTCCCCTATTGGGAAAGCATTACCAACCTAAAATACTCAGGCAGCCTGTTCTTCTGCTACTTTTAGCTGGCAGACTATCCTACCTGGAGCTCTCCCTGCTGCAGGTGTTCCCTTAAAGTAACAGGGATCCTCTGGTTCCCTTTTACAGGGACCTTCAGCATCCTGGAAGAGGGATAGCCAAAGAAGGTATTGGAAGAAAAAAAAGGCCCAGATACTCAGGATGATGGAAGCTGGAAACTTACCACGCCTGGCAGCAAACAGAGAACCAAGTACAATGCCTTGATATTGGATGAGAAGGAGACTATTCCATTGGTGGAAGATGCCAAGCTATGCACCTCAAAGGCTGAAAGAATCAAGACCACTGCCACCAAGAGGAAGTGGTGCTTGGCAACTCCATTCTGCAGGGGACAGAGGCATCCATCTGCAGGCTTGACCTTCTGACTTGGGAAGTCTTCTGCTTGCCAGTGGTCTGGATCTGAGACCTTATGAAAAGATTACTGAGACTTATCTAGACCTCTGAGTACTATCCCAGGCTGTTCATCCATGTGGGTATTAATAATATTGCCAGGGTGACCCTGAGTTGATCAGAAGTGACTACAGGTCTGGGTGCAAGAGTGAAGGGTACAGGGACTCAGGTTGTGTACTCATAGTTTTTAGGTCAAGGGTAAAAGCCCAAACAGGAGCAGATTCATTGTGGAGAACAACACATGGCTGCGTGGATGGTTGTCACAAGCAGGGCTTTGGCTTCTTTGACTATGGGGTGGTGTTCCAAGAAGAAAAACTACTGGGGCAAAATTGGGTCCACCTGACAAAGAGGGGAAAGAGTTAGGTTAGTGATTGACAGGCTCACTAACCTAGTAAAGAGGGCTTTAAACTAGGTCCAGCAGGGCAAGGAGACAAAAGTCCAGAGGTAAATAAAAAGTCAACTGATCTGGATAAAAAGCAAGCAAGCAGTGGCAATAAGGAAAGCCTTAACAATAATCTCCAAGAGAAATTAGGAAAATTAATTAGTTACCTAAAATGTTAATATACTGTTGCAAGAACCATGGGAAATAAGCAGAAAGAATTTATGTCATTGGAGACTTGGGACATTACTAGAGTGCTATCATGGATGGGTAGAACTTGTTCAGGAAGGACAAACGGGGGAAAAGGAGATGGCATTGTTCTCTATATAAAAGATGTAGTCCTTGTTCTGAGGAATGGTATAAAATAGGGGGCAGGTCTGTTGAAAACCTCTGGATTAAGGTCAGTGGGGAGAACAGCTAGGGTGATGTCATGGTGGGTGTCTGCAATAGGCCACAAAATGAAAAGGAAAAAGTAGACAAGGCTTTCTTTAAACAACTGGAATCATTACTGGACCATCATGCTCAATGAGAAGCCATCAGTGGTTCAATGTCTACTTGGGAGGAGGTATCAAGTGGGATTCCCTAGGGGTCTGTACTGAGTCCAGTATTATTTAACATCTTCATTAATGATTTGGAGAATGAGACTGAGCAAATTTGCTGGAAATACCAAGCTGAGTGCAATTGAAGACACTCTAGAACAACGTTTCCAACTGGTATGCTGTGGCACACTGGTGTGCCATCAGACATGAACAGGTGTGCCATAGAATTTTGTTAAAGTCACACAAATAAATTAATAAATGAATGCTCTTAGGAGGCATGGCTTCTGGCAGGGCATGGCTCCAGCCAGTGCTGTGCACCACCCCGACCCCTCTCCACTCCATGGAGCAGCAGCAGTATGAGGTGGTGGGTTGTGGTGGTAGCCATATTATCTGTTGGGGGAAGAGGGAGGGAGTGGTGTGCTACAATTTTTTTTTATTAATGTAAGTGTGCCATGGGATGGAAAAGGCTGGGAAACACTGCTCTAGAAGGTAGGTCTAGGACAGGGGTAGGCAAAATGGCAGACACAGCCAGCAGCTGGACTCCATTTCTCAGCAGCCCCTGTCCACATCACTGCAGCCAGTTTCCATGGAGACCCCAGCAGCAGCAGGACTGTGACAGTGTGGGGTCAGGGTTTCCATGGAGACCGACTTCAGCAGTGCTGGCAGGGTGACCAGCTAGGTGGGGAGATATTCTAAGTCCAGGGCTGGAATCTTGCAGTAGTGATACTGCAAGATACTGGTCTGGAGCCAGGGCAGAGCTGCAGTCCACTGCCTGCACTCCCCTGCCCAGGGTGTGAAGACAGCCGATTATAGTTTTGCACCAGCCCTGAACTATGCTGTCACCACAGCAAGATCCCAACCCTGGAGTAGCTCCTTGCCCAGCTGCGGGGTCAGTCTCCATGGAAACCTTGGCCCCATGCTGTCATGGCCCTGCCACTGCTGGAGTTGCCATGGAAACCAGCCATAGCAATGTGGACAGGGGCTGCTAGGAAATAGTTTGCCACGGGCCCAATCCAGCTCATGGGCCTGACTTTGCCCACCCCCAGGCTAGGATCTGAAATGACCTGGATAAACTGAAAGAATGGTTTGAAATTAATCTGATGAAATTAAAAAAGAACAAGTGCAAAATCCTATACTTAAAGCAGAATAATTGCATGCAAAAATACAGACTGTGTAATGATTAGCTAGGCTGCAGTACTGCAAAGGATAATGTGGGATTTACAGTAGATCATAAGGTGAATATGAGCCAACAGTATGCTTTTGTTAGAAAAAAGGCCAACAGTATAGCAGGGTGTATTAACAGGAGTGTCAGCTGCAAATCAAGACAAGTTATTTTTCTGCTCCATTCTGCACTGGTGAGGCCTCACCTAGAGTACTGTGTCTAGTTTTGGACACTACACTTCAAGAAACATGGATGAATTAAAAAAGTGCAGCAAAGAGGCACAAAAATGAGTATAGGCCTAGAAAACATGAGTTACGAGAAAAGGTTAAAAGAACCAGGATTATTTAGTCTAGAGAAGAGAAGACCAAGGGAGGGATTTAATAACAGTTTTCAAACTGTTAGGGCAATTATAAAGAAGATGGAGATAGCCTTTTTCTCTGTGGCTATAAGGAACAGGACTAGGAACACTGATCTCAAATTGCAGAAGCATAAATTTTAATTGGAGGTTAGGAAGAACTTTCTCACTAAGAGGCTGGTTAAACATTGGAACAAGCTGTCCAAGAGGTTGTGAAATCTCTATCCTTGAAAGTTTTAAAGAGCAGGTTAGACAAACACTTGCCTGGGATGGTTTACAGGGGACTTTATGTGTTCTGCTGAGAAACTGCATGTGGTTTCAGGGCAAAGGCTCTCATTGCTTTTAAAAATAAGTAGGGTATTGCTTCTCCCTGGATAGTCCAGGAAGGCTCATTCCCAGCTTTTTGTTTGTAAATCGTAATTGGCTTAAAATGGACTTTTTGTTGGAACACATTAAAATCAAAGAGGTGCTCTATAAAAGCAGTGTCAGCCTGGGTGTTTGTCAGCGTGCAGGAAATGTGGAAATAATGAGTTTTTGTCGTCCATCAGACAAAAGAATCGCAGCAACCCAAGGGGCACTGGAAGGAATTAGCAAGAAAAATTAACTTTTCCACTCAGTAGCCTACTCAGGCTACAAAAAATAACCCTAATGAAAGATCAAAGTGAATGCTGCTGTGTGTGTCACACCAGGTCAGACAGTGGGAGCCAAAGGAGGGTTTGGAGCCTGTCTCAGCTCTTCGCCTTTTTCTCATATGCAAATGCGAGGGTGGAAAAGGAACATTTTGGCCATCCCTAGACCTCAAATGTATCATGCCTGGCTATGGCACCTTCAGACACACTGTGCTGCTCCATGTGCCCTTGTTTCCTGAGCAGGAGCAAGTAACAAAATCTGCATGGAATGGGGGGAAGCCAGTTAGCCTTGCTGTGTGACCATGGGCCAAAACGACACAACCATATTGCTTTCAGTTGTGGAGCTAGAGGAGAGAGCAACATCGCACGTTTGAGAACATTGCAGTTGGCCATGGTAAGTCGATGATCTCAACATGCCTTCCTGTAGGTTTTACATTCTTTCTTTAATTTCATTGCAGCAAAAGATACTGACTGGCAGCCCTAGCATGAAGGGAAAGGGATAATCTCAGAGGTACAGAGCTGCAATGGGAATCAACAGGTCTAGATTTACCAGCCTCTGCTACATATTCCTTCTGTGACCTTGGGAAAGTCACTTAAGGCTAGATCCACAGAGACTTTGATGCTGCAGCATCCAGTGTTCTACTGCCCTCTCAGATGTCCCTATATCCAGTAGGATCTCAGAAAGAATTGGGCCTCTCAAAATGAGACCCATGAAAGCCAGCAAACTGAACAGGGAACTGCCTAAACTAGCCAGGAGTCAATGAGGAGAAAAATGGGGGTTAAGCCCCATACTCATCAGGGAAAAAGATATCTAATTCTGTTTGAGATTCATACCTGTTAAATGCTGGCATTAGGCACCTAAAACAGCCTTTTCTAATAAGACACAACAGTGATGATCTACTACACATCTCTAGCCTGTAGCCCACTGGTTACAGTTCTCACTGAAACACAAGTCTAAAATTTGCTTTTACCCAACACCTCTAGTAGTTCTAATAAAATGGAACAGATCTATCAGGAGTTACTGAAAGAAGCATGTCCCACAATTCTCTGTGGCAGGGGTGTCAAAGATATGGCCCATGGGTGGGATCTGGCCTGTGGAACCACATCATCTGGCCCCCAGTGCTGATTCCAGGACCAACCCCCCGTCACTCATGCTGGATCCAGCACCCATGGAACCTGCTCCAACCAGTCCAGGATTGCAGGGCACGCAGTGCCTGCTTTCATTGCTCAGGGGTTGTTGAGCTGCATGCAGTTCCTGCTTCATTCCTTGCTGGGCACCTCAGGAGGTGGGGGGCAGAATAATCAGAGCACCCAGCTGCGGCGTGGCCATGAGCCCTTCAGCTCTGCCCTGTAGAAGCAAAGGGAGGTCTGCTATTGTCCCCCCCCCCCCCCCCCCAGCTTTAGCCTGAGCCACTGCAGACATGTGCCTGCATTTCTGAGATGTCTGTCTGGGTTACAAACTGATTTAGCCTAGCCAGGTTTGACTAACCTGAAAAGATTGAATCAATTCAGACTCAGGCTTTTTGAATGTCTGCCCCTAGCCCTTAAGGCCAGTGATGTAAACTATGGGGACAAGTCATAATGTCTCACCTTGTGAATTCTCAGTACAAGGATCAGGAGAATCTAGCAACTCCAATGGCACAGGTAACTCCACAAGAGTCGCTGGTGGTAGGGAACGAATATAAGGCTTGGCCTCTTTCTGAGCCAAGAGGCTGCCCCTTTATGTGTTCCAAGAGGTATTGGTTCTGGATAGCCCCATTCTACATAAAGCTGAGAACATATAAGCCACTTGTCTGGGCCACATAAGTAGTCACAGACAAAAAAAAGAAGTAAAGTTGGGGCTCTTTGTTTTGAGTGAAAGAAATAGAGTTGGGGCTTTTTGTCCATCTTTTCCCTCATGATCACACATCCATCCAGGATTGGTAAAAAAACAGCACAATGCTGTCTTTATGTTATAGGACAGTGAAGGAAACCATGGAGCAGGGCAGAGCTGGGAAAAGAACCAAAGCCGCTATCTTATTCTACACTAGGTCACTATGGCTCAAATTGTAATCCATATCTAAGCCTCTCTTGCAGCTAGCACAACAATTACACATGCTGCCTCAGACTGTTAACCAGATCTCCCCCAGGGAGATACTTAAGTCTTCTTTCTTTTATATGACTTTAGGAGCAAGAGCTATCATCACAGTTTTAATTCCAAATTCCCCAACCAGACCAATGCCCTGCTGGAAAGTGAGTGCATCTCCAGGATGTCTCCCTCAAACTTGTATCTGGGGCATGATGTCATTATGTGCTCCATAATGTGCTCCATAATGTGCTCCAGGGTTTCCACAGTTGCAGACAGGTGAGGTTTTTAGGTGCCACTTGTACATCAGGTGGCCATGCCTGCTATGTTCTGCGGGTATCCTATTAAGGATGCTCTGTGGAAGGTTGAAGCCGGGTTCTTGCATTGTTGAGTCAGAAATGCAACAACCAGGCTTCAACCTTCTACTTAAGTGTAATATGATGATGGGCCATGTTCACTGATGTTATTCTCCCAGGAAAACAAATAGCTGTTTCCTGTTCTCCAATGGTTGGCCTCACATAGCAACATTATACAAGGATTTAACTCACTATGGGGTTGTTAGCAAGGAAGAGGAATCACCCACCTTTTAGCTCAACAGTTAGGACAGGGTGGAAGAAACAGGTTCTAGGCCACCCTCAGCCAGAGGGAGTTTGAACCTATCCCTCCCACTTACCAGGAAATTGACCTAACTACCAGGCCATGGGCTAAGTACAGCCATGGGCTCTCTCTACCCTCTTGGTTGAAACTAAGCTTCTGAGGTACTTGTACATGTGATGGGCATTTAGTCTTCTATGCCCCTGTAACAGGGAACCCTAGCCCTATTACCAGAAGGCAGGTCGGTCTCTTTAAGACCAGAACTTTCCAGGAACAGCCTGCTGGCAGGGTGGGGGTTAAAAGCTGAGCCTGGACAGCTAGTCAGGTAACTGGAAGGGGGCAGGTCAGAACTACAAAAACCCTGGGCTGAGCAGCAGTAAGGGAGTAGTGGTCAAAGAGGAAAGAGGTTGTGTGTGTGGGAGCTCTCCAGAGAGGTTTGGCTGCTGGTCCGACTGCTGTGAGAAGGGAACTGCTGCTGATCCTTGGAGAAGCAGTGGTAGTGCCACAGGGAGGAGTGTCACAGTCAGTGGAGAAGCAGAAGCACCTAACCCACGAAAAAGAATGTAAGATGGCATGCTGCCTCCTTTAAGTTCTATTTTCTTTTGTGGTTCGAACCCACTAACAACTGACTATATATATGTGTGTGTGTGTGTATATATATATATATTGTTTTGTTGATTGATACTGGTGGCTTGTGGAAGAGGCTGTAAGGCCTTATTAGTGCCTTGGGGTGCAGTCATAAAAGGTCAAGGGGGCCCGGTGCACTGGGAGGTGTAGTCATGTGGAGTTTTTTTGGGCTGGGCCAGTGTGGTTTTGGAGGCCGCTGCCTGGCCTTGAACTTGTGCCCCCCAGGCTGTGGTGCCAGTGGGTGGGCCTCTGGGCCAGAGAACCTGGGCTTTCTAGTGGAGGCACAAGGAGGGCCACAAGCCTAAGATCAAGGAGCTTGGGCCTTGGAGTCAAATCCTACCAGGTGGGCTTAGACTAGTAGGCCTAGCTAGAGAAAGAAAGGGGGGCAGGACCTGTGGTGACTGAGAACCCGCAACATAGAAATACAATAGGCAGTCTCCTGCTTGTAAGAACATCTCTATAATATTTCCCTCAAGACATGGCAGATGAGTAAAAGTGGGCCACAAGAAGCATTAAGGTACTTCAAGGGCATCCTTCATAGGCCACAGATAGCAAGCAAAAAAATGCCTCTGGGGAGGGTGACCTGTTACATTGGTGCATTAGCCAGGAAAATTCCTACTGTGGTGTGTACCCTGAGACGATGGTTTGCCCGAATGAAAGAAAGAACCCTTGGGTCCAAAGAGAAGGCAGAAATACCAGTGCATATCCAAGCCTTGGATTTAGGGGCACAACAACAGATATTGAGACTCCTGTGTCAAGTAGTCCAAGGTCTGCAGGAACAAATAGAAAGACAACAGACATTGTTAGAAAAGATGGTGAGAGGCATACAAACAAGATGAACACCCCAGGAGGGTATTTGTGGTTATGGTGCCAGGGTTCACCCTGAGCCAGGAGAGGAATGGCCCACACTAATAGTGGATGTGAGGCTTGAGGGACAGAAGATATGTGCCATGTTGAATTCAGGCTCATTGCACACAATAGTGCAGAGAGATGTGTTCTCAGGAAGAGAGGGAAGTAGCAGGTCAGATAATTATTCAATGCTTGTGCAGGGAAACCCAGAGGCAAGACAGAATGTGGGTTAGTCTACAAGTGGGTGAGAAAATGTGCGGGATGCTAGTTGGAGTAGCTGAGCACTTACCCTATCCGATGATGCTGGGATGTGACTGGCTGGAGCTACTGACAGTCATAGCCCATGAGAGGAGGAAAGAAGTGGCAACATATGGTTTGAGAGGGGTGAGAAAAACTAGAGGTGCCCCACAGTGCTACCCCATTTGGGCTAGCGGGGAAAGCCTCTGATGAGAAGGCAGAGGCAGGACAAGGCCCCAGCTGGAGGCTACTGGAAGTAGGAAAAAGAGAATGTAAGATCTGAGGCAGTACTTGAGGATGATCTTATGGCTGAGGTATTTGCCAGTGAAGCTGAACAACCTTCATCAGATGAAGAAGTAGGAGAGGAGGTGGATGTTGCACACTTGTGGGAAGATGAGCATTTCTGATTGGAACAGAGCCAAGAGGAAGAGTTTTGGTATCCATTCCAGGAACATCTAGCCTAGTGAAATGGGGAGGTGCTACGACCCAAGCTGATGAAGACAACTCTGCGATTCAAGGTGAGGAACGATCTTCTATGTGGAGTCGGGCATGGAAAACCTGGAAGTTACAGTTGCTGGTACCTCCACAATACTGAAGCACCCTACTGCAAGTAACTCATGAACTCCCTATGGGTGGACATTTGGGGTGAGACGAGACAAAAGCTCACCTTCGGGAAAGGTTTTTATGGCTGGGGTTAATACGGGAAGTAGCAAGTACTTTTTGGCACATGGGACAAGATGCACAGTAAACCCTACCATCCTCCAAGAACTCCATTAGTACCACTGCCCTGGGTGGAAGTCCCCTTTGAGTGGGTGGCAGTAGATATTATGAGGCCACTGCCATGAAGTAGTGCTGGACACTAATTTATTTTGGTCCTCCTGGACTATGCAATGAGGTATCTGGAGGCTGTGCCTATGTGGGCAGTGTCCATTTCAATGGTGGCAGGGGAGTTATTGTAATTATTCTCCCAAGTGGGACTCCCTAAAGAACTGCTGATTGATCAAGAAATGAACTTTACATCTTGTGTGTTTGAGGGAGTGAGTAAAACACTGGGAATTAAACATGTAAAGGCTGCAGTATACCATCCCCAAACTGACGGGCTAGTGGAATGGTTTAACAGGACTTCGAAACGGATGTTGAAGTTTGTGGTAGAGAGCCCCCAGAAGCAGGATCAAATGTTACTGCCCTTTTTATTTGCAGTAAGAGAGGCACCCCAAGCCTCAACAGGGTTTTCCCCTTTTGAACTATTACACAGGTGGCAACCAAGAGAAATCCTTGATTTGATTAAGGAAAGTTGGGAACAGCAACAAGGTAAAGACCAGAACCTGGTTCAATACATGATGCAACTGAGAGAACATCTGGAGGTGACATGGAGAGAAGCTTCAAGAAATTGTAGGGAGGCCAAAGAGTGCCAAACAACCTATTATAATCAAGGGGCTCAAGGAAAGAAAGTTTGAATTGGAAGACCTTGTATTGGTTCTCTCTTACCAGACCAGAAGAGTAAGTTACTAGCATGATGGCAGGGCCCTTATGAAATAATACGCCAAGTATGACCTGTAGATTATGAAGTACATCAGCCAGATGGGCAAAAGAAAAAACAAGTATATCACATTAACATGCTGAAGCCATGACAAGAACATGAGTGCCCATATTTGGCCCTTCAACCAGGGGAACTGGGACCCTCCCTGAGGGAGAGGGATGGGAGAAGTGCAGTGGAAGTGGGTCCATGACTATCTGAAGAGCAGAGGTGACAGGCAATGGAACTAGTGAGAAAGTATGCAGAGCCACTGGCGGGAATATTCGAATGCTCGTGGCGCACAGGCCAAGTCCCGGAGGACTGGAAAAGGGCTAACGTGGTCCCCATTTTCAAAAAGGGGAGGAAGGAGGACCCGGGCAACTATAGGCCGGTCAGTCTCACCTCCATCCTTGGTAAAGTATTTGAAAAAATTATCAAGGCTCACATTTGTGAGAGCCCGGCAGGCCAAATTATGCTGAGGGGAAATCAGCATGGGTTTGTGGCGGGCAGATCGTGCCTGACCAACCTAGTCTCCTTCTATGACCAGATTACGAAACGCCTAGACACAGGAGGAGGGGTGGATGTCGTATACCTGGACTTCAGGAAGGCCTTCGATACGGTATCCCACCCCATACTGGTGAACAAATTAAGAGGCTGTGATGTGGATGACTGCACAGTCCGGTGGGTGGCGAATTGGCTAGAGGGTCGCACCCAAAGAGTCGTGGTAGATGGGTCGGTCTCGACCTGGAAGGGTGTGGGCAGTGGGGTCCCGCAGGGTTCGGTCCTTGGACCGATACTCTTTAATGTCTTCATCAGCGACTTGGACGTGGGAGTGAAATGTACTCTGTCCAAGTTTGCAGATGACACAAAGCTATGGGGAGAAGTGGACACGCCGGAGGGCAGGGAACAGCTGCAGGCAGACCTGGATAGGCTGGACAAGTGGGCAGAAAACAACAGGATGCAGTTCAACAAGGAGAAATGCAAAGTGCTGCACCTAGGGAGGAAAAATGTCCAGCACACCTACAGCCTAGGGAATGACCTGCTGGGTGGCACGGAGGTGGAAAGGGATCTTGGAGTCCTAGTGGACTCCAAGTTGAACATGAGCTGGCAGTGTGACGAAGCCATCAGAAAAGCCAATGGCACTTTATCGTGCATCAGCAGATGCATGACAAATAGGTCCAGGGAGGTGATACTTCCCCTCTATAGGGCGCTGGTCAGACCGCAGTTGGAGTACTGTGTGCAATTCTGGGCGCCACACTTCAAGAGGGATGCGGATAACCTGGAGAGGGTACAGCGAAGGGCAACTCATATGGTCAAGGGCCTGCAGACCAAGCCCTACGAGGAGAGACTAGAGAAACTGGACCTTTTCAGCCTCCGCAAGAGAAGGTTGAGAGGCGACCTTGTGGCTGCCTATAAGTTCATCACGGGGGCACAGAAGGGAATTGGTGAGGATTTATTCACCAAGGCGCCCCCGGGGGTTACAAGAAACAATGGCCACAAGCTAGCAGAGAGCAGATTTAGACTGGACATAAGGAAGAACTTCTTCACAGTTCGAGTGGCCAAGGTCTGGAACGGGCTCCCAAGGGAAGTGGTTCTCTCCCCTACCCTGGGGGTCTTCAAGAGGACGTTAGACGAGTATCTAGCTGGGGTCATTTAGACCCAGCACTCTTTCCTGCTATGCAGGGGGTCGGACTTGATGATCTATTGAGGTCCCTTCCGACCCTAACATCTATGAATCTATAGAGACATGTTCCAAGAGGTCCCCGGGGAAGCTCAGGGCATGATGCATTGAATAAGGACCCCTCCAGGCCAGGTGACCTGTGAAAACTGGAGGCAGATCCCACAACAAGTTCAGGAGAAGATATAAAAGAGGAGCTTGAGATGATGCTAGAAAAAGGCATAATAAAATAATCCCAAAATGACTGGTGCAGCCCTATTGTGGCAGTGCCAAAGCCAGATGGAAAAATTAGACTCTGTATTGACTTCTGAGAAGTAAATGTGGTGGCTAAGTTTGATGCCTATCCGATGCTGAGGGTGGACTAAATGGTGGAGAACATCAGACAAGTCATCTATATCTCCACTTTGGACCTAATGAAAGGCTATTGGCAGGTCCCCTTAGCACCCAAGGAACAAGAAAAGACAGCCTTTGCCACACCATGAGGCCTATTCCATTTCCAACATATGCCATTAGGATTACATGGAGCTGCTGCGATGTTTCAGCGGCTGATGGACAGAATCTTAGCCCTTCATGGGGGATACTCTGTGGCTTATATAAATGACATTGTGTATACCACAGATTGGTCAGGACAATTAACAGCACTGCGAGCAGTATTACAGGACTTAATGAGGGCAGGGTTGACCCCAATTGTGCGCTTCTTTGGGTTGGCGAAGGAGGAAACATGGTACCTTGAGTTCCAGGTAGGAAGTAGTAAGGTACAACTGCTGTTGGATAAAGTAGAGGCATTAAGGAAGTATTAAACTCTTCAAACAAAGAAACAAGTGAGGGCTTTTTTGGGACTGGCAAATTATTATAGGAAATTTGTTCCTCACCTCACAGATTTAGTGGTGCCCTTGACTGAGATGGTAAGGACTGGAGCCCCAACTAAGGTGAGATGGACACCACAGAAAGAAGGAGCATTCCAAAAGGTGAAGGGTGCACTTTGTACACAGCCACTGCTATATACACCAGATTTCAATAAACCTTTTTTTGTACTGACAGATCCATCAAACTGGGCTATTGGTGTGGTGTTGGTCCAAATAGAGGAAAGAGAAGAACATCCAATAGCATACATAAGTAGAAAGTTGCACCCACCTGAGCAGAATTATGCAACAATAGAGAGAATGTTTGGGGATCAAATGGGCCATAGAAATGCTCTGGTATTATTTGTTAGGTCGAAAGTTCACGTTAATCACAGACCACACCCCTCTGCAATGGCTACAAACCATGAAGACAGATAATGCTAGGCTGATGAGATGGGCTCTCAGTCTTCAACCATACTGCTTTGTGCTAGAGCATCATCCAGGGGCCAAAAATGTAAGTGCCAACTTCCTCTTCTTCATATGGTCTTGAGAAGGTTTACAGTGGAAGGAAAGACCCTGGACAAAATAAAAGGGGGGGGGGGGTGTAACAGGGAACCCTAGCCTTCTTGCCAGAAGGCAGATCAGTCCCTTTAAGACCAGAACTTTGTGGGCACAGCCTGCTGCCAGGATGGGGGTTAAAAGCTGAGCCTGGACAGCTAGTCAGGTGACCAGAAGGGGCCAGGCCAGAACTACAAAAACCCTGGGCTAAGCAGCAGTAAGGGGGTAGTGGTCAAAGAGGAAAGAGGTTGTGTGTATGGGAACTCTCCAGAGAGGTTTAGCTGCTGGTCCGACTGCTGTGAGAAGGGAACTGCTGCTGATCCTCGGAGAAGTGGTGGTAGCACCACAGGGAGGAGCGTCACAGTTGGCAGGGAAGGAGAAGCACCTTGCCCACAAAGAAGAATGTAAGATGGCATATGTATGTGTGTATGTATATATTGTTTTGTTGATTTTTATACTGGTGGTTTGTGGAGGAGGCCTCATTAGCACCTTGGGGCACAGTCATAAAAGGCCAAGGGGGCTTGGTGCACCAGGAGGTGTGTTTGTGGGGGGCTCTTTTACCATATGTCACTACATATGTACTACCAGCTTTGGTTTGCAGCAACCCATTAATTGGGAACTGGATTTATTTGCCTTCTGAAACCACCAAGGGCTCATTTGTCTTATCACAAACAAAGCAAATGTCATCACTGTACACTGAATGCTCAGTTGGGCCACTTAAAACTGAACGACTTCCACTGAGCTACAATGTATGTATGTATAGAGCACATGTACAGACTAGCTTTTATAATGGAATTAGCTCAGCTGATGCTTCTTGTTTTCCAGGCATGCAAAGATTCAGAGGGGAATGTTCAGTGCTGCCAGCCACCCTAGTAACACCATCCTTTCCTTAGGTTTAACTAGGTGCACTGAGATTTTGGAGTTGCTTTACCTTTCTCTGAAGCATCAACTGTTAGCTAATTCAGAGCATGGGATATGCAACCAAGCAGACCCTCAGTTTGGGTCCTGTGCTCTCACTGCAGTTGTGAGGCAGGAAAATCAAAGAAGCACACAATCAGACTGATTATTCCAAAACAAAAATGTCAACTAACACAGCCCAAAGACTGAGATCATGTCTTATGGACAAAAAGAATGTTGCCACTTTTTCAGCAAAGAGAAACCATATTAAAATACCAATGTCTACAGTAAAAATGGCCATTGTCTATTTAGCGTAGCACTAATATCTTCTGGGAAAGTAGGGCTGTTCACAATGAAGAAGATCAAATTATACAAAATTAACATTAAATAAACTAGGGAGCCATAACTTGCAGGGAGGCAAATATGGATAACCATGAAATTAGTCTTGCTCTTTACTTTCTGTGCTGCTTTCCCTGGGTTCTAACTCTAAAATGGAGGGAGATAGGGTTAAAGAATGGACATTTTTATCAAATAATTTGCCCCCAAACTATTGACGAATATTATTAAGCCATCTTTGCTTTTGTCTTTCCTTCTCAGTCCTGAGAGGGTCAGAGAACCAGGACAGATGTCTCACTGTATTTTAAATACTGCTTTTATTGGGAAGGGAGGAAAACAAAATACATAGATTCAAATATCAAAAGTGATTAGTGATTTGGGCATCTAACTGAAGGCACTTCAAAGGAGCCTGGATGTTAAAGGACAAGTACTCAGTTCTTTCCAGAGGCTGGCCCCTTTGGCTGTCACAGTGAGTCTTGAGACTCACAAAAATCAGAGACTCAGGAATGAGGCAGGGACCTGACAGTTTTTCCCTGGGATTCCATTTCCTATTCAATTCTCCCCCAGTCCTTTTTAAGGATTCCAAGAGGTTATGAGAATTAGAAAACCTTATTCTTACATTACTTTGACTACCAATTAGGCTTGGTTTTCTACACATAGATTTTGGTCCATTACTTGCATTAAGATATGATCCCAATGCAGTCCTTAGGCTGACCTCTTTTGTTTGAGCTAATCTGTAAAATATTAATTGCAAGAGGTTATTAGAACATTCTATAAATTTTCACTCATTTGTTCAACAATTGAACTCACAAGTAGGCCCTTAGTATTACAATTGGTTATTCTGCTTTATTTGAAAAGAACCAGCATTTGAATCCAGATTGCTTGAATCCTCCCCCAAGCACTTTATGAAAAAGTCCATGCTAGCACTTCTAGCCAGCTGTTCACAGGAGAGTTTTCTGTAATGGGCAAACCAAAGTATAATAGAAATTAGGAGCTGGAAGAGACCTTAAAAGATCATTGAGTCCAACCCCTTCTGCTCTGGGCAGGAATACTGTGGAGATCAAATGATCCGAGAAAGATGTCTGTCCAATCTCCTCTTGAGACCAAGGTTGGGAACTGTACCACCTTCTTGGGGAGTCTATTCCAGATTCTGGACACCCTTGCCATAAAGAATTTCTTCCTTACATCCAACCTGAAACCATCCTCTAACAGTCTCTGCCCATTGCTCCTTGTCCTCCCCTGGGTCACCCTACTGAAGTTTTTCTCCCACCTCCTGATATTCACCCCTTACATACTTATAGATGGCCACCAAGTCCCACCTCAGTCTTCTCCTCCCCAGGCTGAACAGTCCCAGATCCATTAGTCTTTCCTCATCAGGTTTGTCCTCCAGGCCCTTAATCATTCTTGTGGCCCATCTTTGGACCCTTTCAAGATTCTCCACATCTTTTTTGGAAGTGCGGTGCCCAGAACTGGACACCGTACTCTAGCTGGGGTCTCACCAGCACTGAGTAGAAAGGAAGTATCACTTCCTTATCCCTGGCCATGATGCATGGGCTAATGCATCCCACTATGCTCTTAGCTCTGTTGACTATAGTGTTGCACTGGTGACTTACGTTCATCCTGTGATTAACCATAACCCTGAGGTCCCTCTCTGCCATTGTGCTGGCCAGGACATCTCATCCTAACCTGTATTCATATTTCTGGTTACTTCTCCCCAGATGAAGCACTCTGCATTTATCCTTATTGAACTGTACCCAGTTCTACTCCACCCACCTTTCCAGCTTGTCCAGGTCCATTTGGATCCTCATCCTATCCCCTAGTGTGACCATTTTTCCCCATAACTTAGGCAACAAACTTGGCTAATGTGCTTTCCACATCCTCATCTAAATCGCTGATAAAAATGTTGAACAGCATGCAGCCAAGAGCCAAACCCTGCAGGGCACCACTGGCCACCTCCTGCCGAGGTGATACAGACCTGTCCACTAACACACTCTGGGTTTGACCCCTTACCCAGTTCCCAACCCACCTGACCTTGGACTCTGCCAGCCCACAATTCCCCAGGTTTTTTTATGAGAACATCATGGGAGACCATATCGAAGGCCTTCTTAAACTCCAGTTATATGACATCAACCACATCTCCCACATTTAAGCGGTTCATTACTTGATCATAGAAGGAGATGAGGTTGGTCAGACATGACCTGCTTACAATTAAACCACGTTGACTATCCTTCAGCATCATGCCTTCTGCCAGTCTCTCACAAATGGACTTCTTGATCATTTTTTCCAAAATTTTACCCAATATCGAGGTCAAACTGACCAGCCTATCGTTTCCTGGATCCTCTGTCCTCCCCTTCTTAAAGATTGCCAGCACATTGGCCCTTTTCCAGTCTTCTGGGATCTCTCCCAAGCACCATGAGTCTTCAAATACCTTCATCAATTGTCCTGCAATGAACCCAGCCAATTCCCTCACCACTCTTGGGTGTAGTCCATTTGGTTCTGCTGACTTGAAGACATTCAGCCGCTCTAAGTGCTCCCTCACTAATTCAACACTGACCATTGGCTGGCAATCATCCCTCTCCACCCCACCCTGCATCCATCCAGTATCCAACCAGGTGGGTGACCACCATTTGTGTGCAGGAACACCAATACAAAGTATTCATTAAATAATTCAGCTTTCTCCTGCTATCAGCTGTCCCATCCCATTCTGCAAGGGCCTCACATTTCCCTAAGTCTTCCTCCTGCTCCCTATATACCTGTGGCAGGGACACTGCCATGAGAACAAACTTACTGCTGGCACAGGAATGACAAGAGAAGAGGCAGCCACAAAATGCCACTGCAGATCAAAAGCACCTCCTGATGCCACGTGGATGTGCTTTGTTAATGCATACTGCCAGCAATTTGCTGGCCAGCACACAGGAAAGGAGTTAAAACTCACCAACATCTGGGGAGGACCAGAAGTGGATCCTCCCAAGAGTCCTGAGCAGCAGGGAAGGACTATATGCCCCAGCAGGGGTGACTAGTGACAACCCAGAGTATTTGGGTGCCCAACCAAAGCTGGTTCAAAGGATCCAAGATACCAACCTTCCCAGCAGCCATGGATCCCGGATTATGAAGACAGAGACTGGGACAGCGGTAAGCCTGTGGGAAGAAAAGAAACAGAAGAATGGTGAACACCGTGAGCCACCCTAGGGAAGGGTGCCCGAGGTAAGCTACATCCCAAAACATAAGAGGAGGTGAGTATGGCCAACTTTGAGGCCTCAAGAAGGAATATGAACCCTTTGAAAGAGACTGTGTATGTACTCTAACTTTGGCTGTGGATACTCAGGGGCTATTGCCCCATCCATGATTGTAAGCCAAAAGGCAGACTCAGACAAGACTTAACATCTCATTGGTTGGTGTTAGGTGGGGTGTAGGGGAGGTGGAGCCCCAGGTCCAAAGGCCTGCTCGTGAGAACTGAGAGGGAACCAGGAGAGACAGGATCTAAGAACTTCCTCCCATTAATAATTATTCCAACAAAATCATGGCAGGAAAGACTCCTTGGGGACCTTTAAGGACTCACACTGGCAAGCAAGCTGTTGACTTGCAAGGGGACAGGAGCGTCTGATTGGCTGGAGAGGGCTAAATGCTTGAACGAGTACCACAGTAAATTATAAATTGGTGAATTGGCCAGGAATCAGGACAAGAGTGTAACCTGGAGGCCAAAATTGAAATGGAAGTAAATATGGCACCTCAAGCTGACTTCTTGGGACAGACCCTGCATGCTGTTACCAAAGTGTTAGAGGTTCAACAGCAGCAGGCCATTCAACAGTAAGAATGGATTAGATGGAATTGGACATCCTTTCTGATGCATAAAATGACAAAAGAGAATGACATGGAAGCTTATATAGAATCCTTTGAGAGGACAGTGATACAAATGGGGCCTGATAGAATGTTGTGGGCTAGCCAGCTGGGATCCCTCCTAATAAGAAAGTTGCAGGTGGCGTACCGAGCTCTTCCCAGGGAGGATGCTTATGACTATGATACAGTTAAAGACACTATATTGAATTGCTTGGAGTTAACAATTGAGCACTACAGACAATTGTTCAGGGCTAGAAAAGAGAAAGAAGGTAGGAAGCCCAGAAACTTAATATAGTAGTTAAAAGACCTCATGAATAAGTGGGTACCACCTGATAGGGTTGATAGGGTGGCCCTGGCAGACCAAATTTTACTAAAACAATGTATAAGAGATCTTAAAAATGAAACCCAGTTATGGGTGAAATGACATCTCCCTAGAACACCTGAGAAAGTTCTATGAGTCGCTGAAGCTTCGCAGCATCTGAGGTAGAACCAGCTAGGGAGCAGGAAAATAATAATGTGGGGGTTGGTTATTGAGAAGAAGAGAAATGGTGCCAAGGGGCACTGATATATACAGGGACAGGGATAATGTGTTTACAGATGTGGGGAAAGAGATAATGTGTTATGGATGTGACCGATAAGGCCATGTAGCTCATGAATGTATACTTGGGGCTCAGGAGCAGTGGAAACAGGGTAGTGAAACCCCTGGAATTAAGGAAAAGCCAGGGGCTAGTGAAGTGGCTGAAGAAATGGACTGCAGCTTCAGGCACAGTGAAGAGGTAGTAGTGTGGTACAGACCAATGCTGATGACCTGTGTGACAGTACAGGTAGTGCAAGCCACACTTGACACAGGCTGCTCCCATATGCTGCTAAGAGCTGGGTTAATACTGGATGGAGCGATAGAATGGTGCAAGCTATTCAGGATGCGCTGCATCCATGGTGGGGCAGATCAATATAAGAGGGGTTATGTAGATGTGCAGATAGCTAACTGGACAGGGAGAATGAAGGTAGGATTTGCTCCTGACTTAGATGGAGAAATGATCATAGGATGGGACTGCCCCCTCCTTTCCCCCCCCCCATGAGGTGCTAGAAGAAGTTAGAAGGGTGGAATTAGAAAGGATTCATGAGGAGGAGGTGGCCAGCACAGAGGACCAGGTGATACTGGCCAGATTAAGTGTAAGTGATCCGCATTTTGAAATTTGGAAGGGGTTGTTGTATAGAGTAAAAAAAATCACCAAGAAAGGGTGATTGGACCCAATAGCTGATGGTACCATGCCCTTTTTGTAAGCAGATATGGGACCTGGCCTATGCCATACCTATGGGGGGACATTTTGGACAGGACAAGACCCTTGCCAAAATTCATCAGTGTTTTTTCTGGCTGGGAATGAGGGAAGAGAGAACCTGACATTAAGAGGCATGTAGTGAATGTCAAAGAGTGCAAGAAAGGTGCCCTCCTAAGGCACCCTTACAAGTGATGCCCCTCACTGACATGCCATTTGACCAGATTGCCTTGGATACCATAGGCTTGCTGACAAAAAGTAGCGCAGGCAATCAATATATCTCAGTGATAGTAGACTATGCCACCCCCTACCCAGAGGCTGTGCAAATGCTCCACAGATTGTGGAAGAAGTATTAAAATGGATATCAAGGGTGGACTAGGGAAATTATTATGGAACAGGGCACAAATTTCCTGTATGGAGTTATAAAAGCAACATATCAAGTATTAGGAATTAGACAGTCATGAACCTCTGCTTATCATCCCCAGACCAATGGTCTGGTGGAGCATTTAAATGGAACCATCAAATGACTCTTGCGACTGTGCCCAAAAGGAGCCCAGGAAGTGGGACTTATTGTTGATACCTCTGTTACTTACATCGAGGGATACACCCCAGGCATTAACTCAATTTTCACCGTTTGTCTTAATATTTGGTCATAAGCCTGGGGCTTGCTACAAGGTGTGAGGGAAGAATGGGATGATATAGGGCAAAGAGAAATTGGAGCACAGCAACATATGCAAAATATGAGTGAGAGGCTTAGCCAAGCAAGACAACTAGTGCAGGCAATTTTAGCAAACACCCAGCAATGACAAAAACTTGAGTATAACAAGAGGGCCCATGAAAGGGAGTTTTATGTTGGTGATAAGGTCTTAGTGTTGCTTCCCATGACCACTGATAAGCTGTTGACAAGGTGGCAGGGCCCCTCTGAGATCATCAGGCAGGCTGGTCTGGTCGATTATGAAGTCTACCGGCTGGGCCACTAACATGAACAACAGATATATCATGTTAATTTATTGAAGGCTTGTCTGGAGCCAAAAGGTTGGTTACTCAGTCCAGAGGATCAACCTGAGGAGCTGGGTCCGGAAGTTGAGGAAGACCCTAAAGAGGGAGAGTCATGAGTGTAAAGCAGGGACCCAAGTTAAGCCAGGATCAGCATGATCAGTTGAGTGCCCTTATAAATGGTTTCAGGGATGTGTTTAATGAAAGACCTGGGAAACCTAAGGGAGTGAGACATGAAATAAATATCCTAAAAGGGGTGATAGTACAGGAATGATGGAGGCCAGTTCCCCATCATTTGCAAGATAAGGTGTATAAGGAGATAAATAAAATGTTATCTCAGGGAGTCATAATACCATCCCGCAGCCCATGGCGTAGTCCCATGGTTGTAGTGCCCAAGGCCAATGGATCATTGAGAATCTGCATAGATTTCAGAAAAGTAAACAACATTGCCCTTTTTGACGCCTTCCCAATGCTGCATGTGGAAGAGGTTTTGGAAAGGATAAGCCAGGCCAAATATATCTCCACCATAGATCTGTTGAAAAGGTATTGGTGGAAAGAGACCGGCCTAAGACAACTTTTGGCATGCCATGGGGTCTGTTTGAATTCACATGTATGCCCTTCGTGTGGATGCCCTTTGGCCTTCATGGGGCAGCGGCCATGTTCCAGAGCTTAATGGGTCATATTCTTATGCCCCATATGATATATGTGGCTGCTTACTTTGATGATATCATCATTTACTCGCAATCATGGACAAAATATATGCAACATCTAAGGGCCATATTATAAGAACTCCATTGTATAGCAATGACGGCCAATCCTAAGAAATGTTTATTAGGCATGCTGGAGACCAATTATCTAGGGTTTAGGATTGTCCAAGGCATCGTAAGGCCAATAAAATAGCTATAATAGAAAATTACAAGCCACCACAGACAAAAAAAATATGTGGTCATTCCTAGGCTTGGCCAATTATTACAGAAGATTCATCCCGAACTTCGTGGAAAAAGCAGCTCCTTTAACTTATGCAGTAAGAGGTAGAGTTTCAGGTTCTGTACAATGGACATCTCAGATGGGAAGAGGTCTTTAAAAATATTAAGAAAGCCCTGTGAAGTGTTGTTTTGGTTATAACCTCTGACTTTTCTGAACCTTTTGTCCTTCAGACCGATGCATTGGCTACTGCTGTTGGGGCAGTGTTGTGCCAGGAGCGAGAAGGCAGGGAAAGACCCCGTAGCCTTTGCTAGTAAGAAATTAAATGCAACAGAAAGGTTTTTCACCATTGAGAGAGAATATTTAGCAATAAACATCTCATTGGTTGGTGTTAGGTGGGGTGTAGGGGAGGCGGAGCCCCAGGACCAAAGGCCTGCTCATGAGAACTGAGAAGGAACCAGGAGAAGCAGGATCTAAGAACTTCCTCCCATTAATAATTATTCCAACAAAGTCATGGCAGACGAGACTTCTTGGGGACCTTAAGGATTCACACCGGCAGGCAAGCTGTCGACTCACAAGGGGACAGGAGTGCCTGACTGGGTGGAGAGGGCTAAGTGCTTGAATGAGCACCATGGTAAATTACAATACCTAAAAAAGGACTTATTATTGTCCTTGATTTCAGTCACCAACCTGATCTCAGTCACTGACTTTGCTGTCCTTATACTCTCCCAAAAAATAGGGGCTATATTTGTGTATTTCTCCTTGGTGACTACCCTTTGTTTCCACTGTCTGTAAGCCTCCTTTTTCTTTTTTAAGTACTCCTTGACTCCTCTGGTAAGTAAAGAGGGCTTCCTGAACCCTTCACCACCTTTCCTGTATACAGGAATGGACCTTTTCTGCACTCCAAGGATAGCTCCTTTGAGGAACAACTGGCCTTCCTGAACTCCTTTCCCCTCCAATCCCTCTTCCCATAGGGTCTCTCCCACTATTTTTCTACACTAATTGAAGTCGGTCTTCCTGCATCAAGTACCTCTGCTCTACTGGATGACTTCCCTGCCCTATGATTGATTATGAATTCTGTCATCTCATGATCCCTATCTCCCAGATTACCCTCAATCCTCAGATCTCCCACCAGGTCATCCTCTTGGGCTAGAACCAAATCCTACAAAGCCTTCCCCACTGGTTGGCCCATTCACTCTCTGTACTAAATAAAGTTCTTCCATGCAGGTCAAAAACCTACATGACTGGTCAGATCTGGCTGAGTGCTCCTCCTAGCAGATGTCAGGGTTCTTGATAAGTAAATAGATAAAACCCTGGTGAAATAAGAAGTAGATAAAACCCAAGTGAAATAGTAAGGAAAAACTTAAGCCCTTGGTCTGCATTCTTGACTGGCAAAAGTCAACACAGTACAATTCAAGATCAGTACAGCCTAGTCTAACTTACACTTCATAAGTTTGTTACAGTTTGTGCCTAGAAACTAAAACAGGCCATTCTGTAAGGATGTATTTCCCTCTGAAATCAAGAAGGAATCTTCTTCAGCAAAATTCCCAGAAATTTCAGTGGGGCAGGGTTTCTCCTCTAGTGTGGCTTTCCCCTATGAACCAAGCCATTCCCCATTAACATGCACATCAGGGCTCTGACTTGTACTGATGACTACTTATTGAGGTTCACTTGCGGGTTTTTTTCACAGTAATTTTTTTTTTTGTCACAAAATTAGCAATCCTTTAAAATAAAAGTAATTTTCACAGAGGATAACAACTTTCAGAGTTTGTCATGTTATTGTTCCAAACAGACTGAAGCAACAGGATCAGGAAGAATTTTGCTTTGTATTCCTGTCAAAAAAATAGTCAACAAACTTAATGTAGCCAAGAGGGTCTTATCTGATTTTCTTTAATATGACACACTTCATGTAAAGGTAATAAAGTAATTTTAGATTTGATATAAAAAAACAAAAAAATAGGCATATTCTGTCCCTGGGGATGTAATTCAGTGATTGTTTCATCCACATCTCTCCAAGGGTGCTTATACACCTTGATGAGTTTCTTTAAATCAATATATTCTTGGGGGCTTTTTGCATTCCACAATGTATCATGATGATTCCCATAACGATTTTGCAGGTTACATGTCTAAAACTCAAAATTCGTCAATGTGCTATTACAAATAAAAAATGCTAGTGGGCACCTCATAACAATTCTACCCTCCCAACCTCTTACTACTAAATTACTTCGGGGCACTTTTGGCACATCAAATGTGTTGTGTATGGCAGTGGTTCTCAAACTTTTTTTTCATGGACCACTTGAAAATTGCTGAGGCTCTCAGTGGACCACTTAATAACCTTTTTTTTTTTTGTTCTACAAATCAAAGCACACAACTCATATTTTAATAACAGTGGTCTTACTGTTCTAATGCGATGGATGTACCTTTTTTTTTAAGCAAAGTTCTGGGAAGTCAGGTGTAATGTTTGTCAGCTTTAGCCTTAGGACACTTTTCTGCAGGCCACCTGAATGGAGCTTGCAGACCACAGTTTGAGAACCTCTGGTGTATGGCATTTTACTAGTGTACATATGTAAATATTAGTTGCACTTTATGAAGCAATAAATATTAATATTATAATAAATAGAATATTAATATAATAAAAATCTAAAGTAGTAAAATATGTTAATATAAGAAAAATTAAAATAGTAATTAATAGTATACTGAGTATATTTATTCCTAAATTCTATAATTGTAATGTGTATTGCAGTATCTTCTGTGTAAAATTGAGTAAACTTGTCTAATTCTATATACTATTAATATACTGGCTTGGTCAATTTTGGGGTGGATGCTGTTTTTGCTTTTGTTGCTGCTCAAAATATACCCTTGTTGTACAACAGGCAGTTTGGGGGGTGTTTTATTTTGGGTGTCTGTGTTGACTGTAGATATTATATGGTTTGAGAGATCTTCCCAGGGATCTCTGCCCTACCAGTGGCAACAGGGTGGAGCCTGCCTATATGATGTTGTATTCCTCTCCTGCCATGATTTTGATGTAATGTATAGGAGGCAGTTCCTCATAGGTGACCCTTCAGGTCCTTCACCCTGTTCCCTTCGTGGGCCTCCAAACCTTCCCTTTACCCCATCCAAACCACGTCCAGTCTTTGGCAGATGGATATGGTCAGGGGTCTCTGATGACTCTAACAGCGTGTGTTTTCTATAGCAACCATGATAGCAGCCATCCCCTTTACTGGCCCTCGTCCAACTTTGACCGTGGTCCTGCTGAGCTTCTACAGCAGCTAATTAGCTAGCTCAGCACTTAAAGTATATTCCTGGGCCTCATGGCCCCAAATTAGTTATTACACCATGGGCAACAGCCACTGTTGGCACTCCACACTGGCATGAACTATAAATCTTCTCTCAACCTGGGGTTCTCTTAAGATTGTGCTCTTCACTTGCCTTGTGCCTGTCACTCAAGGTCTCTTTGGCAGTCCTATAAGGCATAGTTTCTTAACCCATGGTACGCGTACCCCTGAGGTACATGAGACACAAGCAGCAGGTACGCGGGCACCCAAAACCCCCATAGCAATGGGGTGCCACTGCTCCCCCTGCCACCATTGGGTTCACCTCTGGCTGCTTGTCCCCCGCACCCAAGCTGGCCACAGGCTGCTGCAGGACGGGGAGGGTGGGCACACAGATACCTGCCTACTTCCTGCCTACCCAGCTACAGGCAGGTAAGTTTCTTTCTTTATCCTGTCTGGGATTGGGGTGGGGGGGTAGACAAAGACCCCCACAGTGCAGGAGGGAGTGTGGTAGGGGCAGGACACTGCCCCACTCCCTCCTGTATTGTGCAGATTGCCCCACTACCCAGCCCACCCAGGGCCCCATTCACTGCATGCAGAAGGCAGCGGGCTGCCGCTGCAAGCTGGGACTGGCGGTGGCAATGGGCTCTTTCCAGCACTCGGGGAGGGCTGCAGTGACGGGAGAGAGGCTGCTGCTACCCCAATATTCACTGTAACCCTCCTCAGCCTGCCCCCCAGCACCGCCGCCGAACGCCAGGAAAAGCCCGGTGCTACTGCTGGCCCTCACCTGTAGCCAGCCTGGGCTCTGGGCAGCGGCAGCAGGCAGGCTGCAAACAGCTGCACCAGGATTCGCTGCCCCAGCATCCGCTCCATACTGGTGACTGCACATGTGCGTCAGAGCAGAGAGCGGGGGAGGGTTGAGCTGCCTCAGACCCTATCCCTGCTCTCTGCTCTGAGGCATGTGTGCAGTCACCACTGTCATGGAGCTAATGCCGGGGCTGCGGAGCCCAGTGCTGCTGCGGAGCCCAGTGCTGCTGCAGAGCCTGCCTGTGACCTACTGCAGCTGCCCAGAGCCCAGGTTGGCTACAAAAAGCTGCATTGGGCTCTGGACCCCAGCATCAGCTCTGTGCCAGCAGTGACTGCACATGAGCCTCAGAGCAGAGAGTGGGATTAGGGTCTGAGACAGTGCAACCCTCCCCCCTTGCTCTTAGGCACACGTGCATTTGTCAGTATGGAGTAGATGCCAGGACTGCAGAGCCTGGTGTAGCTGTTTGCAGCCTGCCCGCTGCTTGCTGCAGCATCCCAGAGCCCAAGCTGGCTACAGGCGGGGGTCAGCAGCAGCAGTGGGCTTTTCTGGGCTGTGCTTCCTCAGGGCCTCCCCCACTGTCCTCTCCAAGGCCCACATGCACCCACTGGTACGGAAATGGCAGCAGCTCTGGGTAGCTCCTGCCAGCCACAGAACCCAGGCTGGTTGCAGCAGGGCTTGCAGCCTCCCAGCCACCTGCTGGGAACAGCCTGGGCTCCATAGCTAGCAGCAGCTGCCTCCTTGTCTGTCTCTTTCTCTCGCCCTCTTTCCCTGTCTCTCTCACCCCTTCCTCCTCTCAAAACTATGGCAAAAAATTTGGTTCAACCCTCCTAGTTTTGGTCAACACCAGCTCTAGCCCAGTTACATACTTGAGTTGTGCACCCTTAGTGTAACAGGTGGCAACCCTACCCACACCAGATTGGACATCTATCACGGCCTTACATACACAGCCCTTCTTCCAACATACGGTACACATTAGTCTGTAAATATAAAATCCCCTGGAAAATTGAGTGTTGGGGTACTTATTAACATTTTTAGAAGTTAGTGGGTACTTAAAAGGTTGAGAAACATTGCTGTAAGGCTTTATCACCCACCAACCCTCATTCCTATGGTCTGGTTGCAAACTTTGGGGCCTCCTGTTGTCCCTGTTCTGTTGCACAGTGCAGAGCCTGAGTGAGAGTATAGACCCCAGACCATTCCCTTACCCCTGAGTCCAATGAAATTGCCCAAGGAGTAAGTGCTGACTCAGTACCTGGATGTTCTGCTTGATCCACCTCCACCCAGGGTCCCTCTGCCCTGTAAGTAGCCCCATCACTGTCAGGCTGACTGGATGTGCTGGTCCCTGGTCTAGCCTTTACCAGTCCTCTGGCTTGTGGAATGGTGATCCTTCAAGCATCCTGTCACTCAGGCTGGACTGGCTGCTCCATTTCAGCAGCCGGCTGCCCCCAATCTGGGAGCTGCTCAGCCTGCTACGTCTGCTGCCTGCCACCACTGCCGCTCTGCCTCTCTCTGGGGCCAGAAGTACTGGTCCAGATGTCTTCCTGTCAATCTGGAGCTTCACACTGCTCCAGAAGTGCCACAGTGCCTCCAGCATGCTGCTTCCAAGGATTCCCTGTGCCACAGTGAGTTTGGGATGCTGGCCAGCCCTCTCTCTCTCTCCTTCTCTCTGCCTCACTCACAGTGTCCAATCTGATCCTGCCCCTTTTTGCTGCTGATGATACAGAGCAGCCCTGGGCAGCACATTTTTTTTCCTTTTTGTTTTGTAGGTGGACCAGTGAGAGTATTTTCCTCCACTTAGGTGGGTCGTTGTTTAGACAGAGATGGTGATTACCTTCATTAGCATGATAACACTCAATTCGTGTCCCAGAATGATCATTATTTTATTATTACAAGGTCTCCTGTAAACCCTCCATTTTTATATTTAAATAAAACACGGCAAGCCAATCAAACAACTCCCCCCACACTCCGACCACCCTCCAGTCCCTAGAAATCCTGTAATTACTCCTTTCCCCTCCTCTTCCCCCCCAACCCCCCACCCCGGCTTGGATGGGCAATGGCCACAGTCTTCAGAGCACCAGGTGTCAGATGTCATCTTTCCTCCCTAACCAAGAAATCATCCTTTACCTAACTCTTCCCCCCACCCCCGACAAAACAAAGCAAAGAGTTTCTCCTTTTCTGCTTCAAGTACCCACTCCTCCTCTCCCAACCTCCAAAACCATGGAAACCCCCCAACCCATCTCAATGTAGTCAATGCGCTGATCAGACACATTTGATTAAAAGTAAAAGTGTATTTTATTTTTAAGAAAACTCAGCAATCCATCTTCACTCAAGATTAACAGCAAACTTGATCAGCCTTTCTTTTGTCCAATAGAGCACACTCCATCTTCGGCCATGTGTGCGGCCATGTGTGCGGCCAAGACAGTTCTCATGATTCAGAGTCAGATCTGCTCTTGCTTCCCCATAGGTCTCCATTGTCTTAGACAGAAATCCCTTATAGTCTCCAGAATCAGTAATTTGTCTTCTTCATATGAGTCCAGCAGGTCGCTCAGCAGGCATCCATGAGAAACTCCCCACCACTCCAGGACCATGAGTTCCTTCCTTCCCTCAAACATGTATAGTGCCCAGCCCCACTTTTGGCCTCCCAGCCTTGCTCCTTGGGGCTCCCAACTGTGGTCCTGGGCTGCTGTCAGCATCCCAAATTTGGGGTTGCTCAGCAGGCATCTTTCTGCAGCGTACCCTGAATTCTAACCCCCCCCCCCAGTACCCCGACCTCCCACTGCCCCAAGGCCATGCATTCCTTCCCTTCATGGTTCCCAGGTCAAAATGTTCCCACCTGTGCCCCACTGGCACTGAATAATGCCCTCAGAAAATCCACTGTTGGTGTGCCCAGCAGTCAAGATTTGGGTGCTCTCCCTGAATTCTTTGGCTAAAAGGGGTCATCTTAAAATACTAGCACTTTCCCTGCTACCACACAGCCTGTGTCTGATGCTCAGGCAGCACCACATACCTGCCCTGCTGCCAGGAGTTGGGGTGTCCCACTGGCACTGAATAATGTCCTCAGCCACCCCTCCATGTTCCCTTGGAGATTCTGCAACCCCCACTGACTCAAATAGGCATCGGCCAGTCTCTGAAGTGGTCACTTGTGACTTTTCCTACCTCCCCCTTTCTGCACAAGAAAAGAAAAAAGGAATAATCCTTTACCTCCTTCCCCACCACCACAAAGCAAAGAGTTCCTTGGCATCCTGCTCAAGCAACCTCCTTCCCCCTTTCACCCACCATTTCTATGGAGGCCCCCCCCAATTGTAGCCAATGCACTGATCAGGCACATTTGATTGAACCAAGAATTGCTTTTTAATTTTCATAGAGTCAGCAACGCATCTTCACTGAAGCTAAACGGCAAACCTGATATGGTTTTCCTTTGACATAGAGCACACTCAGTCTTCACCAGGCAGAAGCCTGCTGGTATGCAACCAAGTAATTTCTCATGAGTCGGAGCTACTTTCATCTCCCCATAGCTGTCCATCGTTTTCCTTTAAGTTTAGACAGAAGTCTCATATAGTCTCCAGATACAATATTTCATCTTCTTTAAATGCTCGCAACAGGTCGACGACTTCCATCATCATGGTGCACCTCAAGAATGAAATGCTGAGATGGTATACCATTTAGAGGTTCATCAAACCATATGCTGTGTTCAGTAGCATGAAACTTTTCTCCTCAAGCATCTGAGTTGTCCTCCCCGACCTTTCCAGGGCCTCCAAGAACAGCTTGTTCTCTTTGCTGAGTCCACTGGAAGTGAATGAAGCCGTATTATTTTCCAGTGTAAGGAGTGACCTAGAAACTACTATGCAAAGCCTAAGCAAAAGTCTCTGTTATGTGACGAATGCCCATCTGCAATGATAAGGAGGAGACAGTCTTAGATAAAAGAGGCTTGAAAACAAAAGCAGAATCAGAGTACTGGGTCAAAGAGCTCATTAAAATACTAAAAATCACGCCCCTAAGTGGGGAAGAGGTATGCTAATGAAACATACATGTATGTTAATGAGATACATAGCTAAAACACAGGTATAGAGACATGCTCAGTAAAGAACTCCTTGCGTCACTCCTTTATAGCCAATTAGCAAACAAAGGATGCTTATGAAGGTCCAAACCCCTGTATAAAAGTGGCTTAGAATTGAAAATCTGGTGTACTTGTTATGTGAAATTATTCCGCTTGCACCTTTTATTGCTAGCAATAAATCATCTTTATACTTTCACCCCTGGTATCTTTATTGGCCTTTGCATACCGGGCATGAACCCAGACTTGAGCTGGGGTTCAGCAGTTTTTGGCGACCCAGATGGGACTGCCTTAGATAAGCTTTGCCCAGACTAACTGACAACCAGCTGATTTGCTCTTCCTTATCAAATGTCAGGCGCGCCCTGGGATCTCTTTTCCTGGTGAGACTTTTGCTTCAGGGAGAGCTGGATCACTGAGGCGACAGTAGCCTAACGGTGCAATGCCATAGAGTGAAAGTACCAGTAACAGGCACCTGGGTGAGAGGGTAGAAAGGGCATAAGGCCTACCGTCAGTACGCCTGCCTGGGATTATCTCTGTAAGTATTCTGTCTGGCCCGAGTCCAAGATCAGTGATTTTCCCCTGTGAGGACGAGGACTAAGAACAGATCCCTGGATCCCAGGTAAGTCGGACGATCAGAACCGGGAAGGCAGCCCTGAGATGGGTACTATTAACAGTAAGGTTAGGAAATGTACCCCCCTCTCTTGTGTATTGGGACATTGGGCAGAGTTTGGTGGGGATCCTATGACTAAGAAGAAAACTAAATTCTTCTGTGAAACTGCGTGGCCACGCTATCAGCTAGATGATCAAGAATATTGGCCTCGAGAGGGAAGTGTTAATTATAATACCATTTTACAATTGATTTTGTTCTGCCGGCAGAATGGTAAATGGGAGGAATTGATGTATGCACAAGCATTTATGTCTCTTTGTAGAGAGAGAAAGATTTTGGAGGAATGTGGATTGGGGGAGGGGGTTGGGATCTGTGAGATGGCTGTGGCTCGACCAACTGCAAATCCTGTCCTGGACTGTCCGGAGCCGGAGGCTCCCCCCCCTCTGCTGCCTTTACCTTATTCTCTTCCTCTTCCCCCTCCTCCTCCTGATTCATCTGATTCCTCGTTGGCATCTGCTCTTCCTGCTTCTTCCCCACCCCGAGGCGGAGGTTGAGAATACTCCCCGACCCAGGGATCTGGAACAGCGCCAACCATGGCCGTCAGGTGCTTGGCAATCTCCAGAATCCCCGACTTCTCCTGATATAACCCCGGGAGGTGGGTGGAGAGTACAGTTAGGAGCAGACTCCGGGGTTAAGGGAAAACATCACAGGGAATCTGATCCTGGCTGTGGGAAGGGAAATGGGGTATTTCCCCTAAGAGAACAAGTGGTACCCAGGCCTCTCGAAGATGACGGTGAGCCAACCTACCATCGAACCTTTGTGCACATTCCTTTCACTACATCAGATTTGTATAATTGGCGGAACAATAACCCCAGCTTGAGAGAGAATCCTGAAAAGGTACGAAACCTGTTTAAAACAATTTTCAAAACCCATAACCCAACCTGGGCAGATGTTCAGTCTCTTTTAGATATCCTGTTGACACCAGAGGAAAGGAGAATGGTAGTGAACAAAGCTCGTGAGTACATGGAAAAGGAAATTACCGCAGGGAACCTGCAAGGAAATAGAGACAATCATGTCCCCATCCAGGAGCCAGATTGGAAACCAGACCAAGATATGACCTCCATCCGTGCCTATCGAGAATATATCCTCCGAGGATTGAGAGATGCTGTGAAAAAACCTCAGAATCTCAGTAAGGTGTATGAGGTTCGACAGGAGACTAATGAGACCCCGAGTGCTTTCTTGGAAAGAATTTACACTACTTTCAGGCAATACACTCGTGAGGACCCAGAGGATGCATCGAATGCTCGCATGGTAAATATGATCTTTATAGGTCAGAGTGCACCAGACATTAGAAAGAAATTGCAGAAGACAGACGGAGCAACAGGTATGCCTATTTCCCAACTAGTAGACATTGCTTACCAAGTATTTACTAACCGAGAAAGTGTTCAGGAAAAGCAACAGGACAAGAAAGAGGAGAGAAAGATGAAAATTCAGGCAGCCCTAGTGGCAGCTGCAATCACGGGAAAACCTAGAAATGAGGGATCCCGGAGACAGCCTCGGAGACGGGGTCCATTAGAGAAAGATCAGTGTGCCTATTGCAAACAAAAAGGACATTGGAAGCGGGAATGCCCCTATCGGAAAGCTGGGGAAGGTGAAAAGAAAAAAGAGGAGCGCAGTGGATTGTTCGCTTTTGGAAGGAATTCAGATTGAAGGGGACCGGAGGCCCGGGAGGGAAAGATAACCCAGATCCCAGGGTCCCCTGACGAGCCTCTGGTTAAAATGCAACTAGGGGACAGAGATGAATTGGTAGATTTTCTCGTCAATACAAGTGCTGCCCATTCTGTCTTAACTCAAAAACTGAAACCTTTAAGTAAAAAGACTGTGCCGGTGGTAGGGGTTACAGGGAAGGCAGTAACACGACCCTTCCTACAGCCAATGACCTGTAATCTTGGGCAGGCCGAAGTCACCCATCATTCTTGTACATGCCAGATTGCCCCGTTCCCCTTTTAGGGAGAGACCTCCTCTGTAAACTGCAAGCTACGTTGTCATTCCAGGATGGGCAAATGTTTTTAACAGTGCCTCCTGAAAAGGGGTGGCATTTGCAGGCTTGCCTTCTCGGCCTTCTCCGAGAGGAAAGTACACCAGATATTCCTCAAACCCTGCTCAATGCTGTTGTTCCATGGGTATGGGCAGGTCATCGACCCGGGAAGGCTAAAAATGCTGACCCTGTGAAGATTCAACTTTTGCCAGGGGCCCAGCCTCCATGTGTGAAACAATATCCAATGCAGATGGAAGCCAGGAAAGGACTGAAGCCATTAGTTGAACGGTTCCTGGAGTATGGCCTTCTCCGTGAATGTACATCAGCTTTTAACACACCCATCTTGCCTGTGAAGAAGCCTAAGAGTAATGAATATCATTTCGTCCAAGACTTGAGAGCTGTAAATAAAGTGGTTGTGAGTATATACTCGGTCGTGCCTAATCCATACACCTTGCTATCTGCTTTGAACCCAGATCATAACTGGTTTACAGTTATTGATTTAAAAGATGCTTTCTTCTGTATACCGGTAGAGAGGGGATCTCAGGAAATATTTGCATTTGAATGGGAAGACCCAGATACTAGCATTAAGACTCAGTTTTGCTGGACTGTCTTACCCCAAGGGTTTAAAAACAGCCCAACCCTGTTCGGCACTGCATTAAGCAAGGATTTACGTAGGCTAAAACTGCCACTGTCCTGTGCTCTTTTGCAATATGTGGATGACTTGCTTTTAACAGCCACCACTGAAGCAAGCTGCCTGGAAGGAACAATTTGCCTCCTTAATTTTCTGGGACAGGAAGGATACCGGGTATCCAGAAGTAAAATGCAGCCCATGTCCCAGAAGGTAACATACCTGGGATTTGAATTACAGCCTGGTCAGAGAGCCCTGTTGCCTGAAAGAAAAGAAGCTATATGCCGGCTAGCACCCCCAATAACAAAGAAACAACTACGGGGATTCTTAGGTACAGTAGGTTTTTGCAGGATTTGGATTCCAAATTTTGGGGTTATTGCAAAACCTCTGTATGGAGCTACACAAGGTGATGAAAAGGAGCTCAAATGGACTAAAGAGTGTGAGCAAGCATTCTGCCAGTTAAAGCAGGCTCTCATTGAAGCATCCGCCTTAGGACTACTGGACATGAGTAAGCCTTTTTCCCTTTTTGTGCATGACTGAGGGGGGGTAGCCGTGGGAGTCTTAACACAGAAATTGGGTAGCTGGCAACGACCAGTGGCATATCTTTCAAAAAAATTAGACTTTGTGTCATGCGGATGGCCTGCTTGTCTCCGGGCTGTTGCTGCCACCTGTCTGCTAATACAAGAAGCTGTAAAGTTAACCCTAGGCCATGAAATGACTGTATATGTGCCTCACGCAGTGCTTACAGTCCTGGAGCAGAAAGGAGGGAACTGGTTAACCCCGGGATGAATGGCTCGATATCAGGCCATCCTCCTAGATAAGCCTGAAATAAAATTGGCCATTTCTCGCACTGTAAATCCAGCAACACTGTTGCCATCTATGGGTGACACACCAGATCTTGTGCATGATTGCCTGCAAACATTGGAAGCTGTTTATTCTTCAAGACCAAATATGAGAGACAGACCTCTTGAGAAAGCTGACCTGGAGTTCTACACTGATGGCAGCTCGAGTATGGAGAATGGAATTCGAAAATCCGGATATGCTATCGTGACTACACAGAATGTGATAGAAGCAGGACCTTTAAACCCATCTGTTTCAGCTCAAAAGGCTGAACTCATTGCTATGACTCGGGCTTTGCAATTGGCAGCCAACAAAACTGTCAATATTTATACTGACTCTAAATATGTTTTCCTTGTTTTACATGCTCACGGAGCGCTATGGAAAGAGCGGGGTCTACTTGATTCTAAAGGAGCAGGCATTAAGCATAGCAAACAAATAAAAGCTCTCCTCAAGGCAGTCTGGGAACCAAAGGAGGTAGCGGTAATGCATTGTAAAGCACATCAAAAAGAAAACAACCCCTCCACAAAAGGTAATCGATTTGCTGACACTACAGCAAAGAAGGCAGCTAAAAGACCTCAGACAGACTTGCTGCCTGAAGTAAGTAATCTGTTACCTCTCCTCCCAGACTTATACCAGCCTGTGACACCACAGTATGGGGAAAGAGACAAACAATTGATAAAAGAGTTTCAAGCAAAGAAGGGGGAGCACGGGTGGTTAGTAGCAAAGGATGGCCGCATTATCATCCCAGCTGCCTGGGTTCATGTGGTAGTAAACAGTGCTCATCATGGCACCCACTACGGACCCAGGGCCCTGGTAAGGTGGATCAGTCACTATGTAACTGGAGTGGGATTAAGAGAGGCTGCCAAGAAGGTATCAGAGACATGTGAGGTCTGCCAAAGAAATAACCCAAAAGGAGGGAGAAAAGAAACTTCAGGACATCAGAGAATAGGCAATGGGCCAGGAGAAGAATGGCGGGTGGATTTTACTGAGTTGCCCCGGCAACAAGGGATGAGATATCTTCTTGTCTTTGTGGACACTTTCTCTAATTGGGTTGAGTGCTTCCCATGTTGGACTGCCCAAGCCCGAGAGGTGGTCAAGGCACTCCTACGAGAAATCATACCTCTCTTCGGACTTCCAAAAGGAATAGGGTCAGACAATGGCCCACATTTCATTGCACAAATTACTCAGAAGGTTTCTGAGTTCCTGGGAATCAGCTGGCATTTACACACCCCTTGGAGACCCCAGTCCAGTGGAAAGGTGGAACGTATGAATCAGACCTTAAAAAGACACCTTGCAAAGATTTGCCAAGAAGCTCGACTCAAATGGCCAGAGGCCCTACCCTTGGCCCTGTTACGAGTAAGGGTCGCACCACATTCTAAATTGGGATTAAGCCCATTTGAGATAATGTATGGTAAGCCTTACCCTCTGAGTCTGCCCATGGGTACTGAACAACAGTTACATGTTTTAGGGGAGGGAATGATTAGAGAATATGTATGGTCCTTGGTTTCTGTTTTGTCTTCCATCCATCAGCAGGTACGGGACGTGCTGCAGACACAGGACCAGTCTCCTGCCCCGGAAAATCGATTATTACTTGGGAGTTACGCCCTTGTGAAAGATTGGAACGAGGAACCACTTCGAGCCAGATGGAAGGGCCCATATAGGGTACTTTTAACGACCCCGACGGCAGCAAAGCTCGAAGGAATCAAGACTTGGATACATTCCAGTCGCCTAAAGCCGGTGGCTGGACCGGAACAAGAAGGAACCCCTGCAGACTCCAGGACCGGAGGCAGGGAACAGTGGAAGGTGGAGCCAATAAGAGACTTAAAATTCCTATTCAAAAGAAAGGAACTTTAAATAATTTGTTAATCTTTGATCAAGTTTTACAAGCCTTATTATGAAATTGTTCAAGGTTTTATTGTGGGGCGCCCTGATCTGTCCACTCCTACTCATAGGGTGGGAAAATCTTTTACAACAAAAATTTGACCCTCAGGAAAATGTCTGGATTTATCTGGCCCGGGAAATTTTAAATAGAACGGACTTCTGCTTAGCAGGAGGGATCAATGCTCACCTGGTTTTTACCTCATGCTTAATCACAGTACCAACCCCTTTGAAAATTTTACAAAATTATACTATGCTGAAAGATGGAGATAAGGAAAGTACATATCAGGATATATATAAGTGGGGGACTGTTGTAAAAGAGAAAAGCAGAAATATGTTTTCCATACGAGTTCAGGCAACAGCTAATGCTTCCGAATGTTTCCTAATGGTTAATTGTACTAATAATTGCTTTAAAATGAACCAAGGTAAAAAAATCCTCTGTAGTAAGACCAGTCAAATATCCTATGCACACACACATACCGTTCTTCCCCAAGGATGGTTTCTAGCCTGCGGGAGAATGATATATTCATACCTCCCAGCGAATGCCACTGGGGGACCATGCACCATTGCTCAGGTAACTGCAGCTCTTCCAAGGAAATCTGACCTAATGCACACTGAACAAACCCCTTTCGGTGGGAGGTTTAAACGAGCATACATTATTCTCCCTGCTGATTGTGACGAGAATGATTCCCCCGGACTATTGTCTAAGGCTGAATACGTAGCATTAGCTGCATCTATGGTGGGGGTTCCGGGTCTTGCTGTAAGTAATAGCAGAAACCTTAATGCAGTGGCCTGTGTTTTAGCAAAAGGACTAAATGCTACATCCCGAGCGCTCTCAGCCCTGAATGCTGAACAAAAACAATTAAGGGATGCTGTCTTAGAGAATAGAGCTGCTATTGATTATCTCTTGTTACGACACAATCTTGGGTATGAAACTTTAAAAGGAATGTGCTGTTTCAACCTCACTGATAATTCTGCGCTAATTGAAAACAAAATTGGTGCCTTACAACGATTGGCACAGACGTTGAAAGAATCATCTGGCTTAGACTTTTCCTGGTTAACTTCCTGGCTTCCCAATTTTGGATGGTTGAAACAGTTATTTAGTATGGTTGTTCTATTTTGTTTTATAGGGATTATGGTTTGTTTCTGTATCCAATGTATACCTGTTTTCATCACATCTATCTTCAGGCCTAAGGTGAATCAAATGATTCTGCAAACAAAGAAAGCTGAGGATACTAGATTTGTGTTAAGTCAAATTGAATGGAGCAATCATAATAATAATAATAAAAATGCTCCAGAGGAGGGAATGTAAGGAGTGACCTAGAAACTACTATGCAAAGCCTAAGCAAAAGTCTCTGTTATGTGACGAATGCCCATCTGCAATGATAAGGAGGAGAGAGTCTTAGATAAAGGAGGCTTGAAAACAAAAGCAGAATCAGAGTACTGGGTCAAAGAGCTCATTAAAATACTAAAAATCACGCCCCTAGGTGGGGAAGAGGTATGCTAATGAAACATACATGTATGTTAATGAGATACATAGCTAAAACACAGGTATAGAGACATGCTCAGTAAAGAACTCCTTGCGTCACTCCTTTATAGCCAATTAGCAAACAAAGGATGCTTATGAAGGTCCAAACCCCTGTATAAAAGTGGCTTAGAATTGAAAATCTGGTGTGCTTGTTATGTGAAATTATTCCGCTTGCACCTTTTATTGCTAGCAATAAATCTTCTTTATACTTTCACCCCTGGTATCTTTATTGGCTTTTGCATATCAGGCACGAACCCAGACTTGAGCTGGGGCTCAACACCAGCATAGCATAGAAAGGTAGCTCAGTCTGCTAAGGGGGGCCCAGGTTACATAGGGCTGTGCCATAGGCCTATTAGTATTATAACAGTCCCACTATTAACTGTCAATTCCAGTCTACCGCAGGTCATGTTACTCTGAGTCCCTGCTTTGATTACCTGGCTGGCTGGCAACCTACAGGACTGACCCCTTTTCTATCCCCTAGACTATGGTCTGGTCTCACTGCCCACAAAGTTTTTTTGTGAGACCCGCAGTTACACAAGCGCAACCCTTCCTTCAACAACAGAATGACTTACTCACGATCTGCATAGTGAGGAGCGGAGCTCAGGCATGCCCTCAGTATCCAAACTGCTGTGGTGCTGATCGGGCAACTTTCTGTATCATGCCCCGAATTCTGATGACATTGACTTCTGCTCCTCATCTGCCCAGTACCTTCTTTTGCCCCACGTCTGGTTGACCTGTGCCCAGGCAGCATGCTAAGAAAGCCTAGTTTGAGTCTTGGGCTAGCTAGACAGATGTTATGGTAATTTTGCTCCAGTGCCTGGACCTATTGTTTCACTCCCTGCAGTTTTCCCCTCCTCCATGTCCCCAACCCCCACCCTCTACTGCTGCTCCTGCTGTGATCTCCAAGCACTTTCCCAATACTGGCTGTGGCTAAAATTTCATTCTGTTGAGGCACCTGTGCAAGCACCTATCCCCCACAGGTCCAGCTGTTCATGTACCCAATGCCCCTATCAGCACTAGTACCAACCACAAGGTCCCATACCCACCTCACCTAACCACCCCTGCAAACTTCCCATTTCCACTTTGGTTTCTCATAAAAAGAACCACTGGAAGACAGACAAATGATCTCCTGCCACCCTTTTCTCCAACCAAAGACTACCTGCCACCTCTCATCCACTCCTACCACAGCAACCTCCAAACCCCATTTTCAAAGGTATTGAAGCCAGTTATCAGAAACTTTATATTGAATGCAAAAGTTAAATGAAATTCCAAAAAAATACAGGTACACAGTCACATGAAGCCTTAAGAGCAAGCTTGAGACAGTTTATAGAGTACTTTCTCCTGCTTGAGTGGCCATTATGTGTGCTACCAAGCACTTTTTCACCATAGCTCCTCTACCACTGTTTGCCTCCTCCGTACCCTGCTTGGCTCTGTCTAGATCTGGCAGCTGCTCTCGCTTCCTTCAATTCTTAAGCCCAAGAATCACTGAAAATTTCACCTTGTGTTTCACAACTATTGTGCAGCAGGCAGGCTGCCACTATGAACGTGGTGGTGTTTTCTGGTTCTACCTCCAGCCTGTAGCTCAGTGACCTCCATCAGGCTTTCAGGTACACAAAGCCACATTCACCACTCATGCAGCATTTGCTTGGGTGGTAGTTGAAGTTCTGCATTTGTGGGTGAGTTGTTTGCCTTCCACATGGCTTCATGAGCCTGGGAAGGAGTGGGTAAGCTATGTCAGCAATTATGAGTGGTGGCATGGAAACACCCTGGATCACAACATCCTCCTATCCTGGAGGACAGCCTTTCTTCATCATCCCAGGCAGCAGTGAGTTTCAAAAGTGGCAGGCATCATGAGCACTTCCTACTGAGCCTGTGTAAGTGTTAGTAAATCTTCCACAGTAATCCACAGCTTGGAGGATGACTAAATGAAATCCCTTCCTGTTGACGAATGACTGGCTCTTCTGGGATGGTTGCAGGATGGAAATGTGTGTGCTGTCTAATTCTCCCACACAGTCAGGGAAGCCCATCACCTTGAAGCCTTCCACAGCTTCCTTGGCATTAGTGAGGCAGATGAACTTGCTTGCTGCCACCTCCTGCAGCAATTTGCATACCTCTCTTATCACTACCCCTGCTGTGCAGGGAACCATGCCAAACTGATGAAGCACAGGCTTGTCGGAGCGGCCAGTTTCAAAATGGCCATGGCAACATGCTTTTCTGGGGTAATGAGATGCTGCATGCCAGTTTTCTGGCACTCAGTGTGCAGTGACAGCATATTAACTATGTGAAAAACGGTGTCCCTGCTCATTTTGACTGTCTTGAGCCACTGCAGATCTACCCAAGTCAATATAACAATGCATTCCCACCAGTCAGAGCTGACTGTGTGTCACCATACCTGGCAATCATTACCAGGTATGGTTGGTAATGTTGGCCACAGAGTCCTTATAGTCTCCTGATCCCCTAATTCATCATCTTCAAAAGACTTCAGCAACTAATACAGCTCTTTCATCATCCTGTGCTTTGAGGAAGACATCTGATGATGGTTTTCCAAGAGGTTGAACAGACACTGGCCCAAGTGAATGAACATGGAAGTTTCCTCTTCTTGAAGCTCAGTTCTGTGAAGTGACTCTTTTGGGGCCAGTATGTCTAGCCTGTTCTTTTCACTTAGTCTGTTAGGAGTGGAGGAATCCATATGCTCTAGAAAATGGTGCACAGAGACAGTTGTGCCTGTTCACTGAAGGCTGCTGAACTGGTCCATTTGCATTATAACATTCACACCATTTACTTGTCAATTCCCATCAGCCCCAGCTCCTATTATAAGGTCCTGTTTGAGTCTGCTGACCCATGGTTTAGCTGGCCATCTTGACATAGCCCTACTTAGGCATCCATGTCCCTGTTTCTTTAACTATCCTTCCCAGCACCTCCTTTTCCTTCTGGCACTCCCAGTGTGGAAAACTGTGGTTCATACAGCAGCATGCTTTCTCACCCAAATCCCTCATTCATGTTACTTTCCTGAATGCTGGTGTCATGTTCCATGAGCAGTAATTAATAGTAGCCCCCATTATCATATCCACCTCCACAGCCAAAAAGGACAGCAAAGTACTACTCCCATGTTTGGTAGGTCTCAGAGCAACCTCTTTTTACATTTATAGCACTCAAAATGAAAAACTTTTATTGTGATCAGTGGAACGCTATCCACCCCCAAACCCCAAATTCTTTCTTTTTGGGCTTTGGGCAGTTAACAGCCATGGCATTTTCTCATCATTTTTTTTTCAGGTCCTGCTCTGAGCGCTTATCACCTCAAGGATTTAATGAATGATCTTTTAGCAGCAGGCATTGTCCCTTGAGAAAGGCAGGGCTGGCACCATTTCCTGTTCGACCAATTGAGAAACACACATGCACACAGCCACCCACCCAACTTTCAAGGCAGACATTTGTTTTGCCAACCCGTAGCCACCTTTTTTACATGCAGTGCACTCAGGGGTGAAACTTTGCTTGAGCCCAAAACCCAATATTCAGGATGGTTTTGCTATTGCTGGTTTTTTCTCACCTCCCAGCCCCAAATTTAACAGTAGGTGCCATTATCACATATGGGTGTGAGAGCAGTCACCATCCAGTCACCACTCCTCAGCTGCAAAAGTCACCCAGCCATCACCCAGCCATCACCAACTTGTTTTTGTTTTTGGAAAAATAATTACACACCCCAAGTCAATTCATGCACCTTCCCCCCCCCCCCCCAAAAAAAAACCCACCAGCCTGCCTATGGTGATCAGGCAGCATTTGACCCCTGAACAGCTTGCGGTTTTGGGAAACACTGGGTTTACTGTAGCATGTTCTCACCCACACCACTTTTCAGATGTCCAGTGCTGCAGATTCAGGTGTTCTCTCCAAATTCCAAAATGCCTGGCTGCAAGGGTTTATATGGGACTCTCCCAGGCATTTCCACTCCTGCAGACTGTCTGCCTATGGTGATCAGGCATCATATCCTGATGTCTGGGATCCATCATATCCCTGTCTGGGATGATCAGGGATATGATCCATCATATCCCTGAGTCTGGGATCTCCTGACCCTGGCCAGCTCGCAGGGTCAGGAGATCCCAGACTCAGTGTAGCATGCTCTCACCCACCCCACTTTCAGGGCACCCAGCAATCCAGATTCAGGTGCTCTCCCTGAATTTGAAAAAACCTGGCTCGATGAAAACAAACCTCCCCTCCACCCACCATATCAATAAATTCAACTATGCTGAACATGTGAAAACAGCTCATGCAGGATCAAAAGGGGGGTAGGTTGTTGACCAAACGACAATGTGTTTCAATGAAGTTCAATTGAAAAAGTCTGCTTTTATCAGCAGTGGTCCTTTAGCACCATTATGAACAACCAGTATGACAACTGGTGTTGGACTATGCTTATCAATGGCATTACCCTGACTCACAAAAGAAAAAACTGGCAAAAAATGCCTGCTGAAGGCACCAATCACACCTGGATAGGTATGCATAACTTTATAAGAGGTAAAGAGATTTTGGCATTTAGGACACACACACTGAGACCAGGTCTTAAAGCAGAAGGTAATTCTGCAACCAGTCTCTCGATCCTCACTTCTCAATAGGCAAAACTGGGCAATGGAGGGGACAAAGAAAAAGCAATACTCCTCCAGCTTGGAGGATCAACCAGATACTTCACAAAGCTGGGGACCAAACTGGGCTTATGCAGAAGTTGAGGCCTTGATTGATATTTGGGGTGAAAGGAAGGTGCTGATGCAACTGGAAAATTGACTAAATAAGTGAGTGTACTTATTTGCTGAGCAAATGAAGGAACGGGGCTACAGTTGTGACTGGGAGCAGTGATGTAGTAAGATCAAGTTCCTAAAATATGCTTTTCATCATGTCAAGGACAATAACTCTTGTTCTGGGGTGGCACACATAGTAATCCCATTCTATGACAAGCTGGCTACCATCCTTAGCGGAAAGACATGGAACGCAAACCACTATGACCACCAGGGCATTCTCTCCTGTGCGCAGTTCTGTTGCTCTCAGCTCTCTCATCTCACTGGCCACATGTGCTGCTGTCAGCAACTCAGGTTCAGAGCACATTGAAGCATGTGAGGACATGTCATGTGTGGGTTCAGAACTGCCAGAGGAGAGACCTGGAACCTCAACACAAGGTATGAGAAAGCCTAGCCAATGCTCACTAAGCTGTCATGTACATTCTTGATAGTGAAGAACATGCTTTACAAGGGTACCGAGGCGCTCTGCCTTGGCAACATCCCTACGGAAATTGCACAAAGGTACTTCAACTTGACACGGCACTGTTTGGGGCTTCTGTTGTGTCCATGGTCCACCATTCTGCTGTCGATATTGCAGTAGATGTGCCAGTTTGCTCTCGGGCTGATCACAAATTGATGAGACATGAACAAGGCTCTTTACTTCATTAAAGGTCCATGTAGACCTAAACCATCTCTGTTCTGTCTGCTTGGTCTTCTTTTGATGTTCCTTAGCCATGTCCTGTTCTGTAGGTGTACCCCCAAATGTGAAGGGGCCACAATTTATAGATCTTGAGCTGACCTCTGCATGGAAAGTTCACCCCCACAACCCTGCACAGTTGTGTATGTGATTGTAGAAGACAAAACATGTTGCACACAAGAGTAGCAAGTTTTGGCACCAAACCAAGGTGTTGATCAGGGTCATTTTAGGGGCTTTCTGGGTCAAGCAGGTGAGGAATCACTGATAGGAACAGGAATGTCAAGTAGTGTCAGGATGACACAGGCTTTGACTAGGCACAGAAGATTAACTTCAGGGTACATGATGCACCCCATATTTCACTGCACAGTAGCTATGCCTGGTCACATAAAACACATCAATTGTCACCAATAAGCAACCTGGTTTAAAAACAGGTGCAGGCAAAGGAGGGATCAGAAAAAGGGTGTTGGATAGCTGGTCATTGTCAAGGAGTGCTGTTTGTAAGGCTTGCCTCTACTAAGGACAATACTGGATCTGGAGGGGGCCCATGGGTCCTGAAAAAGCACATTTTGCAGCCTGGAGCAACTGACCAGCATTCAAAATCCGGGGTACATGATAAGGAGACCTCAGAAACTATGGTGTCAAAGGTTGGGCGGTGCGTCAGGGAACTGTTAGGGCTGGCTTTGCCTGCCATCATCTCAGGCTTGGTGGGGAACCTGTGGAACCCCTTAAATTGGACCCCAGGAAAGATTGGGCAGTGCTGAGCAAAGCCCATTTTGCAGCATTAGGGGAACAGAAACTGGGGGAAACCAGTTGCATCCAAGGGGAAACCTCAGGAAAGGTCCCTTGCCACCAAAACCCTGGACAGACTTGCAGGACCAGACACAAGGGGCCGAAAGTATCTGGGTTCCTGGTGCAAGAATAACATGTGGAGTGGGCTCATTCCTGGGGCAGGCTGGGTTGAGACGGTGCTGCCTGGGAGAGATGTGGAGACAGTATCAAAGTCAGCTGGGTTGGCCAGTGTCAGGGGGAGCTGTTAGGGCAATGCTGGAACTGGGCGGACCCACAAGTCCTGAAAAAAGAAAACCCCAGCAAAACTGACTAGCGAGGAGGGAAGAAGCCCCTTTGGTGCACACCCACTGGAAAGCCCTGTATGCTGGCTGGGGCCAAGGTGTGGCATTGTGCGCAAGGCAGTACTGCCATGGGCAGCTTGCATGACACCCTACACTTTTGGGGACCCCTGTGACACCTTCAGTTGGAGACTGAGCAACAGCGTCTAATGCTGAGAGAGTCCTGTTTCTGCACGGTGAGAAAGCCGCTTGTGAAAGGTGCGGGCATGGTTGGGGTGACCTCAGGAGCAGCGGTGGCAATGGTTGGCCAGGGTCATGGGAAACCTTTAGGGGTGGCTATCTTTGCCTTCTGTTACTTGGGGACTTGGGGGTGAGGGGCTGGGGAGCCCCAAGGCTGGACACTGACAGAGAATGTATGCTGCTGGGCAAAGCGCATTTTGCAGCCTGGAGTGACCAGCATTCAAAACCCAGGGTTTGTACTAGGGATACCTCAGGGAAAGGAGTGGGAGGTCAGTGTCAGGTCATAGTGTCAGTGTCATAGGGAATCTCTGGGGCTGGCTTTGCCTGCCGCCATCTCTGGCTTGGTGGGGAACCCTTTAAGTTGGACCCTGAGAAAGAATGGGTAGGTACCAAGACCTGTCTGTGGGTGATTTTCGGCAGAAAGGACTTTGAGGAATTGTGAGGGATGAATAGGTATGAAAGTGTCAGGAGGGCCCCGAAAGGAAATATTTGACTGTGGGGAAATGTACATTTCAGGCTACACCACAGAGTATGGATCTCCCTGAGTGGCAGTGATTCTTGGTTGATGTGCGCACATGATTTTTCTGCGATGAGTGAGCTGCTTTCAAAAAAGGGCTTGGCAGCTAAGGAGACATCAGGCACCCTTCTGTGGCCTAAAAACCATAGACAAACTCACTTGCAATACAATGCACGGGGCACAGAAACTGTTTGAGTTTGCCAATGTTTCCCCCTGAACCCAGAATTCTGCCTCTGGAGGGTTAATGAGGGTGAGAGCCATCTTGGCATCTTCTCAAGAAGGATTCCCTGGACCTTTTGTGTTGTGCTTTCAGAGCATTTATCACCTCAAAGGCCATTAATGAATGGTCTCTCATCACTGGACATTGTCCCTTGATAAAGGCAGGGTAGGATTCTCTCTTCAAACAGCAAAGAAACAGACATGTACTGACCCTATAAATTGCATACAGCCACCATACCACCCATCCACCCAATGCAGCCATGGATTCCTGTAGATGTAGGAGTGTTGGTTCAACCAGCAGGCCTGACTTCTGCAACCCCAACATTCTCCACTACCATCTCCCCAATTGAATTCTTGTTCTGCTGTTTCATACATCCTTACCCACTCCTGTACCTGTACCCGTTCACAATGTGGTAATGCTCCCACTACCCACAGCAGTTATAGTTCGTCTACCCACTGTGATCATGCCCCACCCCCAACCCCCACCTTGCTACCACCTACCACTTCCACACACCCCACCGCCAGCTGCTGCTTTGGGACCAAGACCGAGAATCATACTGTCAGATATTGGTAAGTTTCTTGTTAGTGGGGTGCTTTAGAAATCTTGTAACCCACTTTGGGGGCAGGGGGGAGATTTGTATGACTATACTAAATGCTGACTGTCAGTTCCCCTTACAGCTGTTCCTTGCCTGTCAACACCCAGACCCCAGCACAAAGCTATGGATCAGGACAGTGAATAGGTATTTTTACATAAGGGTTGTGGAAATCTCACTTATGACATATGCTAAGGGGAAAACAACAATATCTTTCTTTCACAGCAGCATGCACCTCAGTTACTCAGGAGGTTCACGTTGCTGTTTGCAAGAGACAGTTTGCACATTTTTTGGCGAGAGACACAAGTGAAGCATCATGATCTCTCATGTTATTTATTGCTGTACAGTTTGAAGATATGGGTCCAGGGACTTAGAAGTTTTGTTGATTATCATTCACCAGTTTTATTCCCTGTTATTTGTCTTAAAGTTTTTCTACTCCTGTACATAGTTGTCTGTGCTTTCAATCAATGTACTGATTGCATTGCTAATTGTAAACACTTCTCTGGATCAGCCATGGGTTTGTGATAAATAAACTGTAGAACTTCCCTGTGATGGGTCAGCCCTATACCTTGACTACAAACAATAGAATCCCTTTCCCCAATTTTGCCCTTTCATCTGCAAGCCAGCAACCCCCTTTTTACATGCAACACAGTCTGAAAGCCAGGCAAGGCTTGCAATGGCAAAGGTGTATTCACAGAGGACACACTAATGACTCAGAGGGAGGGTGGATATCCCCACACTTCTCCAAATACCCTGGCACCCTTTCAAACACCCAACCCCACCCACGACCATACAGAAATGTATATCTACTCCTTCCTATCTAACAAAAACACCTGTGTGCTGGGTGGTGGAGAGGTTAGCGTGAGCAGGACTGATGCTTGCATGGTCTGCATGCATGCTACCACAGGCTTTGGGGGGGACCATGGGGACCCCTTAAAGTTGGTCATTGACAGACAATGGCCACTGCTGAGCAAAGCCCATTTTCCAGAGATCGACAACCAATTTCTAAAAAGTGGGTGCAGCCTGGGGAGACCTCAGAAAACAGGGTGGCATAAGACTGCATAATTCTGAGACTAGATGGCCAGGGCCAGGAGGGAGATGAGGAGACAGGGCAAGGAATGGGTATGTTGGGCAGTGTCAGGGGACCAATTTACCCTCCACCCAGTTCAGACAAGTTTTTAAGGCTTACTTCACCTTCAGCCAAATACAGAACCACCGGGACCTGAAAGTGGGACAACAACTGAGAATACATAATGCTGAGAAAACTTTGCCTTTGACTGGCCAGAGTTGAACGAGCAGGCACAGAGCACTGAAAGTATCTAGGTTTGTTGCCAGAACACAGGGGTCATTCTTGGGCCAGGCTGGGTGAAGGCATTCCTGGCCAGGAGAGATAAGGAGACAGTTCAAGGGAAACCTAGGTTGATCAGTGTCAAGGGAAGTGTGCAATGAATTTTGACAGAGATTATTCTAAAATGAAGTTGCTGGGAGGGAGAGGCTAAGAAATGGAGAGGGTTCCTGGTCTGTGGCTGTGAGGGGGGCTCATATGAAAACATGGGTTTCCAGTGTGGAACAGGAGCCACGAAGGACCCATGGCTGCAGTGGATTAATCATGAGCTTGGGGTTTGAGTGAATAAATGTGTTGCTGAGCACAACACCTTTGTTAATGCTAAGGGATAAGGGACATGATGGTAAAAAGAGGGTGATGGGAGGGCAAAGTGGGTTAAAAAAATGGAGGTCTGGCTATGAAACTGGGAACCATTAAGACATGGGTTGCCAACATGGAAGCTGATCCACAGTACCCACATGACACTGATGTAGAGGTTTGGATGAATTAATGTTATGCTGAGTGTAACAAATTTATTGGCACTGTGGGGAGCTACAAGTAAGAAGATGGTGATGGGAGGGAGATGTGCTTTGGAAATGTATCCATTTGGGGTGCCAGACCAAAGTGTTTACAGGGTTATTTGGGGGCCAGGATGGGGCGAGCCTGGGCAGGGAGGTGGGGAATCTGTACATAAATCTGACCCAATTTAAGGGCCATGAATGGGTTCAAAGATGCACTATTTAGAAATTCAATGGCAAGGAAAACAGATCAGTCAAGGGGGCAGGGATATCAGCACCTTCCCTCCTTCTTCCCCACCCCACCCAGGCCCCTATTCGTGTCCTGCTTCAGCCTACACCCTTCCACCATTTAATCCTCCTGATGCCCTTGCCACCCACAGCACTCATTACTACACCACCTGTGGTGATTTTCCAGCCAATGTGGTATGGCTGTACACCAGCCCCGCCCCCCTTTGGTCCACCACCATCAGCAGCGATGACAGGAACGTGAGCTGTTGCTAAGTGTTCCATTGCGGGGGGCTTGTAGATATGGTAACAGGGGATTCTAAGTTTGAGTACGTCATGCTAAATGCTGTGTGTCTCTCACAATTACCCTCCAGCTATGTACTGCTTGACTGCAGACACATCCACACAGACTGCTGGTGAATGCTTGGCAGCACCAAGGGCATAAGTATTTTCAAAGAAGGCTTTGGGAAATACCGTTGGGCATATGCTGTAAGGGGAGGGAAACAAACTATAATCTCTTCTTTCTTCCCACAGAATAGTCACAACATCAGAAAAAGGAACCCCAAGGATACATTTTAATTTAAATTTTAAAGGATAATAAAGTATTACTCTTTTATGTTTGTGTGTGTATACAATAAATTCATGTATTGGCAAATGCCTTGTACCTGGCAACTGCTGGGGTTGTGCGTTTTCCCCTTGAGGGGGTGTGGGATGGTGGGGGGAATAGTTTTTGTGTGCTGTATGTGATGGGGGACAGTATGGAAGTTCAATCTTGGGGTATGGAGCATAGCTGGGGCTGTGATACTGTGAATGGTTCAAAACTTTTGAGAATATACAAAAAAAGACAGAGTATTTTACAAAGTCTTAATTTGAGGTTTGGATGTAGAAGTGTTATGACAAGTGGACAACGTATTTCCACTGATGGCATCCCTAAAAAGCAGGGGGTGATGGGAGACATAGAAAAATATAATATATGGTTGGGGGGCTGAGACGAGGAAGACCTACTAAGACAGGAGTCAGTATAGGGGAACTGGACACTAACAGGACCCAGTGGAACCCTAAGTCAGGGACCGAACATTTTCAAATCTGTATCAGTGAGCGAAACACACTTACCAGCACTGAGGGAAATGGCTCCATAAAAATGGTGCTGCATGGTAGTTTGGATGGGGAAACACTGAGAGGGACAACAGGGTCTGTCCTGTGTCAGGAGCAATGATTAAGACATGGGGTCAGCAGCATCAAACTGCAGTACACAGTGGACACTATTGTGAATGTGTTTCACAAAGTGATGCCAGTTGTTTTCCCTTAAGAAAATTTCCCATTAGAAAAATCAGGGTTTGTGCTGACGGGTGTCTGGCACAGTTCAAGATGCACACTCTTTGAGGCACCAGAACACATTGAAGCTGTGACTACAGTACATTTTGGGTCTGCTAACAGAAGCTGGTTTCAGTACAAAAAATACATTTTAATTAAATTCATTCACTTATTAAGAAGCAAGGAATGGTCTGTAGGCAGGCTCCTGCATTGGGATGTACAGCAACACAGACTGTGAAAAGGCATTCATTACACAAGAAAACTAACAACTGAACTGCAAAGTACATGAAATTACGAGTAAATTCAAGCAGCGCCTGGTGGCCAAAGGGCATCAGAACACATAAAGTTGTGAATTTATTTGTATGCAACATGTACATGTGCCAGAATTATCACGATCATAGGAAGCTTCCTAGAACAATTGGTCACGGTCAAAATAAAATGTGTCGGAGGTGGTCTAAGTTGCCACTATCAATCAAAATCTGCCACGAAAAAACCCCATGCATGCGTACATGGTTACGCCATTCTGCTATATGTGCGGGCCGGGAGCGGTCCGAGGCCCTTTTTTCGCGTGGCGGGCTGTGGCCAGCAGCCCGGACATGCCAGGTTGGGGAAGGCAGGCGGCATGCTAGAATTAGGCACAGACGCTTTAATGGTTGATTTAAGATTGTTTACTTACACCGTAGATGGTCGTGGTGCAGGCTGGAAAACTTCCAGGAAAACGTCACTTAAGTCCCAGTTTAAGGACTCGGACAGAGCTCTGGATTCACTCACACGAAGTTTGCTAGGCTCTGTGGAACTTGCACGCAGGGAAGGGTACGTCGAGGGATTAGGCGGTGACGGGGAGAGGCGAGGGGCTGATCAGACCCCTGTAGCCTTCTTGAAATACACGCTGGGTCCAATAGGCTCCGCAGCACTTAGAGATCTTCACGAGACGTGAAGTCTCCTCCTCCTGATGTTCATGGAGTCCTCCAACTTGGGCGGAAACCACTCAAGCCTTTTATACGGCTAGCAAACCAATTGCTAGCCGCCACGTAGGAATAATTTAAAACTGGCCAATAGTGGGGCACAAATTTGAATACAAATGGCGGGAACTCCTTGCAACGTGCATTTCTGTGTTGCAACGAAGAAATGCACCCTGCAAAGAAAGCTACAAGTGGCGGGAAATAATTCAGCAGTGCCGAAGCGCGCACAAACAAAAAATCACACCCTTGGGTTGTGACACTATACACAAAGTGATTTTTCGTAACGTTTCATAACGTTTATGTGGACGACTCATCACTTGTACAAGCACCCTAACATAACTTTCACAAAGAATTTTTTCAATGATGTGTCACCTGGAACTCAGATTTAGTGACAAAAATAATCTTATAATTAAAAAAATTTTACTGAGATCCCTGCCCCATTGAAGTCAATGGCAAAGCCCCCATTGATTCAAGTGGGGACCAGGATTTCATTTTTTTCAGGATAACCACATGTAGTTGCTAATCAGATCAGCCAACAGATTGCTAGACAAATAACAATTATTCACTGCCAGATAAGCCAACCAGCTAGGAGTTAGCTGATTCAAAGGTTTATACTACAAACTGAAAATGTGACACTGAAGTCCTATGGGGGTGAAATCAGGTTCCTAATAAAATAAATTAAAGTTTTTCATTGATGTCAAAGGAGCCAGGATTTTACCACTGCTCTCTAAGGGCCTTGTTACACATTAAAATTAGCATGTACTAATTGGTGTTAAAATTAGCACATGTTTTGAGCAGTCACATGCTAAGGGTTAATACCTCCTATAACATGCACTGCTTTGACCTGCCCATAGAGGGCTGGCAAGCAGGGGTATGGCTAGGAACAAAGTTAGCTCTGTGCCTTTCCAGTGCACCTGCTCTTAGGGACAAGGTAAGTGGCCCAGACTGCAGGCAGTTGGGGGTTGCCAAGGTCTCATTGGGCCTGCCTACCCCTACACCTGCCATGACTGGGACCCCCCCAGATCTGGCCCGCCACTCTCCCTCTCACCCCCAGCTCATATTGACACAGCCACTGCCCCTGGGGCTCCTTCTCTGCCCTTTGGGGTTCCTCCTCTGCCCCCCAGCCCCTCACAACTCACCCCTGCCCCCCCATGTCCCCTGGCTCACCTGTGGTTGCCAGCACTTTCCTGCCAGCACAGGAAAGTGGACAGGGATGGGGAGCCTGTTTGCCCATTGTGGAAGTGCACCTTTGGGTGCCTGCTACTTTAAGGGCAGGAGGCAGGCAGCTGGCAGGTGCTTTATTAAGGCGGTTATTTTCAAACTTAGGAAAGCCAGGCAGGGGCAGCAGTTTGCTGCCAGCTGCCGAGGGAGTAACATTATCTGGCTGACCTACTGCTCGGTGAACATCTTGGAGGTAAGGGCAGGAGCTATGGGGATGGCAGGAGGCTCTTAGTCATGGCATGACCTGAAACTGCACCCTGCCAGGGAAGGGTGGCCTGGCAGGGCTGTTTGTAGTGGAACAACCCCCAAGATATTCCAGGCCAGTTACCTCCCTGGTGAAGGTGAGTCAGGGCAGACTGTCCTAGACAGGAGGGTGGGCTAACTCGAGATCTAGCCCTGGGAAAGCACCCTGTCACACCCATCTACCTCCACTACCACTGTCACCACAGGGCCACTATTGCTTTCTGGGCTGTGGGAATTTGAGGTGCGGGGCAAGGGGGGGGCAAAAGCAGTGGCACCCCTCTGCAGGCCACACAAGCACTACCTGGCCAGCCAGATGCAAAGGGCAGGGAGGGAAGTTTGTATATGGCAGAAGCCAAAGCCACCCTGCACTACCGCCGCTCCACATCCAGCCACACACTGCCACCCCACCCCACTCTGTGTTTGGTTGCGTACACCCTCCTTTCCCCCCAGCTCCTCATTCAGCTGCTGGGAGTACACATATGGAAAAAAGTTGAAAGCCCTGCTGTAGAGTAAAGAGAAACAAGACCCTATGCAGGATAACCACATCAGTACAGAGTTGTAGGGTTGTAAAACATTGTTACACAATGATTTTAACATATGGTATACAATTGTGAGTGTGAGTAGTATTCAAGGGCATTAATAGAATTTGTGAGTGTATGGTGTGCATGGGGGGTTTCAGTCCATCCTCTTGGTCTTGCATCTCGTAGGTGGTCTCAGCTATCTGTCTTCATATTGGAGAACCATCAGATGATTTAATATAGCAGCAAGGTACTTTGGCAGGCTTGTAAGATGCTCTCAGTGCTTGTGTCCCATGTTTCAACTACCTAAAGATCACTGTCTGCACCATTACATTGTACCCCTTCTCCCTCAAGGAATCAGCTAGTGGCCTGTACTTGGACAGCTTTTGCTCCTGGGCTTCAGTGAAAGCCTGCCACTTTTTCCTGAGTGGGATGGTCACATCAATCATCTTTTTGTTGTCCTTGTCTGTTACCACAAAGTTCAGGTGCAGCTGGCTGTGGTAGTCTGGGACAACATAGTTCACAGCTACTATCCTAACTGACCCTGAGATGGCTTTCACCAACTGGTTCTGTATGGCATCATGGCAGAGTTCCCAGGCTCTCACATGGGGCTTACAGCCACATGTGGTGTGAGGCAGGGTCTTCCTCTCAGGGATTCCCTCTGCCATATCTCTGGCACCTCTTGTCTCTACAGCTGTATTGGACAGTGCCATTGACTGGAAAGCAGCTGAGACAGGCTGTGACGCACCAGTCTGTGAAGTGCATGAAGTTCCTGTGGGGCATGAATTTGTTAGCATCCCACTTTGAAGTGACCTGAAAGACTTTTCTCTGATCAGGTTTCTCCTTCAGGTCACCAACATACTTGGCCTGCGTGGCATCCTTAAGGGTTCTCCCCAGGCAGGTCCTGATGCTGGGGGTGACCATCACAGGGTACTGATGACTGTGAAGTGACAGCTGAGCCAGACCTACACACAAAATCTATATGACCAAGTTGAAATAACAGTGCATGTGCACAAAAAATGCAAAATAAAGCAATCCCAATTCATTTCATTCTCTGTGCTAGATTATGCCAAATCACCTTAGTGTTTATAATTTTTCAAAGCTAGGCAAGAAACCCTCCTGCACAAGATTTCATCAATTTAATAGCTTTCAAGGGTCAGAAGGGACCTATTAGATCATCGAGTCTGACACCCTGCTCTGGGCAGGGAAGAGCACTGGGGTCAAGTAACCCCAGCCAGGTGCTTGTCTAATCTCCTTTTAAACACCTCCAAGATAGGGAAAAGCAACACCTCCCTTGGAAGTCCATTCCATATTTTGGCACCCCTCACCATAAATTTTTTTTTCCTGATGTCCAATCTAAATCTGCTCTCTTTGAGTCTATGGCCGTTGTTTCTAGTAACCCCAAGGGGTGCCCTGGTAAACAAAGTATCCCCTATTCCCTGCTGAACTCCCCGATTAGCTTGTAGACAGCCAGAAGATCACCTCTCAGCCTTCTCTTGAGGAGGCTGAAGAGATTTACATCCCTCAATCTGTCTTCATAGGATCTTACCTGTAGGCCCTCAACCATATGAGTAGCCCTCCTCTGAACCCTTTCCAGGTTATCCACATCCCTCTTGAAGTGCAGCGTCCAAAACTGTATGCAGTACTCCAGCTGTGGCCTGACCAATACCACATAGAGGGGAAGTATCACCTTCCTAGACCTGTTCGTGATGTACCTACCAATGCAGGAAAGCGTGCAGTTAGCCCTACTTATTACCTCATCACATTGGCGACTCATGTTCATTTTTGCGTCGACTATGACTCTGAGATCCCTTTCCGCTGCTGTGCTACTTAGAATGGTACTTCCCAGTCTACAGGTGTATTGGTGATTCTTTCTCCCCAGGTGCAGCACTTTGCACTTATCTTTGTTAAATTGCATCCTATTCTGATCTGCCCACCTCCCCAATCTGTCCAAATCTGCCTGAATTTGCTCCCTACCCTATAGTGTGTTTACACATTGGACCTTTTCCAATCCTCTGGGACCTGTCCTGAGTGCCAAGAGCACTCAAGCAGTTGTGCCAGTGGTTTCGCTATGACACCGGCCAATTCCTTTAGTACCCTTGGGTGAAGGTCATCGAAGCCTACTGACTTAAATATGTCCAACACCTCCAAGTGCCCTTTCACCAGGTCAGCGCTGACTGTTGGTGGATTGGTATCTCTCTCACACCAAACAAAGTCTTATTGGGAGGTGTGTTTGTATCTGTGTCCAGGAACACAGATGCAAAGAAATCATTTAAGAGCTCAGCTTTGTCCATCCTATTTGTTACAAGTTGCTCTAGTCAATCCTGTATTGGCCTTATGTTACCCTGTGCCTTCTTCTTGCTCCCTAAGTACTTAAAGAAGGACCTTTTGTTACCTTTAATCTTTTTTTGGCCTTCCTCACTGCTTCCCTGCAAGCATAAGCCAAGCAGGTATACTCCTCTTTGGTGGCTGCCCCCTGCTTCCACAGCCTGTAAGCCTGTCTTTTCCCCTCTAGGCTCTCCTCGATTTCCCTGCTCAGCCAATAGAGTTTCTTGGCTCTTTTGCCCTTTATGTGTACTAGAATGGTACCCCTCTGTACCTGCAGAATCAGTCCCTTGAAGAGCCCCCACCCTTCCTGGACTCCCAACTCACTGATGTTATTACCCCTCAGTCCCACTCTAACTAATCTCCTGAGCTCAATGAAGTTGGTCTTCTGGAGGTCTAGCACTTTTGCCCTGCTAGTTATCTTTCCCACCTTTCACCGGATAGTGAATCCTATCAACAGATGGTCACTATCTCCTAGGTTACCTTGTACCTCCAGATCCCCCACCAAGTCCTCTGTGGCCAGCACCAAGTCAAGTAAGGCATTTCCCCTAGTGGGACTTGTGACAGCTGAAAAGTGTGCCTGTGTGATAAAGGCGCTTGCTGAAGGCTCTATGAAGATTAGACCAAGTGTTTTTTCTGTATTGGTTTACATATTAAGCTATATGTTGTTGCTAAAAGCCTAATTAAAGTCTAAGATGTAGTGGGGCCTTGTATAAAGTAAGGCCTAGTAAATTTAGCAAAGCCTAGAAGTAGTAAGGCCCTGTGGCACAGTTAAAATTACCTTATCAAAGGAATGCAAGGCTTGTACTGCTAATTGGTCAGTCTAAGGTCAGTTGAAGTAAAAGGAATCTGAGTGGTCGGTCGTTATCAGTATCATTCAGAAGCTATAAATGAGCTGGAATATCTGGAAAACATTCAGAAGGAAGATACAGCTCTGTGAAAAGGCTTAGTTAGCTGTTGCCTGGATCAGTGGGCCTGTGAACCTCGAGGAGCCCAAGGACTGCATTCCAGGGTCCTTGACAGCACCCTTTGGACAGTGTTGTTCAGGGATGCCTGACTTCGCTGAACTTTGTGGAAAGAGAAGCTTGCTGTGTATCAGGCATCAGAGGGAACTGCCGATAAGTTGCCGATGCAAATTGCTTTTGTCTGTCATTGTTTGTTTTATTACTACGCGTAGTTGTGTTTTTGTTAAGTCAATAAATCTTTCTTACCTTTCTAAACAGGATTCTGGTGACAAGACTGACACAAGAAAAATCAAGTCTCTGCTAATGGTTGCAAACCATTAGGCATAGAGAAAGTGGAGCTTGTGGCACCCAACACCAGACCCATGCCATAAGATGGTAACAGTTATAATGAAGGCGGGGGAAAGAGTGGATGACGATAGTGAGAGTGCTATCAAGAAGAACAAACAGTTGCTCTGCTAGTGGTTGCCACCCGCTAGGCATTTGTAACAAGCAGGCCATCCCAGGGCCGGTCCAAATGTTGATCCACCCACATGACTAGGGCAGTCCACCCACCTGCCTCTCCTGCCACACCTTTGGTGCAATTTAAGTTGTTCCCAGGTGGGAGACTACCCATGTAATTTCCCTGATGCCAAGGGCAAATGCATGACTCCAAACCTTCTCTTATACCATGTCTTGTGCCTTGCAGATGGCATCCATATCCACTAATACTCCCCCAGCTCCTTAGCTGGGCTGCACTCAGCCTCACCCAGCCCAAACTTGGTCCTCAGACCTACCTGGGCCTCATGCTCCACTCACTGGGGCTTCTTCCCATGCCCCCACACTGAGGCCTCAACACCTGGCTCCCTCAGTGGGTTTTTACCGTGCCCAACACCTGGCTCTCTCAGGGGGCTTCTACCCTGCGCTTCACTGGGCTGCTGGACCTAATGCCCCTTGGACCTCAGGCCTCACTCAGTGGGCCTGGGCCCTGTCTCAGGCCCCCTTCTTATGGCCTGGACTGCACCTTAGGCCCCACTTAGTGGGCCTGGGCCCTGTGCTTTTCTGTCAGGGTGTGCTCCCCTAACCTTTCCCCTCCACACAGTCACCTGCAAGGCAGTGGGAACTGAGGTTTTCTGGAACCCCATACTTGTTTTTCACTGGGGAGGCACAGGTGTGGCATTTCCTGGAGACTGCCTTGCCACATGCAGCCCCACCACACCATCCAGCCCCAGCAGGGTATTGTTTTAAGTCATTCCCCAGGACCAGGAACCTCTTCCATCCCTATAGTTCCTACCCTGACACCTCCAAGCTATTCTGGGAGCAGCAGATCTCTGGCTGGGTGATGTTGTTCCTTTGGCCCCCTGATGTAACTGCCAGCCTGCTTTTGGGGCCTAGCCTTATACTCAGGCTCCCAGCCTCTTCACCAATCAGGAAGACTCCTTCCTAATATGTAACCATCTAATTGGGTCTGCTCCCACCTACAGGATGCTTGCCATCTTCTCAGATCCCTTAAAATGGCAGACACAACCTGTACTCTGCCACAGCGTTGAGTTAGATAGGCCTCAACCCTCTACCACACCCAAGTCTAAAAATAAAAGTGATGGTTCCTCTAAAAGGAAAACTGTTGGCAGAGACCTGCCACACTCATCACATGTGTATATCCAAGCTAAGAGAGCAAGAGAGAAAGACTGAGATAGTGTAACTAGAAAAGGCAAGGAAGCTACATATACATTTCAATTGAACTAGTAACTAAAAAAACAAAATGACTAAGTATACATTTCAAGAAGAACCTGTAAAAGGTGCACTGAGCACAGGAAAGATGTCCGGTACATGACAAATGCAGGCTATGCCTTGCTAAACACATCCTCTAGTTCTCAAAACCAGCATCTAATGTCTAAGGTGTTACAAATGTCTCAATCATTCAATGTCTGTCTGGAGTTTTGTAAACAGATCATCACCAGTACAGGGTATTGTAAATTTTCCTCATGGTTAAAGAAATACCCAAAGACAGGTCCAGTAACCAATGCCTCTAGATATCCTGTTTAGCCACTCAAGACACATCACATTTAATTGATCTACAACTTCCAAACTGGTCAATAACGGCAAGAAAAACAAATTTTCATACCTGGACAGATCCGAAAACAGGGTCCAGGCAATTTAACAATTTTAAGTCCTTGACTTCAGGAAAGCTGACTTTGACAAGCTCAGGAGGCTTGTCAGTGAGGCCCTAAGGGACCACAACCTCAGGGGGAGGGGAGTTCGGGAAGAGTGGTTGCTCCTCAAGGGAGTGATCCTCAATGCACAAGCTAATTCTATTTCATCTCAGAGGAAAGACAGCAAGAGGGCACAGCAACCCCACTGGGTCTCCAGGGATCTAGCAGACCTACTGAGGCTAAAAAGAAAGGCCTACAAAGGATGGAGGATGGGATTCACCTCCAAGGAGGAATATTCTGCACTGGTCTGGTCCTGCAGGGAGCAAACCAGGAAAGCCAAGGCTGCAACTGAACTCCAACTAGCTTCAAGCATCAAGGACAATAAAAAGTCCTTTTCAGATATGTGGGGAGCCGGAGGAAAAGCAAGGGCAACATTGGACCCCTGCTGAACTAGATGGGACAACTGACAACTGACGCTCAGGAAAAAGCCAACCTACTAAATGGGTACTTTGCATTGGTCTTTCATCAGTCCCATGGGAGGCCCATGCCCACTACAGGACAGGGAGGTCCGGGTGAGGGAGATCCCCTGCCCTCCATCAATGGTGACCTCGTGAAGGAACACCTTGAGAGGCTGGATACCTTCAAGTTAGCCGGCCCTGGCAATCTACACCCCAGTGTACTCAAGGAGCTGGTGAGCATCATAACCCAGCCACTGGCATGGATCTTTGAAAACTCCTGACGCTCCGGTGTAGTGCCCAAAGACTGGAAGAAGGCCAATGTGGTGCCTACCTTCAAGAAAGGGAGGAAAGTGGATCCGGCAAACTATAGGCCCATCAGCCTGACTTCTATCCCAGGGAAGATCTTAGAAAAGTTTATTAAAGAGGCCATCATTAATGGACTGACTGATGCCAACATCCTGAGGGACAGCCAGCATGGGTTTGTTGCAGGTAGGTCTTGCTTGACCAATCTCATTTCCTTCTACAGCCAAGTGACCTATCACCTGGACAAGGGAGAAGAGATTGATGTCATATATCTTGACTTCAAAAAAGCCTTTGATCTGGTATCCCATGATCACCTCTTGGCAAAACTGGCCAATTGTGGTCTTGGGTCCATCATGATTGCTGGATGGGAAATTGGCTCCGGGGTCGGACCCAGGGGGTAGTAATTGATGGAAGTCACTCATCATGATGCCCTGGGACCAGTGGGGTCCCCCAAAGCTCTGTCCTTGGACCCATATTGTTCAACATCTTCATTAACGATGTGGACATTGGAGTCAGAAGTGGACTGGCCAAGTTCGCCAATGACACCAAACTTCGGGGCAAAGCATCCATACCAGAAGACAGGAGGGTGATCCAGGCTGGCCTGGACAGGCTCAGCAAATGGGCGGATGAGAACCTGATGGTGTTTACCACTGAAAAATGCAAGGTTCTCCACCTTGGAAAGAAAAACCTTCAGCATCCTTATAGGCTCAGCAGTGCTACACTGGCTAGCACTATGGAAGAAAGAGACTTGGGGGTCATAATTGACCACAAGATGAACATGAGCCTGCAATGTGATGCTGCAGCTAGTAAAGTGACCAGAACGCTGGCTTGCATCCATAGATGCTTCTCAAACAAATCCCGGGAGTCATTCTCCCCTTGTACTTGGCCTTGGTGAGGCCACAGCTGGAGTGCTGCATCCAGTTTTGGGCTCCACAATTCAAAAAGGATGTGGAGAAGCTTGAGAGAGTCCAGAGAAGAGCCACGCACATGATCAGAGGTCAGGAAAACAGACCTTATGACGACAGGCTGAGAGCCACAAGGCTCTTTAGCCTGGAAAAGTGCAGGCTCAGGGGTGATCTGATGGCCACCTATAAGTTTATCAGGGATGATCATTAGTATCTGGGGAAACATTTGCTCACCAGAGTGCCCCAAGGGATGATGAGGTTGAACGGTTACAAACTACTGCAAGACCAATTCCGGCTGGACTTAAGGAAGAATTTCTTTACTGTTTGAGCCCCCAAGTTCTGGAACAGCCTGCCATCGGAGGTGGTTCAAGCACCTACATTGAACACCTTCAAGAGTAAATTGGATGCTTATCTTGCTGGGATCCTATGACCCCAGCTGACTTTCTGCCCTTCAGGCAGGGGGCTGGACTCAATGATTGTCCAAGGTCCCTTCCATCTCTTATGTCTATGAAATCTATGAAATCACACCCAGCTTCTCCAGGTGAAGGATCTAATTGTTTGTAGTGATCATGGGCCCCCAAAACAAGCAGAACTATAAGATTAGCTGATCTAACAGGTTTTTTAAAGGTCAAGCCATAATCAGATCTGAACACCTAATATAATTAACACATTCCAAGGAATCTGGGAATAAGAAACTAAGGGGTTGAGCTTGGGAAGAGTAATGCTAATTTCAAACCTCAAAGTAATGTGGTGTAATTTGCTTATTGGGTGAACCCTAGTTTGGGTGGTAACCTTTCATGATAATTTCTAACACCTTTTGATCCCATAGGGTAACAGCTATAGGGCACGATTGTGAGTGGCTCTAAAGCCAACAGATTAGCATAAGATAAGGTATAAAGAAGCACATATGTCAGGTGACCAGCATGAAGGACGCGATAGAAGGACCACCGCTGTACCACGCCTGGATCCCGGACTCCCAGGGTGAGTGAGGACCGGATCCTGGCCAAGGGATCTTCCCAGTGACCCCTCGGACAGCATTGATTGGAGACGCCTGACTTCGCTGGAACAACTTGGTGCACACCTGGCATAGAGGGACTGCTGATAAGTTGCCAACCCCATGTGGGAACTCTTTGTCATTCTCTCTATCTGTTGTTATTATTCACTATTATCTCTTTATTACTGTACTATCTGTTTGTCACATTAACCTTTCTGTTAACTGTTGTATGCTAAGCTTTTAGTAAATTTGCCTTTACTTCACTCCTGATTCACCTCCTCAATCCCAAACCCAGCAGCCTCACGGCTGATACACTCACAGTGCCTAGCCAGCCTGTAGCAAAATTGGCGTCACGAACAGGATCAAGGACGGAGATTTTGGAGGGGAAGAATGGTACAGAGGGGTGGGCCCCACTGATTGCTTTGATAGAAGAGGTTATGGGTACTAGGAATCTAGGGTGGGATAAGGAAAGGTTGAGACCCACCTGGAGTGATCCCGCCACAGTACCTTGTCAGTGGGCCGCGTTCGCTGCCATGCAGAAGGGTAGACCCAAGAAAGGATGCTTGTCTTGGCTGTTGGCAACTTGCTTAAGACTGGGGGTGGAGGAGGCCACTCAGTTTCATGAGGAGAACCAATCCCTAAAAGAGTGAATAACCCAGCTTGAGAGGGAATCAAGGGAAGAAAAGTATTCTAGTAGCGTGGCTTGCGCAGCGGCCAGAGCAGAACAAAACCACCTGGAGATACTAGAGCATCGGGAGGGGAAAATACTAGTTGCACAGGCAATCACCTCCCTCAAGAGAAAGGTACAAGTGGTGCAGTCAGTCGAGCACCCTCCCCCCACCTTCCCAAAAGGGTATGGCAGTGTCTGTATAGTGGGATATCAGAGACAAACAAAGGCCAGTGATCTTCGTGGGGATAGCAAAGAATATGCCTTTAATGTCCACGGATCCCATCCACTGGGGGCCGTAACACTTAATGCTTTCCGTTAGTGCAGGCATGGATAGGACCGCGATCGTCAGATGGTCAGTGTTGGCATTCAAAGCCCTAAAATCAACAGCTAATTGCCAAACCCCATTTGGTTTATGTACCGGCCACACCGGGTTGTTGTCAAGGGAATGAGTTTGAATGATGGTTCCATCCTCCAGCTGCCGGTGGATAATGTCCTGGATGGGTTGTGTTGCCTCAGGAGGTGTACCCCCTTCATGGCTGGCAGGGCCAGTGAGGTCATGGAACATCGGGCTATCCCCACCCATGAAGATCACTGGCCTTTGTTTGCCTTCACATGGCTGAGACAGCAGTACACCTACACAGTTCTGCCCCAGGGTTGGGTGCACAGCCCCACCTTGGCCCATGGAGTGCTAGTTGGTCCATGAAGTCCAATTAGGTCATTTGGAGGTGCATGTTTGGTAGTATGTCGACAATGTCATGGTGGGAGGCCAAGACCGGGAATTAATCATTTGTGCTTTTGAGTCCCTAAAGGAGAAGGTGCAGGTGTTTGGGTTCACACTGTCCAACAAAAAGATCCAAGAAGTTGGGGCCCAGTGTGAATTCCTGGGAATCCAATGGAAGCAAGGTGGACCCACCATACTGGCTAAAGAGCTGCAGGGCCTGGTAGATACCCCTGCCCCCAACAATGTAAAAGAACTGCAAGCCCAGCTGGGAGTGTTTCACTTCTGATGCCTGCATGTCCCCGAGTTTAGCATGTTGGCCCGACCTCTGTATAATTTGTTTAAGAAAAAGACACAGTGGGAATGGAGCCCCGAGCACCAACATGCCATTCGGGCCCTCAAGGAGGCAGTAACCACCCACACCTCCCTAGCAGCACAGCGCCCAGAAGGGGAGCTTTGGCTCCATGTAAATGTGTCTGACAGGGGACCCCACTGAAGTTTATGGCAGAGGGATACACCTGAGACAGAGGGAAAATCCCTTGGGTTTTGAAGCAGAGGCTGGAAAGGGACTGAAGCCCAATACACCCTGCTAAAACAAATACTGTGTGCAGCAGCCGCAGCTTTAGAAGCCACAGAGGCCCTGAGAGGGGAGCCTACCCACTGTCATAACCACCCCAGTGCCCATCCTGGGAATGGCATTGTCTGACTGACACCTCCCGCCACGGGGAAAAGCCCAAGAAACAACAGTGCAAAAATGGATCTATTATATTTTAAGTCAGGCTCAGCGGGTAACCCCAAAGGAGCATCTGGCGCTAGTGGAAAAGATCACAGAAAGCACGATTAACGTATACCCAGATGCAGCCAGCTCTGATGAGCTATATCCCATCAAAGAAGCACCTCCCTTTTCACCCAACATGAACATTTCAGAAGACATAGAAGTCTGGTTTACCGACAGCTCAGCCAAAGGTCATACCTGGAGGAGGGCTGCCATACGGAGATGGTAAGCAACTCACACTAGGGGGAGGTGGTCAGTGCGCAACATGCTGAGCTAGCCACTGTAGTCAGAGTAGCCAAGTATGAACTGGTAGAGGGACTAGGCCACCCTACAAGGCCCATTTATATCTACTGCGATTCATGGAAGGTAGTGGGGGGTTGCACCAAGTGGCTACCCTTGCGGAAAAGGGAAAACTTCAAAAGGCGGGGAAGAGACATCTGGAGCCATGAAAAGTGGGAGGCCTTGTGGAAAATGGCACAGGGAGGCCTTCCCATACATACAACATGTCAATGCAGCACATGGAGCAGAAAAGCTGAGGGGTCTGAGGCAAAGTGGAACAGGCAAGTGGATAAGCTAGCCAAAGGCAGCACAAAAACCCTTGTTGCTGAAGTAGAGACTCAATCACCCCCAGAGAAACCACCCAGCCCCTCCCTCTGGCAGACCCTTGGAGCGCTAGCCGCAGAATAACTGCATTGGCAGCATGGGCACCCTGGCCGCGGTGGCACTGCTCACCTAGCAGCCACCTGGGGCATTCACCTAACTAAAAAGGAAGAGCAGGAATTAGTCAACTCCTGCATTACCTGTCAGGAGGTCAAAGCTCGACTGACCCCTGCCTCAACTACCCCTTTGTTGTTACGCGATGGAAAGGTAAAATGGCAAGTTTGGCAATTTGACTTTATAGGCCTGCTCCCCTGCACCCCCAGAAAGTGACAGTATGTGTTTGTAGCAGTGGAAGCGATCACCGGAATGATGTTCGTCTGGGCCTACGCCAAGGCCACTGCAAAGGATACCTGTACAGCACTGGAAGACCTGTTAGCCATCTACCAACCTCCCGTGGAGCTGCAAAGTGACAACGGTTCACATTTTTACAACCATCTTGTCTATGAGTGGACTGCGAGACATCATGTGCTGTGGACCTATCACATTTTCTATCACCCACAATCTAATGGACTAGTAGAACGGGCCAACGGTATGTTAAAGTGCAACCTGAGAATGGCCGCTGTGTAGCAAAACCCTGTTTTTCTTTTTTTTAATTTTAAAATGCATTCCCTCCCCTTCCCCAACCATTTCTGACTTTTCTCTCCCTCTCTATTCTCTATAGATAAGTATAAGTAAGCTCAAACTTAGGATAAGCTTTAAACATTTTATTTTGCTAGCAAGTTTTTGGTTTTGGATATCCATTGTTTTATATCGTATAATTATTAGGTTTGTACTAATTTTTACTGTTGTATATTGTCGTATTGATTTTTATTATTATGGATATTATATGGTTTAGGCCTGTGTTTTTAAGTGAATCAAAGTCATGTCAAGTTTCCATTTTATATGTCAGGCCTCCATCTTGTGTCCTCTGCCTGGGCATCCCATGTTGCAATAATATGATTCATTGTACCCCTCCCATGTAAATTGGTTCCCCGATGAATGAGAATGATTGAGAATGACTGAAATACAATGGTAGGAGGCCTCTACTGAATGGCCTGTAATGACTGGGCCATCACCTCGCATTAATTCACCCAGGAACCATGGACCTCACCCAGGAACAGAGACAAGACCAGCATTTGAAAAACAAAAGACCCTGCAGAAACAGCAACTCTATCATTGTACCCCACCATGACAGACACCCGAAACTACACATCCCTGCATGGATCACACATGCTCAGTACATCGGGGCTGACCCTTGCCTGGGCATGCCTCCTGTCACTAGGGTCACACACGGTCTGCCCCTATAAAAAGGGGCAGTGAAGACAGACACAGTGGGAACACCATTTCCATCTGGACCAGACCAGCTTCACATCACCTATCCACTCCAGAGGCCCTGCCAGCGACACCCTCTGGACATCACCAAGCTGAAGGAGACCCCCAACTGGCCATCGAGGATCAACTTCCAGCCTGGGATAGGTAGATATTACCTGTACACCTCCTCCTACAATTTGGACTCTCACTTACTCTCTCTGTCTCTCTCTTACTGGATTTCAGTGGACTTCAGCCCCTGCACCAAGTCTCTGTAACCCAAGCTGCCACTGTGTGTGGGTGGGTGGGTGTGTGGGTGCAAGGGAACCAATGTGGCATTGTGTTACCATCTCCCCTGTTCAATAAAACCACTGTCATTTGCAACCCCAAGTTGGGTCATGTTTTACTGAATCCTAGTCCCTTCCTTATCTTAAATTCCAGCCTCATTCTCTCTCTCTCTCTCTCAATTCCAGCCTCCACCCCTCTCCACTAGTTTCCCGATCTCCTCTCCTTTTCCTACTGCCTTTTCCCTGTGACTTTCTGCTTCCTCTCAGTCTCTTCTGCCGCTTTTCCTGTAATTTTCTGCTGTCCCCCTGCTTCCCACGCTCCTACTGCTTTTTCCCTGTGACTTTCTACTGCATTTCTCTGCTTTCCTGCTGCCTTTCAGTCTCTCCTGCTGCTCTTCCTGCAATTTTCTGCTGTCTGTCTCTCTGTTTTCAGGCGTTCCCCCGCCACCCCTGCAGCTTCCCAGGCTTCTCTAGGTGCCCCAGAGCCATCCTCTGACTCCCGCACACCCAGAGCCCCTCTTTAACACCCACACTTTCCCTTAGTCCCATTTTTCCCTCTCCCCATCTACCTTTTCAGCTTCTCCGTAGCTCTGGCTCCAAACCCAGCCTCTGTGCCGGCATGCTTCCCTGTTCTGCAGGCTTTGGGCATTGTCTTTTAATCAATTAAGATCAATTAACCTAAAGTTACCCCAAGCCTCAGTTCTTCAGCCCAGGCCCCTGCAGTCTACTGGTTCTAGTCCCAGTCCTGGTAACTTTAAATCCTTACACTTTTACTTTCTTACCTTAAACTTTCCCCAGGTATCCCAAGTACATTGAGCATATACATACATACACATCACAACACCCAACTTAGGAATTCACCTGTGTGTATGTGTAGGTGGGTGGTATGTGTGTGAATTAGTGAATACACATATATACACATATATAAATATCATTGTGTGTGTGTGTGGTATATGAATTAGTAATCCACATATGTGTATTGGATGTGCAGGTGTTAGTTACTAGTAACTGATTCTGTCTAAATTTGGTGTGTGTTTGGGCTTAAACTGGTGATAGGTGTGCATGAACCTAGACTAATTATTTTGAACGTGTGTGTATCTGAGCTGCTAGTGTTGGTGTGTATGCCTAGTAGGGGTGTATGCACCTAGTGAGTGTACGTGTGCTTAATTTATTTTTATGTGTGCATGTGCAATTGTACAGCACACCCTCCTGTCTAACAGTGCAATATTGAGATCCTGAGCTTTGACCTGACCCCTCAGGGCAACAGCTAGCCTGGTCCTCAAGAACTGGGACTTACACCTGATTGCTCAATTAACTGGGCCAACAATCGGCCCCACCCCAGAGGAAACACCATGCAGCAAGCATTTGGCCAGGGGGGGCCCCGCGAGCTGGCAGTGGAACGGCCAAGGGGTGGCTGAGGAAAGCTCCAGGCAGGGGACAGGCAGTGGTTAGGCACCTGCAGGGGGACAAGTGGGAAGGGGTGTTAATGGCATGAGACACACATAACTCATGGTGGGTGTTGAGGTGAGATCCATCTAATGGAAGCCAGACTCCATTTTTCCTTGTTCCTGCAGATTGGGTCCATTAGCGGGCACAGCCGTAGCAGCCTTGGAGGCAGCCTGGGGTCACAACCCTGCTCCAGAGTGACACTGCCACCCGCCACCCTTGTCTAACAATGAAGGGGTGGAATGCCATCTTAATAGAACTGCTGCTTGTCTGTCACTGTTTGACTAATGTGGGGCATTCACATGCTCCCATGCCCCGGGTTGCACCCACTGCCAAAGCCTCAGTCAGGCTGCGCTACTGGGAGAGGCCTGCTATAATTGAAGAAGTGCGGAACTGGCCTGAAAGTTGCCGACAGTGGATTGTAGATTGGCAAGGGGGGACCTGTAAATGTTATTGTGGAATGGGGTGGTTGTTCGGTTTTCTCCCATATGCCAGGCTGGGAAAAAATGAGTACGGAACAGGGGGGGATTGTGGTTTCTGGCAATGGCCCTGGTGCTGTTACATTCTGCCTGCAGATATCCTGCCCACTCTGAGTCCTGATGTGATCACTACCACTGCCACGCCTGTAGCTCAAAATTCTACACCCACCTGAAGCCCAAGAAAGTGGCCGAACCCTCCCACCCCACTTCCATGGGAGATGATAGCTCCATTGATTCCCCTGCCCAATGATACTTTGGTGTAATGGTGTGTGGCTCACCAAATACACTGGTCCTCCAGATACAGCAAGGTACTGTAGTGGTTTAAAAACGGCACCTATGCTATCAAGTGGAGGTCCACGGAATGGGAGTCTAACAAATCCTACATTCCGGGTCTTTTGTGGTTTTGCCATATGGATGAAGGAGGGCACGCTCACGGACTTGAATACACAGTAGCTGCATATCGCCAAGCAGTTTGGGAAAGTCTGCAGGGCACTGCCCTGGTCAGCCCAGAACACCTGGCCAAGCCCTTAGGGGGCACCATGCCAGAATCATCTTTGCAAGATACCAAAGCCATGGTCATGCCGCGGCAATGTAAATTTAAGTACACAGGCAGGAACTCACCCAAACCAATAGACTGACCTGATTGGGAGGTTTACCAATCTCAGGGAGAAGGGAGATGGTTAAGCACCTGCAGGGGAACCCCTAGCCATTTTCTGCATTAACCAGGGATGCACATTGTTAATCCAGAAGGAGCTACCACAGGTGTATCTGCTACCCAGTTTGACTAATATCACCCCATGTTGGAGTTTCCAAACCAAGGCTCCGGTCCTCCTTAATGACTCCTTGTTTAATGCTTGCATCACATTTAAGCCCGAGCAATGGTTTGTCATAGCAGCATTTCCCAACTGCTCTATGGGTGCTTGGTTGGCGGAAAACATGCTGCGATGGGCCTGGCCACCTGTTTTCCAACCCGGAGCCCAACTTTCAACCACCCGAGAAAAAAAAAGATGCCCTAGATCACATGTGGAATGTGATCAATTCAGCCATGGGAGTTTGGAACATAGATAAATCTCAGAAAAACACTCAAGGAATCATGAATATATGGCGAGCCATAGGTTTTCTCACTAAAGGTGGGTATGATTAATAACATGACCCTAAAGTACACTGATGAGTTAGTGGCAACCATTGGCCGAGAAGCAGCAAAAATAAGTCACCTTTTAATGCATGTGGCCTTCCAAGCCAATGCTAATCAAACCTGGAGCACTGCTTGTGCCCAAGTACAGCTTTCACTTAACCTTTATTTCTCCAAGGTAATAAGTGATCTCAGACATAAAGAATGGCCTATCAGTTTAGAGCACCATGGGCTACCCCCAGCTTTAGCCCAACGGTTAGTTTACCAAGACACATGGAGCACACGATGGGAGGGATGTAGCAATACAAAATGCTTTTTTGTTGTGCATTGGGTAGCAAACTGCACATGGTCCACTGCCCATCTCTTAACAACAGGACTGGGGGGTGGGTGTATGTGGGACAGGGACTTAAATCATCCCATTTGGGAAATTGTAAACCCAGAAGGCCCCAAGTATTTAGCTCAATCCCCGGTGTACCTTGTAAATGGTATTTTAATAGGCTTGGGAACTTTATGTAGGGGGTGGCCCAATAGTCCCCCCAACATGATTTGTATAACAACCCTACCAGCAACTCCCTATATTACCCTAGCCCAGCGAGTTTTTTGGGAAGGTCCTAGCCGCTTGTACCATCCCAACGGCATGTATTGGGCCTCTTGTGCCAGCTGCTGTGCAGAAGCTCAAGATCTTCAAGGAGCATCAGCTATTTTATATGTCCAACACCAGGAAACTACTTTAATGTGGCCAAAAACCCAATTAGAAAGCATCACCCTTAACCTAAGTCTTCCAAAATCCTGGGTTCAAGATGTAGATATGCCCAAGTTAGAGGGATGGAATGAAGTGGCAGCCCACATTAAGGGTTTGTTTGAAGCTGCCTGAAAAGCAAAACAACATGCCCTCATAGCTCAAGAAGGAGGGTGAATTATCTAATGTACTACTAATATTCCCCCACTGTGTAAGTGGTATGAGGTGGCCTGTACTGTACAAATGTATACCTTTACCAAAGGTGCTCCTTTTCCTTGGCTTGCAGTAGTAAAAGGTTTAGTTATAGGATTGATATTACTCAATATAATCCTTAGATGTTGTTATAAAACGAAGTCCTATGTCTATGTCAGAATAAATGTTGTTGCAATAAATACATGGTCTTAGAGACATTCAGGCAATTGTCTAAGCACTCAAGATTAGCTAATGCAAAGCTTGCAAGTTTGCAACCTGCAAGTGGAATTTGTCTGTCACAAGTTAACCAGTGTTGAATCTAACTGTTTGTACTGATCATGGGCCCCCAAAACAAGCAGAACTATAAGATTAGCTGATCTAACAGGTTTTTTAAAGGTCAAGCCATAACCAGATCTGACCACCTGATATAATTAGCACATTCCAAGGAATCTGGGAATAAGAAACTAAGGGGTTGAGCTTGGGAAGAGTAATGCTAATTTCAAACCTCAAAGTAATGTGGTGTAATTTGCTTATTGAGTGAATCCGAGTCCAGGCGTTAGCCTTTCATGATAATTTCTAACACCTTTTGATCCCATAGGGTAACAGCTATAGGGCACAATTGTGAGTGACTCTAAAGCCAACAGATTAGCATAAAATAAGGCATAAAGGAACATGCATGTCAAGTAACCAGTTAGAAGGATGGGACAGAAGGACCATCGCTGTACCAAGCCTGAAACCCGAACTCCCAGGGTGAGTGAAGACTGGATCCTGACCAAGGGACCTTACCGGTGACCCCTCGGACAGTGTTGATTGGGGACGCCTGACTTCACTGGAACAACTTGGCATGCACCTGGCATAGAGGGACTTCTGATAAGTTGCCAACCCCATGTGGGAACTCTGTCATTTTGTCTATCTGTTGTTATTATTCCTATTAGCTCTTTAATACTGTACTATCTATTTGTCACATTAACCTTTCTGTTAACTGTTGTATGCTAAGCTTTAAGTAAATTTGCCTTTACTTCACTCCTGACTTGCCTCCTCGATCCCAAACCCAGCAGCCTCACGGCTGATACACTCATAGCGCCTAGCCAACCTGTAATACAGACTATGTATTAAAACAACATCAAAACATTTAGTAATCATAAAACATTGTGTTATCAGTTACGGTAGCCATATAAAATAATTCTACATTGGAAAAAAAGATAGTATAAACTTACCTATCCAGAGATGCTTTCAGGGATGTCTTGATAGAGCACAGTATTCAGATGTCTGGTGAGGGGCTGTGGGTGTGTGTGAGGTTCGGAGCCCAGGGAGGGCAGGGGTTCTCTCACACCCTGACATGATATGGGGTACTAACTCTCTCAGTTCACATGGTCACCTGAAGACTGTCTACATTTTCTTCAAATGACCACCTAGTATTATTTGAGACATCACTGCTTTCTCTCTACTTAGAAAAGATTCTAGCTACAGCATCTGAAATTCTACTTTGTGGTAACTGTTGGAAATTGGTGACTTTAATAAATGGCCACTGGACTTTTCTCGTTTGTTCCCACAACTTTTTCAGTCTTGCTGATATGTTCTTAACGTGGCTGAAAAATTGAGCTCTACACAAGGAAATTTACACATTTTGACACTTACATTTGAAATTAATTTTTCATGAAATGAGGCCCCTGAAACCATTCTACAGCTATAACATAAATGCTCATGGCTGCAGAGTGCTTTTAAAATGGCCAATAGCACAAAAAAACCCTTTTAAATTAATTTTAAAAATCAGCAATTAGCTAGAGTCTCTCTAAGGCAGAGCAACTTAGGAAACCTGATGCTTATGGGGAGGAAACAGAGCTCCCTGCTCCATGCAGCCCAGCCCAACTCCCCCGGCAACTCCAGTAGGGGTATTTGGCAGGGGCCACATGACAGGGGTCATGGTTGGGGAGAGGGGTAGTCTGGCAGTCTCCTGGGAGGCTGCTGGAGTGCCTCTGCCTGCTGGTCAGGGCCACTGCAGGCAGACTCAACCCTCTCCCCCCTCCTTCCACCCAACAGGCAAACACACATGGGGTTCAACAGCACTCTAATATTTGGTGCTTTGTGTAAAGTTCCATGAGTTAGAGCAGCTCCCCAGTAGGCTGCCTAAACATCTGTGGGCGCCCTATGAGATCGTCTAGCCCACTTTGGCCTGTGTTGCCTCTACAACCACAATGATGATGTCTAGATTGTCGTTCAAGACTTTTCCTTTCTTTGTACTCGGATACTGACATCCCAATGCTGCCAGATTTCACAGGAGATTACATTTTTTTTCTGCTGGTTTTCCCTAATACATTTAACAAGTGTGGTATTTACAGTGGAGAAATTCAGTGGAGAATTTCTCCAAACCAGAACTGTTTTAGGGAGCTCCTTCTAAGAGATGTTAGTGTCCTGGAATATGTAGGCCTTTTTAACCACCTACTTGCAAAGGAAACGAGGAAGAAGACCTGGCTCTGGAAGTGAAATCCTTGCCTCGTTAAAATCAATAGAAGTTTTGTGGAGCCAGGAATTTAACTTAAATATGGGAGGTCTTTATATCTTTGAGAAAGAAATGCCTTTCTCATGGCCACATGGCAGTCATGATAAGACAAATCAGGTTTAAAATGGAGGGAAAGTTCTGAGCTTTATCCATTTTGGCTTCATTGACTCATACTTCTATGTGGCTATTCCCTAGCCTAGGACCATGTAAAGCAAAATCACTGAAACTTGTCACCAAACAAGAATCTCAAATAAGAATGTTAAATAAAGGTTAGAATAAAGGTAGGTTTGTTTTTCAAAGCAGGAGACAATTATTGTGTGGCAATATGCTATTTCATTGACTCAAAATCTGTACTATACACAGAAATTGGATTTTGAAATTGATGTGGTTATATTGCCGTGGATACTCTTAAATCAGTTAGAGTGCCTTTATACAGATTTAAGTTAATTTGGTTTGTTATCAGATTAAACTCAATCGATATCATGAATTCTTAAACCAATTTAGGAGCGTGTGTGTGAGGGTTGCACTAATGTAACCAGATTGATTTGGAAAAAAAGTAGGGCTGGTCAACATTTTTCTATGATGACTTTTTTATGAAATAACTTTTAACAACTGTGTTCTTTGAAGTGTTCCAACTTTAATATATTCTGCTATTCTTCTCCTTTTCTCATGTTTATTCCTATTTTCCAGCAAAGAAAAAGACAATCCAAAAAACAGCATTTTTTCACTGTAAATTCAAATCAAGTTGAATGGAAAAGGAATCATTTTGTTTCAAATTAAAGTAAAACAAATTTTGTTTTGGCCAAGCAATTAAAATTTTTTGTAAAACTGCAAACAAAAACCAGCGCTTAGAAATTTTCAGAAACCCTGGCGTGAGGTTCTACACCCCCACTACCAAGTCCCTTACCTCTCTACCCCCTTGTAATCTGACCCACAGGCCTTCGATTTGCCAGTCCTCTGTCCCCATCTTTATTACAGAGGATGTATAATGTTCCCTAACATATAGAGCAGGATAGATCTATCCTGCCTGTATAGCCTGTAGCCTTCAATGCCCACTGCCCAGTCATGGGTAGGGTCCCACCAGGTTTCTTTTAGACCAACCAGGTCTAAGCCTTTGTCTGCAAGCAGGAGTGCAAGTTGCTTCTGCTTGTTTCCCATACTTCTAGCATTAGTATAGAGACACCTAACCCCCCTATAGGTGCCCTTAGTATTCCCCTAGCCTGATTTTTAGTGGGCCCCTTAGTACTTACCTGATCATTTCCAGCATGCAGTTCATGGCTTGTCCTACCTGCTCTCGTCCTGACCTCGGCACCCCTGTCCCCTGACAAAGCTAGTTTAAACCTCTATGTAGAAGGTCTGCCAGCCTGTAAGAGAACAGACTCTTACCTTTTGGAAAGAGATGTAGGCTGTCTCATCCCAGCAAGGTCTTATCCTGGAAGTAAGGATCATGGTCTAGAAAGCCAAACCCCTCATGGTGGCTCTGAAGCCATGAGTTGACCTCCTCAATGCAGTTGCCATGGTGCTGGCCACGACCGCTGGCCATGAGGACCAATGAGAAGACTACTTGTGTCCCCGAGCCTCTAAGCCTGTCTCCCAGAGCCATGTAGTCAGCCATGACCCATCCCGGACCACTCCGGGCTGCATCATTCATTCCAACATGGATGAGGATCTGATTAGGTCTGGAAGCCTCACTGTCATATTCCGAATCCTAGCTCTGGGCAGGCAACATACCTCCCATACTGTAGGATTTGGGCAGCAGATGGCTCCCTCCGTTCCTCTCAGGAGGGAGTCGTCATGATGTCTTCTCCTCTGGCTGCCCAGTTGCCTCTCAGCCTGCCTGGTAGTAACTGTAGACGTGGCCTCTGTTGCTGTACTCTCTCCCAGTGATGCTAGGGCCTCATACTGTTTCCCAGCTGCACTGTGGGAGTTGTACCAGTAGTATGACGTCTAGGTCTGTGACGTCTGGATCTGGAGGTGACTGTCTTCCACCCTTCTGCATCGACTGCTGCCTGTGATACCTTCCCACCAGGTGTGTGGTCCAGCAGAGAATGGAAGTACCCGTCAATCTCTTCCTCAACCACCCTGATCACCTGCAGCCTGCTGACATCCTCCTGGAATTCCCTCACCTGCTCCTCCAGGGCCTGAAGTTGGGCACACATGGGACAAGTGAGAGGACTGACAGCTGAAGGACTGACCCACAGAATCTCGCTGGCCTGGGTAGGTCCAGGGCCTAGGATAGGCCAAAGTTCCAAGAGGGACCATTGCCAGAGATTGCTGGAGCCAAGGGATCCCAAAGATCTTCCTGGTCTGGGTGGGGCCAGGGCCCAGGGTAGGCCAAAAGTCCATGTGTGGCCACAGCCAGATAGGAAGGGAGTCAAGGAGCATGTGGCCTAGGATGAAGATGGATGATGTACGGCCATCTGAAGAGAAGGGTTCAAGGAAAGGGGTCTGAGAAATTGAACCAGGGGCCAGGGGGCCCAGGTGTGAGATTAAACCAGGACCAGGAGGCCCAGAGGTCTGTAGCCCAAGAAGGGCAAGTAATGGGGCTGGAAGCCTGCAGTCCAGGAGGGGTGTGTGACATCAAGGTTGTCACAACCCAAAGTTGTGATTTTTGTTTTGTGTGTGCTTCGGCACTGCTAAATTATTTTCCCGCTAAATTGCAGCTTCTTTGCACAGTGGAGTTTTCTGCTGCAGAAGAGAACCCCGGTGCAACGGAGAATTTCCCGCCAATTTGTAGCTTTCTTTGCATGGTGCATTTCTTTTTGCATCTAAGAAATGCTCGGTGCAAAGAGTTCCCACCATTTGTATTCAAATTTGAACCACATTATTGGTTCACGTGAAATTATGCACACGTGGCGGCTAGCGATTGGCTTGCTAGCCATATAAAGAGCTTGAGTAGTTTCCGCCCAAGCTGGAGAGAAATTGGAGTTCAAGAGAGAAAAAACCTTCGCCTTGTGTGAAGATCTCCAAGCGCTGCAGATCCTTACGGACCCAACGCATTTCTTAAAAGGCAACAGGGGCCTGAACAGCCTCTGGCCTCTCCCCGTCGCCAATAGATTCCTAGATGTATCCCTTCCTGGAACAAAAGAAACGAACCCACGGAGCTTCAATAACTCCGTTGGAGAGAGTGAACTTGTCGTAATCCTCAAATGAGGATTTAAGCGGAGCTGTGCCTGGAAAACTGTCCAGCCTACACCACGACCATCTTTGGTGTAAGTAAACAATCTTTAAATCAACCACTACACATCCGTGACTAATTCTAGCTCGCCCCCGGTCTTCTCCGACCCCGCATGCCCGGGCTGCTGGCCACAGCCCGCGTGCGCAAAGGTGGGCCACGCCTTGCGCCCAGCCCGCACAAAGGGGAAGCTCCAGAGGGACCAGGATAGAGCAGGATGGCCTAGAAATTGGTTTTGATTAAGACCTGAAACTGCACCCTACTGGGGCTGGTTGGCATGGTGGAGCTGCCTATGGCGGCACAGCCTCCATGAAATGCTATGCATTTGCACCCCAGGGAAAGGTGAATATGGGGTGCCTGAAAGCCTCAGCTTCCACTGCCTTGTGGGTCACCCCATGGAGGGAGAAGGCTGAGGGGCCACACCCTAACAGAAAAGGAAGGGAGAGAGTGAGATGAGAAGGATCCAGAGGTCCAGAGAGTGCCTGGGAGAGAGTGGGACAAGATAGATCCAGAGGCCCAGAGAGTGGCCGGGAGAGAGTGAGACCAGGGATCTGAAGACCCAAAGAAGGAATCATGTGAGAGATCAAGAGGTCTGGCAGTGCAGGTAGGGGCTGAGTGAGAGACTGAGGGGTCTGAGGGCCCAGTGTGGGACTAAGAGAGAGACCAGTGTGAGACCAGAGGGATCTGGCAGCCCAGAGAGGGTCTGCGTGAGAGATCAAGGGGTCTGGCAGCCCAGGGATAGGCTAAGTGAGAGGCTGAGGAGTCTGAGGATCCAGAGTGACTCTGAGGGAAAGACTGATGAGTCTCTGGCCCAGAGCGGGGTGGTGCATGTAAAGAGAACATCATGAGGATGACATCTGTGGCTTAGGGCAGCAGTTTGCAAACTTTGGTATGCATACCACCAGTGCTACACAGGTGGCCTGTGAGTGGTAAGCAGAAGGCTGGGGGGAGGGGTGTGCACACAAACAGACACCCAGCCACAGCCTGCTGCATGTAGCCAGGAATGGTGCTGTGTGTGGAGCAGCACCCAGCATGTCGGGGGAAGGAGTGTGGGGGAGGGAAGGCGGGGGAAATCAAGGCCCTCATAGTGAGGGAAGGAGTGAGGCAGAGGCAGGGGCAGAGACTGGGGTGAATGGGGCTCCAGGGTGGGTGGTGAGATGGCCAGAGTCCAGGCAGCTTGTCCAGGGGTGCAGGGGGAATTCTGCCACTGTGCACACCCCGGGGGAGACATGGTTGGCATGTGTCTCCCCAGATTTGTGTGTGGGGTGGAAGCAGGCTGCCCGCTGCACACTGGGGCCTGCACCCCACTGTCTCTGGTGCCACGTGCGACTCCATGTGCCTTTTGCATGCTGACTGCATCGTGTCCCCTGCCTGCCCAGTGGTGGAAGGCACGTGGTTCCAGAGGCAATGGCAGTGGGGTGCAGAGCCCAGTGCACAGCAGGCAGCCCGCTGCTCCCTGAGGATTTTCTCCCCTCAGGCCGGTCTGCCCCATCCCTGTGGCAAGGCTGGCACAGGGGGATGCAGCCCCTTCTGGGACAGCCTGGGCCTCTCCAGGGGTATGGGGAGGGCTCCTACAGCTGTGTGCACCCTGAGGGAGGCATGGAGGCACATCCCCTCCCCAGATTTGTGTGCAGGGCAGAGGTGGGCTGCTCACTGTGTGCTGGGCTCTGCGCCTCACTGCCACTGCCTCCAGAGCCATGTGCGATGCAATGAGCCTTCAGCCGCTGGGTGGGCAGGGGACACAGCGCAGTAAATGTGCATGGCTCTGGAGGCAGTGGCAGCAGGGCACAGAGCCCAGTGCACAGTGGGCAGTCTGCCTATGCCTTGCTCACAAATCCACGGGTCATGTGCCCCTCCATGCCTTCCCCGGGTTGTGTGCAATGACGGGGAGCCATGGCCCGCCCCCCAGCACCCATGGATATCTACTCTAGCTCTGTTCAATGACCTGCTCCGGCCCCAGGGTCCCATTCACTCCAATCCCCTGTCCTGGACCCACTCCCTCCCTCACCGTGGGGGCCTAAATCTGGCCCCCAACACCTTCCCTCTCCCCCTGCCCCTCCTCATCCACAGACTTACCTACTGGGTGCTGTGTGTGTCATTCCCAAGCCACAGCCACCCCCAGCCCTACTGCTGTACCTCACTCCTGACCCACAGTACCCCCAGCACACATGTCGAGCATGGCATGCAAGGCCATTTTCCTCGGCACGCATTGGAGCTGGAGAGGCAGAAGCTGTTTGCAGCCTCCTGGCTGCAGCTGGCCCCAACTCTGGGTAGCTCAGGGGTGGGCAAAATACAGTCCGCAGGCTGCATCTGGCCCACAAATCCATTCTATCTGGCCCACGGGGCCCCTGAAAAATTTAGAAAATTAATATTTATCTGTCTTTGGTTCCTGTCAAAAATGACAGGAACCAGGGGCAGTAGGACCCAGGGGAAGCCCAGTCCCGGCCCCACCCCTCCCAGCTGGAAGCCCCAGCAAGGACCATGTGTCTTTTCCACTTCTCCAGGAGTAGGACTGGCCCCAGAGGGGCTATTAACTTAACATGCTAGTAGCCATCACACACCATGAGTAACATATATCCAACACAACATTTTTACTTCTTGCTTTCAATTCCTTTATAAAAAGAAAGGTTCTGTGACAGTTTGGCTAGGCTACCAGAGATGCTGCTGGTGCGACTGTGCTAATGCTGCTGACTCACTACGTTATTTTATACCTGCTGCCATTTAAAGTGGTGGACTGAACTGAGGCTGTAGGGGAGGAGGAGGCCTCATTGGGGCACACTACCGTGTTGTGTAGATGCCCCAGCACCAGTGAGGGTGCACCTTAACACACACACAGTCCCACAAGCACCCATGACATGAGTTTTGCCTGTCAGCAGCTAGAGGTGCAGGGCACCAGAACCCGGACTCCCCCTGTATGTATCTCCTTGAAAGCTGGCAGGCTTTGTGGCCTCAGCATGCCTGCAGTTTCGACCCTGCTATGTCTTAACACATACACGTGACATGAGTTTTGCTTTCAAGACTTTGAGGTGCCGTTTCCCTGAAACCCCTGCACCTATCTCCATGATCCTTGGCAGGCATCATGCCCTCAGAAGGGGCTACCATTCCTGCAAGACTCATTCACATCAGGCCAGAAATGACAAAGTTATAGGCTGTTTTGAGCTTCCCCATTATAGCCTATAGGCGAAACGTTGAAACACCATCAAAACAGCGAAACTGTTTTGATTAAATGAAATGGAATAGCAGTTTCAAATTGAAATGAAATTCAAAACAAAATGCTGTTCCATCAAAATGTCAAAATGCAAGTCAAAATGGAATGGTGCTGTTTCGCACAGCCCTAGAAATCATAAAAAGCATCCATTCTGGATTTTATGCTCAGGAAGCTGGAGATTTCATCAATAAAAAATGCTTTTACCTCTCCTTCCCCCAATCTGTCTAGGGCTGCCATGTTAATCTCGTTGAAGTGTGAACTACAGGTTTCCCTGAATTTATGCAGTACATGCGTTCCCAGAGAATGGAGTATAAATCAAATTTATGCACAAGGCAGCATAGCAGATGGAACAGAGTGGCACTCACCCCAGCCCTGGCTGCAGCTGCCCTGGGAGTGGCCAGCACCAGCTGCCTGTAGCTGCTGGGCTGCACCATGCTCCACCTGTCCGCCCCCGTGCCTGGACTCTGCTTGTCCACACTCGCCTCTGCTCCTGAGACAGCTGGTGTGTTTATTATGAAAAAAACAGAATAGTTAGAGAAATAAATCTTAGGAAGCTTTCAGATTGAAAAACCTTTTGTCAGGCTGAGGAAGTACCTGCAATTTGTATGTCTGCTGGTCCTGGATGGAAGGAATTGTAAAGAAGCCAGAGGCTTCCCTGGCACGCAATGCAGACAAGAAAGCCAGTCAGCGTAAATGGAAATGGAGGCATCAGGGGGTGAGGGACAGGTTGAGTTGGGGGGGAAGGGGGATGTAGCAGTGCAGGCAAAAGTGCAGAGGTACGTGGGAAGTCAGATGTCTGGCAGGTTGCAGCCTGTCAGAATTCCACTGCCTATATTAATATCATGAGTTTCTGTACCTAGAAGATGGAAGAAGTGAAGTTCGTAGGCCTGGCTCTGAAAATTGATTTGTAAATTCAAACAAGCACCTATTCTCATCACCAGAATTCAAGCCAACTTCCTACAGCTCAAAACACAAAACCTGCCAACTAACTCCAGTACCCCCAGAAACTGCACACCAGAATCTATCAAAGACAACAATACCCAACTACCTGTGGGGGTAAATTCATAACCAAAAAAACACCCTGCCTCCAGTCTCTCAGGCCTGATCCTGAGAGGGAAAAATTACAAACCACTTTTCACAGTCAGGCCTATGAACTTCACTTCATCTGCCTCCAAGGTACAGAAACTCATGGACTCAATATAGGCAGTGGAATTCTGACACACTGCAACCTGCCAAACATCTGACTTCCCAGGTACCCCTGCACTTTTGCCTGTGCTGCTACATCCCCCTTCCCACCCCCGCACCCACACCCCAGCCTGTCCCTCACCCCCTGACATCTCCATTTCCATTTTCACTGACTGGCTTTCTTACCTGCATTGCATGCAAGGCCAGCCTCTGGCTTCTTTACTATTCCTTCCATCCAGGACCAGGAGACACACCAACTGCAGGTGCTTCCTCAGCCTGACAAAGGGTTTTTCAACGCAAAAGCTGGCATCACAGGCAGCTAAACTGAGATTAGCTGGAGACTCACAACTCCACTGCAACTAGCAAGCCTCAGGCCTGTCAAAGACGTGACAGGTCTGGGCTTTCCCCAGCCAGGACTGTGTGTATGCGTGCGTTATCTGGAGGTTATGGCACCTCCTACCCACCTCTCACCAAGGGATCATTTGTCCTGGCATTTACAGGGCTTCCACACCACCAGCAGTCCCACCAGGCCTCCCTACCCGGGCAGGGTGCAGTTTTAGTGGTCATGCCCAGGACCTGGGGCCTCCTCCTTATTCATAGGCCCAGCCCATACCTCCAAGTTAATCTGGGCAGGGAAGCAAGCTCAGCAGGGACATGTTCTTCCCCTGTTGGCTGGTGATGCAGTGAGTGCGCCCTCTAGGTGGGAGTGGGGCATTAACGGTTTTTGTTTTTTTTTTAAATGAACAAAGGAAATAGGCATGGATGGAGTGAGCAGGGTGGCATTCAGTCAGTCTGTGCCTGAAGCTTGGGGAACCCCAGCAGCAGGAGGTTCACCTTCGGGAACACCAGCTGCTCCGCCAAACCAGAATCCAAGCAGGTGTGCAGCATCCCCAGTGATGCTGAACACCCTCTCGCTTGGAACAGTGGTCAGTGGACAGGACAGGTGCTCACAGGCAGCTGTGGCCAGATCTGGCCACATCTGGCTGTGGTTTGCCCAGCAGGCCAAGGGGTTGCACAGCACTGGTTCCACGTCCTCGGCAAGAAAAGCAGCCACCAAGGCATGAGCGCTACCTGCCTGATGGTGGGGTCTGGTGGCTCTGGACCCCACCATAGAAGCCATGCCATTGGCCCACATTGGCAGTGCCTGTGGTAGAGGAAGAGACTGGCTGGTGGATGGCATACTAGCATGGGACAGTGGATCCCCTTGTTCCATGTCCCCACTGTTCTGCTTCCCTGATTTTCTTTACCAGCACCTCCATCCACTGATTCAGCGTTTGGCTGCTGCATATGGTGCCCTTCATCCTTGGGTCAAACATGGCAGCCAGCACATGGACTGTACTGGACCACAAGGGATCAAGCCATTTCCTAATGCCCTCCTTCAGTTGCCTCACCAATACCTGCACATCTGGTGACAGTGGCTTGCCTCAGCCAGGAACATTGATACCCTGGAAGATCTCCATTTGGCTCTGAAGTTCCCTCACTACAGGGATCACCTGGCTAAGGAGGGCATCGGCAGTGCTGAGGTTCTCAGCGGCCTCAAGAAAGGGCTTGAGGACCATCAAGATCTAGGAAATGGTATCCCACTCAGCTCTGTTCAGGGGGCCACTGATCCCCATCTCTCCAAGCAAGGCCATCTCGTGGATGGCCTTTTGTTGTTCCACCAGCCTTTCGAGCATCAGGTATGTGAAGTTCCACCAAGTCTTCACATCCTGGATGATTTTGTGCTGTGGAACGCTCAGCTCTGCCTGTTTGTCCCACTACGTTTGCTCCCCTTGATGCTCCGGTAGAAGTAGCCTGCCACCTTCCTGCATTTTGTAATTAGCTTGCTGGTGGTGCTGACACTGTCACTGACAGCCCTGTCCCCCTCCAAGGCGTCCCTGACAACAAGGTGCAACTTGTGTGCCACACAGCAAATGCCAACAAAGCTGGCATCATGGACCGCCTTGACCATATTGGCCCCATTGTCAGTGACCATGAACCCACGGGTAAGCTCGCCCTGCACAACAAGCCATTCCTGCACCAAGCAGTTCATGGCCCCCATTATCTCTGTTGCTGTATGAGACTCACCGATCACCTCAGCTTGAAGAAGAGCCCACCGACAGCCTGACTGGTCACACCAGTGGCCTGTGAAGGAGAGATAGGTATCATCTCCACCCTGACTGCTCCAGATGTCTGCAGTAAAGTGTAAGGCCACCTGCAGACCTGCCTTGCACAGCTCCTCTGTCAGTACTCCCTGCATGCCTCATACAGGGACAGCACCACCATCCTACTGAAGGTGGTGTGTGTGGGCACTTGGTATGATGGGGCCACAAGCACCATGAGCCACCTGAACCCCAGCCACTCAACTAGGGAGAATGGCTGGCCATTGACAGCAAGCATCTCCCCAGTGCTCTGGGTGATCTTGCTTGCCTTTGGAATGCATCCCCTTTCTGTCTGCCTTTCCCCACACTGTTCCAGGGTGGCCTGCCTCTGCTTTGGGAGGATGGAGGCTTTGGAGCAAGAGGGGGACTTCCCTTTGGGTACACTCCAGCTGGTGCCAGGCTGAGGAGGAGCAAGGGCAAGGGGGTGGTGTCTGCAGAGATGCATCAGCATCCCCGTGGTGCTCACATTTTGTTCCCTTGGCCTGGCTGGTTTTGGCTCAGCAGTGCAGGCAGATAGCATATGAAGGATCATCTGCCAGCTCAGAATGATCCCAGACCACACTACCCACTCTCTTCTGGGGTGGCGGGTACATTTGTGGATGCTACTGCACTTTCCTCCTCCTCAGCAGGCAGAGGCACAGCAAGAGGAGGAGTGGACTCAGCTGAGCCTGGCTCTAGGGGAAACTTGAGAGGTATTGAGCACAAACTCAGCTGATTCCCCCTCCTTCCCCAGAATTTACCTTGCTAGGGCACTGAGATCCAGATCCAGCACAAGCTCTTCCTCTGATACTGGAAGGCTCAGCATGGGAAGTGAAATAGGGGTGGAGTAGGCTGTTGTGCTGGTGCTGCTGCTTGTTGCTGCTGTCATGGTGGTGGTGGTCGGGGGGTTATGGCTGGTGCATGTGGAGGGGATGGAGTCTCAGGCACAGGCAGTGGCACTGGCAGTGCTCCCCTCTCCTTGCTGCTTGTAGCAGCCTCATCCCTTTTAGCTAGAGGAAAGAAGTTGCATCTCAGTTTGGTGGAGAACTTACAGCTCTCCCTCTACCCTCTCTTCCGCCCCTCCCTGAAGGCTAGCCAGTGTGGCCACCTGCCTCTCCACCACGCTTCATGGTGTGTTTCATGTCTTCCTTTTCTGCAAATATATAAGTGTATTTACATTCCTATATAAATTTAAAAATGTAGGTGTCTGGTGCAAGTAAGAAATTTTAAAGGGCAAGTATATGGCTTAGTCCCTGTATAAATTTAAAAGTGTGGGTGCAAAAGCATTGGTGGTACTAGTAGGTGTGTGTGTGTGATGCAAATAAGAAATGTTAAATAGAACAGCAAGTATATGGCTTAGTCCCTGTATAAATTCAAAAGTGTGGGTGCAAGAGCATAGGTAGGTGTGTGGTGCAAATAAGAAATGTATAAAAGCAAATAGAAATATGGCTTTTTCCCTATATAAATTCATAACGTATGCTGCAAAGCTTTAAATGCATAGAAATAAAATATAAATGTATTTCACTTCCTATATAAATTAAATTCTACAGTAATCCTATCCAATATAATTATAGAATTCAAAACAATAAATCAATTAATATAATAAAATAAAAGCCTTGAAGAAAAAGATATTCTGAATCTGAAATCCCTCTTGCTAGCAAGTATGGAATCCTTTAGAGATTAGTGCTGCTAAACATAGTTGTCTGATGCTGAGCTCCTGGAACACACAGCTCAGTATAACTGACACCAAGGCAGAAAACAGGGCAGGTAAAACAATGCTGCCTTTTATGCAGTTTTTCCATCCCTCCCCCTGCACACTGGGATTGGAAGGGACCTCAGGGAAGGATGACAGTCACTGGCCAGCTACACAGTCAATAATGAGAGCACTCCTCCCCCGACCTTCTCCCCTCTTCCCCCTCCCTCTCCTTCCTTTAGTTTGTGTTTCTCTGCAGGCAAGCCCAGCTTGAACTTTGAAACTTGAAACATTTAAAAAATTTTGAAACATTTCAACTTGCCTGATTTCATTTCAAGGCTCTCTGTTTCATTTTGATTTCCCTGTTTTCAGCTTGAAATGAGTCAAAACAGCATCAAAATGAAACTGCCAGCAAAATTTCGCACAGCCCTAATGATTTCACCCAATATAAATTACACTTTAAAACATGCAACTGAGGAGGGGAGACTAACTGGAACTGTCCTGTTGCCAAGTTATATCTGGTTCATAGATAATAATTTGGGACACAGAGCCAGCCTTAAGGAAAATGGAGCCCTGGGCAAACTTGTATTTTGGCACCCTCCACCCCATGTTAGTGGCATTGCTGCAGACAGAGGCAGGCAGGCAGAGGCTCAAGGTGCAATCTGGTGGAGAGATGGAGCAGCATGGTGCACAAGGCGGGTGTGGCAGGCACTGCTGCTACTATGCAGGAGCAAGGCAGGTGAACTGAAGCAAATGCCACCCCATCCATACATGCCTGGCCTGACTTCTCCTGAGCAGTGGCTAAAGGCAGGGGGAGTGGGCTGAACTGGGCCCTGCTCCTTCTCCCTGGAGAAGGAATCAGCCGGGGCGGGGCAGAGGGAGAGCACTGCTGTGAGCATAGACTGTTCTCACACGTGCACGTGTGTGTGTGTGTGTGTGTGTGTGTGTGTGTGTGGTGCCCCCCTAACCATGACACCTGGGTGGTTGCCCATGTCATCCATCCCTAAGGCAGGCTCTTTTGGGACTTGGTCTTAAGTTTTGCACAAAATGGTGAAGCACACAAATAGAACAGCAAGGAGGAATAATTCTCTTAGCCCCAAGGCCCATCTCTTCCAAGTATTCACACAAGCCAGCTGAAGAATAATACAAGATGGAAAGTTCGAATCTACAAGGTGTTGGCACTAACTCTGCAGGAATCATAGAGGGTCGATAATACACTCAGCTTCAAAGGACTGTGTGTCAGGCTTATACAGTGAGCATTCTTCCTAGCCACTTGTAGAATTCTTCTTCAAAGGAAATGAAGCCTGTGGTCTTTTCTCTCTTTATATGTACTTAGGCAGGTCCAGGCCCAAAGCATCACAACACCTCTGACTCTGCCTAGTTAAAGAACCCCAACATCTTATTCCCTTTTGGAAAATCCTAATATTTGGCTAAAAAAACATGCAAGCCCACTCACACAAGTGTGGCAGCACTGGATATTACTCATGTCATGCAATGCAAGTTCTGTAGAACCTCATGCTAAAATCCAGACACATTGATGGTTAATTTTTTTTATTTTTCTAGCTCGCCTCCCAGAACTGCAACCCTAAGCTGGATATGATAAAATATTTATATCTAGATCCATAATTGTGAGTGTTAAGAGTATAAATAATTTCTATATGACCTACTGTGTTGTATGCCTGCTGTTTGTAAAGGACCCGCCATTTTTAAATCTCACTGAATTTTTAGAACGTAAGAAATAGACTTTATTCTCTGGCTACTGCCTATAGAGAATTTCTGAAAACAAATGTATGTTAAAAACAAAAGATTTAAGCAGCAGCAATTGATTCCAGGAGAGCTCTTCATTTATGCTGCCACAGCATGCTGCTGAGTCAACTATTCCCTGCACACACTTAATTTCTATTAGTTCCCTGGCTTTTTTGCAGGATAAACACCTTTCTGGTTTTGTAAGAGCAATGCTCAGCAAGGATTACCTGTTTTGTAACACAGTGCTGGGATGTCCTGCCATTTATAAATAAAGTGCTGGGTGCACAAAGCATCTTGAGCTACGGAACAACATAACTTAATGGTACCCCAAAGAAGACAAGAGAACAGAGTTTCATCTATTTTCTGTACAGCCCACCATAGCATTTAATTGTATTTTTCTGCCCCCTACCCCCCCCCACCCCTCCACACACTCACACACACTTTATGTTAGTCAGGTGCTAAGCAAATAAAATCAATCTTGAACTTATAAAAAGCAATTGAAAATGCTTAGTCTTTTATAGTGAGATCTCAACTGCAGCAGCCCAGAAAATTTTTTGTGAAAAATCAATCTTTGTTTCACTTCTGCTACATGTGCCACTAAAATTAAGGACTGATGTTAGACTGCAAGAGAAAACTATTCCAAGAGGACCACCTTTGCAACAATTTTTAGTGGTCATAAAAATCCTGTTTATGGTTTCTTCTTAGAGCAAGCAAACTCCTACATTTCATCATGAATTATATATTAATGGGTGATCCTGATTATGGCAGGGACACTGTCACAAAGAGAAACTTACCAGAGGAAGGAGAGCCAGGAGAGGCGTGGAGCTCACACGACGCTGGAGACTGGAAGCACAGACAGAACAGAACTGCAGTGAGAAAAAATGCTGTGGAAAAGACAGAAGAGGGAAAATCGCAATGGGCCGGGGGAGAGCCAGGGCCAACACTGGCATCAGCATGGACCCACTTTATGGTGGCGTGCCAACGCCAAATCGTCAGCTGGAGGGGGCACCGGCCTGGAGGGGGTACCGGCCAAGGATCAGGGAGGACTGGAAGTAAGTCCTCCGGAGGGTCCAGAGAGGCCTGGAGCTGTTTGTAGCCCCACTGAGGGCATATGGTGGCAGCCCCAAGAGGGAGCATGAAGGGATAATAAAAGCCCAGCAGGGCCTAGGTACTTATATGGGACAAAGCACTGGATCTCAGATACAGCCAGCCGGGAATGGGACAGTGATGAACCTGAGGAAAGAAAGAGAGAAGGATCCTTGGGCTACTGTGGACCACAACCAGAGAGAGACAGGAGTGTACCTGGAAGCAAGGTAACCCAGGATGGGTAAAATTACAGGCCAGTTAATGTACAGCCCAAAACCAGATGGTACACTGTTCAAACTGGACTTTTCTAACCTAAGAAGGTAAAACAAAAAACCCTTTACTGTGATAAGTGAATTCGGTCTTAGCTGCAATCTAGAACTAACTTCTGTGGTTGGCGTAAGGTGCAGTGTAGGGGAGGTAGATCCCTGAGATGGGAAGCCAGACAGGAAGATCGAAGGACGGAAGCAGGGGAGGCAGGACTTAAAACCATCCTCCTGATAGTAAATTTATTCCAACAGTATGTGGCAGGCGAGAACTCCTAGGGACCATCCAAGACATCTGACTGGAAAACAAGCTGTCAAACCCTAAAGGAAATGGCAGTGCCCAAAAAAAAACCAGTAAGAGCAAAACGCGCTAGTGAGCAGCACGGGGGTTACACTGATTTACGTAGAGTTTCCATTCTAATGTTTATCAAAATCACAGGCAGGATAACAAAACTACTTATGGTAATAGTAAGTAGTGAACCTAAGAATTAAACCAAAGTATAAGCACTCCCATAATAATTACATAGAACACTCCTGCACATGCCTATGAAACTGTATATTGTTTTACCTCTGGTCTTTTGATCAAGACAGAGTGCCTGGTGAGCTGTACAGTGAGATTATAGAAGAGGCACTTATGTCTCACGAGGCCTAAATATTTTAGTAATATATTATGTCCATTTGAAAGCACTGCTTTCCATACCCATTCAGAACATGCTGCTTAGAAACATAGGTAATTAGCATGTTCTGGAGAAGTAAAAGTGCTGTGTTAATATTCCACCAAGGATATAGTGAAGTCACAGCAAAAGCTTCCATTTTTCCAGAGTAGTTCTATTCCTACATGATGTGTTTGTGTTCATTACCATTAAAATACTGGCTCTACTGTTACTTGAAATTCACTATCTATCTTCAAAACAGGTGTTATGCAGGCTGCAGAAATTCCAGTTTCTCTAACATGTATAACTAACACCTTCAGCTTTGGCAGGTGTTTGGAGGCTTCATCAATAAGGGAGAGCTATTCAGTGCCTGACTGCCAGCTTTGTACAACTCTGTATAATGGAGGGTGTGGCACTAACTTTAAATTCATTTTGCTTCAGTTGGGCTTAGAATAAGAGTGCAGCCTGGTTCCCAAGTGTCCATCATGACAGGCAAAGCAGTCAGGTGAGGAGGATGACAAGTATTTCAGAAAAAACATGAAGTTTGAGTTGTAGCGTTGTTTCACTTCATCCCATTCAATACCAGATCCAGCTGCCTCTCAAATGTTAGACAACAGGCCAGATTCCGTCTGGTGCTGAATGCCTTATGCATGGTGATAAACTCTGTAAGGTACTACTAGAACAGAGCTGAGAGAACTGGGGAATTCACAAGATGCAGCTTATTAAAACAAATGCATTTTCAATCCAGCTACTCTTCCAATCTACACACACTCCTGCTATCTCATCATCATATGTTGAATGAATGATTCAACATCATTTATACTTTCCCCCACTCTTAATCTCACATTTGGTCTTTGACACATATGCCAGTCCTAGAAGACTGAGAGACTGGAAGCTCTTCTATACAGAACACTTTCATTTGAAACCTGCATAACACATTATAGGAAGAAATATTTTCCTAATATTTTCCACAAAAATATTCAGAACTGCTTAGTGGAATGCAATATCTAACTAACACACTTCAATTGGTATTGACATGTGTCACTTCCCAGCATCTGTCTCTTACATGTCCATATTATTTCCACCTTTACAGTTACAGTCCTGCATTCTGAATAGCGGTATCTTGCTGTACAAGACACTGTAGTAGTTTTGCCTTTCTCTTGTCCTGTTTTTCTTCCAAGTCACATACTGTATCTGTTTCAAAAAATAGTTTAGTCAACTTTTTGAATTCAGTAAGTGACTCTGATAGAGAAATTACTGTTCCAGTGTATGGTAAATGACAGTGGTCTAGAACACTCTTAAATTTAAGTCTGGAAAATGAACTTTAATAAAATGTGCTCCAATAATGTACTGTGACAGCTTTTAGTGAAATCAACTCCAATACTTTGATTCTCCCAGGAATGTAGTGAGATATATTCTAGCAGCCTTGAGCCATGGAATAAGAAAGCAGTCAGCATTATGATAAATGGCCCTAGAAACCTAAATTATAACTGCAGCAAATGAACAATATGTCAAAATTATTCGGTGGCTTTTTGTTGCAGAGACAGTCAGCATTAGTTATGGACTGTCATCACTATATGCAAACCTACAGTGACACCTAGTGAGCAAGCACCTAATCAAGAACTGACCCACAGCCCATAATTGTTGGTTGTAGCCCTCTTGGTCTAAGGACGTAGGCAGACAAGGTTCTTTGGGTAGATGTGATATCTTTTATTAGACCAACTAAATTAGAAAAATTGTTCTTTGCAAGCTTTTGGGCACAAAAAACCTTCTTCAGGCATATAGAGAGTCTGCTGGTGAATTGTGTGCTCTTCTGAATAGAATAGAAACCAAAATGCAGCTGTGAAAATGCAAATGTGTGGCCCTGAGGATCAGATGGGTGGAAGACAATAGATGAGAGACAGGTGGGGCGCAAAGAAGAAGTGGGGAATGTTGAACTGGTGATGGAAGAATGTAGCTGGTAAAATGCAAACAATGATAATACCTGACGAGTTATCACATGGCAGGCAGCTTATAATGTGCCAGGAATCCAATGTCTATATTTAGTCCATGATATTTTGTATCCAGTAGATTCACCAAGTGAAGTTTGTAGCCTCATCTAGGAACAGTGTTTGATAAATTCCTTTTGATGATTAGAACTGAGAGATTAGAGTGTAGCAATACCCCCAGGTTTTTTTTTTCTTTTTTTTTTGTATTTATTTTAAAATGCATTCCCTCCCTTTCCCCAACCATTTCTGACCTTTTCTCTCCCTCTCTATTCCCTATAGATAAGTATAAGTGAGCTCAGACTTAGGATAAGCTTTAAACATTTTTATTTTGGTAGCAAGTTTTTGGTTTTGGATACCCACTGTTTTATATTGTATTATTATTAGGTTTGTATTGATTCTTACTGTTGTATTATCATTTTCATATTGATTTTTATTGTTTCATATAGATATTGTATGGTTTAGGCCTGTGTTTGTAAGTGAACCAAAGTCATGTCAAGTTTCCATTTTATATGTTAAGCCTCCATCTTCTGTCCTCTGCCTCGGCATCCCAGGTTGCAACTGTATGAGTAATGTACCCCTCCCATGTAAATTGGTTCTACAAAATACAGTCCTACTTCTGTCCATTCTGTGTGGGTGGTAAGGGGGTGTATGTAGGGGGCTATGTTTGGGGAGTGGGTGTGTGTATGGTGGGATGTTTGTAAGGTGGGTGGGTGTGGAGGGGTGCGGGGTATGAAGTTAGGATGGGAGCTGTGGGAGGGTGTGGGATCATGGTGGGTGGGATGGGAGCAAGAGAGATGGGGCTGGGCCGGGCCGCCCGCTATATCGCATGTGGCTCTTGTGGACTGCATGTGAGCCTTATGTGATGTCAGCCAGGCAGACTCTGTGCCCAGGCTCCTCACTTTTGCTGCTCCACCCTGGTTCCCCACCAGCCCCAGGGCACAGGCTCCATGCTCTCGCCCGCCACCACCACTCCCCTGCTGCTTCCCTGCTTTTCTTCCTGCACGCCTGTTTGCCACTTCTGCTGACGCTTCTTAGCCGCGCCTCTCCCCCTGCTCCTGCTGCTTCCTGCCACTCTTGCCTCCACTTCCTGTGGCCCTGCCACTGCTCCCACCACTGCTTCCCGCCACTCCCCGTGTCACTGCTGCTACCATCCTGCTGCTTCCCTTGCCCACTACCACTTCCTGCCGCTCCTGCCACCACCGCTCCCCCTGCCCACTGCTGCTTCCTGCTGTAACTTCTCACCACTCCCCCTGCCACTACTGCTTCCTGCTGCTGCCACTTCCTGTGGCCCCCCCTGCTGCTCCTGCCTGCCTGCCCACCACTTCCCGCCTGCCTGCTGGCCTCTTTCCCTCCAGCCTACCCCAGTCAGTATCAAACAGTTCCCAGCTGCATGGGCTGATCATGGTGGTTTCCCCCCTTCCCTCTGTCCAATCTTATCTGATTTTTCATGCAGACTAATGGAGGGTGGGGAACAGCCAAAGTGTCACCAAGCCAAAAGCTGCAGAGGCTTCCAGCTGGGGATGGGGGGTGGGAAGGACTAGGGATAGGGTAGAAGTGGGTGGGCCTTGCTGCTCAGCCACTGGGTCCTGACGCTGGCTCCCCCTGGGTCCTGCTGCCACTCGTGCCTTGTCATCTTTGACAGGGAGCCAGCACAAATAATAATTAATTTTCTAATTTTTTTAGAGACCCCATGGGCTGGATAGAATGGCCTGGCAGGCTAGATCGGGCCTTTAGGCTATATTTTTCCTGCCCCTGGTCTAACAGTCTATGAATCTATGAACAAGTCCGAGATGCTGTGAACCAATGTGACTATTTGGGTGAGTCCAGACAAGCACACAAGCGTGGTATGTGGCACTACAGACCTGTCTGCAGCCCTGCAAACCACATACACTGCACATGCAGGCATTCACCATGCTGCTACTTTGCAGTGTGGCAGGTTTTTTTTACATCAGGAGAATCCGGTGTCAAAAAAACTGCACCTGAAAAAAGCGGGGTGGCGCACGTAGCAGTAGCAAACGCCACCTGAAACTAGAGCCTGGCTAGCTGGAGTCACACACTGGCTGCCAGCCAGGCTCTACATGCCAGATCACCACCACTGCAGCCCCGGGAAGCCCTCAGGACCTCAGGTAATGTGCTGGGGCCAGCCCAGGTGCTGGCCCCAGCCTCCTCTACCCTATCCAGGACAACTTGCTGTGCACCAGAGCACAAATATACAAACATTCCTCAGGGACAAGTATCAGCGGCACAATTATGTGCTGCTGCTGTTTGTTCCTGAGGAAACACATGTCCACCCTTGTCTGGACCTGCCCTTAGAGGGCAACCTCCCTTCACAGCAGAAGGTGCTATGTAATTAAGTCTTTGAAATTTAGGGGCGTGGTGCACCTATAGGCACAAGAAAATTTAGAACTGGTTTTATGCAGTACTGCATCTGACTCAGAAAAAAATGAAATAATAAACTGTCACCTAACCTTCAGGCACTGTTTCCAGAGTCATATTCTGGGAAAGGGGAATAGGCACCCAGTGACCTAGTGCACATGTCCTTATTAGCCATGTCTGGGTTGGGTAAGTGGATTAGTGAGGATCATGAACATTTGGTGATCTCTCTGGGCAGTATTGCAGATCTACTAAAGCTGTTGGTTAAACTAGAATTCTGTCAAGTGGGCTTGTAAAGAGAGAACAGTTCATCTAGGGGAAGGACTTGGATCAGCTAACAAAGCTAAGCAGGGGATCACTTGGCAAAGCTGTATAGTATTTTAAATGAAAGTCTTCTGCCAGCCATGATATAGGGAGCTTGGGGAAGAAAATATAAGGATGCTGACTACAGAGGCATATAGGTGGAGAAGAAGTCATGTGTGAGGATGGGAATTCTGGACTCCTTAGAGGCATCTGACAGAAATGCATGAACATTCCAGAGTAATGAACTAGAAGTGGGGCAATATGTACAGATGTTTTATCTAGAGCTTTAATGCTAGGTAAAATAAAGTGACTGCTTCTTTGGAACCCTTCTGAACTTTTTGTGTTTGTCTGCGTTAACTGCTGAGTGTCTCTGAAGAGCTGAACTGTAAACCCAGAATGCCTACAAGCTTGGAGCTCTGGGAAAGCGCACTTAAGCCACTTTAGATTTTGGGATCAGTGCTCTTCTGGAGGGTCATAGGGCAACTGGACTATGATGTCCACTTCTGTGAAGTGGAAACAGTCTGTCAGCTCATACCCTGAAAGTGTGCCAGAGAAGCAGATGAAAGAGAGTCTATGATGCTGCTACTCAGGTCAGGGGAAGCTTTAAAGCCATAGTCCCAGCATGATGGGATCAAAATGCATCGGGTTGGTGAATGTCATGCTGAGCTAGCTTTACTAGTTGTGCAAAATTAATCCATTTCCCCTTACGTTCTCTTCTCCATTATGGCCACGTGATCGAGATAACTAAGGCCTCATCTTCCTACCCGCGTTTCTGCGGATTTGATGGGCTCAGAGTGCATACTTTGTCTCTGAGAGGGAGAGGTTGTTGTGGTGCTATTTGTTGTTGATTATTTCATTGTTCATTCTTTCCCTGAAGCAGTCAATATAGAGGTCGAGGTATGAATTTCATCCATTGTTAGGCGTCCAATTTGATGTTTTTTTGGATTTTTTTAGTGTTAATCTTTTCCTCGGTGTTGTCAGTGGATTGTTATTGAAAGTGGATTTGTTTTGGTATTGTAAATATTCCTTGAGACAGAAGAATTGTAAATATCCTTCCAGTTCTCCACATTAATTTCCACCACAGATTCAATAACCATCATCCCTCCATCAGACTATCGCCTGAATACTCCAGCACCAACATTTCCCTTTTAGACACTAATATGTGGTCAATATCCAGAATGGTAAAATACAAACCACAATATACATAAAACCCACAGACCAACATAACCAGCAATCACTCTGTAACAGGGAACTCTAACCTGTTACCAAGAAACAGGGTGGCCCCTTTAAATTCAGAACCTTCCAGGTGCAGCCGGCCAGTAGAGCAGGGGTTTAGGATCGAGCTCTGCCTGCTGGTCAGATGACAGGAAGGGGAAGGTCAGAACCATATAAACCTCAAGCAGAGAAGACAGCAGAGAGGGAGACTCCTGATGACTATGGAGCAGTTGTGGCAGCCTCCTTGGGAAGAATATGCCATGCCATGAGACAGAACCACGATCACATGTAAGTGGGCACTTTGCCTCTCTTATTTTTTTATTTTCATTAAATGGCATAGGGGCCTATGGTTTACATTTAATGTTAAATGCTGGTAGTTTGTGGCTGAGGCTGTAGGGGAGGAGGATGCCTCCTTAGTGTCGAGAGGTGCTGTGATAGAGGGATCAAGAAGCCCTGCTGCACTAGGGGTGCAGCACTAGGGCCACGAGCCCAGAGCTGCTTGAAAGGAAGATAGGAGCCTTGAAGCCAGGTCCCAGTCGGTGGACTTAGGTGAATGGCCCTAACTACAGAAAAAGGGGTAAAGCCAGAGGGGGCTGAGGCCTCAACAGCCTGGTGCGACAGGGGCACAGTGCAGAAGGGTCAGTAGGCTTGATGTCATGGAGAGTATGGAACGGAGGGCCTTGAACCCAAGCGAGTTAGAGAGCTAGAGCCTTGGTGTCAAGCCCTGCTTAGTGGGTCTTTGACTGACAGGCCTAGCTAGAGAGACCCCAACATAAAGAGAAAGTTATAAAACATCTGTGAGGCATGGGGCATGTCAAGGGGAGGTAGAAGCATGCATTTTGCCCTAAAGGCAACAGCTCATTATGCAACAGGTGGTGAGCCTTGAGCCTGTCTGGGAACCTGTGCATCAGCCTCCCTCCTTTTTAAGAACCAAGTAACATCAAGTCGTGACAGGTGGGTAAAGGGGGGGGGGGGGGGGAGGAGGGGGAATCTGATCCCCAGGAGAGAAAAATTCAGCAAGACTTGATGGGGGCACATTCACCAGCCTATTAAAAAAAAAATAAGAAAGAAAAAAAATGCAACCAAAGATGGCACCCTGTCACACACCCTAAACACACCAAGAAAGCTGTAATATACAGCCAAGTTCTCTGATGCCACTGAATTTGCACTGGGGAGAATACCTACAACTGTCACCTCACTAATCTCAAAAAGGCTTTTACCCAACAAGAACACTTCTCCAGAGAATCAGATTGTACTTTTGAAAGAGCCACCCAGGTACTACGTGAAGAATTGCTGCAGTACAAAAAGAAAATCCCCACGAATCACACACCTTTAGTTATGACATACCATCCTTCCCTAGAATCTATATGGAAAGTCCTCAAACAGTTGCAACCCATACTAGAAGAACCAGTTCTTAAAGAGATCTTTCCAAAGCCACCTATCCTAGCCTTTGAACAGGTACCAAATCTCACCAGCCTCATCACCACAAGCAAACTTCCTATGACCCAAAACATGCCAAATGGATCCAGACCATGCCAGGACAAAAAAGTAAAACCTGCCAACACATCTCCATCACTCCTACAATAACTACAACCCATAGCAGAACCATCACCATTCCTGGATCTTATACCTGCACCTCCTGAAATGTAATATATTTCATTCAGTGCACGAAATGCCTCGATGGAAAGCATGTAGGAGAAACCAAACAGCAACTGCATACCAGAATGAATGTACAACAACAATCTATCAAAGACAAAAATATGCAATTACCTGTCTGTGCACACTTCTCACAAGAAAACCACTCTCTCTCTTGTTGCCCTGGCAAGGGGTCAGGCCAACTCTCAGGATTTCAATATTGCGCTGTTAGACAGGAGGGTGTAACACAATTACACATATACAATCACACAAATCAATTAGGTGCATACACACGCACACTACCAGCTCAGGCACATGCACATTCAAACTAGCCTAGGCACATGCATACCTATTACCAATTTAAGCACATGCACTATACACCCCAAAAGTTGGACAAAGACCACTAATTCATATATCATGTACGCAATGCAATATGTATATCTATCTGTAGATAGATAGATAGATATGCATATACACACACACACACACACCCTCACACTAGCAACTCAGATACACACATGTTCAAAATAACTAGTTTAGGTTCATGCACACCTATCACCAGTTTAAGCCCATACATGCTACGCACACCAAATTTAGACACAATCAGTTACCAGTTACCAACACCTGCACATCCCATACACATACGTGGATTACATCCAATACACATACGTGGATTACTAATTCATATACCACACACACACTGATCTCTATATATGTATATATATGTGTAGTCACTAATTTACACACATACCACCCACCTACACATATACACAGGTGAGTTCCTAAGTTGAATGTTGTAATGTGTATGTATGCATGTGCTTGGTGTACTTGGGATACCTGGGGAAAGGTTAAGGTAAGAAAGTAGAAGTGTAGGGAGTTCAAGTTACCAGGACTGGGATTAGAACTGGTAGACTACAGGGGCCTGGGCTGAAGAACTGAGGTTCGGGGGTAACTTTAGCTTAATTGACAATGCCCAAAGCCTGCAGAACAGGGAAGCATGCCAGCACAGTGGCTGCGACTGGAGCCAGAGCTACGGGGGAGCTGAAAAGGTAGGTGGGGAGAGGGGGAAATGGGACTAAGGGAAAGTGTGGGTGTTAAAGAGGGGCTCTGGGTGTGGGGAGCCAGAGGATGGCTCCGGGGCAGCTAGAGAAGTTGCAGGGAGCGGCAGTAGGTGCTGGAAGCTGGAGAAAGGCTCCAGCTGCTACAGAAAACTGCAGGACAGCTAAGAGGAGCTAGGAAGCTGCAGCGGGGAGGAGGAGGATTACAGAAGGTGTGGGGGAGGCCTGAAAACAGAGAGATGGAGAGCAGAAAATCACAGGAAAAGCAGCAGGCAGCAGGAAAGCAGAGAAAGGCAGCAGAAAGTCACAGGGAAAAGGCAGTAGGAATTGAGAGGAGATTGGGAAACTAGTGGAGAGGGGTGGGGGCTAGAGCTGAGAGAGAGAGAATGAGGCTGGAATTTAAGATAAGGAAGGGACTGGGATTCAGTAAAACATGACACAACTCAGGGTTGCAAATGACAGTGGTTTTATTGAACAAGGGAGATGGTTACACAATGTCAGATTGGTTCTCTTGCACCCACACACACACACACATGCACATACAATGGCAGCAGGGGTTAGAGAGGCTTGATGCAGGGGCTGAAGTCCACTGAAGTCCAGGAGGAGAGAGAGAGACAGAGAGAGAGAGAATCCAAATTGTAGAAGGAGGTGTGCAGGTAATATCTACCTATCCAGGCTGGAAAGGGGTCCTTGTCCAGTAGGTGTTGTCCAGAGGGGTTCGCTGGCAGGGCCTCTGGGGTGGATAGGTGGTGTGGCATGGTGCTGGTCCAGATGGAGAGGACGTCCCACTGGGTATAGGGGCATACCTTGTGTGACCCTAGTGACAGGAGGCATGCCCAGGCATGGGTCAGCCCTTGGCAAACTAAGCATGTGCGCTCCATGCAGGGATGTGCAGTTTCAGGTGTCTGTAATGGTGAGAGTTGCTGGTTTTGCAGGGTCTTTTGTCTTTCAAATGCTGGTCTTGTCTCTGTTCCTGGGTGAGGTCCGTGGTTCCTGGATGAATCAATGTGAGGTGATGGCCCAGTCAGGTAGAGATCTGCTACCATTGTATTTCATTGTATTTCAATTATTCCCAATCATTCTCATTCATGCTGAGCCCACCTCTGTGATTCTTTACTGTATTTTGAGCTATTATGCAATCACCTCTAGATACATTTCACAAACATGCATAAATCAGTACAAAAATATTTTTAAATAAAATTAAAGTAAGTTATAGTAGATTTTTTTTTTTTAATATGATGGGGAGGGGGGTTGATTTCAAGATTGCAGCTCCCTCCCCCACAAAAGGAGTACTTCCAGGGACAAGGGGAGGGGCTTCTGGTGGCAAAGGTCAGGGGTTGGGGTGGGACTTCCAGTCCCAATATGGTGACTGGGGGACAGACCAACCGTCAAGGGACGGATCCACCCATGCTGCCCTCAACAGCTAACCAAAACTCATTAAGCAACCCTCCACATAAAATAATTGCCCACCTCTGTGATTCAATTCAGTGATTCGAATCACTGTCACGATTCGATTCAGCTGAATCTCCAAATCAGTCAGGGCAGGCCCATCCCCCGCCTGCTCTCCCAGTCTGGCAATGGCTGCCCCACCCACCCCAGCTCCCGGCACTTCTTTAAAAAAAATCCCCTACTCAGCAGGTGCTGCCAAGTGGGGGGGCAATCCCCACTGCTTCCCACAGCCCCATGCTACATGTGAGGCTCTGCACAAGCCCCCTGACCTCCCTCGCTCCCCAGCCCCACAACGGATGCCCCGCCCAGGCCAGCTCTGACCCTTTAAGGAAAAAACCCCCTGAAAAAACCCTACACTCACCACTCCTGCTGGGGGGGGCCAATCCCTTCTGCCCCCTACCACGTGGGGGGCTCTCCACGAGCCCCCAAAGTTCTGAGGCTGCTGCAGGAGCGGTGAGTCCCAGGGCTTATCTTGTTTGTTTTTTTCTTAAAGGGCCAAAGCTGGTGCAGGCAGGGCACCCGTGGGGAGCCTGGGGGAGGGGGCTCGTGGCCAGAAGCAGTTAAGTCATGACTTTAGGTCTTATTATGGCTGTGTTTAAAAGAATACATGTATTGGAACATTATTCTCAACTGGAAATAGGTCCCAAATGTCACCAACCATAGATTTCTATAAGATGGTTTGGCTAGGTATGATCTTACCCCAGGCAGGCAGTTTGATTAGATAACCTCTCAAGATCCCTTCCAGCCCTACTTCTCCATGATTCTATGTTTAGTGTTCAAATCCATAAGTCAGATCCTACAAAATCAAGAAACTGGTATATAAATCATGAAATGTTTAAAATAAGCTGGTGGCTCTGTTCATTTGCTCTTTGTGTTGGGTTCTTCAGAAGCCACATTTTTTTAAGCTTTGCAACGACAAAAGACATTTATTTGTTTAAATGAAATATGAGATTCTCTTGTATCTGTGAGATTTGACAAGAGGCTGCATGAGAATAGAAATCCCAATTTTGGGTTGGTGGTCCTTTTGAGGTAAGTGAGAGACTATAAGACTGGAAGCCTGTAGCCTTCATAGAAGAGGAGGGTATGCAGAAGTGTAGATGGGCTGAGTCCAGCGACACTAGATTTATAAAAGCAGGACTGGGTTTCTAGGAAAGGAAACAGGTTTCAGACTGAGGACAACAGTTTCCCAAGGGTCAGTTTGAGAAGAAACAGACAAGTGTATTTCCGATTGCTAGGTTCATAAAAGTGGGAATCAAAAAGCAGTTCAACACATTCTTCTCCAAGCACATTTTGTACTTTGAAAAGATAGGTGAGCAGTTTTGGACACAAATGTTGATAGCATAAACCTCTACTGCTGTTACGCTCCCAATTTCAAAGGTTCAGGAGGCAAGAGGTAACTGAAGGTAGAAACAGCTGTAAATTGTATCTTCCCTTCTGACTCTGGCCCCTTAACATCTTGAAATATTTTTCCCTTCAAGCTGAAGAAGTGGGATACCCCTGCATTACTATGCTCAGGTAACAGTCCTGCATACTTTTAGCGTGAAAGCCTGCATAAGCCCAAGGAGAGAGAGCTCTCATACCACAAGCCTTGATAAACACTGGGCAGTATTAGAACCCAACTCTACATGGCGCCCAATGACTAGGGAGATGATGATCCAATCACTCATAGGTCCTGTTACTCATTTTAGCCAGAGCAAGCAGGGAGCAAACACTACTTGCACACATTGCTTGCAACAGCTTTATTCAGAATGGAGACAGCTTTGGGTAAAGGTCCCAAAAACCCAGCAAACCGGGGACCTGCGACAAACAATAGTTCTTTCCACATTTTATACACCTTGATTCATGCTCATTAACATTCATTCCACCTCTGTCCCTCCTTTTGTTCCACCCATTTCTCCTCCTATCTTAAGCTCTGCCTCTGTTTCGTGTTTGTTTCATTAACATGGAATTGCCTATGCATTTTATTCATTTACATGTCTCTTCGCTATGAGTGCATGTCCAAGACCTTGATTTTACTTCTTCTGTCAATGGGTGGACTTTGACCAAAACCTGGAAGCTTCTGGAGGCTTCTTCACCAATCACCATTCACCTTTTCACATATGTTCATCTCAGATTCTGTTACCAATTATGTGTTGTTTTCATATTCCAATCTGTTTTTCTGTCTCATTTTGTACCATCTTCCACATTTCTAAAGCTTCACCTCATTCACAGACTCACACAGACTCACTTGCTGCTTTTTATCAGAAAATGGTTGACACAGTTAGGATGGTTACTTAGCATAAGCAAATGGCTGGCTTAGATATCATTCTGCCTTGTGGTCAGCAGCTTTTGCTAGCCACAGGTTAAAGCCTTCATTCAGCTGCAAATCCAGTGCTCCCCAAGATCCAAATATTGTCACCTTTATGGGCAGTTTAGGCTGTAAATGGCTCAGTTGGAATGATTCTCTTCCTAGGACTCTATGGCATGTCCAGACAGACAAGTGCAACCGTGCAGTATGTGGCAAAACAGACATGTTGGCAGTGCCACATACCACACGTTCAGTTGTTCTCCAAGCTGAAAGGGAGTAGAACAGAGGGTTTTTTGACCCCTGGATATGCCAAAAAAACCCACAGAGAATAAAAACAGAGCAACACACATGGGGGCAGCACATGCCACCGGAGCTGGGCCACCCAGAGCTGCACTGCAGCTTCCAGCCAGGCTCCGCAAAGGCAGAATTGCTGCTACTGCAGCCCCAGGAGGCTCCCAGGACTGGCCCCAACCTCCCCTACTGCCCCTGGGGTAACTTGCATGGCCCATTCCTTGGGCACCATGGCAAGGTGCGCCGCCGCTGGTTGTCCTCATGGAACCAAACGTCCACACTATGTGTGGGCATGGCCTAGGAGGGTAAAAAAATAACTAATTTGAGCATCAGATTCCTTTTCAGGTAAAGAAGAGATTTTTTTCACACTAAGATAGCTAATTATTATTAACTCTGCACACACCTCTTATGTTACACCCTCCCTTTGACCCCATATAACCTGCAGGTTGGAACCGGAGTTATGGTGCGGTGGGAGGGTGGCAATTTGGAGGGTGACATCAGGAAGCTTCAAGGAAGCTCCACAAGCTTGGGGAGTTTCACAACAACTCTGAGCCCACAATACACCACGCAGCTGTATTGCAGCAGGCAATACAGTATAGTGCACTTAAATAAAGATCCAAGCTGCTGCAATCCAAACGAAGTCCCTTCATTAATGCAGAGCTCTGGGCATGACATAAGCCACAAAGGTCTTCCTGAAATTTGGAGCTGCAAGCTCAAATCCCATTCAGGCTTCCACTCACTTGTATTACATCAGCATCAGAACTGAACCTGGGGCTTCCAGATCTAAAAGTTCTCAAAAGACAAAATTGTTAAGTCTTGACCTCTAAGAACCTTATACACCTACATGGCCAGCTACTAGAAGGAAACTGAGCCATAAAGAGAAAGCATGGGTAGGACAGGCAGCTGTAATATGCAAATGTTGACCACTTCGTGTTGGCAAATGGCATGATGTAGCTGCAACAATTTGGGCCCTTTAAACTAATTCTATAGCCAATGGGAAATTTTTGAGTAGATAACCTATGTGACCTACGGAAGCCAATGGGGCTGAAGTGGGAAGCAAGACCAGTGCCATTAAAATGATAAAACCTGGCAAATCAGGGATAAACATTCCTTGGAATGAAAACCAGATCAGGAGACTTCCTGACAGGGGCAAAAGACAGAAGTCAAGGCAGCCAAGGGCGGAAGGGGAATACATCACCCATAAAAGAGCAAGCAAAAATGAGACCCGTAGCCCTCCGCCCTACTTGCCAAGAGCTGAGGACCCCAGAGACTCTGGACTCCAGGCCAGCTGCAGGGAGACGCTCCCCGAGGCCCGTGTAAGACTTATAAAGGTCTGTTAGGTCTCAACTCAGGGAAAGTTCCTGTCGTTTCTTTGTCTTATGCTTAAACTGGTGAGCGGCGGCTCTTCCAGAAACGCGGCAGGAAAGTGTCAGCTCCTGTTCCAAACGGGCCCTCCTCGACCCCGCTGCTGAAGCGTCTCGTCGTGCAGCCCCCGCGGCCTGCAGCAGCCTGTGCCCTTACCTAACCGGGAAGAGCTGCTGATGCCCCGACAGGCAGCGCGAGCCCTGCGTTAGCTCTGATCAGGGGCGAGCCCTTCGGAGCAGCCCCGGGGGAGCAGGGCGCGCGCTCCCCGGCGCCGAGCTGACAGCGGAGTGGGTCTGTGGGACTAACACTTGCTGCGGGGTCTGAAAGCGCCCTGCCCCGCTCCGCCCTTACGTCATCCCGAGCAGCCCCAAGGCCGCGCCCCCCAAGGCTGACTAAGTCTCTCGAGCTAGATTAACTTTTGTCCCGGAAGAGGAAGTCTTGACTTGTTTTGAGAGAAAGCGTTTCCGGCAGGCGAGTGGTCGGCCCTGCGCGGGAGGAAGTGGGGAAGGCGCAGTTGCGCGCCTCGAGGAAGCTGCCTTCTAAGCCAGGAGGGCGTGGGGAAGCTGTGGCGACCCTGATGCTGCGCTCGCTGTACCCGCTGCTCTGCCTGTACGTGCTGCATGTGCCGGGGCGGCCCCCGCAGGGCGCGAACAGAGGCGAGGTAGTTGCTGGTGCCGCTGCCCACGAAGTTGACGCCGCCTTGTACAGGTGAGCGGGGCTCGGGGGGGCTGTCTGCGCGCGCTCGGCCCCGGTGGCCGCAGGTGTTGGGTGCCGTGCCGGGCCCGGCCTGGGAGCGGGGGGAATCGCGGGCCCCGCCCTGAGCGCTCTGTGCCGCTGTGCGCAGGGAGCGGGTCCGAGCCATGTTCTATCACGCCTACGACAACTACCTGGCGCACGCCTTCCCCTACGACGAGCTCCGGCCGCTGACTTGCGACGGGCAGGACACGTGGGGCAGGTAGGGCTCAGCGTTTCGTGGGGAGGGCCTGGCATCTGGAGCAGGGCCGCCAGCACTTGGGCAGCTGCTGGGCAATGCTTGCTGCACTGTTCTGCTGGTGGCAGTGCAAACCAGGTGCTGCCTCCTGCCCAGCTGCCTGGCTGTGGCACTGAGGGCTGGGCCGCACACTCGCTTTGAAGCTGGAGACAACAGCTCTGGAGCTGTTGTGCATTTTCAGGCACTAACTGCACTGCTGAAAGTGCATAGCTGGTCAGCTCCATGATCCCTTCTACAGTGAGAATGGCTTGGCACGTGTGGCCTGTCTACACTTACAGGATGATTCACCAGCCAGTTGTATAATATTTGTAATGTATAGTGGGGTTTTGAGACTATTCAAGCAGATTGAAGCTCTAAGCCCTCATGATGGACATTGCTTCTCCTGTTCCTTTGTGTTGGGAGTTCACAGTCCAGTGTGTGAGAGGCTAACTTGTACCTGTCTCACCACCACATGGTTTTCCCTTCTGGCATCTTCTCACTCTGCCTCCTGTTCCATTCCAGTTTCTCTCTCACGCTGATTGATGCCTTGGACACACTACTTGTAAGTACCCCTCCACAGCCTTCTTTTGGTCACTTCCATCTGCCTGATGCCATGCCCCTATGGTTTCTGTGCCTTTCAGACATCCTTCACTTAAAGACCTGTATTCTCCTCTATCCCTCACATCTACTCTTCACCCACTTGTGACTGTGAAAACAGTTTAATACATTGTTCTACTGTGGATATTTCAATGCTTTTGGGCTTTGCTAGTTGCCATATGGGCCTGGGAGGGAATTCCTCTCACTGCCCTGCTGCTGCATGCATCAGGGTTTTTTAAGCCTTCCTCAGAGGCATTGGGTGTTGGCTGCAGCCAAGGCTGAGGACTTTGACTGGGGTGTGTCAGTGCTTCAGCTGGGACTTAAAGCCAAAGGTTCCAAGCTAGGAGAGGGAGGGGGTCTTGCCCCTCCACTCAGGGTTAGATCGATCACCATATTTGGGCTCAGGAAGGAATTTTTACCTGTGGTCAGGTTGCTGTGGACTGGAAGGCGGGGGTTGCCTTCCTCTGTAGCAGGAAGAGTGGCTGTGTTCCTTGGATCTCCCGAGTGTAGTTTCAACAACCTTTGCAGGACAGTGGCTGCCATGGTTCCCCTGCTTCACGTGTGGCAGGTTAGGGTGTTGTCGTGTCTTGTATTGTCAGGGTTGACTGCAGTTTTGCTAGGAGATTAGATAATGGATTTGTGTGGGATGTTTTGGATAGGGCTGATTCTGTCTCAGGCAGGGGGTTGGACTAGATGACCTCTGGAGGTCCCTTCCATCCTTACTTCTCTGTGATGGAAGGTGATTATGCATTGACTTCAGTTTGGCAGGTCTGGAGCTCCCAAACTCTGATACCTTCTAATCGGGGCATAAGGACTCAAAATGGAGGGTTAAAAGCTTTAGGATGATACAAAAACTTGCCAAGCTTCATTTTCTTCGACCTCTAGTGCTTCTTTGCTAAGAGCAAATGAGAGGATTTGAATAGCATTCAATTCTAGACTGCTTTGTGGGGAAGGGGTTCTAACTTAACACCTGTTATTCTATGGGCTCTAAGCCTCATTTTTAGTCATCCTGATTTATTTCCAGATTTTGGGAAATGTCTCAGAGTTCCAGAGGGTCGTCGACGTGTTGCAAGAGGGGGTGGATTTTGATATTGATGTAAATGCATCTGTCTTTGAAACCAATATCCGAGGTGAGTTGGGTGATGCAATTTGGGCTTAACTTGCAAGTCCTTTGGCTTCAGCAGTCTGTGAATCCATTGCATATAACATAATGCAGAACAGTTAGAATGGGATTCCTAACTTAAATTAACCAGACAAACCACAGTACACACTCCTCCCTTCCTGTTGGGTCACTGCTTGAGTGGTTATAAATAAAAACATTGTCATTCTGACTAAAAGCTTTGTGTAAGGTTTGATGCTGAAACCATGAAATGGCACAAATCAAATTTGTTTTGGCTTTCAAATCATGTTGCTTTTGTCCCCTGAAGCTGAAATTATTCTAAAATTGCCAGGAACTAGTCTGTTTCTTGATTTAAAGAGATAAAACAAAACCAGAGGCATAACAAAGCAGCTGGGCGCCCTGGGTAGCAGAATGTATCAGGAGCCAACAACAGCTTTCATTTGCCACTGCAGTGCCATCACAATTGTGTGGCTGTAGTGGCAGCTGTGACGCTACTGCCTTAGTCATCCTGCTCTCCCTTATGTTACCAAACAAAAGTCATGTACCATTTCAGGTGCACATGACTTCATAATGATCTCAGTAGTTCTCCAGTTGCCCATAGAGCAATTTTTAATGGTTTAAAATGGGTGTTTTCAACCGTTTTAACTAGTGTACCCCTTCTGGTGGTAGAGGGAGAGGGAGGGTTCGTACGTGGCAGCCATCGCCACCATGCTGCGCTGCTGCACCCAGCTTTTTCCATGGCCAGTTGCATGTGTGGCTCCACAAGATGCTGACAGCCCTCATGGGCAGCCAATTGCACACCACCTGTTAGCAGCCTGCACAGCTGCATGTGTGACTGGACATGGGAAAGTGACATGGGGCAGTGGGTGGCAGCAGCAGCCACTGCATGCATGCCCCCAACCCTGCCACCCTCCAGCCAGCCCTTGCTCGGCACTGTTGCCCTTGTTGTCTCTCCCCACCCCCAACACCCCAGCCCTGCACCTGGGAGGTGGCAGCGCAGGCTGGTGGGTGGTGGGGTGGGGTGGGGTGGTGAGTGGCAGCAGCAGCTGCTACAAGCGAGCAACCCCTACCCCACATACGTCCACAGAGGGGCACTGATGCCCTCCCCCCCGATCCTGGGAGCGGGCACAGAAACACCTTCCCACTCCTCCCATTCAGAATCTTTGCGTCTCGCTGCCCTCATGGCTCTGCAGGCAGGGGTAGCTACGACACCTCCTCGCTATTGGCTGATACCAGCGGCCAATCGGGCAGAGATGTGGGGTTTCTGGAAATTTTTTAATTGGAAAATTTTCCAATACCCTAAATAGAACATGATCTGATTTTAGCATGTCTGTTTTTTTTTAGCTCATTTATTTTTATTTATGCTATATGACTGATTTATTGAACAAAACTAAAAACGTACCCCCATGTTAATTTTATAGCCACAAGTATTTGAACTGAAATATTTGATTAGGAAAGAAGTTAAATACAGTACACTTAACGTGTCTTAAATGTTATATTCACACAAATTCAAAGCTTTATGTGGAAAGAAATTATTTTTATTGGAATACTTGTAAACATGTAAAGACAATACACAATAACATGTACTGCCCTTACATTGTTTGTTTAAACTTAAGAAAAAAACCGAAGGCACTGAAAACTGTTAACACACTAATTTTAGCACACCCAAAGAACTGGGCATGATATGCCGTGGTTGTCCACTCATCTACTTCAACAGAATTTAACTCTCTTCCACTGAGGTCACTGCAGCACCTCCGGTTTCACGGTCACCATCTGTAGAATCACTTGCACTACTTATTAGTTCCATTTCAAAATCAGACTGAGGCAAATCTGATTCAGAACTACTTGAACCACATTCTCTTTAGCTAAAGGGTGGTTTTACCAATGAGTCTATGGGCAAGGGCAGCTTAACATCACACTGCATCTTCTTCACTAATTGTGCTTCTGACTGATTCTCCAGAAGCAAGAGATTTTGAGAAATAGAAACAAGCTTGACGGTGCATTCATTTGTTAGTCTGTTCCTCATTTTTGTCTTGATTGAGCTGAAAGCCTTCCAGTTCCGTTCGCAAGAAGCTGCTGCTGGTGGAATGCTTGGGATGCTTACAGCAATCCTGGACAACAGTCGGGTGTTATGGTATCCCTTCCATCATGTGAGAGGAGACATTCTCTGCTGCTTGCTAAATGATGGTTTTGCGCCAAAGTTTTTCTTTTGCGCGGTACTCGGCAATATCTGTCATCACGGCTATTTCGTCGATGTTGGGGATTGTAATTGTATCGAGAGCAGTAGATAATTCATCTTCTGATAAATGTTGTCCCCTGTCTTGAGGATCCAAAAGGTTTGCTGCCAGATGAACTGGATGTTAGCAAAACTCAGATCTCTTAGTAAACATTTGTTTTACTACTTCTTCTTTGGATAGAGGTGAAGAAGGCAAAAGCTCAATTAGATTTTCACTCAGTTGTCTGAATATCTCTGGAATACTTGAAAGGCTTAGTGTATCTCCTTCAAGTTTCTTGATAGCCACTGAAACTGGTAGTAGCAAATTGGACGCTCCTTGAACTTGAACCCAGAACATATTGTTGTCAAGAATCTGCTTCCGAATGTTCACGGGAATAATCTGGGATACCGTGTCATCTATTGAAGCACACTGCAAACAGTTCGTTATGCACAGCAAACTATGTGAACACTTTGAAGCCAAGCCCCATCTAGTTTCTCCTGGCAAGAGAAGTACACTTTCCTTCCCCTGCTTCTCTTTCTGTAACTTCTTCGAAGTCTGATTAGCAACATGATGATTGTTGAATACCTTCACAATCACTTTGCAGTTTGCCAATATTGTTTTCACTGTATTCACATTTACTATGTCCTTTGCCAGAAGATTCATCCCATGGGCAAGACAGCCATACACTATTAAATGAGGATAATTTGCCTTTAATATTTGCCAGGGAGCTTTCATGTTCCTTGCAGTATCAGTTACAAGGGCTTGTACCCTGGAGGGGCCTGCACTTTCAGTCTCTTCACTCAGTAATTTGGCTATGTATTCACCTGTATGACAAGAAGATTTGGTAGCACTTACGTTCAGGAATGCTGGTTCAGGTGTTACTAACATAATGTTTAATAAAGGATTTCCTTGTAGATCAGTCCATCCATCTGATATCAGAGTCAATGATTCTGCCTGACCGATCCTTCGAATAACCACTGTTTGAACTCTGTCATACTCTCTATCTAAGAAAGAATGTGATAGGCAATAACGTGATGGTAACTTATATGATGGGCAAATTAGTTTGTAATGTTCCTTCCAGTATAGGTTTTCAGTTATGGAAAGAGGTGTACCACTTGCAAATATAGCTCGAGCTAATGTCTCATCTGCTTTTTCTTGATCTTCTTTTGACATTTTGTCCACAAAGCTTGATAAAAAGCTTGACTGTCTTCAACAGCTACTCATGGTGGATCGCATATCTGGGGACAGTGATCTTGAAAGCGAGGGTTCTGCTTCTTCTTCCCCCAGACCTGGTAGCTAAGCATTTCCATTTTCCATTTTTTGGAAATCTGCTATTTCACTTGAGCTACCAGGTTCCTACAAGAAAAGGGGGAAAAGATTTTTATTTTAACCTATTCTAGTCTGGCCTCATCCATCAGAAGGAGAAGAAGTGGCAAGGAGCTTGCTTTCCCCCTCCCTGCCAGAAAGAACACTGCTGCTCAACTTGCTGCTCAGCTGCCCTGGGACTGCAGAGCTAAAGAGAAGTATAGTCTGGCCTCTGCCATCGGCCAGAGGACTAGGCTCGCTCTGCTGGGTTGAAATAGTTAGCTATTTATCTACTACGTAGTTTAAAAATATATATATTGTTAAGCCTAAGCCACTTAGGGTGCTTAGTGCAAGCAGAAAAGCAGGATACAAATCTTTTAAATAAATAAATAAATAGAAGTCCAGAGTTGCATTAACAACTTCTAAAATTAAAATGTTTTACGACAACATAGATGCTAGTCTACACTGTGCATTGTTTAACATGTTTATTTGTTTACTTACATAGGATTCCTGAAATAGACTTTTCTCAGATGATGTTGTTCCACCACCACTTTGTTGTATTAGCTTTCTGTATATGGCTTGTACTCTTTGAGGACCGTTTCTACACGTTATTAAATGTTTCTTCATTCTTGTTGCAGTGTTAGCAAACTCCTGCCCGCAATATTTACATCTACCAACTTCCTTCCTTCAGTGGCTTGAACTTCACTATAATGATGCCACACGCTAGGTTTTTTTCTGATTAGACATTATTTTGACTACCTGAAACCAAAAGCACTTAAAAACTAACAGATCTTACGCAAACACTTCCAACTTCCCCAACTCGGCAAAAGAAATGAGACACTGCTCTGTGTGTTTGCTGAACTGAAAGTGAAACAAAAAATAATCATAGTTTCAGTTTTGGTTTTGCTTTCACTTGCCGTCTGAGATGAAATAAGAATTTTAGCTTTGGTTTTGATTTGACCTGCACAGCCAATTAGGTGACTTCATAACTTGATTTTATGACTTCAAAACACATTACTTCATAAAATTCATTAATGTTGAGAAATGGAAAATTTCGCATGAAAAATAAAGCACTGGAAAATTTTCCACCCTGCAACTCTGCAATCAGGAGTGTGCACTGAGGAGGGGAGCAGGGGGACACTACGGTGTGCTGCCTGGAGCCCACAAGGGCCGACTGTGCATGTGTAGGCAGCAGCAGTTTGCGTGTGTGTGTAGGCAGAGGCAAAGTGTGTGTGTGTGTGTGTGTGTAGGAAGGGGCAGTGTGTGTGTGTGTGTGTGTGTGTGTGTAGGAAGGGGCAGTGTGTGTGAGTGTGTGTGTGTGTGTGTGTGTGTGTGTGTAGGAAGGGGCTGTGTGTGTGTGTGTAGGAAGGGGCTGTGTGTGTGTGTGTAGGAAGGGGCAGTGTGTGTGTGTGTGTAGGAAGGGGCAGTGTGTGTGTGTGTGGGAAGGGGCAGTGTGTGTGTGTGTGGGAAGGGGCAGTGTGTGTGTGTGTAGGAAGGGGCAGTGTGTGTGTGTGTGGGAAGGGGCAGTGTGTGTGTGTGGGAAGGGGCAGTGTGTGTGTGTGGGAAGGGGCAGTGTGTGTGTGTGTGTGTGTGTGTGTGGGAAGGGGCAGTGTGTGTGTGTGTGTGTGTGTGGGAAGGGGCAGTGTGTGTGTGTGTGGGAAGGGGCAGTGTGTGTGTGTGTGTGTGTGTGTGTGTGTGGGAAGGGGCAGTGTGTGTGTGTGTGTGTGTGTGTGTGTGTGTGTGGGAAGGGGCAGTGTGTGTGTGTGTGTGTGTGTGGGAAGGGGCAGTGTGTGTGTGTGTGTGTGTGTGTGGGAAGGGGCAGTGTGTGTGTGTGTGTGTGTGTGTGGGAAGGGGCAGTGTGTGTGTGTGTGTGTGGGAAGGGGCAGTGTGTGTGTGTGTGTGTGTGTGTGTGTGGGAAGGGGCAGTGTGTGTGTGTGTGTGTGTGGGAAGGGGCAGTGTGTGTGTGTGTGTGTGTGTGGGAAGGGGCAGTGTGTGTGTGTGTGTGTGTGTGGGAAGGGGCTGTGTGTGTGTGTGTGTGTGTGGGAAGGGGCTGTGTGTGTGTGTGTGTGTGTGTGTGGGAAGGGGCTGTGTGTGTGTGTGTGTGTGTGTGTGGGAAGGGGCTGTGTGTGTGTGTGTGTGTGTGTGGGAAGGGGCTGTGTGTGTGTGTGTGTGTGTGTGGGAAGGGGCTGTGTGTGTGTGTGTGTGTGTGTGGGAAGGGGCTGTGTGTGTGTGTGTGTGTGTGGGAAGGGGCTGTGTGTGTGTGTGTGTGTGTGGGAAGGGGCTGTGTGTGTGTGTGTGTGTGTGGGAAGGGGCTGTGTGTGTGTGTGTGTGTGTGGGAAGGGGCAGTGTGTGTGTGTGTGTGTGTGTGTGGGAAGGGGCAGTGTGTGTGTGTGTGTGTGTGTGTGTGTGTGGGAAGGGGCAGTGTGTGTGTGTGTGTGTGGGAAGGGGCAGTGTGTGTGTGTGTGTGTGTGTGTGTGGGAAGGGGCAGTGTGTGTGTGTGTGTGTGTGTGTGTGGGAAGGGGCAGTGTGTGTGTGTGTGTGTGTGTGTGTGTGTGGGAAGGGGCAGTGTGTGTGTGTGTGTGTGTGTGGGAAGGGGCAGTGTGTGTGTGTGTGTGTGTGTGTGGGAAGGGGCAGTGTGTGTGTGTGTGTGTGTGTGTGTGGGAAGGGGCAGTGTGTGTGTGTGTGTGTGTGTGTGTGTGTGTGGGAAGGGGCAGTGTGTGTGTGTGTGTGTGTGTGTGGGAAGGGGCAGTGTGTGTGTGTGTGTGTGTGTGTGGGAAGGGGCAGTGTGTGTGTGTGTGTGTGTGTGTGTGGGAAGGGGCAGTGTGTGTGTGTGTGTGTGTGTGTGTGGGAAGGGGCAGTGTGTGTGTGTGTGTGTGTGTGTGGGAAGGGGCAGTGTGTGTGTGTGTGTGTGTGTGGGAAGGGGCAGTGTGTGTGTGTGTGTGGGAAGGGGCAGTGTGTGTGTGTGTGTGTGTGTGTGGGAAGGGGCAGTGTGTGTGTGTGTGTGTGTGGGAAGGGGCAGTGTGTGTGTGTGTGTGTGTGTGTGTGTGTGTGTGTGGGAAGGGGCAGTGTGTGTGTGTGTGTGTGTGTGTGTGTGGGAAGGGGCAGTGTGTGTGTGTGTGTGTGTGTGTGTGGGAAGGGGCAGTGTGTGTGTGTGTGTGTGTGGGAAGGGGCAGTGTGTGTGTGTGTGTGTGTGTGTGTGTGGGAAGGGGCAGTGTGTGTGTGTGTGTGTGTGTGTGTGTGGGAAGGGGCAGTGTGTGTGTGTGTGTGTGTGTGTGTGTGGGAAGGGGCAGTGTGTGTGTGTGTGTGTGTGTGTGTGTGGGAAGGGGCAGTGTGTGTGTGTGTGTGTGTGTGTGTGGGAAGGGGCAGTGTGTGTGTGTGTGTGTGTGTGTGTGTGGGAAGGGGCAGTGTGTGTGTGTGTGTGTGTGTGTGTGTGTGTGTGGGAAGGGGCAGTGTGTGTGTGTGGGAAGGGGCAGTGTGTGTGTGTGTGTGTGTGGGAAGGGGCAGTGTGTGTGTGTGTGTGTGTGTGTGTGTGGGAAGGGGCAGTGTGTGTGTGTGTGTGTGTGGGAAGGGGCAGTGTGTGTGTGTGTGTGTGTGTGTGGGAAGGGGCAGTGTGTGTGTGTGTGTGTGTGTGGGAAGGGGCAGTGTGTGTGTGTGTGTGTGTGTGTGGGAAGGGGCAGTGTGTGTGTGTGTGTGTGTGTGTGTGTGTGTGGGAAGGGGCAGTGTGTGTGTGTGTGGGAAGGGGCAGTGTGTGTGTGTGTGTGTGTGTGTGGGAAGGGGCAGTGTGTGTGTGTGTGTGTGTGTGTGTGGGAAGGGGCAGTGTGTGTGTGTGTGTGTGTGTGTGTGTGGGAAGGGGCAGTGTGTGTGTGTGGGAAGGGGCAGTGTGTGTGTGTGTGTGGGAAGGGGCAGTGTGTGTGTGTGTGTGTGTGGGAAGGGGCAGTGTGTGTGTGTGTGTGTGTGTGTGGGAAGGGGCAGTGTGTGTGTGTGTGTGTGGGAAGGGGCAGTGTGTGTGTGTGTGTGTGTGTGTGGGAAGGGGCAGTGTGTGTGTGTGTGTGTGTGTGTGGGAAGGGGCAGTGTGTGTGTGTGTGTGTGTGTGTGGGAAGGGGCAGTGTGTGTGTGTGTGTGTGTGTGGGAAGGGGCAGTGTGTGTGTGTGTGTGTGTGGGAAGGGGCAGTGTGTGTGTGTGTGTGTGTGTGTGTGTGTGGGAAGGGGCAGTGTGTGTGTGTGTGTGTGGGAAGGGGCAGTGTGTGTGTGTGTGTGTGTGTGGGAAGGGGCAGTGTGTGTGTGTGTGTGTGTGTGTGTGTGGGAAGGGGCAGTGTGTGTGTGTGTGTGTGTGTGTGTGTGTGTGGGAAGGGGCAGTGTGTGTGTGTGTGTGTGTGTGTGTGTGTGGGAAGGGGCAGTGTGTGTGTGTGTGTGTGTGTGGGAAGGGGCAGTGTGTGTGTGTGTGTGTGTGTGTGTGTGTGGGAAGGGGCAGTGTGTGTGTGTGTGTGTGTGTGTGTGGGAAGGGGCAGTGTGTGTGTGTGTGTGTGTGTGTGTGGGAAGGGGCAGTGTGTGTGTGTGTGTGTGTGGGAAGGGGCAGTGTGTGTGTGTGTGTGTGTGGGAAGGGGCAGTGTGTGTGTGTGTGTGTGTGTGGGAAGGGGCAGTGTGTGTGTGTGTGTGTGTGTGTGTGTGTGTGGGAAGGGGCAGTGTGTGTGTGTGTGTGTGTGTGTGGGAAGGGGCAGTGTGTGTGTGTGTGTGTGTGTGTGGGAAGGGGCAGTGTGTGTGTGTGTGTGTGTGTGTGGGAAGGGGCAGTGTGTGTGTGTGTGTGTGTGTGTGTGGGAAGGGGCAGTGTGTGTGTGTGTGTGTGTGTGTGTGGGAAGGGGCAGTGTGTGTGTGTGTGTGTGTGTGTGTGGGAAGGGGCAGTGTGTGTGTGTGTGTGTGTGTGTGTGGGAAGGGGCAGTGTGTGTGTGTGTGTGTGTGTGTGTGGGAAGGGGCAGTGTGTGTGTGTGTGTGTGTGTGTGTGTGTGGGAAGGGGCAGTGTGTGTGTGTGTGTGTGTGGGAAGGGGCAGTGTGTGTGTGTGTGTGTGTGTGGGAAGGGGCAGTGTGTGTGTGTGTGTGTGTGTGTGTGTGTGTGGGAAGGGGCAGTGTGTGTGTGTGTGTGTGTGTGGGAAGGGGCAGTGTGTGTGTGTGTGTGTGTGTGGGAAGGGGCAGTGTGTGTGTGTGTGTGTGTGTGGGAAGGGGCAGTGTGTGTGTGTGTGTGTGTGTGTGTGGGAAGGGGCAGTGTGTGTGTGTGTGTGTGTGTGTGTGGGAAGGGGCAGTGTGTGTGTGTGTGTGTGTGGGAAGGGGCAGTGTGTGTGTGTGTGTGTGTGTGGGAAGGGGCAGTGTGTGTGTGTGTGTGTGTGTGGGAAGGGGCAGTGTGTGTGTGTGTGTGTGTGTGTGTGGGAAGGGGCAGTGTGTGTGTGTGTGTGTGTGTGTGTGGGAAGGGGCAGTGTGTGTGTGTGTGTGTGTGTGTGTGGGAAGGGGCAGTGTGTGTGTGTGTGTGTGTGTGTGTGTGTGGGAAGGGGCAGTGTGTGTGTGTGTGTGTGTGTGTGTGTGTGTGGGAAGGGGCAGTGTGTGTGTGTGTGTGTGTGTGTGTGGGAAGGGGCAGTGTGTGTGTGTGTGTGTGTGTGTGGGAAGGGGCAGTGTGTGTGTGTGTGTGTGTGTGTGGGAAGGGGCAGTGTGTGTGTGTGTGTGTGTGTGTGTGGGAAGGGGCAGTGTGTGTGTGTGTGTGTGTGTGTGTGGGAAGGGGCAGTGTGTGTGTGTGTGTGTGTGTGTGTGTGGGAAGGGGCAGTGTGTGTGTGTGTGTGTGTGTGGGAAGGGGCAGTGTGTGTGTGTGTGTGTGTGTGTGGGAAGGGGCAGTGTGTGTGTGTGTGTGTGTGGGAAGGGGCAGTGTGTGTGTGTGTGTGTGTGTGGGAAGGGGCAGTGTGTGTGTGTGTGTGTGTGTGTGTGTGTGTGTGTGGGAAGGGGCAGTTGTGTGTGTGTGTGTGTGTGTGTGTGGGAAGGGGCAGTGTGTGTGTGTGTGTGTGTGTGTGTGTGTGGGAAGGGGCAGTGTGTGTGTGTGTGTGTGTGGGAAGGGGCAGTGTGTGTGTGTGTGTGTGTGTGGGAAGGGGCAGTGTGTGTGTGTGTGGGAAGGGGCAGTGTGTGTGTGTGTGTGTGTGTGTGTGGGAAGGGGCAGTGTGTGTGTGTGTGTGTGTGTGTGGGAAGGGGCAGTGTGTGTGTGTGTGTGTGTGTGTGGGAAGGGGCAGTGTGTGTGTGTGTGTGTGTGGGAAGGGGCAGTGTGTGTGTGTGTGTGTGTGTGTGTGTGGGAAGGGGCAGTGTGTGTGTGTGTGTGTGTGTGGGAAGGGGCAGTGTGTGTGTGTGTGTGTGTGTGGGAAGGGGCAGTGTGTGTGTGTGTGTGTGTGTGTGTGGGAAGGGGCAGTGTGTGTGTGTGTGTGTGTGTGGGAAGGGGCAGTGTGTGTGTGTGTGTGTGTGTGTGTGTGTGTGTGTGTGGGAAGGGGCAGTGTGTGTGTGTGTGTGTGTGTGTGTGTGTGGGAAGGGGCAGTGTGTGTGTGTGTGTGTGTGTGTGGGAAGGGGCAGTGTGTGTGTGTGTGTGTGTGTGGGAAGGGGCAGTGTGTGTGTGTGTGTGTGTGGGAAGGGGCAGTGTGTGTGTGTGTGTGTGTGTGTGGGAAGGGGCAGTGTGTGTGTGTGTGTGTGTGTGTGGGAAGGGGCAGTGTGTGTGTGTGTGTGTGTGTGTGGGAAGGGGCAGTGTGTGTGTGTGTGTGTGTGTGTGTGTGTGGGAAGGGGCAGTGTGTGTGTGTGTGTGTGTGTGGGAAGGGGCAGTGTGTGTGTGTGTGTGTGTGTGTGGGAAGGGGCAGTGTGTGTGTGTGTGTGTGTGTGTGGGAAGGGGCAGTGTGTGTGTGTGTGTGTGTGTGTGGGAAGGGGCAGTGTGTGTGTGTGTGTGTGTGTGTGGGAAGGGGCAGTGTGTGTGTGTGTGTGTGTGTGTGTGTGTGGGAAGGGGCAGTGTGTGTGTGTGTGTGTGGGAAGGGGCAGTGTGTGTGTGTGTGTGTGTGTGGGAAGGGGCAGTGTGTGTGTGTGTGTGTGTGTGTGTGTGTGTGTGTGGGAAGGGGCAGTGTGTGTGTGTGTGTGTGTGTGTGTGTGTGGGAAGGGGCAGTGTGTGTGTGTGTGTGTGTGTGGGAAGGGGCAGTGTGTGTGTGTGTGTGTGTGTGTGGGAAGGGGCAGTGTGTGTGTGTGTGTGTGTGTGTGTGGGAAGGGGCAGTGTGTGTGTGTGTGTGTGTGTGTGTGGGAAGGGGCAGTGTGTGTGTGTGTGTGTGTGTGTGTGTGTGGGAAGGGGCAGTGTGTGTGTGTGTGTGTGTGTGTGTGTGGGAAGGGGCAGTGTGTGTGTGTGTGTGTGTGTGTGTGTGGGAAGGGGCAGTGTGTGTGTGTGTGTGGGAAGGGGCAGTGTGTGTGTGTGTGTGTGGGAAGGGGCAGTGTGTGTGTGTGTGTGTGTGTGGGAAGGGGCAGTGTGTGTGTGTGTGTGTGTGGGAAGGGGCAGTGTGTGTGTGTGTGTGTGTGTGGGAAGGGGCAGTGTGTGTGTGTGTGTGTGTGTGTGGGAAGGGGCAGTGTGTGTGTGTGTGTGTGTGTGTGTGGGAAGGGGCAGTGTGTGTGTGTGTGTGTGTGTGTGGGAAGGGGCAGTGTGTGTGTGTGTGTGTGTGTGGGAAGGGGCAGTGTGTGTGTGTGTGTGTGTGTGTGTGGGAAGGGGCAGTGTGTGTGTGTGTGTGTGTGTGTGTGGGAAGGGGCAGTGTGTGTGTGTGTGTGTGGGAAGGGGCAGTGTGTGTGTGTGTGTGTGTGTGGGAAGGGGCAGTGTGTGTGTGTGTGTGTGTGTGGGAAGGGGCAGTGTGTGTGTGTGTGTGTGTGTGTGTGGGAAGGGGCAGTGTGTGTGTGTGTGTGTGTGTGTGTGGGAAGGGGCAGTGTGTGTGTGTGTGTGTGTGTGTGTGTGTGTGGGAAGGGGCAGTGTGTGTGTGTGTGTGTGTGTAAGAAGGGGCGGGGTGTGTGTGTGTGTGGAGACAAGGAGAGATTAAGTGCATCTCTGTAGGCAGGGGCAGTGTGTGTAGGCAGGGGCAAAGTGTATGTGTGTGCATAGACAGGGCCAGAGTGTGGGTGTATGTGTGTGTCTATAGGCAAGTGCACTGTGTATGTGTGTGTAGTTGGGGGCAGAGTGTATGTTTTTGTGTGTATAGAAAGGGGTAGTTTGTGTATGTAGGCAGGGGCACAGTGTGTGTGTGTGTAGGCAGGGGCAGTGTGCTTGTATAAACATGGGCAGATTGTGTGTGTACCCAGGGGCAGTGTGTGTGTGTAGGCAGGAGGAGATTAAGCGCATTTCTGTAGGCAGGGGCAGTGTGTATCGGCAGGGGCAAAGTGTGTGTGTATGTCTGTAGACAGGGCCAGAGTGTGTGTGTGTGTATGTGTGTGTCTGTAGGCAGGTGCACTGTGTATATGCATGTAGTTAGGGGCAGAGTGTATGTTTTTGTGTGTGTAGAAAGGGGTAGTTTGTGTATGTAGGCAGGGGCGCTGTGTGTGTGTGTGTGTTGGCAGGGGCAGTGTGTGTGGTGTAGGCAGGGGGAGATTAAGTGCATCTCTGTAGACAGGGGCAGTGCATGTGTAGGGAGCAGCAGAGTGTGTTTATATAAACATGAGCAGATCGTGTGTGTAGCTAGGGGCAGTGTGTGTGTAGGTAGGTGCAGTGTGTATATGCATATAGTTAGGGACAGTGTGTTTTTGTGTGTGTAGGAAAGGGTAGTGTGTGTGTGTGTGTGTGTGTGTGTGTGTGTGTGTGTGTGAGAGAGAGAGAAGGGGTAGTTTGTGTGTGTGTGTGTGTATGTAGGTGGGGCAGAGTTTGTGTTTTTGTGTGTGTAGGCAGGGGTAGTTTGGCTCTGTGCACATGTAGTTGGGACAGAGAAAGTGTGTGTGTGTGTAGGCGGGGCAGAGTGGGTGGGGGTAGGCAGGGGTAGAGTGTGTTTGTGTACTTATAGCCAGGGCTCTGTGTGGGTGTGTGTGTGTGTGTGTGTGTGTGTAGGCAGGGGCAATGTGGGTGTGTGTAGACAGGCGCAGAGTTTGTATTTTTGTGTGTGTAGGCAGGGGTAGTTTGGCTTTGTGAATGTGTAGTTGGGGCAAAGTGTGTATGTGTGTGTGTGCACGCGTGTAGACGGCAGAGTGTGTGTGTAGGCGGGGCCAAGTGGGTGGGTGTAGTCAGGGTCAGAGTGTTTGTGTACTTATAGCCAGGGCTGTGTGTGTGTGTAGGCAGGACCACTATATGTGTGCGTTAGCAGGGGCAGAGTAGGGCGGTGTGTAGGTAGGGGCAGAGTTTGTGTTTTTTTGTGTGTGGGCAGGGGTAGTTTGGCTTTGTGCATATGTATTTGGGGCAGAGTGGGTGGGTGTAGGCAGGGTCAGAGTGCGTTTGTGTACTTATAGCCAGGGCTCTGTGTGTGTGTGCATGCATGAGTGTGGGTGTGTAGGCAGGGGCAGAGTGGGTGGGTTGGTGTGTAGGCAGGGACGCGGTGGGTGGGTGTAGGCAGTAGCAGAGTGTGTGGGTGTGTGCGCGTAGGCAGGGGCATTGTGTGTGTGTGTGTGTGTGTCTGTGTGTGTGCGTGTAGGCAGGGCCAGAGTGTGTGTGCACGTGTCTGTAGGCAAGTGCATTGGGTGTATGCATGTAGGCAGGGGCAGAGTATGTGTCTGTGTGTACGAAGGGGTAATTTGTGTGTGTGTGCGTGTGTGTAGGCGGGGGCAGTGTGTGTGCATGTGTGTAGGCAGGGGCAGAGTGGGTGGGTGGCTGGGTGTGTAGGCAGGGTCACAGTGTGCGTGTGTGTGTGTAGGCAGGGAGAGAGAGAGTGTCTGTAGGCAGGTGCAGTGGGGGGATGTAGGCAGGTGCAGTGTGTGTGTCTTTGTGCGTAGGCAGGGGCAGAGTCGGGGGGGTGTGTAGACAGGGGCAAAGTGGGTGTGTGGGTGTGTAGCCAGGGGCATAGTATGTGTGTGCATGTGGATGTGTGTGTAGGCAGGGTCACAGTGTGTGTGTGTGTGTGTGTGTGTGTGTGTGTGTGTGTGTGTGTGTGTGTGTAGGCAGGGGTAGAGAGAGAGAATGTCTGTAGGCAAGTGCAGTGGGTGTATGCGAGTAGACAGGGACAGAGTATGTATCTGTGTAGAAAGGGGCAGAGTGTGTGTTGTGTGTAGGCAGGGGCAGAGAGTGTGTGTGTGTGTGTTTGTGTAGGCGGGGCAGTGTGTGTGTGTGTGTAGGCGCAGAGTGGCTGGGTGTGTAGGCAGGGGCAGAGTGTGTAATGTGTAGGCAGGGGCAGTGTGTGTTTGTGTGTGTAGCCAGGGGCACAGTATGTGTGTGTGTGTGCATGTGCCTGTGTGTAGGCAGGGTCACAGTGTGTGTGTGTGTGTGTAGGGAAGGAGTAAAGAGAGAGAGTGGGGGGTGTCAGCAGGGGTAGTTTGTTTGTCCATGTGTAGTTAGAGACTCTGTGTGTGTGTGTGTGTGTGTGTGTGTGTGTGTGTGTATGCGCGCGCGCATAGGCAGGGGCAGAGTGTGTGCACATAGGGGCAGAGTGGCTGAGTGGGTGGGTGGGTGTAGGCAGGGGCAGAGTGGGTGGGTGGGTGTGTAGGCAGGGACAAAGCGGGTGTGTGTGGGTGTGTAGGCAGGGGCAGAGTGGGTGTGAGTGTAGCCAGGGGCAGACTGTGTGTTTAGGCAGGGTCACTTTGTGTGTGTTTGTAAGCGGAGCAGAGTGTGTTTGTGTGTAGGCAGCGTCAGAGTATGTGTTTATCGGCAGGGGTAGAGTGTATGTGCATGCATGTATTGGCAGGGGCAGAGTGTGTGTCAGCAGAGGCAGAGTGTGGTTTTTTTTGTGTGCGTGTAGGCGGGCTGGACTGTGTGTTCGCATGTGTAGGCAGTGGCAAAGTGTGTGTGTGCAGACAGGGCCAGTTGTGTGTAGGCGGGGGCAGAGTGTGTGTGTGTGCAGGTGGGGCAGTATATGTGTTTGTGTGTAGGTGGAGGTAGTGTGTATGTGTGTGTGTGTTCATAGGGCGAGTCCCAGACACACGCACTACCATACACATGCACCCATACCTCCCCATGCACCCATACCTCCCCTTGCACATGCAGACCCCCACACCCCCTCACATGTTCCAGCCATCCTTCTCCCACACACAATCCCCCACAAACCTATACCCCTCCCACCCCCCACACAATATACAAGTATAAGACTTCATTTTAAGCTGTTGTGCAGTCACATCTATGTACACTATACAAACGCATATAAACCAGGACAAAAATATTTTTTGAAATCAAATTAATGAATGTTTTAGATGTTCGCTTTTTAGAATATAATTTGGTATTTTTCTGGTTCTGAGGTGGCTAAACCCCTTGCTGAAAGGAGTACTTCCCAGGGCAAGGGGGAGCAGAGGGGGGACTTCTGGTGGCAAAGGTCAGGGGTTAGGGGGTGGGGCTACCCATGCCCTTGACAGCTTGCCAAAACTCAGTAAGTGGCCCTCTGACCAATATAATTGCCTCCTCCCCTTTCTAGATGCTGGAAACAAGGCGCCTCTTTTCTCTTTTCTACCCACACACCCCTTGTTACACAACATAATATTTCTGATTTAGGGATTTTCTTCGGCAAAATTGTCAAATGGTTCTTCCTTCCTCTGCATCCTAATAAGCTCCTTACTCTGTGGTCTTCCAGTGGTAGGCGGCCTCCTTTCTGCTCACTTGCTGTCTAAGAAGGCTGGTACTGAAGTGGAACCAGGGTGGCCATGCTCAGGTCCTCTCTTGAGAATGGCAGAGGAAGCAGCTCGCAAACTTTTACCTGGTGAGAAATTTCTCCATGTTTTTGACCTGCTAGCCATGCTTTGTTGCTGAATTAACATATTTTCCCAAATCCAAGCTGACTTTTACTTTGAATTCAAGATGACTTCCCAATTATTAATTCTATACATGAAAAAATATAAATTTGTTAACATTTTCTATGCATAGAATTTAATTAGTGGATGGTCATCTTAAATTAATCTTCCTAACTGCTGTGGTAAGGAAACCAGTGGCAGGGAATGAGAAGCAACACCTCGTCCTCTCTGTGCTTATGCCCTACCATCTGTTCTTCCATGCCTGTGCTTCATTTTGCCCCCTGTCCCCCTCCCTCCCTTGCCCCCAACCTCTTTTACCTTCTGCTGCAGCTCTGCTGATCAGGGCAGTTAGCAGCAGCAGTGGCAGCCGGAGGGATCAGAACTGGAGCAGAAGGTGATGGGGCAGCTGAGAGGGAAGGGGGTGGAGGGACAGGCTGGGGGGTCAGGGGGCAGGCATCAGGTTTTTCCCCCCCCAACCCATCTGCAGTCTCCCTTGCACTCCCTCCAGTTGTATGCCCTCTCTCCTGCCAGATGAGCCATTCCAACCAGGGGCCCAGCTCTGACTTCAGCCCCAAGCCCTGGGCCAAAGGTGGACCTGAGCCACCACCTGCTTGGGCTGGTACTTGAATCCAAGTGTGGAGGGGACATATAGAAGACCTCATGTTGGATTAAAGTAAATATGGTATGTGTTCAGGGGACTACAAACGTTATTGCTTCAGTAGTTTAAAAAACTATTAAAACAATCCCTAGATCATGGGGCGTAGAGCAGGGCAGAGCTTAACAGACTGTATTAGAGAGATCTGCTGATGTACCAGGGCCTACTTACTCGCAGTACAGATGGGTGAAATGAGCCTAGTTTCTCATACATCCTTTGCTATCCTTATGGAAGCTTTGTAGGTTCAGAAACAACTGCAGGTTGATGGTTGTAAGTAGGTTACAGACTCTGATGAGTTGCTTAAGGCAAAATATGGCAGATGACAATCTGATCTTCTGAAAAAGCTGGCATTAAGCATGTGTATGATGCAAGTAGGTACTGTTACACAAATTGCCAATTGCAAGGCCTTATGAGGGAGGATAAGGCAAGATGCCGCGTTTATTGATTAAGCGCTTAATACACACACACACATACATACACACACACACAGCATATTCATACCCCAATTTTTGTTCTGCGCTGGTATACATTACCAGTCTTATCAGTATTCGGATCAACTTAGTGGCCAGCCAAGTTGATCACGAGTAGGAAACGGGCTCCTGCCAGTCCATCTCATCAGATGAACCAATGTTCCAGGATGACATGCAGAACAAGACCCAAAATTGATGCGTCTCACCCCATCTTTTATAGCCTTGTCAATTCACCCAGTCCTCTGGGCATTTGCTGGGTTATCACTGTGTTCTTTCTTGAAGGTCGATTGCCATTGTTCTCTCACTGTTCTGGGGCGGATTCTTCTTGTTTGGTCTTTTATCTGTCTGCATTCTTCAGCTAGACACTCACAGACGCACTCTCACACATACAGCATACAAAGGTCAAGCACTTATGTCAAGCTACAGAGCAATACAAAATGGAGTTTCTTAAGGCAATGCAAAACTCAAGAAAATACATAAGATTAAAAACAATAGGCAAAAAGTCTATGTGTATAACAGTACACCACAGATGTACACCATGCTGTGTATTAACTTTTCCACACAAAAGACTGGTAAAAGAATGTTTGGAAGGGGAAATGGAGGAGATGAGAGAAGTGAAACTTTCTCTCCTCATTGTGGGCTACCATTCATTGTAGTACTTATTTTTAAAGTGGCTTCTTCATTTATGTAGGTTGGACTATGTTCACTTAATCATGATTCTTGCAGATCATTGCATGGGCCGCTGTCACTAGATTTTTAGCTTGTGCAATAAGGGAAGCAGGTACCCATAACTGCTGTGTGGAAACACTATAATTGCTGTCCAGCACTTTGTTTCTTGTATTCTAGATCAGCAGTTCCCAACTTCTTTTGTACCAGGACCCATCTATAAATATCAATGGCCAGTCCTGATGCAGTGCCCCTCACTCTTGACCTGCTGCCCCTAGCCCCAGCCCCCGCAGTGTGTGGGGCATAGAACTCTGCCAGCTTTAAAGTTTGTTTGTGACCCTTTCATATATTGTTGTGACCCACTTCTGGGCCATGACCCACAGGTTGAGAAATGCTGTTCTAGTTTACCCTGCCTAAGCCTCTGTGGTGGGGCTTCAGTGTCTCTCTCTTTAGCCCATGGGTGGGCAAAATACAGCCCACAGGCCAGATTTGGCCCACCAGGCTTTTTTTTTCCAGCAAGCCAGCACACAGGTGCCCACCAACTAATTGTAGCCAGCTCTTCCCATAGCTGCCCCTGCCCCTCCACATGAGACCCACTTCTGCCAGGGCAGTGCACTGTGCTCTTGTGCTCACCTGTGGGAGGGCCCTGCCTCTGGCTAGTGCACAGCTTCTGGGCATGGCTGCTACTGCTGTGGCAGCCAACCAGGGAACTGCTTGGCTCCCCTGGCCTCCAGTGGCTCCTTCTCCTGCCCCTGCTGCAGCACTCTGGGCAACAGTAGGGAAGCTGCAGCTGGGCTGGAGCATGGGGCTGGTGGAAGTGCAGAGCTTGGGGCTAAGGCTGGTTGGAGTGCGAGGCCCACGCCTGATGAGTCAGGAGGCACTCAGAGCCTGGGTTGGTGGGAGTATGGGGTCCAGCCCAGCCCAGGCCAGCCCAGTTCCATCATGTGAGGCTCCCATAACTCATGTGTGGCTCCTGTGACTCAGGTGCCACTGAGGGGAGTCCTGTGCATTGAAGCCAGTAGCCTTCCCTGCTCCCTGTTGCCACTTGCAGCTCCCAGGACTCTGTCGAGAGTGGCGGGGAGCCCTGCATGATGGAGCTAGGCTGGCTCAGCCCTGCTCCCTGCCACACACACAATAAGTAAGACTTTATTTTGAGCTATTATGCAACCACCTCTATATGCACTATGCAAACACACAAATTAGGACTTTTTTTTTTTTTTAAATAAAAACATATAGTGGATGTTTGATTTTTAGTATATGATTTTGGGGGGGGGGGGGGGGGGGGGGTTCTGGTTCCAAGATGGCAATCCCCCTAAAGGAGTACTTCTGGGGGCAAGGGGAGGGACTTTGGTGGCAAAGGCCATGAATTAGCGGTGAGACTTCCAGTTCCAAGATAGCAGGGGATGGGGCACCTGTCCTTGCGGTCCTTAACAGCTCACCAGAACTCAGTAAGTGGCCCTCCAGCTGAAATAACTGCCCACCCCTGATTTAGTTTGTGCACTTGTTGGAAGCTACTCCATCCTCTGGTCTCTTGTTGATGTACACGCAGTTGAATAAGAGACAGGCAGTTGCTGACACCTTGTTAAATATTGTGCATTGATATGAACAAAAACATGTTTAAGCTTTTCAGACCCCAACTGGGATGCCATTTGGGACAGTGAATTTGTTGCACGGAGTAAACCCTGGAGAGACCCCAGTTACCTGTACTGCTGGCATTGGGACATTTATAGTGGAATTTGCCACATTAAGCCATCTTACAGGTGATCCGGTGTTCGAGGATGCAGCCAGGAAAGCTCTTAAGGCCCTGTGGAAAAATCGCTCTGATATTGGACTAGTGAGTGTTTTATCCATGGTTTTTTTTTTTAACTACTTTTTGTATAATGCATGGGATCCATTCTTAAGTTAGCTTATTGTAAATTTATTGAATAATTCTGTCCCTTAATGCTAACAGTGCTAGGTAAATAACTGTAGTCCTAGTAGTTGTATATCTAATGTACTGTTCCAGAATGCCTGTACCATCAGCTTCAGTATCCACCTCCTGTCCTCTAGCACTGCAATACCACGTAATATGGTTCCTGTATTTCATCCCAGAAATAGCTGATGGGTACACTTGCTTTTTTGTTTTGTTTTCACATTTGCATAGGTTTTAACTAATCTTTTTCTTACAGTAATACAGCACTGGTGATCTCCTTTTTTAAAATGCTGTTTTAAAACTGAATTCAGCATTCAGTTTCAGCATTAATCTGAGGTTAATTTTATTATTTTTATTATTTCCAGGAGGGAGGTGTTTTATCTAGGCTGTCCTTTCAGATATTTTGAAGTTAAGTCTTGGGGAGAAAAGTATGGCATATGTGACCCCCTGATAGCATAGACATGTTTCTTTGGCACTCACGTTTTGTGGAGTACAAAACTCAGAAATACTTTGACTTTAAAGGTCCAACTTCACATATGTTCAATGAAGACCAGGCATATGGCAAATTAAATATAAAATAATTGTAATTTGCAAATCTTTGTTGCACACATGGATTGTGACAGAGGAAGATCTTTGAGTGTTTAGTTATAGTCTTATTAAGCTACAGTGCAGGTCCCCCAAATTAGGTTTTTCCTTGTCTGTCTTAAAATCTTGAGAGTTTTAGGAAGAAAATATCAACTACCCTATATTCCTGAGCATATGCACCTAACCAACAAAAATTTCAGGTAAGATATACCAATGCAGTGTTAATGCTGCTTCTTAAAAATGTAAAAAAAATGGTTTCCGTGTCACCATTCACATCCCTTCCCATGTCCCATTTCTTAATAAAAAACAAGTATTTATGAAATGGAGAAGACTGTCAATTCAGTGTGGAGATGAAAAAAATTATGATGAAATCCAGATGACATGGCTATTGTTGCTTTAGGTGTCTATTTTTCCAGGTGTTCTGGATTCCATTTTGTTCCAAGGCATTCCAGAAATAAAAGATTATCCTAATTTCAGAATTTTGCATGTAGTAGGCAGACTTTTGCTTTCTTCTTAAGTCTTCCTTTCTGACAGGTGGGTAATCACATAGATGTGGTCACTGCCAAATGGGTAGCCCAAGATGCTGGGATCGGTGCTGGGGTAGATTCCTATTTTGAATACCTTGTTAAAGGAGCCATTCTCCTGCAGGATGAGGAACTGATGTCCATGTTCCTAGGTAAGAATTGTTGATCTGTAAGATTTGATTGATTCTAGATTTCCTGAGGTATCTTTGCACATTGATAAAGACCAGTTGGAAGTGTTACCTGAGACTTCTTTACATTATTGACTTGCTTTTGGCTTCTCTTGAAGTATATGGATGGTCTTACAGAAGTCAGTGATAAAACTTCTTTGCTGTTTCATAGAACTATGATTTCACCCCCTTTTTTGAGCTATATTTTCCTCTTTCCAATACATTGTCTGTCATCTCTTCTCCTACAGTAAGATGATGCAACAACTCACTAAAAGTCCTTTTCATAGGTAATCTTTGTAGTGATTCTTGAGTGATCCATACCTCAGTCAGTTTTACAGGAGGTATGAAAGCTCTGTTAATCTGACAGGACCACACTGAAAAGAGCGCTTCCCTTCTAGTATTTTTAACATTTTTTGTTAACATTCCTTTCCTCAATTCTTTGTAGAATATAACAAAGCCATTAAGAACTACACAAAATTTGATGACTGGTACCTGTGGGTTCAGATGTACAAAGGGACAGTGACTATGCCCATCTTTCAGTCCCTGGAGGCTTACTGGCCAGGCTTACAGGTAGGAACTATCATGGTAATACATCATTACTTTTGTTCAGCCCCATCTTGGGCCTATCTATATAACAAAAACTGTGTTGTCCATTGTCATGATTACAATCTGGCTCTTATCTGAGTCAAGTCCAATCTACGCTGTTTCCACCTTTTGATGGACTGGATGTACACTATCTACACTTGTTTTGAAAAAACAAACAAATGTGTTAAACCTGAATGAGACAGGCCAACTTGGTTAAAATACACCTATTTGTGTTGTGACATTGTAGATGGGGCAGCCTTAAAAAGACAGTCCAACTTTTTCCCATACCAGCATAAATCCTTTTCATTTCTGACTTTGTATTTTAGAGTTTATTGAAGTAATTTTGAGTAGTTCAGGCTTCTCTTCTAGTGCTTTTAATTGATTGGGCAGCTGGTTTACAGGAGGCAGGCAGCCCCAGGAGGGCTGCTTCTAGGGAATGAAACTAACTCATTTTAAAAGGAGGTTTTGAAAGACTCCCACAACAATCAGAAGGGATCCAAAAACCAAAGAAACTTGCATTGTGTCAGGTATGTGGAATAGAGTTAAACAGAGAAGCATAATGTACTTCCTCTCTTTAGTTTAATCTATTTGTAAGTTCTTTAGTCTGCATTTTATTAATGTTTAATTATATTCACTAGATGACTTTCCCCATTAATGACATTGGGAGAACTTTTAAAATGGATCTCTGCCATTTTACTCTTTGAATGCCACTTCACTAAGATACAGGGGTGTAGGTTGTAGCCGTGTTGGTCTAAGGACATAGGCAGACAAGGTTCTTTGGGTGAATCTGATATCTTGTATTTTCCCTCCTCTTTCCTAGAGCCTTATAGGGGACATTGATAATGCCATGCGGACTTTCCTCAATTATTATACAGTGTGGAAGCAGTTTGGTGGACTTCCTGAGTTCTACAACATTCCTCAGGGTTATACCGTGGAAAAGCGAGAGGGATACCCACTTAGACCTGGTAACATAAACAAAAAATAACAAATGTGTTGAGTCCTGCTTTTACTCTGACAATTAAATGTAACCAATGTTTAACGGCCTGTTAGCTCCCCTTTCTAGTTCTATAGTAACTTGGTTACCAAATCCACTCCTTAGCATTTTCCATTTCCAGCAAGGAGTATTACAATATTTGCCCGTCACAAATGCCTGAGCTATAATTCTCAGAAATGTTTATCTTAACACTGTATTATAGTGCTTTAGTAGCAATTACAAACTTACAACTATTTATAAAAAGGAAAGCCTAGGTATATATGTTATCTATTTGGAGTTTTTTTTAATTTTTTTCCCATGACTAATAATAACCCTATTTTTAGTGGCTAACAGCCTTAATGATGCTGAAATTTGTGTAGCAAAATCCTTAGTCAGGAAAGTAGGTTTTCTTTTTCATGAAAGATTTATTTTAAAACATTTGTTTTTCATTTCATTTTTATATCCCTCCTTTCCTCCTCCCCCCCCCCAACCACAATTGGGGAAATAAAATTTTATCTTAACTTTGCATTGGATAGATGATGTCTTAGCTGAAACAGTTTGCCATTTATTTCAGGCTTTGCATATCCTTGGTAAATATACAGGTACCCGTGCTTATAGACAGGCAGTACAGGAGGCTATAACTGGGCCAATACTTTGACAGTTTTGAACTACAATGTGGAATTCGTGCAAGTCACAGTGGTATTTTCCCTGCATTTACCCTACAGTAAGTAGCTGTTTGCTGGTTTTTTTGCAGAGCTGATTGAGAGTGCAATGTATCTGTACCGTGCTACACAAGATCCTACCCTTCTGGAACTGGGAAGAGATGCTGTGGAATCCATAGAGAGAATCAGCAAGGTGGAGTGTGGATTTGCAACAGTAAGTATGTCTACTGTAGTGTGGTGTTTTTGTTTTTTAATTCTCCCACCCCACCACACACTCATTTCCCTCTTCTCCCTACCCCCAAGAAAACATGGAGTGTTTTGCCAAGTTGAACAGTGCTTGCATGAGCTGGGTACAGAGCTTTGTAAAATAACAAACTTTAAAAAAAATGGAGCACTGTCTGATAATCATGGTTAGCAGTCCTGGGAGTAACTTCACCATCACATTTCAGAACAATTATACCCCAATTGTACCTGGTTATTACATTGGAGGCCCAGACCACAAGAGAGACAGAAAAACTGTAACTCCGTTGTGTCCCATGTACAGATGCTATTTCCTCCTAATGCCATGTTGCGTAGAAAGGATCTGGAGGAGGTACGGCCAGGGTGTGATCCTTCTGTGTGCTAGGGAATTACGGGGCGCCACACCTTTCAGTGGTTCTGCTGAAGTTGTTTAGTTTTGCACTGCCTCTTACATGAGGTGTATTTACAGACGCAACTAAGCTTGGTATGAGTGCATTCCCTGCATTTCTCCAATATCTGCCATTCAAGAATCTCAATCATTTGTACTGTTTAATGGTGTTTTGCAGTGAAATGTTAACACACAAACATTGGAACTAAGCTTTGCAGCTCTGATGTAGGTAGAAACCCCATTTATGTGGAGAATTTTATATATATATATATATATATATATATGGCTTAGTCCATCTGTCTGTGTGTATGTCTGTGTCCATAAGGGTCTTGGGGGGGTGTGGCTCCCAGAGGGGCATGGCTTCAGCCAGTGCTGCGTCAGGAATGCCCATCAAGAATGATGGGCGGGGTGGGGCATGGCACCAGCAGAGCGGATGGGGGGGAGGGGGGTGGCATGGGGCTGGATGCGGAGTGCCAGCAGTGCAGGGTAGTGGCAGCCACACATCACCCCGCACTGTGGGGGGCACAGGGCTGGACACAGAGCTGCGGGGGAGGCATAAGGCCAGATGCAAGGTGGGGGGGGATGGGGCGGGGCCAGATGCAGAGTGGTGGCGGTACGGGGCAGTGGGTGGCAGCGGCTGCATACAACGCCCCCCCGCAGGAGGCAGGGCTGTGGATGATGGTGCTTTGTCCCCTCCCTCCCCCCCCCCCCCCCCAATCATTCTCGACAGGCAGTTTGCTAGTCAGCATATAAGTCTCTCTTTCCCTCCTTCTCCCCCATCCCTAACTTGTGCAGGAAATCCTAAGAATAACCCTGTCTCTTTATTGCTAGTCTGTGAACTGTCCATGGGACTATTCTAATCCAAAGTAGTTTAGCACTTGGCACCATCAAATCAAAGTAAGTTGTCTGAATAATAAAAAGGGGGTGGACTGCTGGATCCTGTCTGCTTAGGTGTAGGGATGGAAATGCAAGCTGGTTTAATTTTTCATTTTTAGGATGAACTCCAAATGAATTTCTGAATTCAGGATGAATTTAATGCACATGAACTCTCTTCTTACAGATCAAAGATCTGAGGGATCATAGACTAGATAATCGTATGGAATCCTTCTTCTTAGCTGAAACTGTGAAATACTTGTATCTACTGTTTGACGCAGACAACTTCATGCACAACGATGGATCTACCTTTAATATAGTACTGACACCTTATGGGGAGTGCGTCCTTGATGCAGGTGGATATATCTTCAATACTGAAGCTCACCCCATAGACCCTGCTGCCCTGCACTGTTGTAAGAAACAGAAGGAAGAGCGTTGGGAAATAGAAGACTTGATGAGGGAATTTTACTCTCTAAAGAGAAACAAAAAATTAACGTTAAAAAGAACCACAGACAAAAGTGAAGGGGAAAGCCAGAAACCCTCTGTGGATACTTCCTCAGAGGATGGTCGGATAAAAACAAACTTGAAGAACAATACAAAAAGGAAAATATCTCCCTTGAGTTGTCCCAATCAGCCCTTTAACTCCAAACTTGAAGTAATGGGACAGGTCTTTTTAGACAACACATAACTCAGTTTTCATTGTGAATTCAAATATTTGTACATAATAAATCTGTTTTGGACTCTAGACTTTTTGACTTTGGGGGAATATTTTTATCTTCCAGTGATTTAAAAAAAAAAAAAAATCATACTTCAAAATCTGATTTCCTTTTTATTGTAACCAGTCTCCTACTCAGTCATATTATACTCTTGGTTTGTACAGTCATATAAGTCAGGGTGTATGGTTTATGAAAGTGGTATTCCAGAATAAGTCCCTAGAAAAGGGAATCTAAGCTATCTGTCTGTAGTACTGTGAGAAACAGCTTATTACTAACACTGTGTGTCTTACACAAGAAATTATAGGTTTACCCTCTGATATTCATAGACTTGCATGCCCGTGGCTGGACAATAGTTCAAAGGTATCTTCTATTTCAAATGACAGGTCCTCAGTTCCCTTTATGGGACACTTTGATAAAGCCAAGGCAGCAGATTCTTCCAAGTATCCAGAAAGCTGTGTGCTCACTTGTTTCCTAGACAATCTAGCTATTTGCATTCCTTTCATTTAGAACAAGTGCTGTTGAAAACCATGCAAGGGAGTCTGGTTGAATATTTTCAGTCATTTGGAAACAGTTGTCTTGGACTTGCGATGGTGTCCAATAATCCTCCGAGTGGTCAGTTCTGCCATCCTCCAGGGAAAAGGGCTTTGAAATTGAAAGGCAGCACTTTCAGAACAAACATCATAAAATAATTTTGCTTTATTATAGCAGGAGGTATGGCCCCATTTACAAATGAACTGGCTTCCTCAACTGGTCTGAAACCTCAGGACTGTGAGCCACTTCAGGGAGTTGAATATAATTCCAAATGTGCTCAGTACAGGAGCTGGTCTCTTGCAGCTATATAAATGCAATGCCCTTACTGTGTTTCAAAGGCCAGCTGCATTTGAAATTGTAGATTTCTGATGTGATGGGAGCCAAACTGACCAAGGCTGGAGATGCCAGGATCTGGTTCTGCATTACTGGTCCTAGTCCTCTTTGACTTTGCTTTCATGTATAATATACATTGCTTGGGATAGCGATGTGTTGGAGCTGACCTGTGAGGAGAACATTGTGTGTCCTGTTACACTAGTGCCTGAGGCTTTAAGCATGAAAGGTGCCTGTGTGGCTGTCACAAAGAGCTTGCTTTGGGTGCCTTTAAGTGATTCACCTGAACTAAACACTCTCTTTCCTTTATATCCTTATAAAGTACTTCAGTTAGTGTTTTCTTCTGGTAATGTCAATGATTCTCTTCCTTCTTTGGTTGTTCTATGAAACGCTGTAGCCAGAAACAATGCTAATGTTGAAAAACAACTGAACAGAATGATAATTGCATGAGCCACCTTCCTTCACCAAGCTTGTTGGAATAGGTATATGTTTAATCTGACCTGTGGCAGATCCTAGTTTCTTGTTTTTTATCCCAGGAACGCTCTTTGCAATCCATGAGAAGCATGTTTTATGGCTAGGAAAAACTCCTAAGTAGCCATTGGTCAGAAGAGACTTAGATCTTCTGCTGCACAACAGCCCCACAGTTGCCTTCTTTCCTTCCCAAGTATTATTTTCCTAGAGTCACTTAAAAATGTAGCACTGGTAACTCATATGCAGCAACAAGAACATGGGCTTTTTTTCCCCACTTTTCTAATAGCATCCTCCTGCTGGTGGTTATAGATCTTTATGGGTCAGTGAGACTTGCTATCCAGTCTGGTGTAGGCAGCCAAGGTTATTTCATAGATTTCATAGACATTAGGGCTGGAAGGGACTTTGTAAGATCATCGGGTCCAGGCCCCTGCCCAAGGGACAGGAAGTCAGCAAGAGTCAAAGAATCCCAGCAAGATAAATGTCCAAATGTTTCTTGAAAGTGTCCAGAATAGGTGCTTGCACCACCTCTGGGGGGAGTTTGTTTCAGACCTTGAGGGCTCAGACAGTAAAGAAGTTTTTCCTTATGTCCAGCCTAAAATGATCTTGCAGGAGTTTATGACCATTGAACCTTGTCATCCCCTGAGGTGCTCTGGTGAGCAGGTGTTCCCCCAGATCCTGATGCACACCCCTTATGTACTTGTAGGCTGCCACCAAGTCACCCCTGAGCCTGTGATTCTCCAGGCTGAAGAGACCCATAGCTCACAGCCTCTCTTCATAAGGCCTGTTCTCATGCCCTGTGATCATGCACATTGCTCTCCTCTGGACTCTTTCAACCTTGTCCACATCCTTCCTAAATTGTGGAGCCCAGAATTGGATGCAGTACTCCAGCTGCGGCCTCACCAAGGCTGAGTACAGTGGGAGGATAACATCCTGGCTCTTGCTCGAGATGCATTGGTAGATGCAAGCCAGAGTTTTGTTCAGTTTGCTAGCTGTGGTATTGCATTGGTGGCTCATATTAATCTTGTGGTCAGTCATGACCCTCAAGTCTCTTTCAGTCATGGTGCTAGCAAGTGTAGCATTGCTGAGCTTGTAAGTGCGGTGTTGGCCTGATACACAGCAAGCTTCTCTTTCCACAAAGTTCAGCTAAGTCAGGCGTCCCTGAATGACACTGTTTAAAGGGGTACCGGGAAGGACCCTGGAATGCAGTCCTTGGGCTCCTCGAGGTCCACGGGCCCACTGATCCAGGCAACAGCTAACTAATCCTTTTCACAGAGCTGTATCTTCCTTCTGAATGGTTTCCAGATATTTCAGCCAATTTAAAGCTCCTGAATGGTTCTGATAATATACAACCACTCAGATTCCTTTTACTTCAACTGTCCTTAGACTGACCAATTAGCAGTACAAGCCTTGCATTCCTTTGATAAGGTAATTTTAACTACGCCACAGGGCCTTACTACTTCAAGGCTTTGCTAAATTTACAAGGCCTCACTACATCTTAATCTTTAATTAGGCTTTTAGCAACAACATACAGCTTTAATATCTAAACAAATATAGAAAAACACTTTGTCTAATCTTCATAGGGCCTTCAGCAAGCACCTTTATCGCACAAACATAATTTCAGCTGTCACAATCAATCTCCTTCCTTTTGTCCAGGTGATATGTCACCTGGTCATAGAAGGAAATGAGATTGATCAAGCAAGACCTACCCGCAACAAACTTGTGCTGGCTAGCCCTCAGGATTGTTGCCTTGTGTTAGCCTGTCAAGAATGGTTTGTTTGATAATTTTTTCCAAAATCTTCCCAGGGATTGAGGTCAAACTGATTGGTCTGTAGTTTCCCAGCTCTTCTTTCCTCCCTTTCTTAAAGATGGGCACCACATTGGCCCTCTTCCAATCTTCAGGTACTTCACCCGAGTGCCACGAGTTCTCAAATATCCTCGCCATTGGCCGTGCTATGATGTCTGCCAGTTCCTTTAGCATTCTTGGGTGCAACCTATCTGGACCAGCTGATTTGTGAGGGTCCAGCATCTCAAGATGCTCCCTCACAAGATCCACGCCAATGGTGGCCATATATTCATCTTCACTCCAGTCATCCCTCATCATGTTCAGCATGGTGGTCCCTTTGGGCTGGTGAAAAACCAACGCAAAGTAATCATTAAGCAGATTGGCTTTTTCCTGGGTCTCGGTAGTCAGCGGCCCTGCCTGGTTTAGCAGGGGTCCAATGTTGCCCTTGTTTTTATTTTGACTCCCCACATATCTGAAGAAGGACTTTTTATTGTCCCTGATTTATGGAGTTCAGTTGCAGTCTTGGCTTTTCTAGTTTGTTCCCTGCAGGTGCGGACCACTGCAGTATACTCCTGTCCTCCATCCACTATACGCCTTTCTTTTTAGACGTAGGAGGTCCATGAGTTCCCTTTTGAGCCAAGGGGGTTGTTGAGCCCTTTTACCACCTTTTCTACAGATGGGAATGGACTCCCCTTGTGCTTCTAGGATCGCTTCCTTAAGGAGCAACCATTCATCATGAACTGCTCTCCCTGTAAAATCATGGCCTCTCAAGGCCTCAAGAACCAGCTTCCTGAGCTTATGAAAGTCGGCTTTCCTAAAGTCAAGGACTGTTGCATTGCTGGCTGACTTGCCAGCTTTGCAATGGATATTGAGAGTGGTGCTGCTGCAGGGACTCATGGTCGCTGTCACCCAGCTTCCCTTTGATTCTTAGATTGCTGATTAGATCACCCCTTTGGCCAGTACCAGGTCCAGCAGCGCTTTGCCTCTTGTCAGCCCATAAATTTCTTGGGACAGGTAGAGCTCATCCACTCATATGAGGAAGCTTTGTGACTGATCAGATTTGGGCAAGTGCTCATCCCATGAGATGTCTGGGTAGTTGAAGTCTCCCAAGATGACCATGCACTGAGAACGTGCAGCCTTGGCCAGTTCCCTGGCAAATTCTTGGTCAAGCATTTGTTCCTGGGTTGGAGGTTTGTAGTAGACTCTCCTACCATTGTATCCCCTTCACTACATTCCCCTCATATTCTAACCCAAAGGGTCGCTAGTCGTCCTCCTTGGGTGCCAGTCTCAGCTTGTAAGTACATGCAGCTCTCCTTCACATAGAGCTACACCCCCGCCCTTTTTTTCAGCACGATCTCTCCTGTACAGGGTATAGCCATTTATACCAGTAGTTCAGTCATGGAAGGAGTCCAGCCAGGTCTCTGTGATCTCTATGAGATCATAGTCATTTCTGTTTAGCCGAAGGACCAGCTTCTCCTGTTTATTCCTGAAACTCCTAGCATTAGTGTACAGGCACACAAGTGTGCTGTTGGAGGCCCTAGGCTTCCTTGTACTCGTGGAAAAACACCGCTCCTGGGCTGGGGTAGAAGTGTGTTCCCTTGAGTATCGTAACCTGCTGGTTTTGCGGTTGATGCTTGATGAGCTTGCTCCGGTGGTTGTCCGCCCGTCCCTCGGCAAGCTTAGTTTAAAGCACAGTTGAGCAAGTCAGCCATTCTAGCTGAGAAGAGCTTCATCCCCAGTGGAGTGAGGTGGAGGCCATCTTTTCCCAGCAGACCACTGTCTCTCTCTCCAACGAGTGGACTGTAGTCATAGAACCTGAAGCCTTGACGGTGGCACCAGCGCCGCAGTCTTCTGTTTACTGCCTTGATTGATCTCTCCCTCCTCTGCTTGTGATCTGTAACCAGAAGGATCGAGGAAAAAAACACCTGCGCTCCCAAGCCCATGAGCCCCACTCCCAGAGCCTAGTAGCCACTCGTGACCCAGCTGGGATTGCTCCGAGCTGTGTCATTTGTACCCACATGGATAAGGAGCATAGGGTAGTGGTTGGAGGGCCGGATAAGTTTTGGGATCCTCTCAGCCACATCCCGGATATGGGCTTCCGGGAGGAAGCAGACCTTCTGGGCTAAGGGGTCAGGGCAACAGATTGCTCTCTCTGTCCCCATCAGGACCACTTTGTGTTTCATCTTAGGGATGATAGCTGGTCATGTTTCTTCATCACTTGCAGTAGCTGGCAGCTCTTCAGGCTCTACTAGTGCTGCAAGAGGTTCATACCTGTTGTAGAGATCCAGGTGAATGGTGACCCTGGTACAGTGAGCCTTGGGGCCAGAGACAACCCTTGTCCAGCCCCCTGGCTGGACAATATGGGAGTGCCTCTTGGCCTCCCTGATCCTGGCAGAGGACCTAGGTTGCTCTTCTGTCCTGGGGTGAAGGACTTGGCAGTAGGAGTCAATCAGCCTGATGGCACGTAGCCTCTGCACCAAGGTCTGATGCTCCACTATCTGGGATTCCAGAGACTCCAATATGGAGCAAACCTCACAAGGGGAGGTTGCAGTACTCCTGATCCCATGTGCCTGGAGTCGTGCCAGACAGACACCGCAGCTGAGAGCCAGGGGCTCCATCTGAATGAAGGCCAGAAACATGGGTTCTACCTGGGTAGAGGCCAGGAAGTACCAGAGGGGAGGGATCCAGCCACAGGGTGGAACCTCAGGGTGTGATATGTCCCACGCACCATTGTGCCGGTAGTAGTTAGGCTATACTGTGCCAGCTGCTCCCTTGAGGTTCTCTGCCTAAGGCCTTGGCCCCTCCTGCGTGAACTCCTGCGCTGGGCCTAGAAGCGCACCTGTTTGCGCCTTCTGTTCACAAGACTCCGGTCGCATGGCTCCCTGTGGGGCTGGGCGAAGTAGGAACTGGGGTGGGGGCGTGACCCTCCTCAGCTCCTCAAAGCTGAGTTAAGTCCCTCCCACCACAAGCCCCCACTTACCTCCGGCTAGGCTGAGGGTTGTCGGGGGTCCTGGGACTCACAGAGGCACAATGGGCTTCTGCCCGTGTGTCCTGCTCCAGAGCCAGGGGTCAAATGTGGCTTCTGCCATTGACAGGTCCTTTTAAAATGTGCATGCATTATGAGGAACACTGGGGCTTTCAGCAATAGGTAGGTTCACATATTGCTGAATGAAATTTGAGGTTGTGTTGAGCTTCCCTGTTCCTTGTTGACAGGGTTAGATAAGATTATTTCCTAGTTTGTGTAGTCTTTGTCTGCAGTGGTGCTTCTAACTTGGCACGCAAGCAAAGATTAAATGCTGACACCTGGGCTTCGAAAGCCTGTTGCAACACTGTTTAGGTTGTGGGGGGACAAAGGGGTAAGGAGGCAAGCAACCTGACCTCCACCCCATGTACCCTTGGCCCTTGTCTGCCCCAGTGCCTGCCCCTCATGGTACCTGCACACTGTTGCCTGCCCACCCCCAACCCACCTACAGTGCCTGTGCGCCCCTATGGTGCTAGCATCTCCTGCTGCCTGCAGTGGCAGCTCTGGATGTCAGAACTGCTGCCACCACTGCTGCTGTTGCTGTGTGGCTGGGCCAGGGCTGGAGCTACCAGGTGCCCTGGGTACACCCTAGGTGAATTATGTGCTCATGCAATTTTGCACATAAAAGGCATGACTGTGCATAATTTTGCATAATTGAACTGGGGCCATAATTGAACATGGGGCAGGCTCTGTGCCTCCACCTCCATGATGTGGAGGCACAGAGCTGTGCAACTGGACAGCTGGGTAAGTGGGGAGGGGAGCTCCTGCCTGCAGCAGGGGGAAGGAGCATGGAGTTTATGGGTGGGTCTGTGAGTGGGTATGGGTCATATGCCATTGGGCTGGGACAGACAGCTGGCTGACCGGCTCAGCACCTCTATGTGGGGCTTCCAGCACTTCAGTGGGAAGCTGCATGTGGAGGCAAGCAGGAGCCCACCTGGCCTTTGCCTCCATGTGCAGCTTCCGACTGGAATATTGAAAGTCCCATGTGGAGGGCTAACTCGGCCCAGACCAACCTCATGGCATGTGGACCTGGAACTCACATGCCATCGGGCTGGGCAGGAAGCTGCACATGGAGACACGGAATCACGCACCATTGGGCCAGGTGGGCTCCGGCTTGCTGCCACATGTAGCTTCCAGCTGGAGTGCTGAAAGCCCCGCATGGAGGCACGGAGCCCGCCCAGCCCGACAGCTTACAGCTCCTGGTCTACAAGCCATCAGGCTGGGCCAGCTGGCTCCACGCCACTACATGGGGCTTCCAGCACTCCAGTAGGAAGTCGCACATGGAGGCATGGAGCCCGCCTGGCCTGATGGCACATGGCTTCTGCCTCCTGTGCCATGAGCCCCACATACTGGCAGGGAGCCAGCCCAGTCTGGTTTCAAAGTGCATGCCAGTGGGCCAGACCAGCATACGCAGGCCCTGAGACTCAGCCTGAGGTATGCACTGCTGGGGGCTTTGCCTGCCATGAGCACCCCAAGGGCCTGCTGTCCCTGAGCTGCCACTGGCAGGAGCTGTGCACCATGGGGAGAGGTGGAATGTGGTGGGAGACCCACACCCAGTTTCAAAACCCCCCACACCCACATCCCTTCACAACCCCTCCCACATACATCACCTATTCCCATACCCACCCGCCTTCACACACACCCATCTGCCCATAACCCCTACGTACACATCCACACTCCTTCAAACCCCCCCACAAACCCACACCCCCATCTGTCCGCGAACCCTACACACGCAACCTTCACGAATCCCCCCACACATCCCCCCCAACCATACAAAGTACATGCATATATTTCTAAAGAAGGTTCAAATACTGTTTTATTTAGTTTAGTTTGTAAAAACAAAAAAAAACCCCCACATAATTTTGAGGGGTTTTTGCACATAATTCCCTGAGGTGTACCTGGGCACAGGTGGGGCTAGAGCCATGACTAAGTGACAGGGGTAGGGGTGTGCAGGGCTTGTGGGGGGGCAGGGTGCCGGTGGGGGGTGGAGGCAGCTACTACATCTTTGACACTAGCCCTGAGCTTGGGGCTGGAGTCAGAGCTGAAACAGCCTTCTGCCCCCATGTTGAATGAGGGAGGGGGAAAAAAACTTGTCTTGGATTTGAGTAAATACCGTAATAATACATGGATGGGCAAAATGGTGGATCTGGCCTGTGGCCAGGTTCCATTTCCTAGAAACCCCTGCCTGCGCTGCTCTGGCTGGTCTTCATGGAGACCCCAGTAGCATCTGGACTGTGACAGCCCCATGCTCCTAGGGTCTCCATGGATATCGGCTTGGAAAGCAACTCTGTTCAGGTTTGGGGTGGGGGAGGGGGCAAGGGGAATGAACAGAGGCTGGTGGGGCACGGTGACCATGCTGCTGTGGTGGTGTCGGCAGTGGGAAGGGGTGGTGGCAGCAGCGCCGGAGGCCAGTGGCAATCGGCAACCATCCGCAGACGCTGGTGGCCAGCAGCGATTGGCGATCACCTGCAGATGCTGCCAGCATCAGTGATGGCTGCCCGCGGCAATCGGCGACCACCCGCAGACGCCACTGGCGGTGTCGGAAGTAGGGAGGGGTGGCGAGCGGCAACCGCCCGCAAGCGCCACTGGCAGCGTCCACGGTGCTTCTGTATGGGGGTGCAACCTTCAATCAAGGGGTTTACGTGCACCAACTTCAACAAATTTAGGAGATTAGTGGGGGAGGCACTGAGGGCCCAAAAGGTAGAGGATATGGGAGTCCATGAGGGATGGCCGTACCTTAAGGGGCCAATCCTCTAGGCTCAGAGTGTGACAGTCCCCGAGAGAAATAAGGGGGTAAGAGTGCTCTGAAACCCCCATGGCTCAGGAAAGGCATTCGAGAATGCCTTAGGGCCAAAAGGGAGGAGTACACCCGGTGGAAGGGAAGGGCTATCATCAAGGAGGAATACTCCTCCTTGGCCCGTGAGTGTAGGAGGGCTATTAGGAAGGCCAAAGGTGGGGGTGGTGCTCAGGCTAGCGACCAGGATTAAGGACAACAAAAAGTCCTTCTTCAAATACATTGGGAGTAAGAAGAGGGCACCGGGTAATGTACGGCCCCTGCTAGACTCAAATGGTAATCTTGTGGTTACGCCAGAGGAGAAAGCCGAAATTTTTAACAAGTTCTTTGCCTTTGTCTACTTGGAGAGCGACCAGAACAGCTCTCCCACCACAGGTAGGGGCAATCTTGGGGATAGCACTGCCAGGCCTTGGGTCTGTGCAGATGTAGTTAGGGATCTTCTGGAAGGGCTGGATGTTTTTAAATCTGCGGGCCCTGATGCCCTCCACCCATGGGTGTTGAGAGAGCTGGTGGGGGTCATTGCTGTGCCCTTGGCCCGGTTGTACGAGCGATCATGATTCATGGGCCAGGTGCCCGGAGATTGGAAACTAGCTAATGTGGCCCCCATTTATAAGAAAGGGAGAAAGGAGAACCCAGGAAACTATAGGCCCATAAGCTTCACATCAGTCTTGGGGAAAATCCTTGAAATAATCATCAAGGATCACATCTGTGAGGGGCCAGCAGGGGAGATCATGCCCAGGGGAAATCAACATGGGTTCATCAAAGGCAGGTCCTGCCAGACCAACCTGATGGCCTTTTATGACCAGGTAACTAAATCCCTGGATGATGGTGTTGCCGTGGATGTAGTCTTTCTGGACTTTAAGAAGGCCTTTGACACTGTCTCTCACCACATTCTCATTAATAAATTGAGCGACTGTGGCATTGATGCCTACGCAGTTGGATGGGTCAAAAATTGGCTGATGGGGCGCACCCAGAGAGTGGTGGTGGACAGGTTATACTCAACCTGGCGGGATGTGAATAGTGGGGTCCCCCAGGGCTCGGTCCTGGGGCCCACACTGTTCAACATCTTAATCAGCAACTTGGACGAAGGGGTGGAAAACACGTTGTCCAAGTCTGCCGATGACACCAAGATGTGGGGAGAGGTAGGCATGCTCAAAGAGAGAGAGACATGTCCAGGAAAGGCCTTCCTGGCACATGTCCAGGAAGGGCCAGCAGGGAAGGTTATACTCCGGGGCAACAAGCCTGGGTTCATTAGGGGCAGGTCTTGTCAAACCAACCTGGTCGCCTTCTATGACCAGGTCACCAAGTCCTTGGATGCAGGTGTCGCAGTGGATATAGTCTTTCTGGACTTCAGGAAGGCCTTTGACGTGGTCTCTCACCCCATTCTCAGTAAGGAACTAGGAGACAGTGGTGTTGATGCCTACATAGTCAGATGGATCACTAACTTGCTGTTGGGCCGCACTCAGAGGGTGGTGGTGGGCGGGTCATTTTCGACCTGGAGAGATGTGGGCAGTGTGGTTCCCCAGGGCTCGTTCCTTGGGCCCACACTATTCAACATCTTCATCAGTGACTTGGGCAACGGGGTAGAAAGCACCCTGTTCAAATTCGCAGGTGACACTAAGATGTGGAGTGAAGTAGGTACACTAGTAGGAAGGAACAGGCTGCAAGCGGATCTAGACAGATTACAGGGTGGGCCATTGAGAACAGGATGGGTTTCAACACTGACAAGTGCAGGGTAATGCATCTGGGGAGGAAGAACCAGCGGCACACCTACAGGCTGGGGAACTCCCTTCTCGCCAGCGTTGAGACAGAAAAGGATCTCGGAGTCATCATTGATGCCACAATGAACATGAGCTGACAAAGTGGGGACATGGGCAGAAAAGCCAACCATACCTTGTCGTGCATCCACAGATGCATCTCAAGCAGGTCCAAAGAGGTGATCCTCCCCCTCTGTGTGACCCTGGTCAGGCTGCAGCTGGAGTACTGCGTCCAGTTCTGGGCGCCGCACTTCAGGAGGGATGTGGCCAATATGGAGAGCATCCAAAGGAGGGCCACCAGCATGATCAGGAGTCAGTAGGGCAGGCCCTACGAGAAGAGGCTGAGGGACCTGAACCTGTTCAGCCTGCAAAAGAGAAGGCTGAGAGGGGATCTAGTGGCAGTCTACAAACTAGTCAAGGGGGACCAGCAGGCATTGGGAGAGTCCCTGTTCCCCCAAGCACTCCCGGGAGTTACAAGAAACAACGGACACAAGCTAGCAGGGGATAGTTCCAGGCTAGACATTAGGAGGCGCTATTTCACTGTCAGGGCAGCTAGGAGCTGGAACCAACTTCCAAAAGAAGTGGTGCTGGCTCCTACCCTGGGGGTCTTTAAAAAAAGGCTGGACGAACATCTGGCCGGGGTTGTTTGACGTCAGTACTATTTCCTGCCACAGCAGGGGGTCGGACTAGATGATCTCCTCAGGTCCCTTCTGACCCTACCAACTATGAAACAGGCTGCAATTAGATTTAGACAGACTACAGAAGTGGGTGGATGGTAATAGGATGGGGTTCAATGTAGATAAATGCAGGGTGCTGCACCTGGGGAGAAGGAATCGACAGCATACGTACAAGCTGGGGAGCTCCCCCCTGGTGAGCAAAGAGGTGGAAAGGGATCTTGGAGTCATTAGTGACTCCAAGATGAACATGAGCTGCCAATGCCAAACTGCAGCTAGCAAAGCCAACCGCACTTTGTCGTGCATCCAAAGATGCATCTCAAGCCAGTCCAGAGAGGTGATACTCCCCCTCTGCGCGACATTGGTCAAGCCACAATTGGAGTACTGTGTCCAGTTCTGGGCACTGCACTTTAAGAAGGACGTGGCCTGCCTTGAGAGGGTTCAGAGGAGGGCCACCTGCTTGGTTGGAGGGCAACAGGGCAGGCCCTATGAGAAGAGGCTGAGGGACCTGAACCTGTTCAGCCTCAGCAAGCAGAGGCTGAGCAGGGATTTGGTGGCTGCCTACAAACTCATTAGGGGCGATCAGCATAAAATAGGAAGGGTCCTATTCCCCCCAGCAGCACCTGGGGTGACGAAGAACAATGGCCAGAAGCTGCTGGAGAATAGGCTCAGGTTAGAGATTAGGAGGCACTATTTCACTGTTAGGGTGGCTAGGATCTGGAACCAACTTCCTAGGGAAGTGGTCCTCGCTCCTACCTTGGGTAAATTAAAAAAGAAGTTGAACGAATACCTGTCTGGGGTCGTGTGATCCCAGCGTGTGCTCCTGCCAGTGGCAGGGGTTCAGACTAGATGATCTGTTCAGGTCCCTTCTCACCCCAAACTACTATGAAACTATGAAACATTTCAGAACAGTTAGGCCTAAACGGTACCTGGTTACTACATCAGAGGCCCAGACTATGATGCCTATTTTGGTTTTTAGATCACCATGTGCCCACACATTTTTTGGCTTATGGAGAGACATGAACAGAACCAAAATCTATACAACAACATATGAAAAGTTTGCTGGGGTTTTTTTCAGTCCAGCACCACTGACACTATGTTAGGAAACATTGCCAATCTTGTCATAGAATTTATTTTGCTCAAAAGTGGGAGAGTAGGGAGCTGCACTGGAGTTGGGGCCAGGGCAGGAGTCAAGATCTTATGGTGACAACTCGGGTTGGAGCTGGAGCAGAGCTGTGATCTGCTGCCTGCATGCCCCTGCCTGTGAAACCTGCACTTGTCAGGGGCATACAGGCAGTGGATTGCAGTTCTGCAATTATAGAGGAGATGTTGGTAGGAAAGTGAGCTCTCATTTCCAGGCTTCATTCACCTGACAAGGGGGAGGTTTACGAATGGTTAAATATCAGCAACAAGTAGAATATAAACCAAGGTTGACAGTTATAGACTAATACAGCCAGTTAATAAAGCAAAATGGAGGCATCCAGCAAGAAGGTCAGCAAAGATAATCTGAACCCTTGTAACAGAGTTGAAGGCCACAGTCTGCTGTTCCTGCTCCTGTTGTTTTTCAGTATTGCTGGCTGGTTGAGAGTATTATCTTTGTCTGTCCATGAAAGTGACAGTAGCATTCTGTATAGCCTCAAGAAACAGGGTGCCAGCATCTTTGCCTTGGTTTCCCTAACTTTTGGGGGTATTTTGGTTATGCCACCTTACTGTAGGTCAGTGATTCTTAGGGTTCCACAATGCCCTGGACTCCTCTGATAACCTTGTAAGGGTGCTGCAGGTGCCATGCAATATTAGCGCTGTTATGTCACGTCTATATGAGACACTAAATGAGCAGTAGACTAATTCTACTGTGCATTAGTGCATCATGGCAAAAGCTGTGCTAATGCACTAATGTGCAGTAGAATTACTCTACTGTGTATTAGTGTCACTAAAAAGGTGTGCACTGTTATTAGAGGTACTAAACTTAATGCTCAGTAACAATGGTGTATTAATTCACATGTACACGTGCCCTTAGTTGTGCAAATACCTGCATGTGATTCACAAGATAAAGTTAGAGATTTAAAATAAGAATGCACTGTATCAAATACATTCTGACCTGTTGTGGTCTGAGTTGTTTGCAACAGAATATTACTCTCTTTTTCCATATTAAAAAAAATGAGTGCAAACTGAGAGCTATCATTTTCAGAGTCTAACAAGAGCCACCATTGTAGATAGTAACTGTTACACTGGCACATTGTTAGGTACATTCTGTTTGAAATCAAACTTTATACTCTCCCATTTTTGAGCAAAAGAAATTCTATGACAAGATTGGCAATGTTTCCTGGAATACCATTCTTTAGTTGCTACATAGTGCCAGTGGTACTGGACTGAAAAAAAACCCTTTTCAGATGTTGTTCTGTAGATTTTGGTTCTGTCCATTTGTCTCTCCATAAGCCAAAAATGTGTAGGCACATAGTGATCTAAAAAGCTAAATAGGAATCCCTTGATCTGTAAACGCTTTCTAAAATGCAGGTTTGCTATTTGTAAATACTGTCCTGTTAATTCCTATGGTTATGCACAGTAAAGGCTTGCACAGATAAAATGTCTCATCAAGGTGAGCCACTCGGTAACTGTGATTATCTGTTATTAACTCCCCTGGAATCCTGCTGCACCAAACTACAACTTACAGTGTGTTGTGCCACTGCAATAGAACAGATTCTGATTCCTGCCTATACTTTTTGGTATGCATACTGTCTTGGAAGAAGGCCTGACTTGCAGAAGATAAGCTGTGGGTCAGGTATTCTTGGGGTATAAACATATGAACTATTAACTACTAGGGCTGCACAAAACAGCTATGTTTCATTTTGGATTTGGCCATTTCAGAGGACAGTGATTCGTTTTGGTGTTTCAGATCACTGTTCTGTTTCGATTCAGCCGAATCTGTTTCAGAGTTTCGACGCTGTTTCAGTGATTCGGCCATAGGCTATAATGGAGAATCACTGAAATGCCTATAACTTTGTCATTTCTTGCCTGATTCAGATGAAAATTGCCGAGATGGGAGACCCTTCTGCATGCATGAAGCCTGCCACATTTCAAGGAGATAGGTGCAGAGGGTTCTGTGAAACTGCTCCTCAAACTGTTCAAAGCAAATCTCATGTCACATGTATGTGTTAAGGTGCAGCGGGATGAGAACAGCCGGGATGGTAGCCTACAACAGGGGGCCTTCCCGGTGCCAGTTAGATCTCCACCCACCCACATGTTTCTGGGCCAACCGCCCGCCCCTCTTTTTCCTGCCATGCCTCGATGGAAAATTGATTCAGATGTTTCCCAGGCAGGAGGCTGCCCATTTAAGTGTCTTGGGGTGACATCCATTCTGCAGCTCCATACCTCCCCTAACAGTGCCTCCCCATGCCTCGCACATTGCATCCTTCACCCCCTCCAGCTGTGTTCCCCTCTCTGGGACCTTTGGCTCCCCCTTTGGCTATGGCCCCACCTTCAGGCCAGTCGAAATCCTAAGCCTCTTGCTCTGAGCATTCCTCACGGTGGGCCCCTGGCCCTTTGACCCCGCTTTGAGTCCTGGCCCCAGCACAGACCAGTCAAGGGTAATCTTTTATTAGACCAACTGAATAGTTGAAGAAATATATCTTAGCAAACTTTTGGGTTTAAAAACCCTTCGTCAGGCTGAGGAAGCGGTTAGTTGATATGTGTGTGCTCTTCCTGGATGGAATGAACAGTGAAGAAGCCAGAGGCTGGCATGCAATGCAGGCAAGAAAGCCAGTCAGTGAAAATGGAAATTGAGGTGTTGGGGGTGAGGGACAGGGTGGGGGGTAGACGGGGGGGGGGGGGGTGGAGAGGGAGATGTAGCAGGTAGAAGTGGAAAGATACCTAGGGAGTCAGATGTCAGGCAGGCTATAGTGTGTCATAATTCCAATATCTATATTGAGTCCATGAGTTTTTGTACCCAGGAGGTTAATGAAGTGAAATTCATAGGCTTATCTGTGAAAAATGGTCTTTAAACTGAAACAAGCACTGAACCTCGCTAACCTCATCACCAGAAGCAAACTTCCTACAGCCCAAAACACACCGAATGGATCCAGACCATGCCATGACAAGAAATACAAAACCTGCCAACATACTAATCCAACCTTTACAGACAAGCATACCCAACTACCTGTGGGGGCACATTTCTCACAAGAAAGCCACTCTGTCTCCAGTCTCTCAGGCCTGATCCTCAAAGGGAATTTACAAACCATTTTTTTACAGATGAGCCTATGAACTTCACTTCTTCAACCTCCTAGATACAGAAAAATCAAGCACTCAATATAGACATTGGATTTATGACACACTGTAACCTGCCTCCTAGTTCTCCCCAAGGGTGCCCTGGTGAACAGTTGTTCACCGAGCCCTTGATGTATGCCTCTGATGTAGCGGTAAGCTGCTACCAAGTCCCCTCTCAGCCTTCTTTTTTTCAGGCTGAAGAGTCCCAGATCCCTCAGCCTTTCCTCTTATGGCTTGCCGTGCAAGTCACTGATCATATGGGTGGCCCTTCTCTGGACTCTCTCAAGCTTTACCACATCCTTGTTAAAGTGAGGTGCCCAGAAATGGATGCAGCACTCCAGCTGTGGTCCCACTAATGCAGAGTAGAATGAAAGAATCACTTCTTTGGTTTTGCTGGAGATGCATCGATTGATACATGCCAGGCTATTGTTAGCCCTGCTGGCTACAGCATCACACTGCCGGCTTATGTTCTTACTGTGGTTTGATGGCATCTCAGGCAGCTAAGCTCACCAGGAGCATTGCAACTCTATTGCAACCAGCAAGCCTCAGGCCTCTCAAAGACCTTACAGGTCTGGACTATTACCCCCAGGTCCCTTTCAATCATAGTGCTGGTCAGGTTGGTATTTCCAAGCCTGTAGGTGTGCAGGGGATTGTTCATCCTCAGGTGGAGCACTTTACATTTCTCAATGTTGAACTTCATCTGGTTCTGGTCCGCTCAACTTGCAAGGCTGTCTAGATCTGCCTGTATCTGCAGCCTATCTTCAAGCATGACCACACTTCCCCATAACTTGGTGTCATCCGCGAACTTGGCCAGTGAGCTCTTGACCCACATATACAGATCACTGATGAAGATGTTGAATAGCACTGGACCAAGCTACGTTTCCTTCACATGGTAATGGACTTCCTTTGTGCTTCAAGGATTGTTTCTTTTAGCAATGACCACTCTTCATGATCTCCTTTCGCCTTTGGTCCCTGGTCCCGCAGCACTTTCCCTACTAGTGACCTGAGCTTGTTGAAGTTTGCATCTTTGAAGTCCAAAACTTCAAGCCTGCTCTCTGATTTGTCTGCCTTGTGATGGACCATGAACGTAATGGTTTCATAGTCGCTATCACCCAGGCTGCCCTCTATGTTTAAGTCGGTCACCAGGTCATCTCCTTTGGCCAGGACCAAGTCTAGAAGAACGTTACCTTTGCTTGGCTCGTGCACCTCCTGAGTCAGAAAAAAGCTCTCTGATGTAGGTCAGGAAGGAATGTAACTGATCCAACTTAGCCAACTGTTCCTCCCAAGACATGTCTAGATAACTGAAGTTGCCCATGTTGACCATGTCCCATTCCCGGGCAGCCTCTTTTAGTTCTCAGGCGAACTCTAGATCAAGTTCCTCGCCCTGGTTTGGTGGTCTGTAGTATAGGCCTACAGTTAGATCTCTGTCACCGCATTCCCTCCCTCCCCCCACAGCTTGACCCAGAGGGTTTCAAGCCATTCATCTTTGGAGCTGACTCCAAGGAAGTGTACTGTTCCTTCACATAAAGAGCTACATCTCCACCTTTTTTTCCTACTCGGTCCCTTCTGTGCAGGGCATAGTCCTTTATTGTTACGCTCCAATCATGTGAGGAGTCTCACTAGGTCTTCATAATTTCTACTAGATCATAATGGCTACTGGAGAGTGCTTGTTCCCCATGCTCCTGGCATTAGTGTACAGGCACCTGAGTCTTCCTACTGAGGCCCTCGACTTCCTGTCATGCTGAAGGAGAACTATTCTCTCAGCTGCCACGACAGTGGCCCTCCTGGTATCCACATCTATGGAACTTCCTTGCATGTCAGTCCCTGGCCATGCTCCAGTGAGTGTTTCCCTCTCCCCCAGAAATCTTAGTTTATAGCCCTATCAAGAAGATTGAGAACAGGAACTTACCTCGCTGAGAACAGGGACTTACCTCTCCATGTGAGGTGAATGCTGTCTCTCCCCAGGAGTCCTCTCCCTGAAATGCACGCTGTGATCTAGGAAACTCAGTGGCACCATCATTGTTCACTTCCTTGATGCATCGTTTTCTCCTAGGACCATGGCCTGCAACAGGGAGCACGGAGGAGAAGCCTACCTGAGCCCCTGACCCCTGAAGCCTGACCCCCAGAACTCTGTAGCCACTCATGACCCATTCCAGATTGCTCCTGGCCATGACTCCAAGATGAACATGAGTCGGCAGTGTGACGAAGCCATCAAAAAAGCCAATGGCACTTTATCGTGCATCAGCATATGCATGACGAATAGATCCAAGGAGGTGATACTTCCCCTCTATCAGGCGCTGGTCAGACTGCAGTTGGAGTACTGCGTGCAACTCTGGGCGCCACACTTCAAGAAGGATGCGGATAACCTGGAGAGGGTCCAGAGAAGGGCCACTCGTATGGTTAAGGGCCTGCAGACCAAGCCCTACGAGGAGAGACTAGAGAAACTGGACCTTTTCAGCCTCCGCAAGAGAAGGTTGAGAGGCAACCTTGTGGCTGCCTATAAGTTCATCACGGGGACACAGAAGGGATTGGTGAGTATTTATTCACCAAGGCGCCCCTGGGGGTTACAAGAAACAATGGCTACAAGCTAGCAGAGAACAGATTTAGATTGGACATTAGGAAGAACTTCTTCACAGTTCGAGTGGCCAAGGTCTGGAACGGGCTCCCAAGGGAGGTGGTGCTCTCCCCTACCCTGGGGGGTCTTCAAGAGGAGGTTAGATGAGTATCTAGCTGGGGTCATCTAGACCCAGCACTCTTTCCTGCTTATGCAGGGGGTCGGACTCGATGATCTATTGAGGTCCCTTCCGACCCTAACATCTATGAACCTATGAATGTCATTTGTTCCCACATGGATGAGGAGCATGTGGTAGCAGTCAGAGGACGAGCCTGGGGATCTTCTCTGCAACATCTCAGATGTGGGCCCTAAACCAATTATGGTCAAGTTATTGGCCAATTCAGGCCAATTTCCGATATAGTCAATTTTTTTTATATCGGTGCCAGTCCAAAATCAGACAGATGCATCGGTGCACCTCTAGTACATATACTTGCAGCACAGTGCCATGCGCTTTTAAAACCACTCAGCGCTGCAGCACATACAGTTGTATAAGCAGTGAAATGCTCATCAGTGCTGAGAAAATGGCAGCAGCGTGCTTTTGAACTACAACACATTGAAGGTGTTTTAGTTCAAAAGCTCACCACTGCCATTTTCTGTGCGCTGACATGCATTTTGCCACATATACAATTGCATGCAATGCAGCACAGTGCGCATCAGCTCGTGTGTGGAGCAGACTTGATGAATTGAAGTCTGCTCCAACGCGCTGGATTAATCAAGTCTGCTCCTATGTGCTGGATCTCTGATTTAGAGTAACTAAATCAGAGAAATAGAGCATAAGATTCCTTGAGCCTCAACTCATCTCATGAGGTGCTCATTTAATCAGATAGCATCTGAAGAGGTAAGTTTATGGTCATGAAAACTTATGTTATATAGCTCCGATGTAGTTAGTTTGTAAGGTGCACATCTACCCTGTCTTCTTGCCCCAGCCATTGTCTTGCATTTTTGTGCAAGAGAGACTGTCCAAGTTTTCACACTTTTCATATGCAGTGTGGCCTTCAGATTGGAAAACTGTCCATCTCCCTTTCTGTGGCAGTAGAGTATAAAGATGGTGCTCAATTCACAGATAACTGCGTCCAGCTGGTAAGTCTAGTATAGTGGAAGGGGAGGTGGGGCAAGTTGCTCATCTGGTGGATCCTGCTGCTCATCCGGGAGGGCATGGTGGGGGGCGTGTGCCTCCGGAGCTGCGCAGAGTGGGGCATGAAGGGCTGGGGCTGCATTGGGCTGCGCTGAGAGCGGAGTAGGGAGGGGCAGGTGTGGGATGGGGCTGCTGCATTGCATCCAGACAAGTGGTGCTTAGTAGCAGGAGATGCCCTGCACCCTCCCAGATAAACTGTGGCTCCGTCCCACACCTGCCCTGTCCCAGTTGGGCGAGCAGCAGCAAGGCATGGGGGGAGGGGGAGGTGTGCACTCCTGAATTAGGGCAAGTGGCAGAGTGGGGTGGAGCCATAGCACCCCCATAGGCCCCACCACCCACCTGGAGCACAGCCTAACACAGCCCTGGCCCCCTAATACCCTGCTGCCGCTTGCCCAACTGTGGCAGGGCAGGCGCAGGATGGCACTTGTCCGGGGAGGTGAGGGGGGGGGAGGAACGGCTCCTGCCGCTGTGTACCGCTCGTCCAGAGGTGAGACCTGTCCCACCCCAGCTAAGCAAGCACCTGGAGGGCACAGCCCCTGCTCCCAGGGCAGCCCCAACCCTGCCTGCCCTATGCAGATCCGGGGGCACACGCCTCCACGATGCCCTCCCGGATGAGCAGCAGAAGCTGCCAAGTGAGCAACTTGCCCCAGCCCCAGCCTCACCACAGGGGGCCTTGATCTGCCCTCCCCTCCCTTCCCTTCCACCACACCAAACTTACCAGCTGGACACAACAGTATCCAGCATGGTAAAGTTGAAGCCCAGGTCGGAAGGTTGAAACAGGGTATCAATTTATAAACATCTTAAGTGCTGTTCATTGTAACTTCAAGAGTCGTAAGTCGAGGTCTGCTATGGTAGCCAGAACCACAGGGGTTAAATCAAAAAATATATGCTCTTGGAAACATCTGGTAATTGTCTTAAGCAGTTAAGATTAGCTAATGCAAAGCTTGTAAATTTGTAACCTGCAAGTGGAATTTGTCTGTCACAATTTAACCCAAGTGCTGAATCTAACTGTTTGCACTGATCATGGGACCACTGAGCCCCCAAAATAAGCAAAGCTACAAGATTAGCTGATCTAACAGGTTTTTTAAAGGTCAAGCCATAACCAGTTCTGACCACCTAATATAATCAGCACATTCCGAGGAATCTAGGAATAAAAAACTGAGGAGTTGAGCTTAGGCAGGTAATGCTAATTTCAAACCTCAAAGTAATGTGGTGTAATTTCCTTATTGGGTGAACCCGAGTTAGGGCGGTAACCTTTCATGATAATTTCTAACACCTTTTGATCCCATAGGCTAACAGCTATAGGGCAAGATTGTGAGTGGCTCTAAAGCCAACAGATTAGTATAAAATAAGGTATAAAGAAGCACGTATGTCAGGTGACCAGCATGAAGGATGGGACGGAAGGACCATCGCTGTACAATGCCTGGACCCTGGACTCCCAGTGTGAGTGAAGACTGGATCCTGACCAAGGGATCTTCCCAGTGACACCTCGGACAGCGCTGATTGAGGACACCTGACTTCGCTGGAATAACTTGGCACACACCTGGCATAGAGGGACTGCCGATAAGTTGCCAACCCCATGTGGGAACTCTTTGTCATTCTATCTGTTGTTATCATTCACTATTAGCTCTTTATTACTGTACTATCTGTTTGTCACATTAACCTTTCTGTTAACTGTTGTATGCTAAGCTATAAGTAAATTTGCCTTTACTTCACTCCTGACTCGCCTCCTCGATCCTGAACCCAGCAGTCTCACGGCTGATACACTCACAGCACCTCGCCAGCCTGTGACAGACTGCCTGTACTGTTCAGGTTACTGATAGGCTCTGCACAACGTGTTGTAACACTCCCAAGAACGGGTCAATGAAAGGAGAACACTACTACCCAGAGCAAAACTGGCCACTTGTTTAGGAAGGTTTAGTTAGGGATGGCCCTGCCTTAAGCAGGGGGTTGGACTTAGTGGTGCCAAGTACATGGGGGTCTAAGGGCCCTGGCCCTCCTTGGCAAGAAGGCTATCACCTGAAATGCGTAAAGCTTTCCACATGTCCATCATCTTATACCCTCTGGCAAAAATAAAAGGTGGCACCTATGGTTGGACTAGATGACCTTGAAAAGTTTCTTCCTGCCCTACTTTCTTATGATTCTAAGTTAATCACTAGTGATTTTTAAACTTGCAAATGTAGCTCTTATTTCTCTAATCAGATCATTTGTGAGCCCATCCTGCTCTGAGTGAATCCAAGGTACTTATCTCATAGTTTGGGATGAGCAGTTTTCATAAGTATATGTGCCTATTGAAAGCACGTGATTGGCAACTACATGATACAGTTTTATTGTGCCTCCAAAAACTTTTAAAACAAAAGAATAATGAACGATGATGCAGTCGATCTCCTGGTTGTATGAATGTGTGCCAATCAGCTGTTTCTCAACTGTCATAGGAAACAGAAGTTTCTTTGCTTGCTCTCTCAATCCCTCTTCAGTCAGCAGTTGACTTAAAAATGCACTCTTAGGTTTCTTTTCAAGAGCATTCTCCCAGTGCTAGTTTTCCTGTTACCTCTGTTTCTGTTGCTTGGTTGCTTGCTGTTCATCCTGACTCTGTCTGAGATGCATAGTTACTTTGTTCTCTTGTTTATGCCCATACTTCATATATTATTTTGTTCTTTTTAGTGGTGCATCGATAAATCGCTCCAATATTGGATTGGCACCGATATAAAGAAAATTTTCTGTATCAGAAATCGGCCCAACACAGCCAATAATTTGTCCAATAAATGCCCAAGTGTGCACGCAGGCACAGCGCAGCACATAGGCAGTGAGAAGCAGAGCTGGCAGCGTGGAGTGCTGCGTGCAGCTGGTAAGTCTGGTATGGTGGAAAGGGAGATGGAACGGGAGTCAGGAGGGTGTCACAACGCAATTATAATAGTGTCCATGTCACAAGAAAGTGAAACTATTTAAAGCAGTTTTATTTTCACTAAGTTAACTAAGGGTTAACAAAAGTTTTTGCCAGTAACCGCCTTTTTACTGCGCATGTCAAAAAGAAATTTATTGCTGCGCCACTAACAGAGATAAAACTTTTGCCTTCTTTGCTTTACATAAATCATTGTAATTGATTGGAGTGACAGGGGAGTATTCCCTGCTACAAACACCCTAGCGAAGACCGCTAGATAATTGGCGATTCTAATTAAATCTATGATGTGGCGAAAAGCAATTGGCTATTACACAAATAAAACCCGTTTTCACTTCTGTGAAGTCGGAGAGCGACTCCGTATACACCTGGAGACCTCTGACATACGTGTCAGAGTAAACTGGCAATTTGATCGCTTGCCAGTTCGCCCCCCGTCTCGACCCAATCTCAGACGTAATCGACGACCACCAGCCTGACCTTCTGCCCGACCACTTTTGCGAACTGACCTACTTTGCAGACCGACCTCATAAACTCTAAGCTGTAACTAACCAAGTATCTCTGACCTTCGTCTTTCACCACCTTGACGGCATGAGTAAATAATCTTGCTTTGCAACCAATAAGCATCCGCCTAATTAATTCCACTCCAAGTGTCACAAGTACCCGCCTGATGGCTTCTAAGGTCCCGACCCCCCCGCTGCAGTGCACGGCAGCGACATGGCATCATGAACAGGATCAAGGGGAAATGTCATGGAGGTGGAATTAATTAAGAACTGCCCCTTGTGCAGTGGGGGGCGCTGCGTAGATAACGCGGATGAATTATGGGCCCACATCGCTTATCACCAAACGAGCGGAGCGGAGACAGGGTGCGTCAGCGGCTACTTCTCTCTGAGAGGAGAGGAGGGAGTCGAAAAGGAGTGGGTAGACTCCAAGTGGGACAAAGAAAAGATGATTAACGTAGTGTCACTCCTACTGCGTGAAAATGCAAACTTAAAAACCCAGTTAGCTACGGTCAGCAAAGCTGCTGCGGAGATGGCAGCATGCCAAAACCCTCCGTTGCCACCAGAAAATGGCACGGAGAAAAATATGAGCTGCCCGGAGGACCCGGAAAAGAAGGGCGGAGCCACGGAAGAACAGGTGGGACTCCACCCAGCAAGCCCGCCCCCTGAGATGACGTCGCTTCCAACGGCCCCACCTCCGTACCACAGGGAGGGGACAACGAGCAAGAATCCAATCCTCCCACCAGACACAGTAACAACTACAGCTGCCGCTCACCCTGTAACAATAACCAAGCAAGTAACCAACCCAGAGGGTGCAACCACCACCACCACTCTTGATGTCATCGAAGCATGCATGGAGATTTATGGAGGAGAGAATACCATCAACCCTTCGCCTTCTCCTCAACCTGCTCGTTACTCAGCCAGCAGAAAATCTTTTAAGTCAACGTCCACAACTGCAAGCCCCTGTGAAGTCAGCAACCGCAAACTCAGCTGTCGCCCTAAGCTATCTTACTGCATATCCAGTCGAATACCAAGGGCCAAGACATTCCCTATTCAACTCACGAAAGAAATCAAGACTGCCACCCCAGAGGACGCCGGAGGAAAGAGCCATGTTTGGGTTCCTCCTAAACCACTTCACGCTTACCAAACAACGGCTACACGTCCTAGGAGATGCGGGACAGCGACAACTGGCACATATACTAGGCTACCAACCTCGACCAATCCCGCCAACTAGTCTGGGCCCCAGAGGCACCCACGCCTAGCAGCACACTCCGGATGACACTGCAGCCTGCCCCAACAAGCAACTACTTGAAGGGGGTATCTATAAACTATTCCAACCACTACGACATTATGCTTGTAGATGTACAGAAGACAATTTTATTGTTTTTTAGTTTTCTTTGCTTTAGCAGGCCCAAAACCTGAGACGCGCAGTGACAAGGGACCCGGCCCAGACAGAGAGAGAGAGAGAAAGCACCAACCTGCAGCACACCTGGGTCAATGCCACAATGGCCGCCGGCTCATATGTCGCAAGCAGGGTCGTCGCTCTATTCCTGCTGTTACCAACAGGTTCCTCGGTGAACGGAGCTGACTTCGAAACCTCCAACTCGGTCCTGAACCTTTTGTCATTTTAGGCCAAAGACATAACTAATGACTCATTTTATGGTTTCATTTTTCCTGTTAATGATCTTGTATATACTTGTTTTGTTTTAAAGCCTGTTCGAGACTTTACGCAGTAAAGCCAAGTCATAATGTTTTGAGTGAAAAGCTCTGAATTATTAAGAGAGAACAGCATTGGTAGTCTAAAGGTTTGGGGGATGTCGTAGAAAGGTCGGGTGTGGACACAAGCATTGATTGAGGGAACGTGAGGAAAGAGATGAGGGAGATGATGATGGAAGGGGGCAAGTAGTCAAGATTCTAAAGGAACCTGTACATTAAAAGAAGAAAAAAAAGGAACGATTTGGGAAGAGAGGTGACAGTAGAAGAAATGAAGAAAGGCTGCTAATGACGGCACGGAAAATTAGTGTTTTCAGAGCTACAATTTAACTCAAATATAATAAGCCACAATTTTAAAAACCCTCCGTATAGGGGGCATTAATCTGATACCGCACTCTCAGTTACCTTAAAAAATCAAATTAAAAAAGATTACATAAAATCAATGATAACAGTTTACTGTGTTTAAGTTAATTCAAGTGTCGGCGTCTTTGATTATCTTGTGTTTACCATTGATCATAATAGCTGTCGGGACCCTGACTCCCGCCCGGGCAGATAAGGGTCCGGGGCCTTAGAAGGCCGTCAGGCGGGTACTTGTGACGCTTGGAGTGGAATTAATTAGGCGGACGCTTATTGGTTGCAAAGCAAGATTATTTACTCACGCCGTCAAGGTGGTGAAAGACGGAGGTCAGATATACTTGGTTAGTTATAGCTTAAGGGTCGTAGGTTGTAGGTCGGTCTGCATAAGAGTTTGGTGGTCATGCAGAGAAATGGTCGGGCCGGCAGGTCGTCGATTAACGTCTGAGAATTGGGTCGAGACGGGGGAAACTGACAAGTGATCAATTTGTCAGTTACTCTCACGCATACGTTCAGAGGTATTTTAGGTGTGTGTGCGGAGGTCTCCCGTTCTTCACGGAAGTGAAGACAGGTTTTATTTGTGTAATAGCCAATTCTTTTTCGCCACGTCATAAATTTAATTAGAATTGCCAATTATCTAGCGGTCTTCGCTAGGGTTCTATCTCACAGGGTTACTCCCTGTTTTCTTTGACCAATTATAATGATTTATGTACAGCACAGAAGGCTAAGTTCTATTTCATGTTAGTGTCGCAGTTATAAATTTCTTTTTGACATGCGCAGAAAAAAAAAAGCGGTTACTATCATTATTGTTAAACCTTAGTTAACCTAGTGCAGAAAAAAACTGTTTTGAATGGTTTTACTTGTTTGTGACATGGGCACTACTTAATTTGGTTGTGACATGCCCCCTTGCCCATGGCACAGCAAGTCACATCATGTTTATATATAGACCATTTTGTTCATCATTGTTAGTGTTTGGCAAGCGGGTGTATATAAAAGCAAAAAGCGTGGTTAACTTCGTTTTGAGATACTGTAAAATCCAACAACTAAAACACACAAATACAATAACGGCTATTATGATTAATGGTAAACACAAGGTAATCAAAGACGCCGACACTTGAATTAACTTAAACGCAGTAAACTGTTATCCTTGATTTTATATAATCTTTTTTAATTCGATTTTTTAAGGTAACTGAGAGTGAGGTATCAGATTAATGCCCCCTATACGGAGGGTTTTTAAAATTGTGGCTTATTATACTTGAGTTAAATCGTAGCTCTGAAAACACCAATTTTTCGTACCGTTATCAGCAGCCTTTCTTTATTTCTTCTACTGCCACCTTTCTTCCCAAATTGTTCCTTTTTCTCTTCTTTTAATGTACAGGTTCCTTTAGAACCTTGACTACTTGCCCCCTTCCATCATCATCTCCCTCATCTCTTTCCTCACGTTCCCTCAATCAATGCTTTTGTCCACACCCGACTTTTCTGTGACATCCCCCAAACCTTCAGATTATCAATGCTGTTCTCTCTCAATAATTTAGAGCTTTTTATTCAAAACATTATGACTTGGCTTCACTGCGTAAAGTCTCGAACAGGTTTTAAAACAAAACAAAACAAGTATGTACAAGATCATTAACAGGAAAAGAAAACCATAAAATGAGTCGTTAGTTATGTCTTTGGCCTAAAATGACAGAAGGTTCAGGACCGAGTTGGAGGTTTTGAAGTCAGCTCCGTTCACCGAGGAACCTGTTAGTAACAGCAGGAATAGAGCGACGACCCTGCTTGCGACATATGAGCAGGCGGCCATTGTGGCGTTGACCCGGATGTGTTGCAGGTTGGTGCTCGGTGATTCTCGCGATCGGGCAGTCACAGATTGCCTCTTCGTCACCGCTGGGCCTGTAAGGGGACAAAATAAATGAACAGACAAACAAACAAAGAAAACTAAAAAACAATAGAAGTGTCTTTTGTATATCTAGGAGCATAATGTCGTAGTGGTTGGAATAGTTCATAGATGCCCCCTTCGAGTAGTTGCTTGTTGGGGCAGGCTGCGGTGTTATCCGGAGTGCGCTGTTAGGCGTGGTTGCCTCCGGGGCCCGGACCAGTTGGCGGGATCGGTCGAGGTTGGTAGCTTAGTATATGTGCCAGTTGTCGTTGTCCCGCATCTCCTAGGACGTGTAGCCGTTGCTTGGTAAGCGTGAAGTAGTTTAGGAGGAACTGAAATATGGCTCTTTCCTCCAGCGTCCTCTGGGGTGGCAGTCTTGATTCCTTTCGTGAGCTGAATTGGGAATGTCTTGGCCCTTGGTATTCGACTGGATATGCAGTAAGATAGCTTAGGGCGACGGCTGAGTTTGCAGTTGTTGACTTTATAAGAGCTTGCAGTCGTGGAAGTTTACTTAAAAGATTTTCTGTTGACTGAGTAACGAGCAGGTTGAGGAGAAGGCGAAGGGTGATGGTGTCCTCTCCTCCATAAATCTCCATGCATGCTTCAATGACATCAAGGGTGGTGGTGGTGCTTGCACCCTCTGGGTTGGTTACTTGCTTGGTTATTGTTACAGGATGAGCGGCAGCTGTAGTTGTTACTGTGTCTGATGGGAGGATCGGATTCTCGCTCGTTGTCCCCTCCCTGTGGTACGGAGGTGGGGCCGTTGGGAGCGACGTCATCTCAGGGGACGGGCTTGCTGGGTGGAGTCCCACCTGTTCTTCTGTGGCTCCGCCCTTCTTTTTCAGGTCCTCCGGGCAGCTCATATTTTTCTTGGTGCCATTTTTTGGTGGCAACGGAGGGTTTTGGCACGCTGCCATCTCCGCAGTAGCTTTGCTGACTGTAGCTAACTGGTTTTTTAAGTTTGCATTTTCACGCAGTAGGAGTGACACTACGTTAATCATCTTTCCTTTGTCCCACTCGGAGCTTGTCCACTCCCTTCCAACTCCCTCCTCTCCTTTCAGCGAGAAGTAGCCGCTGACGCACCCTGTCTCCACTCTGCTTGCTTGGTGATAAGCGATGTGGGCCCATAATTCATTCGCGTTATCTACACGGTGCCCCCCACTACACCAGGGGCAGTTCTTAATTATGTGCGTGCCGGGTCTGACCCGGGTCGCTTTCGTCGCTCTGCACACGGGCTGTGGCCAGCAGCCCGGGCAGGCCGGATCGGAGAGGGCGGGCGCCGAGCTAGAATTAGGCACAGACACGTAACGGTTGATTTTAAGATTATTTTACTTACACCGAGATGGTCGTGGTGTAGGCTGAGAACTTGCTTGAGTTGCGGTTACAACAAAAAACACGAACACACGTGGAGCTTGCTAGGCTCCACGCAGACAAACTCCGGATGTCCAGGACAAGCGCGCATTAAACTCGTCGTTACGTCTTATAGTAGGCTCCATTCGAAGACGGGAAGAGGTGGGCGATGGATCAGGCCGCCAAACTCCTCCGAGCGACACACAGGGTTTCTATTACCCTGCCACGCACACCCAGAGTCCCCACGAGATGGATGCGGAGTCCTCTTCGGCTTGGGTGGAAACTGCTCAAGCCTCTTATACGGCTAGCAGGCCAATCGCTAGCCGTCACGTGTGAATAATTTAGAACTAGCCAATTGCGGGGCACGAATTTGCATATGACGAGCGGGAAACCTTTGCACCGTGCATTTCTGTGCTGCAAAGGAAATGCACCCTGCAAAGATCGCTGCAAAGTGGCGGGAACACTCCCCTGCACGCGGGTTCTCTGCGCAACAGAACTCCTCCGTGCAGCGAAGTTGCAAACCCACGGGGATAATTCTTAGTGCCGAAGCGCACACACAAAAAAAATCAGACCTTTAGGTCATGACAAATTAATTCCCACTCCATCACATTTCCCCTTGATCCTGTTCGTGACGCCATGTCGGGACCCAGGGCAGCCGGCCAGCAGCTCTCCCTGACTCCCACCCGGGCAGATAAGGGTCCGGGGCCTTAGAAGGCCATCAGGCGGGTACTTGTGACGCTTGGAGTGGAATTAATTAGGCGGACGCTTATTGGTTGCAAAGCAAGATTATTTACTCACGCCGTCAAGGTGGTGAAAGACGGAGGTCAGATATACTTCGTTAGTTATAGCTTAAGGGTCGTAGGTCGGTCTGCATAAGAGTTTGGTAGTCGCGCAGAGAAATGGTCGGGCCGGCAGGTCGTCGATTAACGTCTGAGAATTGGGTTGAGACGGGGGAAACTGACAAGTGATCAATTTGTCAGTTACTCTCACGCATACGTTCAGAGGTATTTTAGGTGTGTGTGCGGAGGTCTCCCGTTCTTCACGGAAGTGCAGACGGGTTTTATTTGTGTAATAGCCAATTGTTTTTCGCCACATCATAAATTTAATTAGAATCGCCAATTATCTAGCAGTCTTCGCTAGGGTTCTATCTCGCAGGGTTACTCCCTGTTTTCTTTGACCAATTATAATGATTTATGTACAGCACAAAAGGCTAAGTTCTATTTCATGTTAGTGTCGCAGTTATAAATTTCTTTTTGACATGCGCAGAAAAAAAAAAGCGGTTACTATCATTATTGTTAACCCTTAGTTAACCTAGTGCAGAAAAAAACTGTTTTGAATGGTTTTACTTGTTTGTGACATGGGCACTACTTAATTTGGTTGTGACAATAGCCATTGTTGTATTTGTGTGTTTTAGTTGTTGGATTTTATAGTATCTCAAAACAAAGTTAACCACGCTTTCTGCTTTTGTATACACCCGCTTGCCAAACACTAACAAAGATGATGACGTAATGGTCTGTACATAAACATGATGTGACTTGCTGTGCCATGGGCAAGGGGGCATGTCACAACCCAATTATAATAGTGCCCATGTCACAAGAAAGTGAAACTATTTAAAGCAGTTTTATTTTCACTAAGTTAACTAAGGGTTAACAAAAGTTTTTGCCAGTAACCGCCTTTTTGCTGCGCATGTCAAAAAGAAATTTATTGCTGCGCCACTAACAGAGATAAAACTTTTGCCTTCTTTGCTTTACATAAATCATTGTAATTGATCGGAGTGACAGGGGAGTATTCCCTGCTACAAACACCCTAGTGAAGACCGCTAGATAATTGGCGATTCTAATTAAATCTATGACGTGGCGAAAAGCAATTGGCTATTACACAAATAAAACCCGTTTTAACTTCCGTGAAGTCGGAGAGCGACTCCGTATACACCTGGAGACCTCTGACATACGTGTCAGAGTAAACTGGCAATTTGATCGCTTGCCAGTTCGCCCCCATCTCGACCCAATCTCAGACGTAATCGATGACTGCCGGCCCGACCTTCTGCCCGACCACTTTTGCGAACTGACCTACTTTGCAGACCGACCTCATAAACTCTAAGCTGTAACTAACCAAGTATCTCTGACCTCCGTCTTTCACCACCTTGACGGCATGAGTAAATAATCTTGCTTTGCAACCAATAAGCGTCCGCCTAATTAATTCCACTCCAAGCGTCACAAGCACCCGCCTGACGGCTTCTAAGGTCCCGACCCCCCCGCTGCAGTGCACGGCAGCGACAGAGGGAAGGGCCATGGGGGGGCAGATCAAGGCCCCTGCAGTGAGGGAGGGTGTGGGGTTGGGGCAGGGGCTGCCCAGGTGGGGCCTGGACGGGTGCAGGACAGAGGTGCGGCTCGTTGGTGGGGGTGCAGCTCCCGCCGCTCCACACAGCTCATCCGGTGCTCATCTGGCGGCTCCCGCTGCTGCTCCCACCTCTCATCAGGTAAGGCATGTGGAGGGGCTTATATGTCCCCTGGATCTGCACAAGGCAGGGTGGGCTAGGGCTGGGCTCTTCCCAACCGGGCAAATCTGGGGACACACGCCTTCCCCCCATATCCTCCTGGACCAACAGCAGAAGCAGCAGCAGAAGCTGCCAGACAACACCGGATGAGCTGGGCGCAGTGGCGGGAGCTTGTCAGCTCCCTGACAAGCGGCGCCTCCCCTCTGTCCTGTGCCCACTGCGGCCCTGGCCCCAGCCAACAGCTGCAACCAACCCCACGTAGATCCAGGGGGCACATGCCACCCCCACCCCCTGCAAGATCTGCTTGCTGCTCTGTCCCACACCCCTCCCCGCCCTGGCTGGTCAATGCCTGCCCTGGCCCCAGCCCCTGCCCCATTCCCTCCCTTCACTGCAGGGGCCTTGATTTGCCCACCTCACATCCCTTCCCTTCCCTCCCCTCCCCTCCCACCAAACCAGACTTACCAGCCTTATCAGAAATTGGATCGGTATCAGCGCATATGCCTCCTTAAAATTCGGCTGTCTGTACCGGCATCAAATATCTCTATCAGCGCACCCTCCGCCTTTGTTTAGGAGGGCAGCATATTTATCTGATAAATAAATACATGCATGTAGAATAGACCTGGGGCCCTGAGAGCGGAATTGGGTGTGCATGCCGGATTGCAGCATTGTAATGATTGCCTAGCTCTGTTGTAGCGTGTTAGACCCCATCTACACATCGGCTGCTTGCAGACATTAAAAAAGAAAAAAATGGCACCTTAAAGTCAGTGTGATCCCACCCTGAGCCCAGCACATGCCCAGAAGAGGCACTTGGACTTGCCTCCCCCAACATCCTTAAGATTGGGTGTTTTAGTAGGTCTTTTGGGGCACTTTTATTAATAGCTGATTGAATTAGCTATTAGATAAAAGCACCAAAAAGCCCCATTGAAGTACCCAATCTATATAGATGCTGGGGAGCTGGATTGAAGTAAGTGCTGCTGCTTCCAGTAAAGCTTTTGTTTTTTGGGGGGGCGGGGGAGGGGTAGTGTCGGCAAGCAGCATTATGCTTAATACAATATTAACTTGTACTCGGGTCTTGGCTTGTGACTCAACTACATGTACAATTTATTCGTGGCTTGAGAAAACAAAGAATGAGCCACAAAGTTATTCCAAAACAAATGTGTAATAGCTGTGCTTCCTTATTACGCCATTATCTGAACGCGTGGCCATGGGCCGAAGGGCTCCCGGCTGCGGGCTCTGCCAGCCTTCTCTGCGGGGGCTCCAACCGGGCGTGCAGGGCAGCGGGTAGCCCCCGGGTGCTGCCGTGCAGTAAAGCGCGGGCGCTGTGCTCCAGTACTGTGACGCGGGGGTGCGTGGGAGGCTGCTGGACCGGTGACTGTGGCAGTGGCGCCTCCCCGCGCTCACTTCCCTAAGGCTGCAGCCAGCACAGGCGACCGGCGACGCTCTCCTAGGCTGGGCGGGCACTACATTTCCCAGGGGCCCCCGAGCGGCCTGCTCTCAGGTCGACACTGCGGCGCAGCCGGCGGGGGTGCTGTGGGACGGCCCTTGCGCCGATTCGTACCGAGCGGCCGGGCCAGGAGGGGTGTTTCCTGTTTGTCTCCGAGCAGCAGGAGCGGCCATGGCGGCGGCCCCGAGGCTTGGCGGAGGCGGCCGGCGGGTGGCCACCAACATCCTGGCTCAGCTTCGGCATGGGCAACTTAGCGGCAACGGCCTGACTCGGGGGGCGCAGGTACGGCGGGCCTGGCGGGGGCGGCGCTGTGGAGGCTGCGGGCCCCCGCAGGCGGTGTGATGGTGGCGGGGGTTGGGGCCTGCATGATTTGGGCCCCGGAGCAGGGGGCGCTCTCGCGAGCAGAGCTGCAAGCGCTGAGCGAGGCCGTGCGCGGCCGCTTTGGCCTTCCTCGGGTGTAGGGGGAGGGGAGCGCCGCTAGCTGGAGACGTGTCATGCCAGGGGGGGGCGTCTGGAAGCCGCGAAGGGCGACGGCCAGTGCTGCTGAAGCTTGTGAGCTTCTTCGTCCTGCAGCTGGTCAAGGGCTGGTCCCGGAGCCGAGGTTCAGAGCAGCCCGGCTCTTTTGCCTGCTTCTTCCCCACGCCAGTGTCTCGCTCTTCTGGCCCCGTTCCGCTGCTGCCTCCGGTTTACAGCCCTCCCGCCTCGGGGGGCGTGCCAGGCCGGAACCTCTGGCCCAAGCGGGGAAGATTTTCTGCTATGCCCCCAGCTCTGTGCAGAAGGTTGCATGTTTCCCCTTGGCTGAGGCGTGAACTTGCCAGGATGGCAGGATGTTGTGTTTTAAATTTCCTTGTGACTTTACATGCAAGCCACGGAAAGTGCTGAGCAGCAGTCCAGGGCTTGTGTCCTGTGTGGGTGCAGAAAACAGCCTCCAAATCTCCCAAACTGCCAGTTCTATTAGTGACCTCTTGAGCTTTCTGGTGCATAAATCCACCCCTCCCACTCAGACCTGGGTGTGTGGGGTTGTTTTCTGTTTGCTTGCTCTCACATGTGTGGTGCAGGAGCATCCACTGGATGATTAGATACAGTCAAGGGGCAATGGGAACTAGATTTGACATTCTCTGCTTGCTGTCCTCTTATCACCCTACTTGTTAACCTTTGGCCCCCATTCCTGTTCAGTTTCTCATGACTTGTCCTATGATATCTGTTTTATACCACAAGTATTGGCCTTACCTGGATCCCAGGCCACAGCTGGACCACAGGGCTCCTTGCAGGCTGGATCCAGCCCCATGCTCTGAGGGCTGCCACAGTAGCTACCATGGTAGTGACCACACAGGGTCCAGTGGAGGTGAAACAAGCTTGCCACCAATGACCATGTACCATGGGGCCAAAGGACCCTGGATTATGTAGGTCACTCCACCCCCCTCAACTCCTGGTGCTTGCTGGCAGCCCAGTAGGTCAGATAGAGAGGCTTCATGGACTGAGTCCAGCTCATGGACCATGGACCATATAACTCATGTTATATGTTTAGTAGTGGCCTCCATCCAGCCATTGAGGGGGACTTGTAGCTTCCTGGTGTGTCCAGACCTACTGTGCTTGCATACAAATCATCTTTTCCCAGCCTAGTTTGTACTGCAAGACAGCAGAACAGTATTAGGAGCTGAGAACTGTCCTCAGAATCCCCCATTAGCAAGAGAATGAATTTATACCATACTACTTTGTTCTCTCTCTTTCCTTGAAATTCAGGATGTAAGGAGACTGGTGGAGAAGGGCCAATATAGAAACCACAGAAATACTGCCCTGTGGTGGTGTTTTGCTTGGAGGCGAGGATAGAGGTGCTTCCTTTTCTGAATAGAAAAGAAGCCCTGATTGGCATTTCAAATTAACCCAAAATGTCAAGATTTAAGTGCATGTGTTGATTTATTCAGGCATGTAACCTGGTGGACTTAGTGGTGAGTAGTAGCATAATTCTGAAATGAAAGAGAAAGGCTAACTGCATTTTTCATTTAAGTAACACTGATCAGAACTTTTCTGAAATTTATATTTTCCACTGTTGATGATCCCATGAAACATTGAGAATGAAATCAATTTCTTGACTTGGATTTTGTTTACTCTGTGTGTGTTGGCTTTCTGTGAAGCTTTTTATTAGTGCTGGGCTTCTGGCTGATTTTAATGCAAAGAAAGTAGCATTAAGCTGGAGGAAAAAGCACAAAAAATTATACATAGGAACCTACTGAAATTGTGATTTCACAATCTTCATGGAAACTGCAATTTTAGGCAGGCTCCCAAAGAGGTGCAGACTCCCTGGGGAAAAAAAAAAAAAAACTTGCCAAAAATAAAATGCTGGCTCCCCTTGGAGAGCCAGCAGTCCTTGTGGCCACTGTGGCTCAACTACATAGCCTGATGGGGGAGGGGAAGGGGGAGCTGCTGGCATGGCAAGATGGCTGCTGCTCCCACCCATTATATAGACTTTATAAGCTGTGTTTAGAAGAAAGGGCATGTTCTTTGGATCTGCCGTCCTGATGCGACTTCACTGAGTAAAACTATTAATCTTAAAAGAATCAAGTTAGACTAACGAACTGAAGCTATCTCCTTGGTATACCACTTTTCCTGTTAGTTAAGGACTTGAAGCATTTTGATCATTGAATAGTGTTTATGAGCAGTGATGGATACAAGATTTGTTTGCATAACTTTAGGCCTCAATACCTATTTTATAATATAGATGTTGGGTTGGATACAGCCTAGTGATAATATTCCTTGTGGCCTACCTGCAGTACTGTCCATTCTAAGGAAAATAACAAATCACTAGTGAAAGGTTGTTGGTCTTGTGCGTGTGTTTTCCTTGAGGTTTTTTGATAATTTAACCTTGATATTGTCCCTTTTAAAGTGAACAAGTTCCACAAGATTGTTTTTTAACTGTAATACATTATGGTCATGATTCATGTCCTGTGCATTATCCGCCATAACTCGCATCTCATTTTATATTGATTTAAGTAAAATTATCAAATACTTGTGTGACAAGAGAGACTACAACAGGATGTTCTAACATACTAGATGCCTGCTTACCTTCTTCTGTGGTCTTAGCTTTATATGTACCTGAGAAGCCCAAGAGGCAGTATTACTGAATTTTTGGTCAGTGCTTTAAAAAAATGTTTGCAGCAACTGGTTGAGCAAGTACGTGGAACTCCAGTTACTCAGGATACTTGTTCAGAATTTTTTTGCCCACTACATCTCTTATTTCATTATGTTTGCTTTCTGTAACACGTTCAGCTCAACCTGGCTGCATTGAGAGGCTCCAGTCTGAAGATTCAAGCTCCCAATGCTTGTTAAATGCTACAAGAAAACTTTATAAAATGGTTTAGATTGAGGGAGAAATTTAATTGCCTGACAGGTTTCAGACTAAGTGATACTTTGCTGGAAGTCACTGAGGGTATTAAAAACAGTTTTAAAAGAACAATATTAAATACTACTGTATGTTGTTATATGTTCTCCTACTTGAACTCAAGAGATGCATATAGTATTCATGCAAGTATACAGGAGGCACCTTTACTTCCTAATCTGTCACATTTCCTTTCATAGTGAACTTTGCTAGAGTAGATGAGCAGTTTCTTGTAAATTGCAAGGTTTAGATTTCATCTATGAATGATTTAAAGTTGATTTGGAAATGTTATAGTTATATATTTAAATATCACTATTCTGCTTTTCTGATATCACTCTGAAATCTTTGTTTATGAGTCATGTGTAAAACAACTTGATATAGCTGCACTTCTTGGTGTGTGTGTGCGCACGTGCTTTTGTTTTGTTTGGACAGTTTATTTTATGCTTGTTAAACAGTCTCTAGACATCGCTTGCCTTGTTTAATTCCACATTATAGTGTTCTATATGTACAGACAGAGACAGGGTTAACTATCAAACCTGCTTCAGAACAGAGATTTCCACAACTCGCCACTCCCCAGGAGCCTCAACTTCACACCTCTGCCAGGAGGTGTCCAACAAGCAGAGTAGGCAGACTCTGAAAGCCTATAGTTAGCAGGCTAAAACCAGTGTCTTAGCTTCCTGAGATCTGTAAGACACTGCCTTTCATAGAGCAGTTGTAGTATTGTAACTTGCTGTGCCTGTCAAATTAACTGCTTAGGCTTTTCTGGTCACCCCGAGCCAACTGTGATCCTGTGGGCTGACAGTTTGCCCCCAGCACCAGTTACCTAGCCCACCAAAGCTTCTTGTTTGCCACGTTTTTGATGGAAATTTTAATCTTGGGGATTGCTGTTACTCCCAGTTCAGTGCTATTGCTAATGTCGCTTGTTAGCATGAGGATTTTGGGGCTCCACCTATTAGACTGCATTTGTGGACGCTGTAGGACACCACCGTGTTTCTGGTAAGCTTTGCAGCACGGCGAACCTGCTGTCGCCATCCTGCTCACACGTCTTAGGGGGCTGGGCTGTTGCTGGCGTGGCTGTTTTGCCGCTGCTTCCCCCTTCCCACGGCTCCACGTGTTGCGGGGTTGCTGGCATTGCTGGCAGCAATCCTGCAGCTCAGTGTGTGGTGATGCTGCCGGTGAGCTCAGTGGCATAGGGCTTTCGCTGTTGCCACCGGATCCCTATGGCTCGGCGGTTTCCTTGCCCCCGCCACAAATATTTAACTACTAAATTAAATCTTATGTTCCACGCTTACCTTCATTTTTCTGAACTATCTCAAGATTCAGCCCTATTAGGATATGTAGTGATCTAGTCTCAAAGCAATAAAGGCAAATTAATCTTATATGTTTCCAATGTGGATCATGGAGCATTTAGGGCCACTCTAATCTTAACAGGGGAAATGGAAAGACCAGTGTTGCCTAAAAGATGGCTCAGCAATAGCCCATATTGCACCATGCCAGCTGCTCATGGTTATTTTTGGCTGCTACGTCACTGTAGTAACAAGTTATAAGGAGGGAGCAAGTTGCTATGGTGACAGCGGTTGGATCATGGTTTTTTGCCAGTGGACAATCATATAGCTCTTTTACATAAAGTGCAACTCCTCTTCCTCTTCTCTCCTGCCTCTCCTTCCTGAACAGTTTTTACCCATCCGTGACAGTTCTCTAGTCATGCAAGCTATCCCACCAACTTTGTTAGTCCAATCACGTTATAGTTACTGGAATGTGCAAGGACTTCCTGCTTATTTCCGAGGCTCCATGCATTTGTGTGCAGGCACCTGAGGTAACTAATGGATTGTCCTAATTTCTCAGGAAGTATGAGAATACATCCTCTGTTACCCCCTGCTGCTTGTTTTTCCTCCAGGTCACACACTTCCCCCCCATACCTCAGGGCTTTGGTCTCCATCCCTAGGTGAACCTAGTTTAAAGCCCTCCTCACTAGGTTAGTGAGCCTCTCTGTGAAGACACTCTTCCCTCTTTTCATTAGGTGGATCCCATCTCTTCCCAGCCATCCTTCTTCTTGGAAGAACATATGCTGGCAGGTGGGACAAGGCAGGCTGGGAAGGAGAATGGCTGCTGCTGCAGCCAGCTACAGCTCAGGGAGCAGACAAGGGTGAGAAGCACCAAAAGCCAGAGCAGCCATGAGCCAGATACATTTCTCCTTCAGAGGAGCAGCTGTAGGTCAGATAAAATAATTTGGTGGGCCCAATTCAGCAGCCCACCCCTGGGTCTAGCTCCATCCTCTTTGTAACCAACCTACAGGTAGCCGAAGGCTGCTATTAAGTCCCCCCTCAGTCTACTCTTCTCCAGTCTAAATAAGCCCAGTTTCCTTAGCCTCTCCTCAGAAGTCATGTGCCCCAGCCCCCTAACTATTTTTATTGCCCTCTGCTGGACTCTGTCCAATTTATCCACATCCTTTCTGTAGTGTGGCATGCAGAACTGTATGCAGTACTCCAGATGTAGCCACACCAGTGCTGAATAGAGGGGAATAATCACTTCCCTTGATCTGCTGGCAACGCTCTTACTAATGCAGCCCAGTATGCTCTTAGCTTTTTTTGCAAGAAGGACACACTGTTGGCTCATTCATCTTATTGTCCATTGTAACCCCCAGGTCCTTTTCTGCAGAGTGGCTGCTTAGCCAGTTGGTCCTCAGCCTGTACCGGTACATGGGATTGTTCTGTCCTGTGTGTAGGACTTTGCATTTCTTATTGAAATTCATGAATTTTCTTTTGGTATAGTCCTCCAATTTGTCTACATCTCTCTGAATCCTAGCCCTACTCTCTACCATATCTACTGCTCCACGCAGCTTGGTGTCATCTGCAAATTTGCTGTGTGTGCTCTCCATCCCATCTTCCAGATCGTTGATGATCACTCTGCACTACTTGCTAAAATGCAGCATTCAGAGCCAAAGTTCTTGCAAGCCTCTTGTGAACTTGCAGCTTCCTCCACCTTAAGTCATACAAAGCTGACTTAAGTCATACAAAACAAGTGGATCCTTAGACAGCCATTTTGCCTCTCAAGGCATGCCTTAAGTATCTGTGCCTTATCCATCCATGTACATTCTTCTATTCAGTTCTTAGGGAGCATCATGCAGATAATTTTCTCCTCTAGTTATGCCTCTGTCTAACAAGTCGGGTGTCATTACTGATCCAGTTGTATCTAGGAAATATTTATCTCCTTTCAGACATATAGACTGCTAATCCAATATCTTTAGCAATCAACTGTTTCAGAGAGAAAGTTTCTCATTTATTTTATTCCAGTGGTGAAAAATATCAGTCTTTGATTAGACTTTCAGCTATGGGGGTGGGTGGCTACAGCCACCCCAAAATTCACTGTAGCCACCCCGTAGACCCCTTCCCAGCGCCACTGCCCCCCTGGTCCAGCCCATTCTCATCCTGCACATGAATCTGGGGGGCACATGCAGCTCAATTCTGTGCCCCACCCCACCTGTCTGGGTAGTGCCAGTCCCAGCCCCACTTCCTCCCTCGCTGTGGGGGCCTCAGTCTACCTGTTCCTCCCCCCACTGCCACAGACTTACTGGTCGGATGCTTCTCTCCACATTGCCGGGCTAGGCTCCTGGCCATATGCATGTTGCAGCTGCGCACATGTACACAGCATTTATATATTATCAGCCAAAAAAAGCCGATTGCTGATAATTTCAATTTTCTTTCGCTCGGTGCTGATACAATATGGACCGATGTATTGGTGCACCTCTACACAAGTACAGTGTATTCCTGTACCTGAGTATCTGAAAGGTGTATCTTGAAACTCCACTCATCTTAGAGTAGGGCAGTGGTTCACAACATTTTAAGCACAAGTTCACTTTTTGAATTAAAGTGTAACCCAGGATCTACCTCAAATGTAGAAATAACAGTCTATATTTATATTTATGGTATATAAAGCTGCTTAATATACGTAAGTATACATTTTCCCTACTTACCGAGTCTTAGTGTGACACTTGTGACTGCACGTTATCTGCCATTGTCTTGAAGTTCAGGTTGTAGTTTGAAACAGCTAATCAGATGCAGTCCTGCAGCTGGGCATCTGTGAGGTGGGTGCTATAGTTGGACTTGATCGCCTTCATTTGTGAGAACACCATCTCACTCAGATAAGTGGAACCAAAGTAAGCTTTCACTTTAAAGCACAGGACAATAGAAGGGGTGCTTTTCTTGGTTTATGAGTCCCCAAAAATCACTGTCCCTTGATTTGGCTTTTAGCTCAATGTCACTTTGCATTGTAATGATCTCCATATTCATTCCGCTACTTTGTAAATCAAACACCGGTTGGAATGTCGTAGCCTAACCACCAATGTCTGCTGGAAGGAATGGATTTGAGATGCACATGATGATTGGCTCTGTCATGTCTAATTCTTGAAATCATCTGTTGAATTCCTCTGCTAATTTGGTTAGGTTTGCACAGAACTTTTCTGGGTAGAACTATTTTTCTTTGTCTTCAATTTTTTTCTAGTATTTTCTTCAGACTCAGGAAGTGCTGCATCATTTTATGCTATAAGTGGGAGGACCACAGACCCAGTTTCAATTTGAATGCATTCACTGCATTGATCATACGTGATAATTCTCTGTTCTTTCCCTGCAGTTTTCAGTTCAGCTCATTCAGTTTGGACGTTATGTCAGTAAGGAACCCAAAGTCTAGCAGCCATGCATTGTCTAACAGCTCACTGAGCACTTTGTTCGTTGATTTTAGAAAAATAATGATTTCGGGCATTAGATCCAAAAATCTTTACAGAACTTTCCCCCTGCTTAACCATCTCTCATCGGCATCGAGAAGCAGCTTGCCATGAGCAGCCTCCACTTTGTCAAGTAAGGATTTAAGCAAGTGGAGCTGAAAGTAAGGATTTAAGCAAGTGGAGCTGAAGGGCTCTTACTCGAATCAAGTTTACAATTCTGACAATGCTTTTTATTACATGTGAGGAGTCTATAACTTTACTTGCCAGTGCTTGTTGGTGGATTATACAGTGGTAATTCACAAATGAAGGAAAAGCAGAATCATTTCTGCAAAATACAACAAAGCCTGCATTTGTGCCAAGCATGGCGGGTGTACCATCTGTTATGATCAAAACAAGTTTCTTGATTGGAATGTTTTTTTTCAAGCACTTACTTTTTAATTCCTTTTGCTGTCTTTATTTCCTGTTTGTTTTTAAAGTCTTTAAATAAGGAGTTCACTGCCACGGTCATTACCTCTTTAAATACTTCTCCGTCTGTGAACAGTTTCTTGTGTTTTGCCAGCAGATGGCAAACATGAAACGATACTTCAGTAGAGATCTTCCCTTTTGCTGCTGGTTTAATAAAAAATTACTGTTGCACTTTCAAAACGGGCTTCAATTCACTTACTTTCTTTGTACAAAGCACGCTATTCAAGGGGAAACTGTCCCTGAATTTGCCATGCATTGTTGTATGGTGTCTTTCTAAATTCCCCTTTTAGCTACCCCCATCCCAAGTTCCCAGTGGCTCCAGAGCAGCCCCCTGTGCTCATAGACAGTGGAAGCCTCAGCCCCCCCACAAACACGGGACAGTGGGTAGGGCTGCAGGCTTCCAGCAGCTGCAACAGGGGGGGAGGAGCGTGTGCACAGCCAGGATTGCAGCCTGGCATACAGGTCACTGGCTGCCCTGCACAACAGGCAAGTACCAACCTATTTTGTGAAGGGGAAGGGGCTGGAGGGGAGGAAGCGGATTGAAGCCTCTGTGGTGAGGGAGGGAGTGGGGTAGAGGCAGGGATTGGGGTGAGTGAGGCCCCAGCCAGGCTGGGTGGTGGGATGATTGGAACCTGGGAGGCTCATCCAGGGCCATGGGGTCAGGGTGGGGGACAATTCACACTACTGAGCATTCCCCTGTGGAGGCCCAGGGGGCATGTGCCCTCCCAATCTGTGCATGGGGGAGGCAGCTGCCACTGTGCACTGGGCTTTGCGCCCTTAGCCCCGCTTATATTGAGCAGTTGAATCTGGTACCAGGTTTAAAATACTCCATACAATACAAAATATGCCAGGCAAGTGGTAAGCAAGGGGCTGGTGGGTTTTTGTTTTTTTTCCTTTTTAAAAAGAGGAATTGGGTAATAGACCTTAATGTGGCAAGATAGTGAGGACCACTCTCCTTTTTAGTAGTCTCAGATTCCAGTGTCCACAAATGCAGCCTGGTAGGTTCCTGTCTTTTCAATTGTCACGCTAAGAGAAGAGCCCAATAAACCTTCTCTTCTTTGCTCTGTTACTTTCTTCCCATGTGACAGTTGCATGGAATTAGCAGCAGTTTTCTTTCTAGTGGAGTGTTATGCATAGATATCAGTATCAGCATTTATTTTATAAAAACAGTATTTAATGCAACTCCTGGAGCATCTCAAAAGTTAACTATGGGAAGCAGCCGCCATGTAGTAGAGGGGTTCTGAGATGGTACATGTGGGGACCTAGAAATGAAAATGTTTTCTTTTTAGAATTCCTTTTAGTTTTTCTTCTAAAATTCAGCCTTAGGCCCCGGATTGCTTTTTTTTTCTCAATAAGGGTATCTTCACATACTCTTCTTTGCGTGATCATTTTCAATGAGATTCTGAATTAACCTAAAATATTGTGGTTTCCTGATGCTGGTTAATGTGCAACTCTGGTATCCCTGCCACCTGCTCCAAAAATGAGATGTGATCCTTACTGGAGAGCAGTGCTACAAAAGATACAGCTGGTTATGAAAGTCCAGGAAGCATCAGTTGTGTTTGATTCTTTTGGAGGAGGTAGAAAAAGGGAAGCAAGAATGAAATATACCTGATGATAGTCACTTTGCACAGGTCAGGTTGCCTCTGTGACATGAGCAGCATATATCTTGTGAGGTTGATGCTTTCTGCTAACACCACCATGGATATTCAGTCTTCAGCAAGTCTTGGGGACTGTCTGTCTGGCTTTGCATTATCCCTAACTGTGTCTGCTCTTGTAGTAGAAGCCAAACTAGTAGCGATAATGATAGTTACGCTTGCTCAGCATGTTCTAGGGGTGTTTCTGTAACTTTCTCACAGTGAGCTAAGGAAAAATTATTCTTCTCTGCTTGTTAAAGACTTTTTTTTCTCCATTCGTTGTGTTGAGAAGTTCTAGGCCCTCTTTTCTGAGTAAAGTCTTGGCACTTGCTGTGATATTAAGATATGCCTTTTGCCATCTTTGTACAAATGGGTCCCAGTTTGGGCAAATAACAAGCATCTCGTCTCCTTCTATGATCAGGTAACAAACTGCTTAGATATGGGAGATGCAGTTGATGTCATATACTTGGATTTTAAAAAAGCCTTCGATATGGTCTCCCATGATGCTCTTAAAGAAAACTGGGGGATTGTGAGCTGGCAAGAGTCCACAGTCAGGTGGCTTGGGAAATGGTATGGGGTCGAACCCAGAGACTGTTAGTGGGTGGATCTGTATCATCTTGGCAGGAGGTGGCCAGTGGTGTCCTGCAGGGTTTGGTTCTTGGCCCCGGTACTGTTCAGCATCTTTATGGGGGTTGGACTCAACGATCTTTCAAGGTCCCTCGCAGCCCTTAATTTCCATGATTCTATGATCTGTAACATAAGTCTGTTTGTACATGTTAGGCAGCAACTTCATTAATTCATCAGTTATGTTACCTGAAGATTCTGTCTGCACACTTAGGCCAGGTACAGAAGTTACGCTTAATGTGCAGTGGACACGTACAAAGCTCTCTACAGCCATAACTGAACAAATGGTCAAGGCACATAAAGTGCTGTAAAAATGGCAGATCCCACTCTAAAGTAACCCTGGATGGATTTCAGAGTGTCATAATGAATATTTGCACCAGATCGTATCACAACTCATGGTAGGTTGCGTCCCTCTGACATACCATGGAGTGTTGTGGCAACCTCTGATCTCCCTTGCTAGGCAGCAGTTTAGCCTAGGTCAGAGCTTGTCCCCAGGCCCACCTGCATCCTCCCTCTGATTATTATAGATCCATCCACACAAAAAAACTTGCCTCTTGCTTAATTTCTCTTATTGCATGTCATGGGTGCAGGTCAGCAAGTGCTGAACATGGGTCTGCTGCTATTTTGCCTTTCCTCACTGTTAACCTGTCTTAAGAACTGATTCATCTACTGATTTCTGGCATAGAAGTTCCCTAATGGAAGTAAAACGTACTTGAATGTGCCCAACGTCTACATCAACATGCCTATGCATACCAATATGTAGCATCACTACTTTCCAACTTGTTCAGGGAAACCAAATGCATGTGTAGAACGTAGATTGTGAGAAGTACTTACACTGCCTGTGTTCAATATGGGATGCAAGACCAGAAACCCATGAGTTTTGCTCACAGACATGGAGTCACAGGAATCTTGGATGCATTCAGCAGAGAGTGTTTCTCTGTTGTCATGTCTTAAAACCAGTTTATAATAATTCTGGTCACTCGAGTAATGGCTTGAAACTATGTAATAGAAAGCTGGTTCAGACATCTCAAAATCTGTAACAGACTATGCTGCTGAGTGTCCTGTAGATATCTACATAGGGCAGGTAGGTCCAGGAACTCTGGTTTTGTCAAGCTTCCACACTGTTTATTAGTTATTGTTTTCCAGTCGCTGCATTTCCTTGCTGTATGGATCGTACTGTCCAGTGGCCTTGCTAGCCTTAATGTAGTGTTCCCTTCTTAGAGCAACTGCCCATTAAAAAAACAAACAAACAAAAAGCTCTCTGGCGCACAGGGGTGGACAATTATTTTGTCTGGAGAGCCGTTTAATGAGCTTTGGTCAGCTGTTGAGGGCCACAAAGGAAACTCCCCTTCTTGACAGGTGCCCCATCCCATGATCACCATCTTGGGACCAAAAATCCCACCCTTAACCCTTGACCTTTGCCACCAGAAGTCCCTCCCCTTGCCCCTGGAAGTACTCCTTTTGAGAGGGGACTGTTGCCATCTTGGAACCAGAAAAATAACTAAACCATATACTAAAAGTCAAATGCCTACTATAACATATTTTAGTTTTATTACAAAAAATATTTTTGTTATGATTTGTGTTTGCATAGTATATATAGATACGATTGCATGATAACGCAAAAAGAAAGTCTTGCTCTTGTATCTTGTGTGGGGGGTGTGGAGGGTTTATGAGGGAGTGTGGCTGTGTGTGCAGGGGCATAGGATATATTGAGAGGTGTATATGTTAGGGCTGTTGGGGCAGGGTGTCGGGTGTGCACCAGGGTGGAGAACCCCATGGCGTGTAGCTCCCACTGCTAGTGACAGCAGCAACAGCAGGTGGTAGGCCCTCAGGGCACTCATGGCCTATGCAGAGCTTCATGTGGTGACAAGGAGCAGCAGCAGCGGCAGCAGCCCTGCCCAGAAGTTGCATGCTGGCCAGAGATTATGGGGTGGAAAAATTTCAGCAGAAAAATTTTCCAAAACGCGCACACGCTCTGCCCCTGCGCATGCGCACACACATCCCCATACCAGCATGGCCCCATGTGGCCGGGAGCCATGTGGTGCTGGAGCAGGGTGGAGACAGGAAGCAGGGAATTGATTGGGGGTGGGCGGGGCTCGGCTCCTGCCTCCTGCTCCCCCTGGGTCCTACTGCCTCTGGCTCCTGTCATCTTTGACAGGCAGCCAGGAGCAGATATATATTTTCTAAATTTTTAGGGGTCCCGTGGGTCAGATCCAGAATGGCCTGGCATTTCGAATCTGACCCATGGGTTGTATTTTGCCCACCCCTGGTCTAGAAGGTTCATAGCAGAGAGAAGCATGTAGTTTATGATTCGGGCTTACTGTAACAAGCAAAAGGAGACTAGTGAAATTTCAACATGATATTACAATGATCATGTTTAATTTAAACCAGGGGTTGTCAACCAGGGGTGGGCATATCCCTAGGGAAACTTGGAAAGTTCATAGGGGTTACACATGGGTACGTGGGGATGCGCCCTGGGGCACAGCCGTGGCGTCTCCTCCAGTACGTTCCCACATGTCGCCTCTTACCTGGGGGAAAGGGCGGGGTGTGCCAGGTGCCATGGGCTCCAGGCAGCATGCCGCAGTGCACACTCGTGACTGCAGAGTTGCAGGGCAGAAAATTTTTCAGTGCTTTATTTTTCATGTGAAATTTTCCATTTCTCAAGATACTAATGAATTTTATGAAATAATGTAACAATGAATGGATGCCAATACAATATTAGGGAAGCTTGGCAGTTTCAAAGTTGTAAGTAATGTTTTTCAGGTGATTATCCCTAGGAAGTGTGTGAGAGACTACATATATGTTTTATTGATTTGTAAACAGAAGGGTAAATACACTCGCATAATAATCCAAACTAAAAATCAAGTTATGAAGTCACCTAATTGGCTGTGCAGGTCAAATCAAAACCAAAGCTAAAATTCTTATTTCATCTCAGACGGCAAGTGAAAGCAAAACCAAAACTGAAACTATGATTATTTTTTGTTTCACTTTCAGTTCAGCAAACACACAGAGCAGTGTCTCATTTCTTTTGCCGAGTTGGGGAAGTTGGAAGTGTTTGCGTAAGATCTGTTAGTTTTTAAGTGCTTTTGGTTTCAGGTAGTCAAAATAATGTCTAATCAGAAAAAAACCTAGCGTGTGGCATCATTATAGTGAAGTTCAAGCCACTGAAGGAAGGAAGTTGGTAGATGTAAATATTGCGGGCAGGAGTTTGCTAACACTGCAACAAGAATGAAGAAACATTTAATAACGTGTAGAAACGGTCCTCAAAGAGTACAAGCCATATACAGAAAGCTAATACAACAAAGTGGTGGTGGAACAACATCATCTGAGAAAAGTCTATTTCAGGAATCCTATGTAAGTAAACAAATAAACATGTTAAACAATGCACAGTGTAGACTAGCATCTATGTTGTCGTAAAACATTTTAATTTTAGAAGTTGTTAATGCAACTCTGGACTTCTATTTATTTATTTATTTAAAAGATTTGTATCCTGCTTTTCTGCTTGCACTAAGCACCCTAAGTGGCTTAGGCTTAACAATATATATATTTTTAAACTACGTAGTAGATAAATAGCTAACTATTTCAACCCAGCAGAGCGAGCCTAGTCCTCTGGCCGATGGCAGAGGCCAGACTATACTTCTCTTTAGCTCTGCAGTCCCAGGGCAGCTGAGCAGCAAGTTGAGCAGCAGTGTTCTTTCTGGCAGGGAGGGGGAAAGCAAGCTCCTTGCCACTTCTTCTCCTTCTGATGGATGAGGCCAGACTAGAATAGGTTAAAATAAAAATCTTTTCCCCCTTTTCTTGTAGGAACCTGGTAGCTCAAGTGAAATAGCAGATTTCCAAAAAATGGAAAATGGAAATGCTTAGCTACCAGGTCTGGGGGAAGAAGAAGCAGAACCCTCGCTTTCAAGATCACTGTCCCCAGATATGCGATCCACCATGAGTAGCTGTTGAAGACAGTCAAGCTTTTTATCAAGCTTTGTGGACAAAATGTCAAAAGAAGATCAAGAAAAAGCAGATGAGACATTAGCTCGAGCTATATTTGCAAGTGGTACACCTCTTTCCATAACTGAAAACCTATACTGGAAGGAACATTACAAACTAATTTGCCCATCATATAAGTTACCATCACGTTATTGCCTATCACATTCTTTCTTAGATAGAGAGTATGACAGAGTTCAAACAGTGGTTATTCGAAGGATCGGTCAGGCAGAATCATTGACTCTGATATCAGATGGATGGACTGATCTACAAGGAAATCCTTTATTAAACATTATGTTAGTAACACCTGAACCAGCATTCCTGAACGTAAGTGCTACCAAATCTTCTTGTCATACAGGTGAATACATAGCCAAATTACTGAGTGAAGAGACTGAAAGTGCAGGCCCCTCCAGGGTACAAGCCCTTGTAACTGATACTGCAAGGAACATGAAAGCTCCCTGGCAAATATTAAAGGCAAATTATCCTCATTTAATAGTGTATGGCTGTCTTGCCCATGGGATGAATCTTCTGGCAAAGGACATAGTAAATGTGAATACAGTGAAAACAATATTGGCAAACTGCAAAGTGATTGTGAAGGTATTCAACAATCATCATGTTGCTAATCAGACTTCGAAGAAGTTACAGAAAGAGAAGCAGGGGAAGGAAAGTGTACTTCTCTTGCCAGGAGAAACTAGATGGGGCTTGGCTTCAAAGTGTTCACATAGTTTGCTGTGCATAACGAACTGTTTGCAGTGTGCTTCAATAGATGACACGGTATCCCAGATTATTCCCGTGAACATTCGGAAGCAGATTCTTGACAACAATATGTTCTGGGTTCAAGTTCAAGGAGCGTCCAATTTGCTACTACCAGTTTCAGTGGCTATCAAGAAACTTGAAGGAGATACACTAAGCCTTTCAAGTATTCCAGAGATATTCAGACAACTGAGTGAAAATCTAATTGAGCTTTTGCCTTCTTCACCTCTATCCAAAGAAGAAGTAGTAAAACAAATGTTTACTAAGAGATCTGAGTTTTGCTAACATCCAGTTCATCTGGCAGCAAACCTTTTGGATCCTCAAGACAGGGGACAACATTTATCAGAAGATGAATTATCTACTGCTCTCGATACAATTACAATCCCCAACATCGACGAAATAGCCGTGATGACAGATATTGCCGAGTACCGCGCAAAAGAAAAACTTTGGCGCAAAACCATCATTTAGCAAGCAGCAGAGAATGTCTCCTCTCACATGATGGAAGGGATACCATAACACCCGACTGTTGTCCAGGATTGCTGTAAGCATCCCAAGCATTCCACCAGCAGCAGCTTCTTGCGAACGGAACTGGAAGGCTTTCAGCTCAATCAAGACAAAAATGAGGAACAGACTAACAAATGAATGCACCGTCAAGCTTGTTTCTATTTCTCAAAATCTCTTGCTTCTGGAGAATCAGTCAGAAGCACAATTAGTGAAGAAGATGCAGTGTGATGTTAAGCTGCCCTTGCCCATAGACTCATTGGTAAAACCACCCTTTAGCTAAAGAGAATGTGGTTCAAGTAGTTCTGAATCAGATTTGCCTCAGTCTGATTTTGAAATGGAACTAATAAGTAGTGCAAGTGATTCTACAGATGGTGACCGTGAAACCGGAGGTGCTGCAGTGACCTCAGTGGAAGAGAGTTAAATTCTGTTGAAGTAGATGAGTGGACAACCACGGCATATCATGCCCAGTTCTTTGGGTGTGCTAAAATTAGTGTGTTAACAGTTTTCAGTGCCTTCGGTTTTTTTCTTAAGTTTAAACAAACAATGTAAGGGCAGTACATGTTATTGTGTATTGTCTTTACATGTTTACAAGTATTCCAATAAAAATAATTTCTTTCCACATAAAGCTTTGAATTTGTGTGAATATAACATTTAAGACACGTTAAGTGTACTGTATTTAACTTCTTTCCTAATCAAATATTTCAGTTCAAATACTTGTGGCTATAAAATTAACATGGGGGTACGTTTTTAGTTTTGTTCAATAAATCAGTCATATAGCATAAATAAAAATAAATGAGCTAAAAAAAAACAGACATGCTAAAATCAGATCATGTTCTATTTAGGCATTGGAAAACTTTCCAGAAAATTTTCCAATAAAAAATTTCCAGAAACCCCACATCTCTGCCTGATTGGCTGCTGACATTGGCCAATAGCCAATGGAGAGGAGGTGTTGCAGCTACCCCTGCCTGCAGAGCCATGAGGGCAGCGAGACGCAAAGAGTCTGAATGGCAGGAGTGGGAGGGTGTTTCTGTGCCCGCTCCCAGGATCAGGGCAGGATGTGCTGTGGGCAGGCAAAGGAAACTTAGGCTAAACATAAGGAATGTTAAGCTAAATCAGATCACGCTCTGTTTAAGGCATTGGAAATTTTTCTGGAAAGTTTTCCAATTCAACATTTTCTGAATAACCCACATCTTTTATTCTGGCTGGCCCCAGGCCCTTCTCTGCATGAGCGTGGGAGTGAGAAATGTGCGCTGGGTAGGGTACAATCATTTGAGGCCCTGCTTGCTGGATTTAAGTGCCTGTTGGGCCGTAGTTTGCCTGTCCCTGATCTGTGATGTTCCCCCTAGGAAACAGCTTGCATTCTTTAATGGGAAGAGAGGATTTTTTCCCTGCCTTCCCAATCTGCTGGCTGCAAAAGAAGCAATGATTAATTTATTTTACCTTATGAGTCCTGTAGATTCCCTAAAATCTATAAAGAATTTTAGAAGCCAAGAGACCAACAAGGACATCCTCCTGAAGTTAGAGGCAGTCAGGTTGTCCCATTTGGTGGCTTATACCCCAGAAAGGATGACTTAAGATCACCAAGCATTTGCTACTATGTCAGTATCCCATCAGTTGTTTTTTAATTGCCCAAGTAGATGGAGTCCTAACATTATTAGCCACAGTTTCAGTTAATTGGAGGCCTTTTTTGTTTTCAGGACAGGCAGTCGAGCCCTGACCCGCAGGTCTAGGACAATACCAGTTTACCATGAAATTTTTGGAAGGTTTTAAAAGGTGTTTGTTCGCAGGGCAATAACACTCCCATTGTGTGTGTGTGTTTTCTGAAGTGGTCTAATTCAGGAGTTCTCAACGTCTTTCTTCCTGAGGCCTGCCCTCCCCCAGCATACTATAAAAACTCCACGACCTACCCGTGTCACAACAACTTTTTCTGCATATCTAATAGGTTAAAAGATGTTAAATTGATAGTTATACAATTAAGCACATGCATATATGGCATAATATAAAAAGACAAGAACAATGTAAATACAAAAAATGACAATTGACATAAATTATCATGATGTTTCACCTGGATGGATATATTATCATTCTGGTTATATCAATTATTCATATTTGTAGAACCCATATAAATCTTTTATTATTGAAGCTTCCATTTTCCTAATTTTATATATATTTGATGAGTACTTTTGTTTTACTCACTGGTCACGTCTAAATATGTGCATTTACTGCACAGTAACTGAAATTACTGTGCAGTACGGACACACATCTCACACTTGCATCATGCAGATATCAAATTTACACCTGATTAGTTACTGGGCAGTAGTGCATGTGTAGACACCTTACTGCTCAATAACACTGTGTGTGGACTGACTTGGGACTAAAGTTAGGCATTAATGCACTTTAATTCCTACATGTGTAGATGTCAGCCTTCCTGCTTACTGTGCAGTAAATTTAAGCTGGCATAAATGGATGTATAGACCACCTGCTCAGTGTGAAACTTGTTGCTGGTGCTGAGCAACAGTTTTGTCAAAACATGGAGGTATAAAGCACACGCACATATCATGGTTAGTGTTCATCCTGGCTCAGTACTTCACAGATGTCATGGCTGAAAATTCAGCTTCACATAAGTAGGTTGTATTAAATGGCATCAAGACTTTCAGCGCTGCAGAAGATGCAGTGTTTTATTCATCTGAACACTCGCAACACAGTATCTCCAGCGGCATTCCATTGAACCTGTTTCTGAGGGAGCTCTGTGATGAAATGTCAATGAGCTCTTCCAGTAGTTTTGATGGGACAGTGGATGGATATTTAGCTTCTGTGTTCTCAGTAAAGGGGTTTATAATCCACATGTGTGTAGTGGCTTGTTCCATTGTAAGTTTGGGAAAATAAGCATTAAATTTGTTGAGCAGACAGACAGATTTGCTAGCTGAGTTTTAATTATGTCAAAGTCAGTGTTTCATTTCTCAGTGAAAGAATGTAAGAGCTCAGATATATCAGTAGTGTCCCCACAGACACAAACTTTACAGAGTTGTAGCTTTCTTTTGAATGCCTCAATTCTTTCATGCTGGGCAATAAAATAAGTGCTCCCACCTTGCATGGTTTTATTCAGCTTGTTCATTTCACTGAATATATCTGCAAGGTAACCCAGTTTTGCCAGCTAAACATCTTTCAGCACTCTGGCAAGTTCAGGTTTCCTGTCTGCTAAGAAATTACGTAACTCCTTTTTTAGATTATATATATGAGTAAGCATTCTGCCTTAAGATAGCTATCTCACCTCTGTTTGCATGACCAGGGAATAATGCTCTGCTCCCACTTCCTCATGGAGTGCAGCAAAGTACTTGGAGTGTGTTGCTCTGGTTTTAACTTACGGCTGTGTTTGCTACGCTGCGAAACCTTGGTTCAATATCTTTAGTAGCAAGTGTCTCTCGGTGTAAAAAACTGTCCAAATAGTGTGAGGCAGAATGGCTTTCATTTTCTGCGCAACACCCAGAATGCTTTTCATTCATTGCTACAGTTCCATCAGTGCAGATTTCACTGTGATTTGTTCAGCTGATTTTTGTAGAAAACTGTTTAAAAGTTTGAAATGTCATCTGACTTCATTGTCATCTCAACTGCTTTGCAAAAGTTTTCCTTTTTTTTTTTTTTTAAGTTTCTCTCTCAGTCCTTCAGTCGCACACAAGTTGTTGAAATGTAGTAACACAAATCTGAAATTGGGATAACTTTCCCTTGATTTCAAGTGGAACAGGATTGGATCTTTGTACTGTACTGTTTGCTCTATAAAGTACATCTCTAGCTTGCCCTTGTCCTTCTCCTAACAGTGAAGTAGAGAAAGTGCCTGAGTTGGGGAAAATTGTATCCCCAGCTGGGTAATCATTAAGAGCAGTTACAAATATTAAAAAATTCTGAAGTTTGGGGGAAGGAAGATGGCAATTATAGAGGTGAATTAAGCTAATTAAGGCTGATCAGGTGAAGCTCTATACATCTGTAAAGAAAATAAGAGCCAATTATGTGTGTGTGTGTGTAAATTAGGAAGCTAAATCTTGCCTGAAATATTTTAATAGCACTCCACTTTCTTTCTCCATCCAATGGATTTTGTGGGGAAAAAATAAAAAGTAAACTATTTCTTGTTTTCAGTATCTACAATCCATAATATTTACTCTCTCCATGTTGCATTCTCCAAAGTGATTCCAGATGCATCTGATGCAGTAAGCAGCTGCTTACACTTGGAAGTACTTTGTAATGTCCTGATACAACAAGTTTCTTGTTCAAATCAAGTTTGTTTTTCCCTGAGACTTAGATTAGTTCTCAACTTCTAACCAAAAACTCTCTGGACCTTCTCAGTTCATTCAAAATCCCTTTCATGTAGAGAGAGGATGAAACCTAAAATACGAAATTTTAATTTGGGTACATGGGGGAAGTGTTTACATTAGAGTCTTGGATCTGAACCTGGCATATGGTTTTGTACATTAGAATAGTTCTGTTTATGTCTATTCTTGAAAGGTTACAGCTCTGGATAATGGAAAGTAATGAAAAGAGATGATCTCTCCTTATCTGTCTCATACACGCTTTCACAATCACCTTTTTAAAATGAATTTGTAGTAAGGTAAAACAATTTCTTTACATTGTGTTGCCTTGTGCCTCCTCGCTTGTGACATCTATATGTCTATTGAAATCTCCTCCAAACAGGGACTTTGTACAGTGCCGGTAAAGGATGGGGAAAGAAAAGGTGAAAGTGAAAAAATGAAATTAATAAAATTTGGTAAATCCAGTTTGGGGTTGAAATTCATAACATCCCACTAATAGAATCCACTACACTAAAGAGGTGTAAAATAAGGGTATCTGAGTTGGATCCTAAATATGTGCCATCCCTTTATTTATTCATGTATTAATTTTGGAGGGAAGATGATACCTTCCATGACCTTTGTTCTCATTCAGTGCAGATTTGAACCCCCGTCTTCTTCCTCACTGGTCAGATAGCTAATAGTCACCGGGACAGCGCGGGGTGGGCAGTGGTGGTGAGGAGACCCCTGGTGTGGGTCTCTGCTCCCTTCAGAGCCAGGTCACGTGGCAGGGCAGCAGCGTATAGCTGTTTCCCTGCAAAATTTTCTGAAACATTTCTGAAACGTTTCAGATGCCTCATTTTGTTTCAGAGCCTTCTGTTTTGATTCTGATTCAGTGTTTCAGGTGCCAAAACAGCCCGAAACATCTCCGAAATGAAACAGCTGCCATCATTTGCACAGCCCTAGAAGAGACATTATGAGTTCCGGTTGCAGCTTCTGAGCTCAGGCTTCACATTGCAGACTCGTATTGCCAGGGGCTGTGAGACCAGCAAGAGGAATGAATTGGAACGTCCATGAGGAAATGGACAGGCTGAGGGGTGCTTACACCTAGGCTGCCAAGTCGCATGTCCCCGGGGGCTCCAGATGGCTACCCACTGTTTGGAGAAGATGCTCCATGGCACAGCAGAGCTGACAGTCGCAGCTCTAGGATAAAGAGTCAGCGTATGCAGTTCTGTACCATGGCTGGTCGCCCCCTAGGCTCAGGCCTCCCAAGCGGTTCCAGGCCAGCTTTGAAGGGGTGCAGTAGTGCTCAGAAGGAGGGGATGGGGTTGGGGCAATCTGTGGGAGCTTCTGGCAGCACAGCCTGGTGACCCCAGCTCTTCCAGCCCCCGACAGGAGGCACAGCAGGCGAGTGGGCAGGTGGGGGGAGCTGTTCCACTCCCTGTGGCCCCACTTGTGACCTGGGTCCCACTGCAGGGGAACAGTATAGCCTTGGCTTGGCCTGGCTGCCTGACATAAGCCCCAGGCGTTGGTAAGGGCTGTGGGTTTGTGGTCTTGAAGGGGAAGACATGGCCTTGGGGGCCAAGGGATTGGGGGGAGGGGGTCCCTTGTGCGGGGGCCAGCAGTCTTTGGTGGCTGCTGCAGCAATGCTTCCTGGCCCACAGCTGTCTAAAAAGACAAACCTACAAAGGATGGAAGACAGGATCCACCTCCATGGAGAAATATACTTCACTGATCCGGACCTGCAGGGAGCAAACCAGGAAAGCCAAGGCTGTGATGGAACTCCAACTGGCTACAAGTATCAAGGACAATAAAAAGTCCTTTTTGAGATATGTAGGGAGCCAGAGGAAAAGCAAGGACAACATTGGACCCCTGCTAAACCAGATGGGAGAACTGACGACCAACGCCCAGGAAAAAGCCAACTTACTAAATGGGTATTTGCGTTGGTCTTTCACAAGTCCCATGGGACGTCCCTACCCACTGTGGGACAGGGTGAGGGTGGTTCCTTGCCCTCCATCAATGCTGACCTTGTGAAGGAACACCTTGAGAGGCTGGACACCATCAAGTCAGCCAGCCCTGACAATTTACACCCCAGAGTACTCAAGGAGTTGGCCTGCATCATAGCTCAGCCCCTGGCACGGATCTTCGAGAGCTCCTGACAGTCTGGTGAAGTGCCTGATGATTGGAAGAAGGCCAATGTGGTGCCTATCTTCAAAAAAGGGAGGAAAGTGGATCTGGCAAACTACAGGCCCATCAGCCTGACCTGTATCCTGGGGAAGGTCTTAGAAAAGATTATCAAAGAGGCCATTCTTAATGGACTGGCTGATGGCAACACCCTGAGGAACAGCCAGCACAGGTTTGTTGCAGGTAGGTCATGCTTGACCAATCTCATTTCCTTTTATGACCAGGTGACCTATCACCTGGACAAAGGGGAAGAGATTGATGTCATATATCTTGACTTTAAAAAAAGTCTTCAATCTGGTATCCCATGGTCACCTCTTGGCAAAACTGGCCAACTGTGGCCTCAGGTCCACCATGATCTGCTGGTTGGGAAATTGGCTCCGTGGTTGGACCCAGAGGGTGGTGGTTGACAGAAGTCAATCGTCATGGTGCCCTGTGACCAGTGGGGTCCCACAAGGCTCTGTCCTTGGACCTATACTGTTCAACCTCTTCCTTAATGATGTAGACATTGGTATCAGAAGCAGACTGGCCGAGTTCGCTGATGATTCCAAACTTTGGGGTAAAGCATCCACACCTGAGGACGGGGAGGGGTGATCCAGGCTGACCTTGACAGGCTCAGGAAATGGGCGGACGAGAACTTGATGGTGTTTAACACTGAAAAGTGCAAGGTTCTCCACCTTGGGAGGAAAAGCGTGCAGCATGTTTATAGGCTCGGCAGTGCTACGCTGACTAGCACTATGGACGAGAGGAACGTGGGGGTCAGGATTGACCACAAGGTGAACATGAGCCTTCAATATGATGCTGCGGCTAGTAAAGTGAGCAAAACCCTGGCTTGCATCCATAGATGCTTCTCAGACAAATCCCAGGACGTCATTCTCCTGTTGTACCTTGGTGAGGCTGCAGTTGGAGTACTGCATCCAGTTTTGGGCCCCACAATTCAAAAAAGATGTGGAGAAGCTTGAGAGATTGCAGAGGAGAGCCACGCGCATGATCAGAGGTCAGGAAAACAGACCTTATGACAAGAGGCTGAGAGCTATGGGACTCTTCAGCCTGGAAAAGCGCAGGCTCAGGGGTGATCTGGTGGCCACCTATAAGTTTATAAGGGGTGTTCACCAGGATCTGCAGGAATGTTTGTTCACTAGAGCGCTTCAAGGGATGACAAGGTCAAACAGTTATAAACTCCTGCAAGACCATTTCATGTTGGACATAAGGAAGAACTTCTTTACTGTCCGAGCCCTCAAGGTCTGGAATAGCCTGCTGCTGGAGGTTGTTCAAGCGCCTGCTTTGAACACCTTCAAGAAAAACCTGGATGTTTTTCTTGCTGAGATCCTATGACCCCAGCTGACTTCCTGCCCCTGAGGCAGGAGGCTGGACTCAGTGATCTTCCAAGGTTCCTTCCAGCCCTAATGTCTATGAAATCTATAAGACACTGTGTCTGGGATCAAGCAGCTGTCCACATGGAGAAGTCCCAGGTCTTGACTCCAGATCCCTGAAAGTAGGGTGCCAGATGAAAAGCTGCCTCCCTACCCCATACCTCCCTTCCAAGGGGAAGGGTTTCATGTTTGTTGAGTTCAGGCCCTGCAGCATTTCTCCTGACCCCAAACCCCCTTCCAGGTTCTGTCATCTTGTTCTCAAACCCCACCCCCATTCCCGCCCTCCCTCCATTGCCAAAGGTTTGCTGTTTTGTGTTAATTGGACAGCTGAGATATGGACAGTGTTCAATAGATTTCCTTCATTAAACATAAGAAAAGTTTGGCAACCGCAACTTTTTAAACTGAGGCATGGTTTTTCCTGGTGCCTCATTCCCCCGCACCCTAGTGTGTGCCCCTGGGTGGGGGAGGGGTCTTGGAGGGAGAGGGGAAGGGGGGCAGTGCCTAGACAGCCTGGATTGTTGGCAGCAGTACTCATGATGTAGGGCCAGAGGAGCCTGTGGCAGGCTTCCAGTCCACGCAGGTGAGGAGGCAGTTAGCCAGGGCTTCAGAGATCTCAACAGCCTGCCATGGTGTCGAACTGGGACCATACACATCGGCAGGGGGCTTGCCCTCTCCCCCATCCCTGTGCTGCATGTGCTTGTGGTGCCAGGCCTGGTTACAGTCTAGGGCTGTGGTTCCCAAACTCTGACAGATTGCATACCACCAATTTAAAATGATATAACCTTAAGTACCACCAGCAAATTTTTGTCACATAAAGTAATTATAACAAATCTGTTAACACGTACCACTGACAGGTTGTCTGTGTACCACTGGTGGTACCTATACCACAGATTGGCAACCACTGCCCTAGGGAATTATGTGGAGAAAAATTCAAAATTATTCAAAATTAATTACATTTTTTTTTTACAAATTCTAACTAAATATACTACTATTTTAACCTTTAGAAATATATACAGGTACTTGTATGTGGAGGAGGTATGGGGTGTGGTTGCAGGGTGAGTGATGTGTGTTTGTATGGTGAGGGGGTTGTGAAGGTGTGGGTGTGGGAGAGTATGGGCTTCCCCATGCAAAGCCGCCCCCAGTACAGCCCCCACCACTACATACTGCCCCTGTACACAGCCCCCTGCCAAATGCCTCCCCATACACAACTCGCAGCTCCCCCACCATATACCCCCAGCACAGCCCTTGCTGCCACACATCACCCCTGTGCATGGCCCCCACCACCACATGCTCCCCAGTAAAGTCCCTGCTGCCCCCATGCACAGCCCACCTGCCACATGTCCCCCCTGTGCACAGCCCTTCTACCTCCCCCTCCCTCCCCAGCACAGCCCCTGCCACCACATGCCATCCCACCCTGCTGCGCACAGCCACCACTGCCACACACCTCCCCTGCACAGTCCCCACCACTGGCAAGCCCTTGGGGCACTCCTGGCTGCAGCAGGCAGAGCCCCCAGTGGCACGCAGCTCCGAATCCTGGGAGGTGTGTGTGGCAGCACAGAACCATCCCGATTCATCCTGCTGGCAGGCACCTTCAGGCCAGACTGGGCTGGCTCTGTGCCAGCGTGTGGGGCTCACGGCACTGCAGGTGGGAACCATGTACAGCCCCAGGCACTCAGCTGCAGCCACACGGTGCCGGGGGCTCTGCCTCCCATGGCCAAGAGTGCCTTGAGGGCCTGCCATCTGCTGCTGCCACTAGCAGCAGTGGCTACGTACCATGGGGTGGGGGGCCCACACCCACCCAGTACCTCCACACGTACCCCCATGTCCACCCTTGCAGGCAGGAGGTCCCCTTCCCACTCACCAGCTACACCCCGGGGAATTGTGCTGTATTTTGTAATTATGCACAGTCATACATTTTCCATGCAAAATTGTGTGGATGCATAATTCCCTGGGGCATATCTGGTCCGTAGTCGACATGCTCCAAAGCTGAAGTGTTTATTCCAGTGGTTCACTTGCCTCCCATAGGGCTCATGAGTCAGGGGAGGACCGGCTAAGCAGGGCCTGAATGAGGATTTGGGGGGTGATGATGTTGCTGATGACGAAATCAGGGACCACAGGCGCATGGCACCTGCTCTCCATCACCCCAGGGAATGGAGAGTTGCACAAGATGCGGTATTATACACGCTGACCGCATGAAAGTCAGTGGTGGTCCAGTTATGCACCAGATGCCCGTGTTCTGTGCATGTATGCGTGTGCACGCCCACATGCACATTCTGTGGATGCCTGGAGTTGTGTTTGTTTCAGGGGGGGCGGAGCATGCATGTGCGCACACACCCACACATACAGAACCCAGGCTTCTGGGGCCATGAGCTGGGGAGTGGGGGTGTTGACTTGGCCCACAACATCTCACCAAAACTCCCTAAGTGGCCCTCCAGCCCAAATAATTGCCCACCCTTGCCTTTCAGCTCCTGTGTGCTGAGCTGTGAATACACCATCTTCATAGAGCAGTTGAACATACTTTATCTTGCGACTGAGCAAGACTTCTTGCAGTTGCTTCACCTGCCACCCTGGGAGCCACAATAGTGCTGGGCATGAACTGGAAGGAGTGAAGCTGTTTTTCCTGTGCTTACAGTCTGTCTCCTTCAGGTGCTCTGTTGGCCAGCACTAATAGAATTACATATGTGCCTAAGTGTTTGTAGACTGAGCCTCTAAACATGTTCTGTCCTGTGAACTAAATGAAATGGATACTGTGAGGAAAATAATTGTGATCCTGCAATGAATGATTTCATGGTGATGCATACTTATTAAGAAATTAAGAAATCCCAGTATTAAAGTTGCCTATACATGCTTGTGTATGTCTTCAAAACTATAATATTTTAAATGTAATGGCTAGAACTATAGGTAGTCTTCCCAATAGCCATGGAATCTGCTACCAACAGATAAGTCTCAGGTAAGTAATGCAAGGTCAAGAGCAGAACAAAGGAATTGATTATTCACAAAAAGAGAAGCCAAAGACCATGTAGGATTGGCTTCCATGGTTTCAAGGCTCTACTAATAGAGATGATGTATAAGAAAAACATTGTTCTATCAGAGTGGTGTCTTAGATTTGCTTACTTATATCCATTGCTTACTTATATCATTATGATGTGTTGTGCTGTCTTTCTAAGATTGTTTCTTCCTTCCTTTGCCTTTTAGTAGAACTTTGGCTATAGCAGGAAGGCAGAAGAGACCAACCAAAGACTGGATAGACTTGAGTGATGTTGAGATTTGTTGCATCCCACATTCTCTTCAACAAATACATTTTATGCATCCTTCATGGAAATGGAAGTATTTGCAATGAGAATATGTAGAAGGCTTTCCACTATTGAAATGTAAATCTGTTCCATTGCTGCACAAGCATTTGGCACAGTTAGTATGTACGTTTCAGCATTCCTTTCCCTACTGATCAAGTCCCACGTTGTGAAATACCTAAACCCGGCTGATAATCTTTCATCCCACTAATTTGAACTGAAAGCTTGTTTTCTTTGGGTGTCTAATTTTGGGCTGCCAATCCTTATTAAAATTCTTGCGGCCTTCTCAAAGCCTCTGTTTCTCCTTTATCCACTGCAGAAAACATTCCTTTGTGGGGAGGACCTTGATTTTTATAACTTTCACAAAAATCAGTAAAGCTTTGCTTTTAAATTATGGAAAGTTGGCCTGGAAGGGACCTCAGGAAGTCATCTAGTCCAGCCCCCTGCTCAAAGTGGGATCATCCCTATCTAAACCATGTAGAAATTCTGGATTGACCAGAGGTGTAGGTTGTAGCTGTGTTGATCTAAGGACATAGGCAGACACGATTCTTTGGGTAAATCAGATATCTTTTATTAGACTAACTAAATAGTTGGAAAAATTCTTCTTAGCAGGCTTTCGGGTTTAAATACCCTTTGTCAGACTGCTGAGGCATCTGCAGTTGGTGTGTGCTCTTCCTGGATGGAATGAATAGTAAAGAGGCCAGAGGCTGGTATGCATGCAAGAAAGCCAGTCAGTGAAGATGTAAATTGTCAGTAGGTGAGACACGGGGAGGGGGAGCAGGGGAAGGGGGATGAATGTGTAGCAGGTAAATAGTGGAGGGGTACCTGGGGAGTCAGATGTCAGACAGGTTATAATGTGCCAGAAATCCAATATCTAAATTTAGTCCATGATTTTTTGTATCCAGGATGTTGATGAAGTGAAGTTCTTAGGCCCATCTATGAAAACTGTTTTGTAAATTCCCTTTGAGGATTAGAACTGAGAGATTGGAGAGAGAGAGTGGTTTTCTTGTGAGAAATGTGCCCCCACTGGTAACTGGGCATTCTTGTCTTTAATGGATTTCCAGTGTGTGTTCATTCTGGTGCTCAGTTGTTGTTTGGTCTCTCCTATGTATTTTCCATCAGGGCATTTGGTGCATTGAATGAGATGTATTACATTTCTGCAGGTGCAGCTGTAAGATCCAGGAATGGTTATGGTTCTGTTGTGGGTGTAGTAATTTTGGGGGTGATGGAGATATGTTGGCAGGTTTTGCATTTCTTGTCATGGTATGGTCTTGATCCATTTGGTGTGCTTTGTGCTGTAGGAAGTTTGCTTCTAGTGATGAGGTTAGCAAGGTTCAGTGCTTGTTTGAAGGCTAGGATGGGTGGTTTTGAGATCTCTTTAAGAATTGGGTTTCCTTCTAGTATGGGTTGCAATTGTTTGAGGATTTTCTGTGTAGGTTTAAGGGAGGGGTGATATGTCATAACCAGCGGTGTGCAATTTGTGGGGGTTTTACTGTCCTGCAGCAGTTTTTCATGTGATATCCTGGTGACTCTTTCAAATGTGCAATCAGTCTCTCTGGAGGGTCGTCCTTGTTTAGTCAAAGCCTTTTTAAGATTTGTGAGGTGGCAATCCCAGGTGTTCTCAGAGCAAATTCAATGGTATCTGAGGGCTTGGCTGTATATCATAGGTTTCTTGGTGTGTTTAGGCTGATTGCTTGTTCTGTGCAGATATGTATGTTGGTTGGTGGGTTTCTTGTATAACATGGTCTGTATCTTACCATTCTGGATACCAATCATCATGTCTAAAAAGGAGATGTTGATGCTGGAATGTTCAAGAGATAGTCGGATGGAGCGGTGGTGATTGTTGAATTTCTGTTGGAACTCAATCACAGAATGCAGGTTTTCAGTCCAAATGATGATGTCATTGATATATCTTAAGTATAGCAAGGGTTTGATGGTGCAGCCTGTGAGGAATTCTTCTAGGTGACTCATAAAAAGGTTGGCATACCGTGGGGCTATTTTGGTGCCCATAGCTGTGCCCGTGGTCTAGAGGAAGTGTTGGTTATTAAAAATGAAATTGTTGTGTGTGAGGATGAAGTGTGTAAGGTCAGTAATATCTTTGGGTCTGTACTCTGAGTTGATATCTTGCTCTTGTAGGTATGTAAGGCACGCTTGGATGCCATCCTGGTGTGGGATGTTGGTATATAAGCCGGTCACATCCATAGCGGCTAAGAGGGTGTTGCTGGGAAGGTGGTCTGTGTTTTTAAGTTTTTGTAGAAAGTGTATAGTGTCTTGGAAAAAACTCGCCCTTTGTGTGACAAGTGGTTTTACGAGTGATTCGCCGAAACCTGATATTTCCTCAGTTAGGATTCCGTGGTTGGATATGATAGGTCTGCCAGGGTTCCCTTATTTGTGGATTTTAGGGAGCATGTCAGAAGTCCCTGGATTAGGTAGTGGGGGGATCAAGGTCTGTAGTTTTTCTTGTAGTTCTGATGGAAATGATTTGATGGTATTTTTGAGTTTCGAGGTAAAAAGGGGAGTAGGATCTTCCTGTAGTTCTTGGTAGTAGGTGGTGTCAGAGAGTTATCTGTTGCCTTCTTTTATGTAGTCTTCATGGTTAAGGATAACTGTGGCTTCTCCTTTATCTGCCAGTTTTGTTGCTATTTGGTTGTTAGATCTTAGAGATTCTATGGCCTTTCTTTCTGATAGGGAAAGGTTGTTATGGTGGCATGTGTTATTGATTATTTCATTGTTCATTCTTTGCCTGAAGCAGCCAATATAGCAGTCAAGGTTAGAGTTTCATCCACTGTGAGGTGTCCAATCTGATGGGGTTTTTTGGGGTTGATATTATCCTTAGTGTTGTCAGAGGATGAGTTGTCATTGAAAGTGGATTCATTTTGGTTGTGGAAATATTCCTTGAGGCAGAGGCATTGGAAGAATTCTTCTAGTTTTCCACATTGAAGTATTGTATTAGGGTATTTTTCTGGACAGAAATTTAGGCCTTTAGAAAGGACAGATTTCTGAGTTTTGGTAAGTGTGTACGTGGAAAGATTGATATTTGAGGGATGGTCGCTGCTTTCATTTTCATCAAGTCTGAGGCTGGAATGTTGTAAGGTTGGTGTTGTTTCTCTGATGGTTGTTTTGTGGCTGGGAAAGTTGTTCCTGGAGTAGTTTGTTCCATTTCTTTTTTTTATGTTAAATGGATGTTGTAGAAAATTTTTTGTCATTTCATTGCATCTATTCTAATATAATAAAAGGCATAGTCTGTCTGTGTGCGTGTCTGTTCGTAACACTTTTGGGTAACTGCACATGTGCCTCCGAGAGGGTGGGCAGTGATTGCCTGTGTGGCCCAGGCTGCACGGGCCTATGTTTGAGCCGCTGCTGGGGAAGTTTGTGGCGGCGGCAAAGACGCCCCAGCCTCCCAAGCAGTGGGGCTTCCCCATGCCTTTTTGCCTGAGGGTGAAGGGGGGGGATCATGGCGGTAGCACCCTCTTGCCCCCCCACCACCTGGCCCTGACGCTCCCCAGAACAGCTGGCAGGAAGGGGGAGGAGGTGGGCAGGAAAGGAGGAAGGTGGACATGAGCCAGATCCGGAGTGCCTGGGGGGGTATAGCAGGGCCAGAACTGGAGCTCGGGGTGGGGGGAGGGGGGGGGCAGTGGCGCAGCGCTGGACGCGGGGCTCCGCCCCTGCCTGCCTCTCCTCATCGTTCTTGGCAGCCAATTTGCTACTTGTATAATATTAGGGAAGATGTCTGGATTTTTCTCTTAGGTTGTATCATGCATTGATTTCCTTCTTGAGTTGGTCTCTTTTGGAGTAGATTATGTAAAGAAGAAGATTTCTATTTTT